>NC_135722.1:2047436-2714330 GCF_964656455.1 Halichoerus grypus
TGATTTTGTAGCCTGCCACTTTACCAAAATCACTGATTAATTCCAAGTTTTTCAAATGATTCTTTGGGATTTTCTATATATAGAATCCTGTTATTTTTTAATCTTTATTATGTTTGGGTATGTTCTTTCTATACGCAGTCTGTTAAGGGTGTTTATCATGAAAAGATGTTGTATTTTGTCAAATGCATCTATTGAGATGATCATGTGATTTTTATCTTTCATTTTATTGATGTGTGATGTATTACAGTTATTGATTTGTGTAAGTTGAAGCACTTGCCTCCCAAGGGGTAAATCCCACTTGGCCATGGTGTATAATCTTTTTAATGCATTCTTGAATTCCATTTGCTAATATTTTGTTGAGAATTTTTGCATCTATATTCACCAGATATTAGTCTATAGTTTTCTTGTGGTGTCCTTATCTGGTTTTGGTATCAAGGTAATGCTGGCCTGGCAGAAAAAGTTTGGAAATGTTCCCTCCTCCGCATTCACTTCCTCTGGTCTCCATGATTTCTGATGACAAATGCACTGCCATTCAAATTAATGTTCCTCTGTAAGTAATGTGCCATTTCTCTTCTTCCAAAATGTTTTATCTTTAGTTTTCAGTAGTTTATAATGTGTAATGCTGTAGATTTTTTGGATTTATGCTTTGTATTCAGTTAGCTCCTTGAATCTGTAGGATTGTATCTTTCACCAAATTTAGGGAGTTTTAAGCCATTATTTCTTTGAATACAATTTTTTGTCTCACTTTCTCCTCGCTTTTGGGACTCCAACGATAGAAATGTTAGCTCTTTTGTTATTGTCAAACAGGTCCCTGAAATTCTCCTCACTTTTTATTTTCAGTCCATTTTCTGTTGTTCAGATTAAGTCAGTTCTATTGATCTAGCCCCAAGTTCACAGATTCTATCCTCTGCCATGCCCACTTCACACTTGAGTCCATTCAGTGAGGTTTATTCTGTTATTACATTTTTCAGTTCTATATTTACATTTTAAGAGCTTCTGTTTCTTTGCTGTGATTTTGTTTGTTTGTTTTTTCATTTGTGTCAAGAAAACCTGTAATTGCTTATTAAGGCATTTTTGTAATGATGTCTTTAAACCTTCTCAAGTAATTCTGACATTTGACTTATTTTGGTTATGGCATCTCTTGATTATCTTTTCTCATTTGTGTTGTGACTATCTTGATTCTTGGCATGACAAGGGATTTTCAGTTGTACCCTGGAAATTTTAAAGATTATGAGACTCTGGATCATACGTGTATGTGTGTGTGTGTGTGTGTGTGTATAAAATATATATATACTTTTTTTTTTTTTTTTTTTTTGCAGACTAGTCCCATGTTGAGGTGTAGCAAGAGGGCCTGGTGACCATGAATGTTTAGCTTCCCCTTGGACCCCACCAAGCCCACTCCAGAAAGTGTAGGCAGGGCGCTGTCTTATACAATGTATACTACTTCATTGTAGGAGGGGGAGTAAAATTTCAGTTTCCCTTTATGGCCACACACATCTTCCCGGTGGGAGTGCGGTTGCCAGCTCACCCTGTCATGTTGCCTGAGTGAGATGTGAGATCACCTCCCTAGTGGATCCCACTGATCCCCCGACACCAGAACAGGGGCAGGGGGAGGGCATTAAGCAGAGGGCCACACAGCTTCATCTCACGTGGGCACACGGCCTCATTCAGCGGTAGTTCAATACTCCACTCTTAATAATTGACGAAACAAGACGGAAGATCAACAAGGATATAAAAGACTTGAAGACTGTTATTTTCCTGTTGAATTGTCTATCGTTGAATTCTCTGCTTCTTCAATTCCATCAGTTCTTGTTGAATGTATTTTAGGGCTCTGTTAGCGGCATATATAACTTTTAGTTCTTTGTAATTTTATTTCTTTATAATTTTTGTACTTTATGATTTTTATTTCTTCCTGATGAGTTGATCCTTTTATCATTATAAATGTCCCTCATTGCCTCCAGTAAGAGTTTGTTTGAAAGCCAATTTTGGCTGATATTTATTATAGCCCCTCTAGCCTTCTTGTGTTTAATGTTTGCAGACCATCTTTTTCCATCCCTTTACTTTGAACCTATTTGTGTCTTTGAATATATAATGTATCTATTGTAGGAAGTATATGCTTGGTTCCTGTGCTAGGCAATCTGGCGATCTCTGTTGCTTTATTGAGTGTTTAATTCACTTACAGTTAATATAATTACTGATATAGTAGGACTTACATCTGCCACTTGCTACTCATTTTCTGTAGGTCTTGTGTCTCTTTTATTCCTCTCCTCCTCCTCTACTGCCTTCTGTCGTGTTGAATAGACGTGTTTTAGTGCGCCATTCTAAGTCCCATGCTAGGGACTTATTTTTTTTTTTAATTTATTCTTATTTATTTTTCCTGTTTTTAAGTTGTTTTCTTAGTAGTACAGTCTGGGGATTACAGTCAGCATTTCAACTGGAAACAATCTGCATCAGGTTACTCCTGGATAAGTCTTCAAATGTTTTTGTCTGGCTGTCCCTCCTCTCCTTCTAGAGACTCTAATCACATGTACGTTGCTACTCCTAATGGCACTTAATGGGCCTCCATGGTTGCGCTGTTTTCTTCACCTGTTTTATGTTCTTCCGAACGAGTACCCTTTACCAGTCTATCTTCAGGTTCATTGATCCTTTCTTTCTTCTGCCAGCTCACATCTGCTGTGTAGGCCCTCTGGTTTTCCCTCTCCGTTACTGTACTTGGCAACCCCATGATGCCTATTTGATTTATTTTATATATCATATCCATTTACTGATGCTCTCCATTTGATGAGTTGCCACCATCATCCTTTCCTTTCATTCTTTAAACATGGTTTCTTTGCATTGTTCGAACATCTTTATAGTAACTGCTTTGGAGTCTTGGCCTACGAAGGCCAACGTTTTGGGCCCCCCAGAGATCATTTCTATTACTGCTCTTTATCCCTGTTGAAGGGTTACACTCCCTGTTTCTTTGCATGTCTCATAATTTTTTGTCCAAAAAACATGTTTGATTTTACGTAATGTAGGAACTCTGGATTCTGATTCTTCCCCCTAATCAGCGGTGATCATTCTGCCCAGATTCTGCAGTTTGTGTCTCCTGCAGCGAGGGGCCACTGATGGTCTCTGCTCAGGTTGTTTTTTGTTTTTTTTTTTTAACATGCTTTTGTTTTTAAGCCTGGCTTTCTTTGTGTCACACCCGGATCGGCACAGCCTGGTGGTCAGGCCAGGATTGGTCCGAAGTTTTGTTTGAACAACTTGAGCCAATGAGGCGTCCTCCCTTTGCTGAGGTGATCTGCATGTGAGTTGAGACACTCATTCAAAGTTCAGGCAGTTTACAAGTGTCTCGTGGCTGTTACTTTCTGCCCACATGGGGTCTCACAGCCAGCCAAGGATAAGCCGATAACAGGTGTCCTTGCTTGTCTCTCTCGAGTGTGCGTGCAGTCTGCCAGATCTCAGGATTCCTGTAAAAATTCTTGCTGGTCTGTTGCTTGTCCCAACCAGTACTGCAGCCTCTGGAAGCTGTGGTATTGGCCTTCCCCGGTGATTTGCTGATTTGCCCCTGAGATTGCTGTTGTTTGACATAGTCCATGGGGTCTCCCATGAGGTTCCCAAGTCAGGTCGGCCCTCTTTGTTGGCCCCGGGACTGAGTGTCCTCAAGGCTCCTGTGCTGATGAGCTCGGGTCGGGGGATGGAAGCAGCCCCAAGTGAAAGTATCACAGACAATGCCATTCTGAGGTTTTGTAGTTTTTTCTTGAATAAACAACTCTCAGTTCACCTTCGGTTAATTTCTGGAATTCTTAAATGGTGGTTTCTGACGGTCTTGTCCAGTTTTATCACTGCCTCCTAGGTTGCAGTTTTGCCAAGGTCCTCATTCCACCTTTCGAGAGGTGGGCTGCATGTTGCCGATTTCATGTTATTTTTTGGATATGTAGAACATTAACATACCTCCAAAGTCAAAATCGTACAAGAAGGTCTACTGAGAGAAAGTTCCCTCCTTCCCATCTTCCTTATCCCTTCCATCCTGATTCTCTCCACCCCTCCGAAGTAACCAGGTTCAGTACTTCCTGGTGGATTTTGCACGTGTGATGGGGTATGTATGTTCTTTATCAAACATACATGTTTATTTTCTCATTTCCCCTTCTTTATTCCAAAAAAAGGTGGTACTCCATGTATGTCCTTTTGTACTTTGCTTTTCTCGCCTAAAACCACCTCCTAGAAATCACTCAGCATCCACTCGTGGAGAGCTCTGTCCCTCTTCATTACCGTTACACAGCGCTCCTCGACGCGTGCACGCTGTAGTCTTGCCGACCAGTCTCTGAAGCTTGTCTGTGTACGTGGCTTCCTGGGGGCAGCTCTGCTGCCCATTCTGCGGCCAGAGCTTGGGTTAGTTTCTGACATTTTATAATTGCAAATAAAATGCTGCACTGAATAATCTTATGCATATTTTTACATTTTGTTAGAGGTATACCCTTAAGGTAAATTCCTAGGAGTGGGATTGCTAGGTTGGAATACAAATACACATTTAGATTTGTTAAATATTGCCAAATTCCCCTCCCCAGGAGTAGTGCCATTTTGCATTCACACCAGAGGATGTGAGACTGTCCCACACAGCCTCGCCGTGGGAGTAGGTTATCGATATTTTGAATTTCTATTGATCTGATAAGTAAAAACTGATATCTTGATTTAACTTTAGCTTGCATTGATTTTTTTATGAGTGAAATTGCAGTCTTTTCATAAGTTTAAAGGCCATTTTTATGTATAATTTCCTGAGCTGTTGATATCTTTTGCCCATTTTTCTATAAACATCTTGGTCCTTTACTTCTTCAGTTTTTATGTTTCGTGTATGTCGTAACCATGAGCCTTCTGTTGGTGATATATACTGCAAAGATTTCCTTTCATTTTGTCATTTGCCTTTTAACTTTGTTTAAGGTACTTTTTTTTCTATGCAAAGGGTTTATTTTATTATACCTGTAGTCAAATTCACTGATCTTCTCTTATGACATCTGGATTTTTAATCAGAGTCAGGAGGCTCTTTACTATGTGTAGTTTATAGAGGAATTCATTCTGTTTTATCCTCATATTTGTGTACTTCTGTCAAGGAGGTGTCCATCTGCAATACCTTCATGAGAGCTTTTAATAGGAATGGTTGATAAATTCTTAGATGTAATCATATGTTTCTTCTTAAACCTATTAATATGGGGAAGTATTTAGAATTTTTGCATCAGCATTCACAAATATTATGGGACTTTTATTTTCATGCTGTGTGTTTATCAGGTTCATATATCAGTGTTACACTTTAGAAAGTATTTGGAAGCTTTCCTTCATTTTCTGTACTCTGAAACAATATATATAGTATTAAGACTCTCCAGTTTCTAAAAGGTTTTGGTAGAATTCCCCTGTGAAACCGACTGGATATGGCACTTTCTCTCAGGGTAATTCCTTGGTAACTTTGTCTACTGATTTTTTTTGGAAATCAGTGTGCGTAAGCTTTCTATTTCTGCTGAGATCAATTTTAGATAAACTGTATTTTGCAAGGAAGTTATCCATTTCATCTGGGTTTTGCAAATTCTTTGCATAGAAGTGTACCAAGTACTCTATCATTATTTTAAAAATTTCCTTCACAGCACTTTCTCTTGTTGTTTCTTTTGTATGTTTGTGCTTTTTCTCTTTGCTCCCTAATTAAGTGGTAGTTTGTCTATTTTATTTCTTTCATGTAACCAGCATTTTTATTATGTTAATTTGGTCTAGCATTTTACTGTTTTCTGCCTCATTAGTTTCTTTTATCTTTGTTATTTCCTTCCTCGTGCTTTCTTTGATTTACAGTCTTTTTTTTTTTTTTTTAGCTTTTTCAATTGGTAGTCTGTGTATTTTTATTTTTATTGATCTATGTATTTAGACCTATAAATGTGTGCTCAAAAAAGTATATTTTCTATTGTCATGGTGTAGGGGTCTCTCTATATATACACAAAAGACCTACCTTATGGATTGTTCTTCAGATTTTTTATATCCTTTCCTTTTAGTCCACTTTGGCTGTCATATGAACGTGGAATGTTAGACTCTCCCATCACTAATGTGTTTATATTTTCCCCTGCATATCTGGTAGTTTCTGTTTTATATGGGTGGTTGCTGTGGTATTTGTTACATAGTTTTCCATAATCGTTAAAACTTTCATTATGAAATACAGCTTTTAGCATCATGAAGGATCCTTATTTGTCTCACATAATGCTTTTTTAGCATTAATTATTCATTTTTCTGCTATCAGAATCATAACCCCTGCTTTCTTGGCGTTTACACTTACCTGGTAAATCTTTATTCATTCCTGTATTTTTCAACCATTTCAATCACTGAATTTTAGATGTCTCTCTCTTTTTTTTTTTTTTTAGTTGCGTAGAGTTGGATTTTGCTTTCTAGGCCAATTTTGAATGTATTTTCTTTTAAGAGGCACGTTTTTTTACTGTCATTTATCAATACAACTGATCTGTCTGTATTATCCCGTATTGCAGTTATTGCCTGAATTACATTGTACTGATTTTGTTGCTCTGTTCTGTGTGTCTGCTCTGCTTTTTCATTAATTATTTCAGTATTTAAGAATGTTTACATCTTATTTTTCCTGTGGTTTCCCTCGTATAACTGGTTTTGTTCTGGTTTAATACCTCTTTCTCTTACTCAAGCGTATGTTGTGTGGTGTGCCGGTTTGAACTGATTCCTAGCTGTCATGTAGGCAAGTCAGACGTTCTGTACACTGGATCCGTCTACTATTTTCTCATTCCCTCTTCATTCTCTCAGATTTGTATTCTATTTTGTCAGAACATAGGATGTCCATATATTATTATTATTCAGCCGTGACTCTATCTGGGTCTTCGTGTGTAGTTAAATATACAAATCATTTACCATCACTGCCCTTGCCAGAGCTTTCCATTGTTCCAGTGTTGGCACATAGCTCATCCTCTGGTAAGTTCCTGAGCAAGGACATGTGTGTACAATATTTGTACACACGTAAGTCTGCTTTTCCATCTCTTTGATATAGGAAGGTCAGCTTGGCTGAGTAGAAAATCCTTGGTATGCACTTCCTTAAATTTTTTGAAGATGTTGTTCCACTGTTGTCCTGCTTTCTGTCCTGTTTTTGATAAGTCTGTTGCCAGCATGCTTCTCTTGCCTCCAGAAGTTATTTCATCTTTTTGCTTGGAGGCCATCTTCATTTGTAAAGTCTTATAGTTTTACTCGGAAATGTCTCAAAATTGATTATTTCTAGATAAATTCCCTGGTACCCACATGGTACCAGAAATGCAAGAGTTAGATTGTGGTTTTTTTAAGATTTTATTTATTTGAGAGACAGAGTGAGTGAGAGAGAGAGTGCATGAGAAGGGGCTGAGGGAGAGGGAGAGGGAGAAGCAGGCTTCTTGCTGAGCAGGAAGCCCGAAGCAGGGCTCGATCCCAGGACCCCCGGGATCATGACATGAGCCGAAAGCAGACGCTTCACCAACTGAGCCACCCAGATGCCCCGCAAGAGTTAGATTTTATTTTACTTACAGAAATTTCCTTGGATAAGGTTTTAAATGTTATTTCTATTGTATTATTTTTATTTCCTTCTTCAGAGACTTCAGTGATATGAATGTTGGGCTTCCATTAACCACAGCCACTGTCTTTTTATTGGTTTGTGTCTCTCCTTCTTTGAAGTCTTCTGTGCCTCCTCTATTTTTTAATGAAGTGATGCTCACATAATGTAAATTGATTATTTTAAAGTCAAGCAATTCGGTGGCATTTAGCACATTCACAATGATGTGCCTGTTGTTTATATCATATCTAACAATTTATTGCCAGATCCAAGGTCATATGATTTACCCCTAGGTCTTCTAAGAAACTTATGGTTTTAGCTCTTATATTTGTATATAAGCTTTTATTTAGTTCTTGTATATGGTGTAAGGAGGGGGTCCAACTTCATTCTTTTGCCAACTTGTCCCAGCACAATTTGTCGAAGAGACTATTCTTTCCCATTGAATAGTTTGACACCATGTTGAAAATCAATTGACCATGTATGTAAGGGTTTATTTCTCGTGTCTCCATTCTATTCCATTGATCTGTATGTCTGTCCTTATGCCACTACCACATTGTTTTGATTACTGCAGCCCTGTATAAGTTTTGAAAGTGGAAAATGTGAGTCTTCCAACTTTCTTTTCCAACACTGTCTTCGCAATTCAGGTCCCCTTGCAATTCTGTAAACATTGTAGGATCAATTTTCCCATCTCTATTTTTTAAAAAGGCCATTAGAATTTGGGTAGGGATTGCATTGACTCTGTAGATCACTGAGTAATACTGTCATCTTGACAATAATAAATCTTGCAATCCATGAACATGGATGCTATTGTAAATGGGACTCAAAAATCATTTTCCTTCTCAGATTGTTCATTGCTCCTGGATAGAAACACATGATTTTCTGCATGTTGACCATGTGCCCTGCAACTTCACTGAACTCACTTAGTGGCTCTAGTAGTAGTTCTTCTTTTCTTTTTTTTTCCTTTTCTTTCTTTGGAGGATTCTTTGGGATTTTCTATATATAGGATTATGTCCTCTGTGAATAAAAATAATTTTACTTCTTCCTTTCCAAAATAGATGCTATTTATTTATTTATTTATTTATTTTGCCTAATTGCTATAGCTAAACCTTCCAGTACATTGTTGAAAAGCAGTGGTAAAAAACAGGCATTCTTGTCCAGTTCCTGCTTTGAGGGGGCAAGTTTTCAGTCTTTTCACCATTGAGTATGATGGTAGCTGTAGGTTTCCCATTAATGTTCTTTATCATGTTGAGGAAGCTCCCTTCTATTCCTATTTTTCAAGGAATTTTTATCCTGAAAGGTCACTGGATATTGATTTCTGCCTTGGAGGTGCTCGTGTGTTTTTTTTTTCCACTGTCTTTCAATGTGATGTATTATACTGATTGATTTTTCTTACGTCAAATCACCCTTCCATTCTTGAGATAAATCCCACTTGGCCATGGTGCAAAATCTTCTTAAGACACGGCTGGATTTGGTTTACTGGTATTTTGTTGAGAGGTATTGTATCTCTAAGGATATTGGTGTCTAGCTTTCTTGTGGTATACTTGTTTGGCTTTGACATCAGGGTAATACTAATTTTATAGAATGTATAGCAAAGTGTCCCCCCCTTCTTTTATGTTAGAGTTTGAGGATTGGTGTTAATTCATCTTTAAATGTTTGGTATAATTCACCAGTGAAGCCATCATTTCCTGGACTTCTCTTCCTTAGGAGTTTGTTGATAACTGATTCATTTTACTTGTTATGTATCTGTTCAGAATTTCTGTTTGTTCTTGAGTCAGTTTTGGTACTTTGTGTGTTTCTAAGAATTTGTCCACTTCATCTAGGTTATCTAATTTGTTGAAGTATGACTGTTCATAGTATTCTCTTATAATTCTTTTTATTTCTGTAAGGTCAAGTGTAATATTCCTACTTTCATTTACTATGTTATTTATATTCATTGTCTCTAATTCTTTTCTTAGTCATTCTAGCTAAAAGTCCGTCGATTTTGTTGATTGTTTCAAAAATAGCCGACTTTTTGTTGAGTCTGTTGTTTTCCTATTTTCTTGCATCTCTCACCAGTCTCATATTTATTATTTGCTTCTTTTGGCTAACTGTGGGTTTACTTTACTTTACTTTTTCTAGTTCCCTAAGCTGTAAAGTTAGGTTAGTGGAGATCTTTTTTCTTCTTAATGTGGAAATTTGCAGGTATAATTTTCTCTGAGCACTGCCTTCATTGCATCCATGTCTGGGTATGTTGTGTTTTCATTTTCATTCATCTCAAAGTATTTCCTAATTTCCCTTACTATGTCTTCTTTGACCCACTAGTTTTTAAACAGTGTTTGAGTTATTTAATTTCCACATATTTGTTAGTTTTCCTTCTATTATTGATTTCTTGCCTCCTTCCATTTTGGTTAGAGAAGATACTTCATATGATTTTAATTTTTAAAATTTACTGAGACTGCCTTGTGGCCTAACATGTGGTCCATCTTGGATTCTATTCCATATGAACTTGAGAAGAATGTGTATTCTGCTATTGTTGGGTGGAGTGTCCTCTATATATTTGTTAAGTGTAGCCGGTTTATAGTGTTGTTCAAGTTTTCTCTTTCCTTGTTGATCTTCCATCAGGTCCTTCTATCCATTACTGAGTGTGAGGTATTGAAGTCTGCAACTATTATTAGAGAACTGTCAGTGTCTCCCCTCGATTCTGTCAATGTTTGCTTCATATATTTTGGAAGCCTGTGGTTCGAAGTATATATATTTGTATTTGCTATGTCTTCTTGATGAATTGACTCTTTCCTCAATATATAGTGTCCTGCTTTGTCTCCTGTAACAATTTTTTAATTAAGGTCTATTTTCCATGGTATTAGTACACCACCCCAGCTCTCTGTTGGATATTATTTGCATAGAATACCATTTCCCATTCTTTCACTTTCAATCTATTTGTGTCTTTAGATCTAAAATGAGTGTCTTGTAGGCAGTGTAAGTTGTATAATTTCTTTTTATCCATTCTGCCAATATCTTTTGATTGAAGAATGTAATCCATTTACATTTAGTGTAATTACTGACCAGGAAGGGCTGCCATTTTGCTATTGTTTTTGTATGTCTTATACCTTTGTTTGTTTCTCATTCCTCTTTTACTGCCTTCTCTTGTGTTTAACTAATTTTTTAGTAGGGTACAATTATTCTCTTCTCAGTCCTGTTATGTATATATATTTTAGATATTTTCTTGTTACCATGAGTATTACATTTAACATCCTAAACTTAGAAAGCTATACTTTGAACTGATACCAACAGCTTCAATAGCATACAAAACACAGCTTCTGTAGAGCTCCCCTTCATGTTGTTGTCACAAATTATATCTTTATACATTGTATTCCCAGTTACACAGATGTATAATTGCTGTTTTATGTATTTGTTTTTTAAGTCATATAGGAAATGAAGGGGAGTTATAAACTAAAAGTACAATGATACTGGTTTTTATGTTTCCCCATGCAGTTACCTTTTCTGGAATTCGTTATTTCTTTGTGTGACTTTGAGTTACTTTCTAGTGTCCTTTCACTTTGGCCTGAAGAACTGTCTTCAGCATTGTTTGTAGGGTAGGTCTATAGTGATGAACTCCCTCAGCTTTTGTTTCTCTGGGAATATCTTCATTTTCCCTTTGGTGTTTTTTATTTTATTTTGTTTTAATTATGGTATAGTTGACATACAGTGTTATATTAGTTTCACGTGCACAGTAGTGTCCCTCTATTGTCAAAAGATAATTTTCCTAGATATAAAATTCTCAACTCATTTTTCTCCCGGCACTTTAAAAATGTCATCCCACTCCCTTCTGGCCTCCATGCTTTCTGATTAAAAATCTGATGTTAATCTTACTGTGTGTTCCCCTATGTGATCAGTCATTTCTCTCTCATGTATAGATTACATGCCTTCAAGAAATTTGGAAGTTGCCAGCTAATATTTTCTCAAATATTCTTCCTGCCCCTTTCTCACCTCTCCTTCTGGGATTCCGATTATGGATATCTTAGTACACTTGATGGTATCCCACAGGTTCTTAGGGTCTGCTCCTTATTCCTTCAGATTGTTTTTCCTTCCATTCCTTAGACCAGATAATTTCAATTGATTGACCTATCTTCATGTTCACCAATTCTTCTGCCTGTTCAAATATGCTAATGAAACCCTCTACTGAGTTTTCCATTTCAGATATTATGCTTTGCAGTTCCAGAATGTCTGTTTAATGTATCTTCATTTATATTCTCTATTTGTTCATGTATTGTCCTCCTGGTTTCCTTCATGCTCTGCCTACGATTTCCTTCAGTTTTTTTGAGCATATCTGAGAAAGTGGATTGAAAGTCTCTGTATAGTAAGTTCAATGTCTGTGCCTCCTCAGGAACATTATCTGCTCATTTCTTCTGTGAGTGGGCCATCCTCTCTGTTTCTTTACATGTTTCATAACTTCTTCTTGGAAACTAGATATTCTAAACATTATATGTAGTATCCCCAGATAGCAGGTTCTTTCCCTTCCTGAAGACTGTTTTTGTCTTGCTGTGGGCTATAGCTTTTTAGTGACTTCTAACCTATTTTTGTGAAATCTGTAAACTTTGTCATGTTTGGTGTCTGAAGTCCCTGTTCCTTCCACTCCTGCTCAGCTTGTATTTTGACAAAAGGTTCCTTGAGTGCCAGGGGTCAGGAAAACAGAGGGAGAAGAGGGGGAGAGGGAAAAAATAAAAGAATTCTTCCAGTCTTTGCAGGTTGGCTTTGTGCGGGGGCACTGGGACATCTGTCCAGGCTGTTTACAACTCTGCCTTAGCCTTCATTTCCTGTTGGAGATGGGCAGAGAGCTCAGCCGGAGGGGACTTTTCAACACATGCATCCTGCCCTGGGCATGAGCTCGGCCTTCTCAGTTCCTCAGTATATACAGTGGCCTGATTTGTCCAGAGGGAACGATTTCTCCAGCTTTTCTTCCCAGGCTTTCTGTGCTCTTCTGTGTACCTCAATGACAACCTCTCCCCATGTGGCTTTTGTTGGACTCCCTCATGGTGTTTTCAAGGAATGCCCATCAGCTTTCACTTCTCTCTCCTTCCAGAACCAAGGATCAGGGCCCCATGCTGGAAATGTGGACTGCCATCATCAAGCTTCCACCGAGTGGGGGTCGGGGTGTTCCGAGGGCAAGTAAAAATGCCACCGTGCCCCTACCACTTTCACGTTGCCTCTTTCCTGACTGTTCTCTAGTTCTGACAGGTTTGGGCTTGATTTTTCGATGCCTCTGTGAGGGGAAGGGTCCTTGGAGGTACATACTCCTCTGTTTTTGCTGAGTTCACTCACTTCCCTCTGAACCTTTGACAGAGCATCTTAAACCTCCATCTCCTGACTCTGTAGCCAGAGGCTGGCAGTGATGGGAGGTAGTTAGAGCGCTGTTCGAATCTGGCCCATTTCTACACTCACAGGCGATCAGAAGGCCATGGTGTTCTGTCTCCTCATGCTGCCGAAGGCATGCTCCATCTATGGTTGGTTTTACCTGCACTTCTTGGTTTTAGAGTTTGGGGGAGGTTTGAAACCAGAGGGAAGGGAGCAGCATGCCGCTGGTCTCCGGGCCTGGCTGGATGTCTGCTGGAGGCAATGCCTTTTCCTCCATGCGCCCGTCTAAGCCATCAGCAGATTCTCAGCTCTCCAGACCTTGCCCACCTCTGGCCTCCCCGGCAGCCCCTTTCCCCGGCCACACTGCTGCTGTCTCTTCGCCTGGGTGGTTGGCCTTCCCTCTTCACTGGTCATTCAGTTTCTGTCCCTGCCTCCTCCTGTCCATTCTTCACACAGCAACCCAAGGGAATTCTTTCAATATAAAGTGGACCTTGCTGCTCTCCTACTTAAAATGCTCCCATGGCTTCCTGTCACCGTGTCTTGGGTCAGTTCCACTGGATACAGAGCCCAATTCAGGAATCCTTGTGCAGTGCACTTTATTGAGGGTGAGCTCCGTGGCGGGCAGCTGGGAAGCTGCATAGAGCACTCCTCAGAGCTGCCCCAGCAGCTGCTAAGGGAGCTAGGGTATTGATCTCTCTGCCGGAGGGGGGCTTCCCTGCAGGGGGTCCACCCCGCTCTCACTTCTGGCCCAGCCCGTGTGTGGCTGCACAGGCCCCGAGGTCAGAGAGAGTGCTCACATAAGTAGCAGGTCCCAGAGAGTAGGGTCGGCGTGTGTCGTTTACCACTGTGTCCCCTCCGGGAAGCTCTGCCGAGCTGCCTGACCCGCGCAGGGCTTCGAGAACATCAGCCCAGTGGCCCCCGGTCTCTGGAACCGACCGGTTCTTAAGTAAAGCATCATCCTGTTTGCCCATGTGTTCTCTGATGATTGGAAATTCCTCATGTTCAACCAGTTTGACTCCTGGGCCCACGAAGAGGCCGGCAGCATTGGAATGGGGCCCCTGCGGCCATAGCGGGCAGATGCCCCTACGTCTTTTCACGACACAGTGGGTCTGTGCGAACTTGGGGGACGCAGGGGTGGGGGGCGGCCGTAGCCGAGTTCCCCTCAGGGTCCGCTGCCCTCTCCCTGCCTCCCAGCCCTCCTGCAGCCAGCAGGGACGGGGTGGGGGAGCCAGGCTGAGCTGATTATTTTTGACATCAGTTGTTAACATAATTTTGACGTTAAGCCTCCCCCCAGCTCTGGGGTGGCTCTGACTGTGTGCAGGCTCCAGCCTGGGGAGCCGTGGGGAGCCTCTCAGCCCCAGATCTGGCCTGGCTGGGAGGCGGCCTGGGAAGGGACCTGCGTTTCTCAAGCCCGCGCCCTCGGGGCCTGGGGGTGGGGCCCCAGCAGATGTCTGGATTTGGTAGCCAGGGCCTGGAGCCGGATGCTGAGAACGAGGCCTGCAACTCATTTCCCCATTAAACATTCTGAGAACATCTGCACCGGTTTCCAAGGCTTCTCCTCACTAATTGCTCTGATTATTGTGTGAAGTGAAGCTCTGGCACGTCTCCGCGATGTTGTGATGAAGGTGAAAAGATCGCTCTTAATTAGATTAAAAACATTTTTTTCTTCCTCTGTAATTTTGCCTTGAAAATCAAGGCCACTTTTTTGTTTTCTTCATCCAAAGACCTCCAGAAACTTTCCTCCCCACCTCTCCAGAGGTTTCTTGGGAATGTCCTGTGAGCTCAGCTCTTGGAGAAGACAGTGCTCAGCCCAGATTCCATTGTATATTAGCGTTTCCCGGGGCTGTTCTTGCTGCCGGGAACCAGCCCCTGAAACTGTGTCCTGGGAGGCTCGGACAGTGACTTCCTGGAGCACGGGGACCCCAAAGGGTCGCAGAGTTGTGTGGGTGGCTGTGTTGCTCCCTTTTTGCTTCCTGTACGCGCTTGGGCCTGACCCTGCCCTGGCGCTGTGGCCACCCGTCCTCCCCAGCGCCCCCGCCATTCAGACCCCACCCCTGGGCACGCAGCTCGTGTGTGCGGGGGCCGGGGAGCTCTGGTGGGAGGGGAGGCATGGGGAGAGGGTCCTCCGTGTCCTCCACTCGGGGTCCCCAGGATGGGCCAGGACGCCCAAGGTCGCCTTTGCCCTTGACTCCCTGGTGGCTGTTCTGCTCATGTCAACTCTATCTGCATGTCCCCAACTGGACGGAGGTCCGGCACGTTCCCCGGTCGGCGCCAGTCATCCCATCACGTGGGGTACGGACAGGGCCTCGCGGAAGGGGTGGAGAGGGCGGACGAGCATCCCAGCAGGAGAAGGCCAGCCACTGGCTTTCAGGAGCCCCTTCGTCCCCTGTGCGTCCCCGAGCTCTCCTGGGACCTCGACCCCCCAGATCCCTCCCTTCAGGCTCATGTCTCACCGCCGTTTGTCACACACATTCCCGAGGGCACTGTCCTGGTAACAAACGATGGAACCCCAAACTCAAGCGAGCTGAAGCACAAAAGGGACATTTTTTGGCTCGTACATCTGGACCCAGCTGTTTCAGACACAGCTGGACCCCGGGGCTGGGATGATCTCGCTTGCTTGTTCTCACTCTCCCCCTCTTGTGCTCTCCCCCGACCCGCCTTGCTCCCTCTTCTGCTCTCCCGCTCCCTCTCCTCACCGCCCCCCACCCCGCCCTGTGCACAGGCCCCGGGGAGAGGGACGGGGACAGGGACAGCTGTAGCCTCAGGCAGCCCTTTCCCAAGGGGACAAGATGGCCACCAGCTCAGCAAACCTGGCAGACAGAGGCCGTCTCTTTCCCCCCTTGTTCCTGCCGGAGTCTGGGGCCAGGGTCTCGTTGGCCCCAGCCAGGGTACGAGCCATCCCCGGACCTGGGCCATGGGCCCCTGTTGGGGACAGCCCTTGGGTGCCCGAGCCCTGCAGCCTGGGAGTGGGGAAGGGGCAGCTCCCTGAGGACGATTCAAGAAGCTCTTCCCAAAGCCCAGGCCTGGCTGCCAGGCAGGCGAAAACAACAGGTGTCCCCTCAAGCAAGGTATTTTCCTGGCGGAACTGGGTACCAGCTGGGAATACAGTCCCGCTCCAGCGCTCGCCCTGTTCCTTGCAGCTGTTGTGGGGACGGCTTCTGCGCTTTCTGTCCCTGCTCCTTACTCCTCGCCTCTGCGCACAGACACAGGTGGTGGCCGGGCTGGCTCGGGCTCTGCGGGCCGGGCTCAGGCAGCTGTCCGCATGCCCAGGGAGGGGGTTCCCGGTCACGGTGCTGGATCTGCAGGGCTTTGGCAAATCCGCCAAGAGGGCTGGATTTCGGGGGGGGGAGGGGGCTCTGGCTCGGGAAGGACAGGGGCAGCTTCTGTTTATCCCCGTGGGACAGGCCGGCCCAGGGACCGAGCCTGTGCCTGAGTGCCAAGGGCCGGGGCCGGGCACACGGGAGCCCCATGCCCGCCTACCCCGGGCAGAGAGAGCCGGCGGAGGACGCGGGTTACCCCTGGGGGGCTACACAGGACTTTAATCAGTCACGAGGGGTGGCGGGGAAGTTACCAGGGAGACTGTCCCCAGGGTGGAGGGCAGGGGGCAGTGGGGCCGGGGGAGGGAGGGTGGGCTGAAGCCTGGCCGTGGGTCTGCCTTGCTGCTGGAGTCCCACTCGTCTGCAGGACCCAGGGCACAACGTGTTGCCCTTCCGACCCTCAGTCTGCTCCTCTAGAATCAGGGACGGAGGCCGCCACCCCGTGGCGCTCTTGTGATGATGGAGCAGGGTCACCCTCAAGCCGCAGAGGGGGAATGTGACCCTCCTCCTGCATCTCAGGGGAGCCAGGCGAGTCCTGGTGTTGGGGTTGACCCAGCCTGGCCGTGTGAGCGAGGGGGACACGTAGGGAGCCAAGGGAGGCGAGGGTCGGCGCCGCCGGGAGGGAGGCCTGGGGCGCGTGCATGGCGGGCTGCGGCTCGGGCCCCGAGGGGGGCGCTTCCGGCGGGGTGGGGGCCTGAAGGGCACGGGGTGGGAGCCTTCCACAAACAGCTGCCTCCCCAGCATGCAGAGGTGCCGTCCCAACTGGAAAACACGACGCGTGAAGGAAGGACACGAAAGTCACCCAGCGTCTCTTCACCCAAACCCAGACACAGTTAACATTTCGGTCTATTTCCTTCCAGTCTTTCTTCTGTGCCCATATATTTTTTTTTAAAGGAACTTGACATCGGCCTCCCGAGCCCGGCTGCCGGCCGGGAAGGAAGCTGCTGTGTTCGGTTCTGTTCTCCGGAGGGAGGGCGCGGCTTGGCAGCCCATGTCACCAGCTGTGCCGGTCGCCACGCCAGAGGCTGCGCTCGCCATCCCAGACCTCCCATTTTCCTAGAAAACAAAATTGTTTTGTTCTGCCCTGAACACTTCGGCCCAGATTCTGGCCTTGACAAGGCAAAGCAGCAAGGAATGACAGCATCGGAACATGGGGCCGTCTTCACGCAAGTGCGACTTCCTCGTCACCGGGACACTGCGGGCTCTTCCCTGGGGCCCGGGCCTCCTGGGGGCCGGGTGTCCCGGCGGTGCTGCCCAGGCGGGTGCACGGTGGGCTCGTGGGCTCGGCCTGCTCCATGGCTGGGAGGCCAGGGCTGTGGGTTTTCTTGTCCCATCTCGGGCTCCTTGGAGGGTGGGGGCCACAAGCCGGCTCTCCTGGGTCCCGGCACCTGCCCCCGAGCCCGTGCCTGAAGGGGGCAGCGTGCGGCCGTATCTGCTGAGGACGCGAGGCCCCATCTCCCAGACTCCCTGCACCTCCGGCTGCAGCTGTGACAGCCGCGGGAATCGGGGGGTGGTCCGCGGCCCCCCGGCCACTGCCTGCCCGCGACGGGGGAGGAAGGCAGACCCCGAAGTCTCTGACACAGACACCGGGCAGAGCGGTTTGGAAAAACACACCTGTGGATCCTCTCTTTGCCCCTCGCTGCGGGGCCCCTCGTGCTGTTCCCAGGATTAAACCAATCAGCACACATTCTTCTCTGACAGGTGCGGGCCCCTCCCGCTGCGGGCAGCCAACGGATGTGCACAGTTTAATTTCCTAAAACACCAGGGCTGGGCCTTTCCCAGGGGTCAGGTGGCTCCCCCCACCCCCCACCGCCCAGCCCGCGGGCTCTGGAGATGGCACTCGTCATCTCGGGCGTTTAGAAAGCAGCCCCGCTTTCCAGCCACCGTCCTGCCCTTCTTTCCTTCTGTATACAAGTGATGCAGATGTAAAAATATGTATTTGTGTTCTTTTTCCTTTCCTCCTTCTTTTTTTTCTTTTTTGAAAGAACATTTGAATCCTGGACGGAGTTTCAGCTCTGTCACTTGACAACTGTATAATATAACCCAGGGTACTTGAATCTCAGCCCCGAGTCTCTAAAATGGAGGCGGCCAGCTCCCAGGCCTGTGAGCCTTTGAATGTCCTCGCATTCCTCGAGGCTTACCGGTCACTTTCCTGTGCTCTCTGGGAATGTCATGGGCAGAGAACTCTTCTCCCTGGTGTGACTAAGTCATGTCTGCGCAGTTTCCTGCTGGAAGTCTGCCCCTCACCCCCACGGGCCGTGAGCTCCCCGCGTTTGTTTACATCTCCCTGATTGCAAGGCAGGCACAACACTTTTGCGCGTGTCCTCCAGCCATCCGGATCCTTCTTTGCCGATGTGCTTCGTTGCTGCCCACTGTTCATTACGTGCTTTATATTTTCCCTGTTGATTTGCCTGAGTTCTTTCTCTGTGGTGCGTGCGCCTCTTCCGTGGTCCTCTTTTCACTCCTGAAGGTGTTGTTTGCTGATGAGGCCTTGATTTTAAGTGCGGTCGAATCCATCGGCCTTTTCCCATACGGATATTGTTGAAGTCTTAGGAAACCCTTCCAAACTCTGAGGTCATGGAGATTCTTCTAGATTCTTCTAGGTTCCGTTCTAAAGGCTTTAGAGTTTTTGCTTTTCTCCGTAAGTCTTCAGTCGCCCGGAATGCCGAGGATGAATTTTTGGTGTACAGTAGGAGGGGGCCAATTTAACGTTTCTCCCACGTGGACAGTCGACTGTCCCCGAACACCCTCTCCCACCCTGTGCCGGCCACCTCGGACTCGGGGCAAGCGTGCCTGGGCATGCGGGCTATTTCCCGACGCGCCATCCTGTCCTGCCGGCCCGGCCACCTCTCTGTGTATCCGCAGCACCCATCTCACAGGCCACGGCTTTGTAAGAAGTGTGGGTGTCTGGCAGAGCGAATGCTCTTAGCTCGCTGTTCTTCGAGAATATTGGCAATTCTTGGCTTTTTGCATTTCCAGATCAATTTTAGAATCAGGTGCCGGGCTCCAACACACAGACCTTATGATTTCTATAAGGTTCGAGGAGGAGGATCTTTTCACTATTGAGTCTTCTAATCAGCGGAACAAAAGTCTATTTCTCCCCTTAGTTAGGTTATGTCTTCTTGAATGGCTCTCATTAAGGCCTAATCATCTCTCCTTGGGGTTCTTGTATATCCTTGATTAGATACTGAAGAATTTTCTGTACTATTGTATACAGGATTTTTTCGTTTGTTCTTTTGATTTGGGGTTGCTGGGGTTCTTTTTTTGTTTTGGTTTTTTTTTTTCTGATTTCAAAATACATATTCGATTTACAGGAGAGGCAAAATAGTACAGAGAGTCCCTGTGTACCTTTTACCAGCTTCCCCGATGTCTGCACCTTGTGCAACCTGGGGTAATTGCTAAAACTGAAAAATTGCCGTTGCAGCAGCACTATTACTAAGCTACAGTTTAGTTCGTTCATTTGGATCTCCCCAGTTTAACTACTGTCCTTTGTTCTGAGATCCATCAATTACGGTACATTTATATTCAACAGGTCTCGGGGACTTTTCTGATCCGTGAAACCCCCTCCTCAGTCCTTCCTCGGTTTTTGTGACCTTGGCATTTTTGAGGAATACTGGCCAGGTGTCAGCAATTGGGCTTGTCGGGTATCTCAGGGTGAGACTGGGGTTATGGGTTTGCAGGCGCAGAAGTGAGACGCTTTGCAGAGTGCATCTCATCGTGGGTTCACGACATCAACGTGATCTGTCACTGGCGCTGCTAACCTTGACCCCCGGGGCGAGGTTGTGTCACCCCTTCCCCTTCCCGTAGCCTGGCCGTGGAAGCGAGTCATGGAGTGCGCGGTCCTCAAGGGGAGGGGCCCCGTGCTCCACCTCCTGCCGGACAGGGTGGGAAAGGGTCGGTGAACCTGTGTTAAGACCAGCACAGCTGTGAAGAGGTACCCGAGGGAGATACTCTGAAGTCTCGCCTTCACGTTCCACCGACTGCTTTGAGCATTCATCTGTGGAAGAACACCTGTCCCTCTCTTCCAGTTATTAATTCTTATCAGGATGGATTCAGGGATACTTGTGTTTTGAGCTCTAATTCGATACTACTGTTATTTATTTTGTGGCTCAAACTGCTCTGGCTTTGGCCACTGGATCGAGAGCCCTTTGGCTTAGTTCCTGTGCCCACTCGATGTATCCCCCATCCATTCTGAGCATCCCCTTCCTTTCCAGCAATCAGCAGTAACCTCAGGCTCCTCGTGCATCTGCCCTGCCCTGGCCCTAGACTCATCCTCAGCCAGAGAGCGCTGGTTCCTCCGACCAGAAAGCGGATGGTGTTTAGAAACCAGGATCTGGCCCTGGGGGTGCTTGTGGCTCCCAGGTCGTCACTGCTTCCGGGGCCTCTCCGTGGACAGAGCGAGGAAATATATGTACGTCCGTAACCCAAGGAAACGCACGTGTCTATAGGAAGTGCAATATGAGTTCCTACTGCAATTTCCAGCCATGGGGTCATTTGTACCCCGCCCAATGACACACTCTGTTTGCTACTGCATTTCTCCAAGAGTGAGAAACCTGGCTCTGGTTATCAATAATTTATTTACTTATTTGTTTAACCCGTAGTTTCCCTACGAGAAGCAAAATTACCAACTAGAGCCCTATGTTTATGACAGTCTAAAGGTGGTTTCCCAAGGCTCAGGAACCTTCTCCCCATCCGTTCCATGGCATGCGGTATGATGTCATACATTCGTCACACAGAATTCACTTGTCCCAGTCTGCTTTCATTCCTAGGATCCTGCAACAGGCTGGTTGATGTGGGGTTTTTTGGTTTTGTTTGTTTGTTTGTTTCAGTTTGCATACAATAGAATTCATTCTTGGAGAGAGACAGTTCTGTGGGTTTTGACAAATGCCTGGAATCACGTATCTACCACCAGAGCATCACCGAGAGAAGTTCCACAGGCCTAGAAATTCCCTGATGCAACCCTTTGGAAGTCAAATACTCCCCCTCCCATAAACACGAGCAGCCATTGATCTGTTTTATGTCCTTGCAGTTTTGCCTTTTCCAGAATGTCATAGAAATGGAATCATAGAACATGTAGCCTCTTACATCTGGCTTCTTTCACTGCTTTAGCAAAATGCATGTGAGAGTCACCCATGTTGCTCCACGAATTATTAGTTCATTTCTTCTGGTTGCTGGGCAGTGTTCCATCATCTGGCTATAACACCGTTCATTTACCCATTCACCCACTGAGGGATGTCTTGGCTGTTTCTAGGTTTGGGCGATTGTGAGTGAAGTGGCTGTGCACGTTTATGTACAGCTTTTTGTGAACGTAAATTTTTGACTCACTTGGGTAAATATCTGGGAGAAGGACTGCTGGGTCACATGGCAGGTGCACGGTTAGCTTTATGAGATACCGCCAAACTGGTTTCCAGCATGGCCGCGTCATTCCTCGTTCCCACCGGTGGCAGCGAGCTCCATTTGCTCCACGTCCTCCTGAGTACGTGGCGTTGTCAGGCCTCAAGTTTTGTTTAACAAAATTTAGCCATTCCCGAGGGGTGCCTGGGTGGCTCAGTCAGTGAAGCATCTGCCTTTGGCTCGGGTCATGATCCAGGGTCCAGGGATTGAGTCCCGCATCAGGCTGCCTGCTCAGAGGGGAGTCTGCTTCTCCCTCTGCCCCCCACCCCGTGTTCTCTCTCTCGCTCTGCTCTCTCTCTGTCTCTCAAATAAATAAAATCTTAAAAAAACAAAATTTAGCCACTCCAGCAAAGGTGTCGTGGTCGCTCACTGTGGATTTATTTACCTTGCATTTCCCTAACAACTACTGATGTTGACCAAACTGAGCATCTTTTTCCACGCTTGCTTGTAATCCATTTCTTAGATTGGGTTGGTGGCTTTCCTGCTGTCAAGTTGCAAGGGTTCTTTATATATTCTAGATACAAGTCCTTGGCCAAATAGGAGATGTGGAGACGCCTTCCCCAGGTCTGTAGCTTCTCTCTGTTTCCCTTAGCAGTATCTTCTGCAGAGCAAACATCTTTAATTTTGGTAAAGTCCAGTTTGTCAATTTCTTCCTCTCACCAACTGAGCTTGTAGCATTGTACTTCAAAACTCATTGCCAAATCCAAGGCCCAGAGATATTCTTCTGTGTCTTCCTCAAGAAATTTTATATTTTGTTTCTTACGTTAGTTTCTTAAGATTGCACACAGTACTTTTACACTTCCAGATTGTTGGTGAATGCCCAGAACGTTAGGCATAAATGTTAAATGCATTAAAATTTACACACACAACACTCATACATTTATATCACAAGTAAATTTAAGAGGCAGTTATATTCCTTTGAAGTGGGAAAATCTTCCTTTTACATAAAGCAAAAGATAGGTATATCCCTGTAGACACATAAAACATTTTCTATGATAAACACAACCACACTCAAAGGCTAAAAGACCAAAAAGACTGGGGAAGATTTCTCTACCTTACGTGACAAAGGGTTAATATCTTTAATTGGTAAACAATTCCTACAAGTTGACAAGTAGAAATGAGCAAAAGATATGAACAGGCAATTCAGTTCTGCAAGAGGAAGTCCAAACGGCCTCCAAGCCACAAAAGGCCTTCAGCATAAAAGGAAAAAAATAAAACCACCCTTGTCTTCCTCCGTGCCTGGCGGGCCCTGGGAAGGGCACCAGCAGCTGCTGTGGGCATGGACGTGGGCTAGCGGTCACATTCACACACTGCTGGTGAAGTCTGAATTGCTACAGCTTCTTGGGAAAACGCTTCCAATTACCTGGGAAGCACCCTCACACCTGACCCCAGTGTCAGGTTTTCTTACAAATGGGTGGCGTGTTGGGGCACCTGGGTGGCTCAGTCGTTAAGCATCTGCCTTCGGCTCAGGTCATGATCCCAGGGTCCTGGGATCGAGTCCCGCATCGGGCTCCCTGCTCCGTGGGAAGCCTGCTTCTCCCTCTCCCGCTCCCCCTGCTTGTGTTCCCTCTCTCGCTGTGTCTCTCTCTGTCAAATAAATAAATAAAATCTTTAAAAAACTAACAAACCAACAACAAAAAAACAAATGGGTGGCACATCATCGCCTCAAAGCAGTGGCTTAAAGCCAGGGGAGCCTCAGCAACCATCCACCACGGAGTGGCTGAGTGAACTGTGGCAGACGTAAGCCACGGACGGTTGTCCCAACTACCAAAGCATAGTTCCCTGTCTGTACACCTATAGAAAGATGAGATGGGCGCGCTGCAGTGTGGGGGGGGCAGAGCAGACACGTGTGCATATAAACAGAGAGAGTCTCACCTGGTGTCAGCTGTACGAGGAGCAGAGAGCGATGAGCTAGGAATCCACCGGGCAGTTGACACAGATGACCTTGGAGGAGGCGAGCCTTCGTGAATCTTTGAGTTGGTGCCCTAAATTTTTACAATGAGAACTTCTTTCACAATAAAATCTTTAAATGGGGAAAAGAAAAATCAGTCCGCGTTGAATATCTGGGGACTGGTAGGTATTCTTATCAGCCCTGAGCACCGGCACCAGATTGTTGGGGGCGGGCCCGGGAACCTGAGTGTGACACGGGTCCGTTGGGGTGAGGTAGTTCGGTGCTTTCCTTGGGGTCTGGGTGGCCAGTGTGGCCCTGTGGCCTGAACAGGGGGCCAGGGGCTCCAGGGCTGCCCCCTCTCTCCCAGGCTTGTGGCTACTTGTGGGCAAGAGACCACCTTGGGTCTTCACTGATACAAGGCCCTCTGTCTGCGTGAGGGTGATGGTGCCGTGGCGGAAGTCAGGGTCTCTCAGCAGACCTGTGTTTATCAGCTGCGTTTTACTGTTGACCTGAGTGTCAGCTGTGAATCCGGGGACAGGCCTGGACACCTGAGCTCAGCCCAGGCAGTCCTCCCCCTGGGAAGGGGTCACAGGCCTTTGAGGCCTCAGGCACGTGGGGGCCATTTTCACCCGCCGGCCCCGCAGATCCTTAGGGCAGAAGCTTCGGAAACCATCCCCACTCCTCACCCAGCTCTGCGGGTATATGTCTTGTCAGTTTGGGGGAAGCTCTGGGCGTGCAAGTCTGTTCCCCCCGCCCCCCGGCTGGGGTGGCCAGTTGGGGTGGGCATCTGAGCCCGGCTCTGGGCCGCCCTGGGCCCCATCGAGCCTTCCATGGAGGCCTCACGTGCTGCCCCACGCCTTTCCCCACAGTGAAGAAGAGCCCCATGCTGCTAGAGGTGAGCACAGCCCACTTCGTGAGAACCAACAGCTTTGCCGAGGACCTGGACCTGGAGGGGGAGACGCTGCTGGCGCCCATCACCCACGTGTCACAGTGAGTGTCCGCCCGCCCGGGCTGGAGGGACATGGGGCTCCGAGGGGTCGCCTCGCTGCCGGCCCGGGGCTCGGGCCTGCTCACGCGGGGCCCGCCACCACTTGCCGCCTGCCCTCAGTGACTGGGGGCCACCCGCCCGCTGCCAGGGGCCAGACCCAGTGCCCGGGCACCAGGCGGGGAGGAGAGCAGGGGCATTTCCCGCCAAGTCTGGGAACATGATCCTCTTGTTTTGACTTATGGAAAACCAAACTGATCATTTTCCACTTGTTTTTGTGCCTCGAGCGTCTGAGGAGATTGTTTTTCTCTCCCCTCGCCCCCACCCCCACCCCCCAAAAAAGAGACGACTTTGTTTTTCAGCATTTCCCCGTAGAAGCCCGGCCAGAGCCGCGGGGCAGATGCCGAGCGCTGTCGGCCAGTGGCCTCCGCTGTCCTCAGGGGCTCCTTCAGGTGGAGGAAATGGCTGATTTTCCACGCCTTCCAGTTGGCCTTCCCCCGAGGCCCAGCTGGCCTGGGACGCACGCCCGTCCTCCCCCGCCGTCGCAGCCCTGCCAGGCCAGTCCCCAGGGCCCGGCCGTGGTGTGATTCCCTCGCGAGGGATGAGTCAGTGCTCCCAGCAGGGGCACCCAGTGCTGACGGCGAGCGGTGGGGTCAGTGGGGCACTGGGGCCCGTTCTGGCCGCCGCCCCACGGGGGATTCCCCCGGACGGTGTTCCGGTGTGAGGGCATGCGCTCCTCTCGGCCCTCCCCCGGCTCGCTTGCTGACACGGTTGCGTCTCCACACACACATGGAGAGGTCCCGGAAGGGCGTTCGCCTTCCTCCGGGGGTCTTCGCGTTGTCCTGAGCCGTGGGCGCCTCCGTCGGGGTGAGGCCCTGGGCCGTTGCCTCGCAGGTGTCCGAGGAAGCGGGGACCCAGGTCGGGGGGCCTCCCGGCTGCTCAGGCAGCACTGGTGGAGTCTCGTAGCCAGAATGAGAGAGAGACGGGACCGTCTCGGGCTGGTCCTGTGACCAGGCAGGACCCGCCGGCCAGCTTTCCAGGCCCCCCAGGCTCACGGGGAAGTGGGCAGCACCCCGTGGCTGGCAGGGTGCCCCCAGGAAGTGCTCCCTGGCTTGGTGGGAGCCGGCCGGCTCACCAGGAAGCAGGGGCGACTCATGCTCGTGGACGCGGCGCGAGTGGGCTGCAGGGCCCCCATCGGTCCCGGAGATGACCAGACAGGCTTGCTGGAGAAGGGGGCGGGAGCAGAGGTGTGAACAGCCGGGCGGGCGGGCGGGCAGTGCCGGGCAGGCCGGTGCCTGAAGGCAGAATGCTGGCTTACCGCTTTGGCGGAGGCCTTCACGGAGTCCAGGGCACGAGAGAGACCACGGAGTGGTAACGGTTGGGAGTTCTGTGGCTGGTGTTTCGAGCAACACAGGTGCAGAACCTGCTCAGAGTCTGCCGGGACCCACGACCCTCGGGCAGGTGGACCCCCCCACCCCAGGCCTCACTGGGCCTGCTGCCCCTTCCTGTACCCCTAGCCACTCTCCTCCCACGGAGCCTCTTCTCCTTTGTTCTCTCGGCCGTGGCCGTGGCCCAGCCCCTCGAACACACACACACACGAGGAGTCCCGCCGGTCAGGACGGGGCCACCACCCACCATCCACACAGCTGGGTGGTGACGCCTCACAGGCTCTCTGGCCCTGCAAGACTGGCTGGGGGGAGGTTTCTTTGGTCACCCCCAGTGCTGCCTGGGCCTGTACCCCAGTCCTCAGCCAGGTCCCCATGCTAGAACCTACAATGGCTTCTCCCAGCAGACCCGTGCAGAGGTGGCGGCTGGGCGTGAAGCAGCTGGGGGGACAGGAAGGTGTCCAGGCATGGTACTTGGGTCTGTGGCAGGGGCTGGGAGCAGGGAGACTGAGGTCAAGGCACTGTGGTCCGGTCAGGGCAGGGTCAAGGGGAGCCGGCAGGGGACCTGACAGACATGTCCTTGGCACAGGGAACCGTGCCTCAGGGAGCCCCACTGGGGAGAGTGGGATGGACGCTCAGGGAGAGGTGCTGGGGCCTCAGGGCCACAGGCTGGGCAGAGGCCCCACCCCACCATGGCTGGAAGAGGAGGTGGCTCTGGTGGGCGTGTTTACTCAGGGCTGCGCCCGCCCTGTGCACCCACCCTGGGCGCCTGCTCTGGGGCTGTGCGTCTTCACCTCCCGCCCGGCGCTCCTGGTGATCCGTGCCCCTGATTAAACTTGGCTCCGGTTGCTCAGGGCCACGTCGAGGCTCCTGCGGGCCGCCTGGCCCCGTGGACCCCGCACAGGGCTGTCCCCTGCCCTGGTGTGTGCACGAGGGACGGGGATGTGCACGGGGGTCTCGCAAGGGGCAGAGGGGGTGGGAAGCAGTTACTGAAAAACAGATTCATTTTTCTTCAGCATTTTACTGAGGTTAAGTGTATTACCACGTTGGGTCAGTTCCAGAATTCAAATTAAAAGCATAAATAAAGACACATTTTGTTTCCATCTCAAGCTCTCCCCACCCGCTGGGCCCCAGGGAGGTGAGGTCACTGCAGCCTTGATTATGGGAAGGTCCCTGGGGCTGGGCGAAGCTCCTCTTTCCGGGGCCTGCTGGCCATTGGTGGGGCGAGGGGTGGGGGGGTTGGGGGCCGGTGAGCAAACCGGGTGCGAACTAGGGAGTCGCCGGGACACCGTGGGTCGGGGAGGCAGAGTGGTCTGGGCCGCACAAGCAAGCCCCAGCGTCCCCATGCAGCCCTGGGGCCGTCGCCCAGCTCCAGGGGGCTGGGCCGCAGTCTCACACACACACCTTCCAGGAGCCCCTGTCTGCCTCGAGCTCTCTGCACCTGTGTCCCCCCGACCCAGAGCCTTGCCACAGGGCTTCCAAGGGGCAAGTGTAAGGGAGAGATGGGGCATCTAGGAGAGGAGGAGAGCCCCGCACCCCAACAGGAGCTGGGATGAGTTTCTGGCCTCCTGCCCCACCCACTGCCTTCTGCCCACTGAGGGCCACCGGCGGGACAGTGGGAAGGGAGGGCCACCTCTGTGTGCATCCCTGTGCCTTGCACGTGGTGTCCCCATCTGAAACTGCCTTGTCCCTCATCGGCAGCCATCAGATTCCTTCTCCATCGTCCTAGCCCCAGGGAGGCCACGTCCTCCTCTGGCTGTCAGGGCTTCCGTACCAGCTCCCTGAGCCCTCAGTATGGGCCCCACCCTCGGTTCCTGGGGAGCAGGGTATGCGTGGCTCTTCTCAGGCTCCCCCTCCCCGGCACTCCCGAAGCCCCCGGCTGGAAGGAGCTCCAGGACTGTGGCTCCCGTCCCAAGGCAGGCCGGACCCCCCGCCCCCGGGGCCAGGCCAGCCTCCCCTGAGATGAGGCGGTGAGGGCCGTGGTGCCTCGGCAGGGCTGTTAGCATGGAGGGCAGCGGGCGGCTGGTCAGCACTGGCCTCCGCATGGGCATCTGTGGCTCTGATTGGGCCTGGGTACCCTTGTCCCAGCAGCCTTGGGAAACGTCAGCTACCTCAGTGAAGCCCCCCACGCCTCGCCCAGCTGCCACGACAGCCAGGCCTGGCCAGGAGTCCACATCCATCCCATTGGGTGCATGTGGGCCCCCCAGGCAGGTGGTGCGAGAGGTCAGGCCCACCACAAACACCTCAGCCTGGGGTTCTCCTGAAGGGTTCCTCCATCTCCCTGTCGAGGCTGGACGAGGCTCTGCTTCTGCTTACCAGCCGCCCCCTCCCCGCCCTGCTCCGCAGGGGGCAGGGGGGCACAGCCTGACGCCCTGTGCATCTACGTGGGCATGGGGAGGGCCGCGGGCAGAGGGAAGGCAGGGCCGGGGCTGGGGTACCGTGGGCCCCCGCCAGGTGACCGTGAGCACCTCCCCAGCAACCGTGGGCCTCTGGGCCTCCTGTGACAGGACAGCCTGTAGATCCTTGAGCAAAACCAGCCCCGTGTGCGTTAATTAGAATTTCCATGTCTCCAACTTTCTCCTGGACCCTGCGGAGTCTCATGCCAAAACGCTCAAGTGTCTCTCTTCCAGCAAGGCCGCCGCGGCCTGGCTTTCGTCCACATCACTACTAATGTCTCCTGAATTCTGCGTTTGTCAGTGAGGCCATGGCCAGCCCCATGCCTTCTGGAAACGGGGGCAAATGTCACAAGGCTCGGCCCTGCGCTCGGCTCTGTGGACTAGCTCTCTGGATGGGACCAGCTCAGCTGGGGATGTTTCGGGGACGCTGGGGCCAGCTGCAAATCACTCCCATGGACCGCAGAGACGCCAGGCACCGCACCTCTTCGAGCAGCCATGCTCCTTGCTTTGTTTCTCGCCCTGCAAACTTTGGTGGGAAAGGATGAAGAGGCCACTTCGGGGCTAGCGTCCAGGGGGATGAAGGAGGGGGCTTGCCAGGAACAGATGAGACCAGTTTGTCTTTTCCAGACCGGTGTCCTGTCTTCTTCAGAGCTCAGACCACCTCTGTCTGCACGAGGTGCCAAGGAAGCCCCGTGGGAGCCCGCCCGGGAGTGCTGTGCAGGGCTGCGTGAGTCACAGGCCCCGTCAGAGCCTCCCAGCCCCAGCCAGCTCCAACCCGTCTCTGAAATGCACGGGGGGATTAAATGTTCTCCTAATTAAATTAAAAGCGAGGCGGAGTGGCTCAGTGGGAAAGAGACAGGACTGGGAATCAGATGCCCTCAATCTGGCTCTCAGCCTGCACCGGCCCAGCTGCAGGCCGGCCCCGGAGGCCCCCTAACCTCTGGGAGCCTCACTTCCTCCATCTGAGCACGTGAGGAGAATGCAGCCGGCCTCCTGAGGCCAGCGCTCCGGGGAGTGGGCCCTCAGTCCAGGTAGAAGGCCCAGAGGAGAGCGGGAGGCCTCTTACTCCCTCGGCGGCCGTGACAGTAACTCCTGGTCCGGGGGCGCCCCAGTGGCCGGGCTCAGGGCTCTCCACGGCAGGTCTTGGGCGAGGCTGGCCGGCACCCGGCAGGCAATGTTGGCGCATGTGAGGGACAGCTTCCCAGATGGCGCTGGGGTTGCCACGGAGACATTTCTGGTGGTCGCGGGTCCCCCGCGGGCCCAAACCTAGAAGGGGAGGCTGAGCCCGAGGGCAGCGTGGTCAGGAGGCCTGAGTGGGAGGTCGGGCCCGGCCGCTCTCCAGGCCGGGGTTGTCCAGCTCTCAAGTTAGGCCCAGAAAGGTCCGCACGTGCATACAGGGTGCTTCCAACGTTCCAGGTGAGGGATGACGTGCACACACGAGCGCACAGATCTCGAGAGCACTTGGTCCGTCTCAGCACGGGCCACATATAACTAGCACCCAGACAGAGGGGTCCCGGGGAAGCCCCTGTGTGCCCACTTCCGGTCACGCCTTTGCACGGTCAGCGCCGTCTCGGCTTCTGGCAGCAGGACTCGGCGGTGCCCGTTCTTGAACCCTCTATAGACGGACGCCCCCGGCCCCACACCCGCGTGTCCGTCTGGCTTCCCGGGAGACGTGCCCACGTGGCTGTGCAGAGCAGCGCTTCACGCGCTCCGGGTGGCTGGCCCGCCACCGTGTGAACGGCCTGCACTTTGTTTATCCGTCCTATTGTCGGCCGCTTCCAGCGCCGGGTTGTTATCATTAGTGCTAAGAATGTCCTGTGCGGCCTCTCTGGCGAACACACAGGCTGCGCTTCCGGCGCGCGTCTGCCTAGGTGTGGGGCCGCCGGGCCGCTGCATGGGCGCGCTGACTGTCCCTAAGTCCTGCCGAGCAGCGTCCCCGTGGGCGCGGCCACTCCACCCCCGCCGCCCGTGCCCGGCCCTCCCCGCACCTGGCCCTCCTGCGGCGCTCCCTCTCGGCCTGGCCGGGGCGGGATCTGGCGGCGGCGGATTGGGATCTTCGTCCACAGGAACCCGACGGCCCAGGCAGCCGAGCCCCTCCCCGTGTTGCTACTTGGTTGGATATTGTCCTTTGTAAAAATGCTCGTGACTTCTTTTCTTACTGATGTACACTTGTTCTTTCTGTCTGCCTTCCCGTGTCCTGGCGAGGGCTTGCGAGGGGCAGAGACGATCGTGCTCCCACGTGCCCACACACACACACGCGTGCTTCCCTAGCACGGAACCACCGGCTCCCCCCCAGCGGGCCGTTCCTCCCGAGAGGGGCGTCTTTTGACGAACAGAAGAACTTTAAGTGAACTCTTAATGTGATCCAGTTAATCAAACATTTCCTTTCTGGATAGTGCTGTTTGTATCCTATTAAAGAAGCTTTGACTACTCCAAGGTCATAAAGATATTCTGGTTTTTCTAAAGCTTTATTAGCTCACCTTTCACATGTAGATCCGTGGTCCATCTGGAATTGATTTTTGCATCCAATGTGAGGCTGAGGTCAAGGTACATTTTCTCCCCCTTGGATATGCAGGCTGGCTCAGCACCCTTCATGGAGAAGGCCGACCTCCCTCCGCCGTCCTGCCAGCTCCCCGCCATCCCACTCCAGCCCGCGGTCCACGCGTAGCTCTGCTTCGTTCCACTGCTCAGACCGTGTCCTTTCTGCCAGAGCCTTGCTTCCTTGCGACTGGGGTTTGATAACAGGTCCGGACAGCCGGTTGAGAAGGCTCTGGCCAGGTCCCCTGCCTCGCAACTGGCCTGTCTCTGTGGGGTCCACCTCTGCCCCCAGGGCAGCGTCCACAGAAAGCCTCCTCGCCCTAGATGAGGATGGGGACAGCGAATGTCTTCACAACGGTGGGTCAGTAGTGGGTCTTGGTAGCCGTGGCCTCCCCGCGCCCCCCCGCGTTCCTTACTGTGTCCTGTAGGCTTCAGTGCCGTGGTCACGTGCGGCTGATCTGACACTTAGCCTCATCCGCTGATGCTCCGGTGTTCGCCAAGCCCATGGACGCGCTCTTCCTGGGAACCCTGGCTGGCGTGGATCCACCCGTCCGGCCTGGAGAGTGCTGGCGTGGTCAGCTCGCCTTTCCGAGCCTTGGCGTTCTCTCGTGGATCCCGGAAATGGGCCTGGCGGTGCAGCAGTGAGCCCTTGAGGTTGTGGGGTCGGGGGTCTGGCCCTGCACCTAATTCGAGAACTGTGTTAGCCAACAGAACCGTTAGCCGGTAGGAGACATCACCTTGGTAGGGGAGACCCCATGGGCACGTCCCTTACTTGACCTGAGAGCTTCTGGAAGCCCCCGGTCACAGGTCTCCGTGGGATGCGGATGGGGCGCGTGTGCAGCCTGGAGGTCCTGTCCTTCCCAAGATCTGCCCGGAGGCCTCTGAGCCCAGGGCCTGGACGCGGGCCGCAGGCAGGCGCACAGCCCACAGCCTCTGGTGGTGAGGAAAGGGGCTCCGGCCCCCCGGGGCGGTGCGGGGAGAGACCTGGGCCCCTCTGCCCTGCTCTTCACGTGCCCCAACATGCATCTGCCATCGTTCTCGACCGTCAGGCCTACCCGCCAAGGCAGAATGGCCTCCAGCAGAGCGAGGGGCGGCGTGGGCCAGACGTCCTGCCTGCCCTTGGCCCCGTGCGCGGCAGGGGATGGAGGCGCTGCCGTAGCCCCGTTATCCGGGGCAGCTCCCCAGGCGGCGTAGCCGGGGCGGCCATGTTCACAGGCTCGCTGGCCGCCAGGTGCCCCCGAGAGGCTGCGTGTGTGTGTCAGGTTTGGGAGGGGGCTGGGACACACAGCCCGTGTCATGGGGGGTCCGTGCTGCACAGAAGGGCCAGGCCTTGCCTGGTCCCCCGTGAGGCAGGGGCAGAGCCGGGGCTCAGTCCCAGACGCACCGTCTCCCGGGGGGCCCGGGGCTGTGAGGGGGAAGCCAGGCTGGCTCCCGGAGGGCAGGCGGGCAGGCAGGGGGCAGGGAGGTCGCCAGCCAGCCGAGGCAAAGGGGCGTGGCATCTGGTTTGGGTCTGTGCCTCCCAGAGTGTTTCCGTGGCCCGTCAGCAGGAGAGGACAGTGCGCGGACAGACACTCTGCTTTGGTTGAGGGGCTCTTTGTGGCCACCTTCTCCAAGAATTCGGCATGTTCGGTCTCTGCACACGCCCTGGACCTGGTGCCACCGCGCAGAGGGCGAGGGGCCTCGCAACCGGCAGGCCGCTCGGGGGGCCCCCAGCTCCCCTGGGAGGCTGACCGGCTTGTGCAGGACGCAGAGCACCAGACCGAGCTTCCTGGCTTCTAGGGGTGGCCCAGAGCCCCTGGCCGGGCAGTCGTCCTCTACATGTGCTAGGCCTCTTGGGACCAGGCGGGTGTCCCGGGCACGGGCCACCCCTTAGGTGCTGGTCCTTGGCAGTGACTGGCTCCAGGGCGGAGGTCTGACGGTGCAGTCTGTCAGGTCTGGCTGGCCCACGGGAGGCCTGGGGCGCCATCGGGGAAGGGGAAGGAAAAGAGGCAGAGGCAGAGGGAGACCCGAGTCTGGCCTCAGAGGCTGGCGTCCCCGGCGTCCCTGTCGGCCCCACACCCTTACCCCGAGCCCACGTCTGCTTTGATCATCACAGCAGCCCCAGGGGCTCCCTTTAAAGCCTGTGTTGGGGAGCAGCCTGGACAGGAGCGGGGACACCCTCCATGTGCGCCCAGAACTGCTCCCACTTCAGTGGGCTCGAGCCACACACAGCTCTGGGAACCTTGTTTTTTAGGGGCAATTGAAGGGATTTCCTACCTGATCTGTCTTCTGGAACTGAACCATCATCCAAGATCAGACTAGGCTGCTCCTTCCAAAGTGTAACACTTGCCACGACACTGTCCTCCGCTGCCCTGCTAGGGAAACCAAGGCAGAGGGTGGGGTGACGTCACAGGCAGTAGAAGACATGTGGAAGACGGTGGGAGGAAGGCTGTTCTGAGAGACAGCGCTCAGGGCCCTTCCCCCTGCCTTCGACGTGGCCCCTGGAGCGGAGGTGGGCAGCGCCCGGCAGCCAACCCCGGGGCCGCCGGCTTCATTCCTCCGGCAGCCGGGCGCTGCATCTAGGGTATAAAGTGCAAGGCGAGGTCACGCTGGGACCTTTGGCTTCAAGCCTGTGAACCTGCTCTAGGCTTGTCTCCCTGGCCCTGCCCGGGCTGCGATGGGGCCCTGTGTCATCCACTCCCCGGCCGGGATCCAGCAGCCACCCTCGGGCCCAGGGGCGCCCCTCCTACCTTCCCTTCCTCTTGGGCCTTTCGGCCGTGGTCTTGTGGTTGTCATCCTTAGGTTCTGGATTTGTCAAATCAAATGTAATATTCTCCCAGTTTAAAACACTGGAATGCTTTTTTTTTCTGCTTTTCTTCTTGAACTGCCCCGTGGAACCCCCGGCCGGGTGGGTAGGCTCCAGGTGGGAGCTCACGGGGGCCTGGCTGCGAGGCGAGGCCGCTGCAGGAGCAGGGGGGCAGACTCACGAGGTGGGACAGCCTTAGGTGGAGCGACGCCCCAGAAAACGGGCTCCCGGCGTGATTGAGCTCAGGCCGGTGCATGTGTGTAGGGACTGGGGTGGGGCCATCCGCAGAGGTTCAGAGGACATCACTGGAGTGTCCTCCCCAGTGACCCCCACAGCCCACAGCAGCTCCCTGCTTACAGCTCTCCACCGCCCACCCCTGTCCTGCACTGGAAATGGGCTACATCAGACCAGGGGCCGGCGTTTGGGATGGGAAGGTATCTCTGTAGGTGTTGGGAGATGGACAACCTAGGAAGTGGGGGCCCCAACACCAGAGATGAGGGGACCCTGCCCAGAGGCCACGCCAGCCACTGACAGCTGGGGCCAAGCCCTGGGGCTCCTGACTCCAAATCCTGTGCTCCTTTGCGTTTCCAGCGGGGGCTGTCTGCTCTAGGGGGACCTGCACTGCACCCCACAGCAGGCCCCGGTCCCCTGGCTACTAGGATAGCAGCAGGAGCACGTCCTCGAGGCCCCGGTCATGACCGTGGCCTGCTCCTTAGCCTGCTGTTTCTCGCACGCCAGGCCCTCCCCCAGGGATGCAGGAAGAGTGTCGCCGCAGCTAAGACCACTGCGGGCCATGCTTGGAAGGAGGGGCTGGTAGGGTCACGGCATTACATAAACACTGAACTGCAAGGTCTGAGCTGGCCAGAAGGGACAGTGCAGGTGGCCTCTCAGGCCACGGCAGGACCTCACGGCACTCAGCCAGAGACCCCGGTGGGCAAGAGCAGGGCGAGGGTGCCGCCACCCCCCAGGAGGATCAGAGCAGCCCCGAGCAAGGACAGGAGCCCAAGCAGAGACCCCCGGCCCCGGGTGGCAAAGCCGCAGCCTCCTCCCCAGGCAGAAAGGCCAGGCCCCGGGAGCCCCTGCTTCCTGTACCAGGCCTCCCTGGGTACTGAGCACCTGAGAAGCCATGAGTGCTCCTGCCCATCTCGGTCCTCACTGACTCCGATGACCTGCAGCAGGACCACACTTCCCACCTGCTGCTCCCTGGCCACGCAGGAGGCAAGGTCCCAGTGTCTGGGGTCAAAGAGAAGCTAAGCGTGACCAGCCTGTCCACCGTGTGTGGCTGATCATGGACTTGTCTCATTTACTGGGCTGGTGTTGGTCTCTGCCTGTAAATGTTTAACTCCCAAGGATGCCAGATCTCAGGGCTTGAAGGCCCGGCCTGGACGGGGACAGTGCTTCTTCCTGGTGTGTGGGGGTCGTCTGCAGCCGGGAGGGTGCAGGTGGGCTACGAAGAGGGACTTCCTGCAGGGAGCTCGGCCCCGGGGGGTGCTGCTCGGGGAGTAAGTACTGTCTTCTCCCACCATAGCTGAGCGGAGACCACGGGTGGGATGCCCAGCCCTGAGGGCCCCTCGGTGGTTTCCGGCTGCCTTGGGCCTGGGGTGCGGCCCCCTCACTTGTACTTGGTGGCTGCCCCATGAGGGCCTGGCCTCGGTCTCCCCGCTGGTGGGGAGGGAGGTGTAGAAGCTGGGTTGTGGGGCCACCCAGTGTGGGCTCAGGAAGGGAAGGAATGTGACTGAGGCCGGGTGTGGCTGAGGCGAGCGCAGCCAGTTGTGGGTTTTGCTTGGGGCCCAGATAGACGTGAGCAGAGATGGAGGCCCCTCTCTCTCGGCCCCCACCACACACACTAGGACCTTTCTTCAGTGTGTGGCTGTGGAGCTGGAGGCCAAGGACACCCTCTGGAAATCTGAATTCCATTCGCTCTTGGCAGAGAGCAGCTTCCTGCTTGGGGAAGGTGTGCGTGTGCGCGCGTGTGCACATACGACCACGGGGGGCTGGCAGCGGGAGGGGCACGCGGGGGGCGGGGCGTCTGACGGGACGTGTAAGGTGACCCCCATGTTTCCCGGCACTGGATGGCACTTGCAAAGCCTGTCCCGAGGAGTTAAGACAGATACCTGGAGTGAATGAATCAGAAACGTGCGGGCTGCGTGGCCTCTGAAATAATCTCTGGCTTAAAACAGTCACAGCTAAACATGCCTTTGAATTTGAAAGCCAGGACTTTTTGCAAAATAATTCAAAAAGTTTGTTGAACCTTAAACCTTCCCTGACGATTCCTTCCTTCTGAAGTTAACTCGTTAAAGTTGCTCCAATCCCAGCCTGGTGCCAGACCAGCTTCCTGGAAGCCCTCGCCAACTGCTGGCCTTTGGAAAGGCTTGTCACCCTAATAGCTGTAAAAAAAAAAAAAAAAAAAATCGCTCATTGGGCACCTTGGCTGCAGCGTCTGAAAAGTCCTTTGTGTTCGCTCCAGCTGCAGAGTTTTCCAGGCCTCGCTTGTGGGGCTGACTGGAGCTGTTTCTCTCCGTTTCCTCTTACAGTGGCGGGCGCTGGGCTGGCTTCTTCCCGCCCAGCCTCCCCACGCCCAGGTGGGGGACGGGGATGCCCAGGGCAGAGCCCCTGCAGAGGCCGGACAGGCGTGGACCGGTCCCGAGTGGGTCAGCAGCCTCATCTTCCCCTCCGCCCCCCGCCCCCCGCCCCAGTGGGGGCAGCGCCCCGCTGAGGAGCGCCCAGGGCCCCCTCCCGGGTCAACACTGTGTCACTTCCCCAGAGGACGCAGGTTCCAAGCAGCACCCGGGCAGTGCCATTTCAGAAGCGGAGATCACTTGCTCCTCCCCAAAGTCAGGTTTTGGCAAAATAGAAAAGCACGGTGGTGAGATAGGGTCCACGTTCCAGCCTGTTGTTGTTGTTGTTGTTTCTTTTTTTTTAAAGTTTAAAACGTGAATATGCGTTAGGAAATACTGAAATGAACCCAGCTGTGGGGCAGATCAATTGAAAAATACGTTGTGTTGTCGTCATTGCTGCGTGAATCAAAATCAAAGATTACCTGAAGATGGAAACGAGTTACCTAAAAACTTAAGTATTTTCGTGGGACGCAGCGGTCAGAACATGCCATACACGTACACGTTGGTTTCTTGAAAGAATCGCTCCTCTCCGAACCCCGTAGTGACAGAGCGCATGCAGCAGCTCATTTCCTAGGAGAGCCTGTTGGTCTGCAGAGGGGTGGAGGGCACCCCTTCCCACTGGAGTGGGGGTGGGCTCCCTGGGAGCCTGCCCAGGGTCTGCTCTCGCTCTGGTTCTGCCTTCCGCTGTCAAAAACCTCTTTGTGCCGGAGCAGCCCCTGTTCCTCGGAGTGACATGAACCAGAGCCCACAGCACCATGCGGTGGAGCTGCCTCTCGCCAGCCGCCCCAGCCCCCGGCGGAGGCTGCCCGTTCACAGCCTGGCAGAGCGTCCGCATGCTCTGCGGCGCGCCGTGCTTTACCTCCTGCGATCTTGCGCAACAAGTAATCATAATATTAAAGTAGGCTTTACACACACGCGGCAAAACAGATTCAGAGCACAGAGGGGGTTATGGTGAAAACATCAGGCTGTCCCCACCCCAACCCCGGATTCCTGTGTTTCCTTCCCTAAAGGTTAGCACTGTTGGCCGTTTCCGATTTATTTCTCCCCCGTGTTTTATACAAGCAAGTGTGTCTCTGCGCCTCTCCTTACACGGACCACGTTTTCACACGAGCCGTCACGTGGCATGCGTGTCTGTCTGCGGTTTCCCTTTTTGGAGCTAATGTACAGATACGCCACACTTCTTTTTGAGCTGCCCACATGAGCTTGATCTACACGGGGCGGCGCCTCCGAGAAGCACTTTAAGTGTTCCGTGTGCACACGCACGTGGGCGCGCACGCACTGGGGACAGCTCTGCGCGGTGGGGGTCAGGTGCTGCTTTTTCACGGGCTGGCTTCCAGGATCTGTGCGCGCGCGTGTCCACGGCTCTCAGCCCACCGCACGGGGCTTCCCTCACGTGGGGCTGTGCTTGTGGGGGCTCTAGGCTTTATGGCATCGGTTCCATTTCCAGGGAACACGGGCGCCCATCCTGCCCGAAAAGAGGCACGCGGATTGGGGGCGGGGGGCGGTCAGCAAGTTTCCCATCCTCGGATGCAGGGGTGGGCCGCTTAGTGAGGCCTGACTGAGGGCGACATGACTTGACTCCAGCTCACAGGACGGGGCCAGCAGGGACACACACAATGACCCCAAGAGAACGGAGCCCTGGCCAGCGAGCCGTGCTGCGCTCCCTCTCCGCGGGCGTCGTGCCGTAAGGAACCTTCCAGCAGTCCCTGAGCGATTCCACTCACTTCTTGGTGAGCACGCGGCCGCAGTGTGCACTGCTCAAAGGCAAGATGCCTGGGTGTTCTGGACATGGGTCTATATTAAGACATCGAGCGCATCTCCTTATTAACAGCTGCAGAGCATTCCATTGTCCCATGAGTATGGAACAAGTCCCCTATTGATGGATGTATAGGGCAGCTAAAGACAGCCATTAACCATTCAGATATTCACTAAGGAACTGCCCGATTATGAAATTAGTCCGTCCCTCCCCACTGAACACTATTGTGTCGTTCCCCCCCCACCCCCGCTTATCCCTGCTCCAGCTCTGTAGATGGAGTCTCTTACCAAACAAGGACGATACAAAGTGAACCAATTATAGAGAAGAACTGTCAATCTTGCCAAGATGTGAGATTTCTTGAAGTTAAGGGAAGTGAGACTGAAGACCCCACCAGAGATTAGGCAGAGTTAAACCAGTTACCAGGTGAAGAGAAAATCAAGGCTGGTGCCTAGGCGAGCAGCTCAGAGCAGAGCGAATGAAGTAGTAAACCAGACGGTGGCCCCTGGGCGCAGCGGCGAAGCCCGCCTTTCTGCAGAAAACGAGCCTTTCCCCGGAAACACTGCCGAAGGCCCGGATGCAGTGACAGGTGCCCACAGTGGTGTCACGTGATGGTCCACAAGCGCGTGCGCAGAACCATCTCCGCTCTTTCCGAAATGAGCAGGTGTCTGCAGTTAAAACGGCTTCTCCTAAGACAGTCTTATTTCACAGCTAGTATCGTCATTTTTCAAGGAAACCTCCCAGTCTGATCCGTGTTTCATGTAATTTTGGTCTCCATTTTAAGTGGATTCACTTCCAAACGTCCATTTTCCCCATTTGCACGTTTTCACAGATCCTGCCAAATGGCGGCTGCACCTGCTCCTGTGGAAGGGGCCCCGTGCGTCTTTGTGCCCGTGGAAGGGGCTCCGTGCGTCCTGTGTTCGTGAAAGGGGCCCCGGGCGTCCCTGCGCCCGTGGAAGGGGCCTCGTGCGTCTTTGCGCCCGTGAAAGGGGCCCCGTGCGTCCCTGCACCCGTGTAAGGGGCCCCGTGCATCCCTGCGCCCATGGAAGGGACCCCGTGCATCCCTGTGCCCATGGAAGGGGCCTCATGCGTCTTTGCGCCCGTGAAAGGGGCCCCGTGCGTCCCTGTGCCCGTGGAAGGGACCCCGTGCGTCCCTGTGCCCATGGAAGGGGCCTCGTGCGTCTTTGCGCCCGTGAAAGGGGCCCCGTGCGTCCTGTGTTCGTGAAAGGGGCTCCGTGCGTCCCTGCGCCCATGAGAGCGGCCCTGTGCGCCCATGACCATAAACACGGCCCCATGCGCCCTGCACCTGTGAAAGCGACCCCGTGCACCCATGACCATGAGTGTGGCCCGGTGTGTCCTGCGCCTGCACCCACACCGTCCCCAGCAGACCAGTGGTCCCGGCTTTTATCTCCAATCATCTGACGGATAAGAAATGCTTGCTGGAGTTCTGATGTACATTTCTTTTATTATGAATGAGGGCTTTATCTTTTCAAATAATTAATAGCGTTTCTTTTTGTTTTGTGTTCCATTTTCCTATACTCTTCTCTTTTTAAGACCTCTTCTTCCTGATTTATAGGAAGTCAACGTGTGTCAAAAATATCTTACCCCAATTTTTCTTTGGTCTTTTAGCTTCTAGAATATTTTTCTGCTGGTGGGAATTTTAAATTTTGACATGAACTTCGGCAGTTTTTTGTGACTTAGGGTCGGTCCTAGCTGTACATTTTGGGAAAACTTCTTCGCTCTGAGATTGTTTTAATAGATTCTCCTCTGATTTTTTCTGTCATTCTTATTTCACCTTTTTACACATAAATAGTGTTTCATTTGGGTTTGGTGTAAGAAATCCTTAAATGCAGTGTATTTTCTGTGGTCTAACTAGTTGTCCCAACTCAAGTCACTCGAGCACATCACCTTCTCTCCGCTGACTTCCCTGCTGCCTTGATCACATTTCAGACTCTCCCGTCATCTGTGTCTGCTTGTAGACAGGCTTCTGGATGGCCGACGGGCCCGGGGACAGGCCAGGCGTGGTGGTCTGACTTGGGAACTTTACGATGCACTTATCAGTGGGGCAGGGCCTCCGCCGTGCCTATTACTGGAAAGCCACCTGGCGCAGCCAACCAGCCACAGCATGGCCGCAGATCAAAACGTTCTTCAGATGTAGACACAGGATTAGCTCTGGAGTTGACGGGAAGCTGAGTGTTTGGGGCCGAGTCCTCGCCTGGGTAACTAGGAATGTCAGGGAGCTGACAGGAGTGTGTGCTTCTCCCCGGGCTCGCTGGCATGGCAGAGTCCGGCCCGGCAGAGGGGTCGCGGGTCTGACCCAGGGGCCTCTTCCCACCCATGTAAGATCCCGTGTGCTCCAGGGCATTTTAGGAAACATGCATTCAGTAACTCAGCAGAGAACAAGAAATGAAAATGGGCCTAATTCAAGGAGAAAGCTGCAGTGAGAAAAATCTAGAACATGCAGCCAGCCCCACCCCCACACAGTGGCCGTAAGGAAAACCCTGACCCCATCAAGCCTGCCGGCTGGGGTGGTATTACAACCAGTGCAGGTCAGCACGGCTCCGCGTCCCCCCCTGAAGAGCAGCCACTGTCTCCTTGTCTGCTGGGCTCCCTGGCCCAGTGCAGCCTTTCCTGCCTTGTCCTTATGGAACCAGCCCAGAGAAAGGCTGCCCCTGGTCCCCTGCCCCCTACCTGGCATTCTCCTTTACTGACTCGGGAACAAAAGTCATGCTTACGGGCAGATCTGGAGCAACACCCCAAGTTTAAACCCCGACTGCACTGCTCCCTACTTGCTGGACCTTGAGTGAGGCATCTGGCCGGGGTCTCAGTCCCCATCTATAAAATGGGGATGACAAGAAAGCATGCCTTCCGGAGGGCTGTTGGGAAGATTGAAGGGACCCCTGCATGAAGTGCAGAGACCGGCACCCACTCGCAGGAAGGCTCCCGGGCTGGCCAAAGCCGGTGTGCGCCCTCACCACCTTTACCGAGCTGGGTGCTGAGCAGGCCTCCGGGGAGGGAGTCTGAACCAGGAGGCTCGGCTTCGGAAAGAAATGCAGTGTGTGCTCATGAGACTATCTAGGATGACGGGCACTCTCTAAAATCCACAGCTTTTCTGGACCCGGGGTGGGGGGGTCAGGCTGCCTCCAAAGAGCTCCAGATGATGCCTTTTCAGAATTTTATAGACTTTGGCTTCGGCGTGTCTGATTAAAAAAAAAAAAAAAAAAAAAGCATGTGCACGTGTGTGTGACCCTCTACATTCTCTTGGTATTGCCCATGGAAGCTGCGATCGATTTAGATTAACTTAGAATTATCTTTTTTATAAAAACAGCCTTTCCAGCCACACAGAGGAGAGGTTTATCTACATGTTCAAAAGAGCTGTAATGTCTCTCAATATCTTTTAGCCCTTTGTGTGGATTTTGTACGTTTTAAAATTCATTATTGGGTATTTTTAGGACTGTTGATTTTTTTAGTATGGGGATCATGATTTTTTTAATTAAACTTTTTATTTTGAGATAATTGCCGATTCACATGCAGTTGTAAGAAATAATCGATGCCATGTGTCCTTTACCCACTCTGCCCCCACAGGGACATCTCGCAAACTGTAGGCTAAGGTCGCTGGCAGGATACAGACACTGATGCACTGGTGCTCCTGTCACCCGCACAGTCCCTCATGTCACCCCTTAGAGCCACACACACGCCCTCCCGCCCCACCATGTCCTCAGCCCCCGGCAACCACCCATCTGTTCTGCATTTCCAGTCCTGACGCGAACGCTCTATAAATGGGTCTGTACACTATGGGACCTTCTGAAATGGACTCGCGCTCGACGCAGTTCCCTGGGGACCCTCCCAGGCTGCCCAGTGTCCCCTTGTGTTCTTGGCACGACGCTGCTCAGGCTGGGATTTTCAAAGCCGATTTTTTAGCCGGGTTTTTGGGTTATCGTAGATGAAGTAGGTGTGTGCGCCTGTGCTGGGCCCGCCTTGCCAGGCGTGGACAATCCGTGGCACTTTGGGCTGCATTAAGGTGGCTCCGGAGGGCTTCATCAAGAATGTGCTTACTTTAAACGAGATGCTCAAAACAAAAGTTCCTGTGAGACATTATCTTTGTTTTGTTTTTCGTTTCCTTTTTTAAGCTACTTGATTGAGGTGGGATTGACCTACCAAATCTGTACGTAAGTAACGTGTGCGGCATGAGGAGCCTGGGGACAAGCACACACCCATGAGACCAACACCGCGATCTCGGCCACAAACCACCCCTTAGCCCCAAAAGCCCCCGCTCGCCCTCTCTATCACTGGCATTAGTATTATTTTAGAAGGGCGCTTCCCGCCAAACCTGCCCTCCCCGCAGGCTGTGAAGGACACCGCGCAGTGTTGTTCACTGGGGGTCCCCGTGCCGGGCCCGCTCGCCCCGCGGGGCTGACCCTCTGCAGCCCCTGCCTTGCCCGCGCCGCCACCCAGCCCTCCCGCTTCCAGCAGCCTGACGGCTCTGGACCCTTCGTGTAACTGGTACCATGCACTGTGTCCTCCCGCGTCTGGCTTATTTCAATGTCCTCCACATTCACCCATGTTGTCACAAATGGCAGGATTTCCTTCTTGTGAGAAAATTCTTGGACAACAGTTCTATTTCTGAATGGTAGCAGGACGCAGAAAGAAAGTCCTTTTATATCGTTGACGTTTGATGAAGAGTGGGATGGGAGGAAGCAAGTGAGCTCCCTGTGGGATAGAAGCGGGGGTTCAGGGAGCCGTGAGGAGGGGCTGGGCAGCCCGGGGGCCATCCTGGCGGGGCTGAGAGGATTTCCCAGGACTTCCTGTCTCCCCATCAGCCCACCCAGTTCCGTCTGCCTCTCTCCCCGCAGATATGTGACCCCTAGCCAAGATCCCTGCTCACCCCCAGAGACAGGATGGTTCTTGGAGCTGGGGTGACTGCAGACAAAGATTGGGGATCCCCATGAAAGTTCTAGGGGGAGGGGTGGCATCAGCTGACCTTCCTGGCCTCAGGCTCCCTTGATGGAAAATGGAGCTTTGTAAAGGCCCCAACCTGGTCTGGGCTGCGCCAACCCCTGAAGCCTGGAAGGAACTTGCCTTTTGCTCCTCTGGAGGTTTCTAACCATACCCCACTCACCCCCGACCTTCACACACACACACTCGGCTAAGGGCAAGGGGGCAGGTCCAGTCTGGGACTCTGGCAGGCCCCCCAGGGCTGGTTCGTGCAGGGCCCAGGCTCTCAGAGCTGAGGGATATAGAAGATTTGGCGCAGCACCCTGCAGAGAGGTGGAGGAGGGGCTGCCCCCTCGCCCCGGGCGTCTCTTCTTCCATGCAGGAAGGGGTGCGTGAGCACCCCAGGCCCCATGCAGGCCCTGGGGGCCAGCGGGAGCTGGGCAGGGACAGTGCCCGCTCTCTCCGAGGGCCTGGTCTGCGCTCCCTGGGCATCCAGGTGCTCCCAAGGAAGCCCGGCACTGCTGTTTGGGCAAAGGGAAAACTCACCAGCCCCGCACACGCTTTGAGCTAAAGAATAATCTCCAAAGAATCAGAGTACTGTACTTCCCCTCAGCCAGGCCCTGTGCTAAGCGCTTTATAAACACGATTTCACTAATCTACACATCAGGGCAGCTTTTGACGTAAGAATATTATCACTCTTGTTTTATATATAATCAACCTGAGGCTTGAAAGGTTAAGTCTAGGGCCCCAGGGTCACCAAGCTCGTAGTGACCCTGGGCGGTAGCTCTAATGAAGTCATAGGGGCCCCTCCAGTATTCTCTCGGTGTCATTTTAAACAAGCCAAGCTCTCTCCTGACCCTGTCCCCTTCCCCAGGCTGGGAAAGACTCACCCCTGGGTCTTCGCTGAAATGCCCCCACCGCAGATGGGGCCGCCGAGAACCCCGTACCCCACCCCCCATTCTTAATGGATAACTGCCTGTTTATTTGTGCTCAAGGGTTTACTGGCTGTCTCCGGCAAGTGCGAGGGGCCAGGGAAGGCAAAAGCAGACCTTTTGGCTCAGAGTTGTTATCTTCAGACTTAATCCATGTGGAGCCCATCACGGCCCCTCTGTGAATGTTTGATGAAGAAATAGGTGAATGAATAAGCGAGGGGATTTGTGCCAGGCAGGTGCAGGCCCCGGGCTGCGGTCCCTCATCCACGTAGCCTGCGGCGGGTCTCGGAGCAGCGAGGAAGCCCCCGGACTCTTTCTGGAGCCCCTCCGCCCCTGCCCTTCCTCCAGGGCTCAGGTCACATTCCACAGGCCGTGGCAGCTGGGAGTCCAGAGTCGACCCAAGGTCTCTGATCACAAAGGATCCCTCCCCCTGAGGCCCACTCCCTTCTGCCGCCAGTCCAGAAATGCAGGGAAATCAGATGCGTTCAGTACGATGCCCCTCCGGGGCCCTGGTGTGTAGAGGCTACTCTGGTTTTTACAGATCAGGAAACTGAGGCTTGGGGGATGGCGGATGCTCCTGCACAGACAGTGGGGATGCTGGGCAGGTGCTCAGGCTGCGCACGCGGAGGCCAGGGGTCTCCCTGCCACCAGGCTGTGCTCAGCTACCTTCCACGCCTGGCCGTCCCAGCTCTGTCCTCCCAGGGGAGGAAGTCTGCCTCCATCTCTTAATGGTAGGGCCTCCTTCTGTTAGCCTGAGAACCGGGAGCCTCTAGATCGTCCCTCTCCCAGGATACTTCCCAGCAGCTCAGGAGGTATGGGGATGGGCCCGTGTCAGGAATGGGGCTGGCACCTGATTAAAGGCCCCTTGCCGAAGGTGAGGGGCAGAGGGAAGGCCCTGGCGCCCCCCGGCCCGTGGGCCTGAGTACGCGCAACGGCGTTTTAGTTTGCAAGATGAGCCTTGTGGGGCCAGGTTTTCCGTACCAGGCACTGGGCCACTCTGCCTGTCGCCGCGGCCCACGAAGGCTGGTCCTGGGGCTCCGACCAGTCGAAAAAAAGTAGGAATTGCATTATGATTCCATCAAAGATGGTTTTCCTATTAAAACACGACTCGTTAAAACATAGGGCTTAGTTCTGAGTAAACATTTCGAGCTGCTGAGGAGAAGCAGAGATTTATAACCCAGAGCAAGAATTAAAGAAATAAAAGCCCCTGAATATTGCCAGAGACGGTGAACAGTGCCTTGAAGTACCACTCGATCCAACCTGCTCCTCCTCTCTGCCTCTGGGAGCCTCTCTCGCCCTCCCCCGGGCGGCACGGGGACCCTCCGCGCTGTCCCCTGGGGTGAGCGCCTGGCCGGCCACCTGGGCCCCGGAGCCGCCGCGCCTGCTCCGCACACACCCGCTTTGTGGGAGTCCTCGCCCTGGCCCCACACTCACTGCCGCCTGTCTCTTCCAAATCATAAACACAAAAGATGGCCAAAGGTACGCTCTCCACGGCATTTTTCCTAGTCAGACAAAACCCGACGACTGTCTTTTGTTTCTTTCCACTTAGAAGCATTTCCCTGGCAACCCTGTCTCTCCTTAGTCAACACCAGCTAACTCCATCCGTCCCCTTTATCAAGACATTGTTTAGAGCAAATAACTCATTAACTGGTCCAGCAACTTGGGAAGTCTTTCAGAGCGGCTCTCAAGAGGGCCTTTCCCCTGAGAACGGGGCACGCCGCCGGCGGAGGAAGAGCGGTGCCCACGGGGGCCGGTCGCCTCCGCGAGGAGGCAGGCAGCTGTCCGTGTACCAACTGCGCCCACCGCCCCCTGGGTGGCCTCCCCAGTTCTGTCCCTGTGTCTCTCCTGTGAGTGAGGTGGCCCAGCCATGTGTACAGGGCCCCGGGGCCTGCCGCCGGCACAACGCGAGTTCCAGGGGGCCGCGTGGGCTCGGTGCTCACCAGTTCCTCAGCTCTCCAGCAGCATCCTCTCTCAGGGGAAAACATGCTCCTTTGGTAAACAGACTGTGTTCCAGAACTTTCTAGCTGACCTCCCTTCTCTTCCTCCTTTTCCACTGTTAGGTGTTAGAAAAGCAATAGGTTTGCTCTCTTGGTGTCCCTGCAGTGAGGATCTGGCAGGGAGGCAAGTCCCTTGTGTGTGGCTCCAAGGCCGAGGCTGAGCTTTCCCAGGCCGGCCGAGGGGCCTGGGGGGAGCGCCCCTCTAGAAGGGGTGCGGGAAAGGTCTGCTTCCCCCTCTGCCCTGCAGGCTGCTCTGGTCACGGGTGGGGCTGGGGTCTCCCCTCCAGAGAGCTCCCCGAGACGCAGATTTTCTACCACAGTAGACTGTTGCGGACCCACACAGCGCACCAGGGCCGCTCCGGCTGACTCGGGAGTGGATCAGCCTCCGTTTTTAAGGTTCTGTGGCCTGTCACCCACGACGTCCTCCCGTCCCTGCCTCGCGGGTCCCCCTCGCTGCTAGCTCGAACACGGGTGCCTCCTGGAGCAGCCCGCAAGACTTACAGACCAGACTGGTGTCAGCGGCGGGTCTCCTTGCACACGGACCTGCACCCTGAGCAGGAAGCCCTGGGGCGGCCAGAGCCCCCTATGCCTCCCATCTGATGGGCCCCATGCAGGGGGGCACCTACAGGAATGACTGGAGCTTGTGCCCCCAGGGGAGGGGGGAGGCACAAGCCCTCCCAGGCCCCAGAGGCCACCTAGACTCAGAGGCCCCGTGGGGGCTTCAGGCCTTTGAGTCTGGGGTCGGGGGCTTGTGGAGGCAGGCCCCTGCCTCAAGTGCTTGGACTCTCAGGCAGAGCAGGCAGGCGGGTTCCTAGACGGCCTCCTGGCTCACCCAGGGGCTCGGCCGTCACCTGGGCTGGGGGAGGCCACGTGGTCTCTGTGGACGAGCCCGCCGAGGTTCCGAGTACCATGGGCAAGGCCTGCACACTCTGGGCCTCAGTCCACTCCCAGAGAGTCGGGGTGGGGCTCGCTCTAGCTCCCCTCGGGCTCCGGGCAGTCTGGGGGATGGCGGCGCAGAGAAGGGTGCCGGGCCAGCCCCTAACAGGTCTGAGCCGATGGCAAAGTGTGGGCCTTCACCCCGTCTCAACCCCCCACTTCTGGGTTTTCATGCTTTCCTGAGAACACAGCTGTGCCCGCCCATCCTGTGTCCCTCCATCCCCCGCTGGCTCCAGCCTGGCTGTGTGACCCTCAGGCCCTGTGATACACAGAACAAAGGTCCCCACCCCAGTAATGCTGCTGGTCTGGGAGTCCAGACCCCAGACCCCAGACCCCAGTGCTCGGGGCCTGGCCGGGGGAGGAACATGCTCAGTTGGGCTTAGCAGGGCGTTACCCCAACCCCTGATCAGGAGACCCAGATCCCAACGCCTAGAGCCCCTGCCTGCCAAGTTTCTGTGATTGTTTTGAAACAATTCCCACCAACAGACACCCCCGCCCGCCCCCAGGGTAGCCTCATACGCAGCCCGGAACAACCGCTCCCAGCCCTGGGCAGCTCGTTCCTGCGAAGACGGCTGCTGTAACCAGATCGGAGCCTCGCGGCCAGCACCGTCCGCATGAGCGCGTCTGCTCCTCGGCTGAGCTCCCGACTGGACGGAGCCCGCTGCTGGACCAAACCCGGGTCCCCACCTGGATGGCAGACCTGCATCTGAGGAGGGATGTCTCAGTCTGCCCGGTGTCAGCCCAGGGCCGGTGGCCTACAGCTATGAAGCCGCATCCCCTCTGCCCACCCCCACCCAACAGCCGAAGGGACTCAGGTGCACGTCCCACCGGCCAGTGGCCCTGGGGTGTGGCAGCCCTGTGGCTGGCCTAGCGGCCAGCCCGGATCTAGGAGAGCCTCTGGGACACCCGGCGTGCCTGGTTCTCCTCCTGGGGACCCCTTTCAGCTCGCGGAGGCAGGAGCCGAAACTCGGGGTGGGGACCTGGCAGTCTCAGCTCCAGGTGGAGAGGGACCCCAGGGAGTGACACAGGTGTCCTAAACAGGGCACATTAAGTAGACACGAATCCACAAAGGCCCCTGGAGCCATCTGACCCCGGCCTTGCCCACCACATGTGGGGTCTGCAGGAGTGCTGGGCTCCCACCCGATGGCCGTGGGATGAGGGCTGGGACAGCCTGGCCTCTGCAGGAGGCTCTGCTAAGTACACACCACCCAAGGGCCCTGCTGTCCAGGCAGTGTCCCTGCCCACCCTGGGGCTGTCCTGGGAACCGGGTCCCAGAGCCCAGGTTGGTGTTGGGATGCGCCTGAACCTGCAGCCAGCAAGGCTTGGGGAGACTGGGGCCAGGGGTCTTCTGACGTCCCCGGCCATGCTCCCGAGCCACCCAGCCTGGCCCCCTGCCCCAGGAGGCTCCTGTCCAGACCCTGGTTCCTGAGGAGCCTCAAAGGCCAGAGTTGGGGTGTCCTGCGGAAATCCTGATGGGGTGGAAAATCCCCAGCAGTTGGGCCCCAGGCTGAGCTATGACACTGCGCTTCTCCGGCCTGCTGGGGTCAGCCAGGCCCGCTGCTTCCTGCTTCCCTTTGATGTCTCCTGTGTGGGGGAGGGGTCAGCACCCCTCTGGGTGCGGGCACGCTCACTCGCTCGCTCGACTGCGACGAGCAGTCTGTGCTTCTGGGGCCTGGGTATGCTGGGGTCAGGCAGGGAACCCAGCAGGGCTGAGAGGGAGGCCGGTGGAAAAACCCCAGCCTTCGCAGAGAGCTCCGGAGGGAGAGGGAGAGTCTGCCTTGAGGCAGAGGGCATGTTCACTTCGGCAGGGCCCTCCCGCCTGGGCAGTCTGATCGGGAGGGAGGCGCCACCATGAGCTTCTGTCTAGGTGGGGAAACTGAGGCCTCTGGACAGTCCCAACATGTCATTTGCAGAGACTCCTGGGGGCCTGGGAGGCAGGGGTACCTTCTGTGGGATTGCAACCAGCGGTCATCCCTCCTGCCCCCCACAGTGTCGACTGCCTGGGGGGTGGGGTGGTCTGGCCCCCACCTGCCTGCACAGGTAGGCCTTTGAGACCCTGAGAAGGGCAAGCCAAGAGATGCAGGTGACCGGGAAGGCTGAGGACCCTCCCCTTTTAATGTTCAAACCCGCTGAGCCCGCTGCCTTTGATGCAGGGGGTTAGGAAAAGCAGCTTTGAAGTCAGCCCTTGGGGGATGTTCCTATCAGCCCCTGCACAGATAATCTCCCACCCGACCCTGGGACTCAATGCCACTCTTAGGATGCCCCCCCCCCCAGCTTGAGGCCTTTTTGGTGGCCTTGGGAAGAGGGGCCTGAGGGGGTAGGAGAAGCCCCAGCAGGGGAAATGGAGAATGTGGAGGAGGGGCGCCCTGCCTGCCAGCACACAGGGCCCTAGAGACCCCCACCCTCTCCTCTGCCTCCCACCCTAGCTAGAGGTGCAAGGTGTCTAGAGAACCACCACCCTCTCTCCTTAGCCCCGGAGCCTCGTCCCTCCCAGGTTCCACGTCCGTCCCCAGTGCTGCTCCCTCGCCCCGCCTGCCAGCCTAGGAGCTCACAGAGGGGCCCATCTGACGGCCCCCTCGTCCCAGCACCAGGCCTGCACAGGAGGGACAGAATGAAGGATGGATCAGAGATTCAAGTGGAAATCTGTTAGTGGGAGATCTTCCGGATTCGCAAACATCCACACATTTCAGGAGCAACACAAGCCAACAAGTGTCTCCCAGCCGTGGTGGCAGGAGTGGGAGGGGCAGCTGGGCAAGTGGCTGGCTGGGGCGGGCAGCGCCGGCTGAGTGGCTGCTAGGGACACAGCTGCCCTCTGCACCTGGACCGGGCACGGTCCCACTTGTTGACGGGAAGCCGGGGGGGGGGAGGGGGGCGGGTGGCATTTGGCTCCCTAGCAGCTTGAGCAGGAAGAGAAGGATGTCTTCTCGGGGTGGCACTCGGCCCTCCCAGGTGTCCAGCCGTGGCCTTTGGCATCCCTCTTGGCATCCAGCCCTGCATGTGCAGGCAGGCCTCTCAGACTCCCAGGCTGCCTTCCCCCACGACAACGACAGTGACGGGCCACAGTGGCACCTGGGGACAGGCTGCTTGGGTCAGCCCGGCCTCCCCTCCCTTTCCCGGCCTGGTTCTGTGGCAGAGCAGACGTTTCAACCGTGTCTGTGTCTCTCTCCCGAGGGTAGCAGAGGGGGGCCCGACAAAGCCCGCCGCGAGAGGACTTGGTGGCAGACCCGGCTAGCTTCGGCCGCGTCCGGGCCCGGTGCCCTCAGGTGTGACACCTCCCTCCCCGTGGGGCTGTCACGAGGGCTAACCGAAGTCGAACGTGAGGACCTCGAGTCACTGATCAGGTCCCTGGGCAGTGAAGGCCCCCTGTAGCTGCTGGGGGACTTGGGCACGTGGCATGTGCCCGTACTGAAACGCCCGTCTCCCTCCCTCGAGAACGCCCCAGGGCCGGGAGCGGGGCCGGCAGGAGAGCAGAGGCCGGGTCCTGGGACCTTGGGAATGGCCGCGGGGCCCGGTGGGGTCTCCGCTTCCATCATGAAGAAGGTGCCGGAGGGGCTGGGGTTGGAGCAAGAGGTGACAGGAAGAGAAGACAGAAGCCCAGACCCCATGGGGAGGAGGGCACAGGATGGGCTCACGGGGGTAGGTTAGTGCAGGGGTTACGGGCTGCGTGTTAGCAATGTGGGCATGAGGGGGCCATCGGTTAGGATTTCCGCGGGGTTGAGGATGGGGTGCATGCCCCGGAGCCCTCGGGCCTGGGGCTGTAGGCCTGCTCTCCCCATCGCCCTGGCTCCCTGGTGGCACCCTCGCACTACCAGGAACTGGGCGGGGGGTTGGGGGGCACAGGAGTCTGAGGCACGGCTCCCAGGAGGTTTCGCGTGGGGGTAGGTCCAGCTCTTCTCAGCCAATCTTGAAGGTTCATTTGGGAGTCATGGCCGTGTGTTAAAGTTCGCCAGGTGTGGATGGAGGGGAGAAGCTTCGGGGAGAAGTCTCGTCTCAGGCGTCAGAACAAGCTGGCCGAGGGAGGGAACGGGGAGCCTTTGTTCTTGATGCACAAGGATTCCTGGCGACACCGGGGTGGGGGCTGTGCAGAGTCCCTCTCAGGGCCTTCTGGGAGGGGCGCTCAGAACTCAGCTGTGTTTAAAAATTAGCAAGCAGGGGAGTTAGAGGTTCTGCAGTTAACCCCTTTTGAGCCTTTGAGGCCTCTTTGAACTGTTAATCAGGAAGGCTGAGCAGGAGGGCCACCGCCGCCCCCGGGAACCCCCGTCCGGCTGGGTCTCTGGGTCCAGGCACTGGGGCCGAGAAACCGCTGGAAAGTGCTGTCTGCGTGGGGTCCGCGAAGCGCCCTGCCCCCGCCACAGCTCCAACGTTGACAGGCTCTTTGTTTTCTCGTCTCGGCCCTATTCAAGGCCATTTTTCAGCTTGCTGGCTTTCCGTGAAGATTGGGGGGATTTTCCACCCTGTGAGGCTCTGAAACAGCTCGGCCAGGCTTCCTCCCGCACATGCTGTGGGGACAGCCTCCCTGCGCCACAGTTCCCGGAGCAAAACGACAGAGCTGGGGGGACAGCCGTGGGCAGCACACAGCCACAGGGGCTGGAGGCACACCCCAGGGGCCAGGTTTAGGGCAGTGGTCATCTGTGGCCCAAAGTCAGAGAAGCAGGGGCGCTGGTCCCAGAGGCCATGACCCGGAGGCAGGCGACTGCCTCCCTCCTTCCCGGGCTCCGTCCTCCATCTCCTTCGCAGGCTGCCCCTCCAGGCCGGGGCCCTGAATACAGAGCTCCTCAGGGCCCACCTAGGGCTGGCTTTCTCTGGAGAGTGTGACCCTGAGCGGCTCCCCCAGCACCTGCGGCTTCTGGCACCGTCTGTGGGTCCCAGTCTCCCAAATGTCTCTCCAGCTCGCCCCCCCCTCCAGACCCACGTTCCCATCACCTGCCCCACCGCTCCTGTCCGCAGCCTCCGGCAGTCCACACCAGCCGGGCACTTCCCCACCCAGGATCCCTGCCCCCCGACCTCGCCGACGTGCGCGCCGGAGCCCCCGCACTCACTGCCGGCACGTCGGCCCCTTACCCTGCCAGGCCGGCCGCGCCTGTCGGTGTCACCGCCAGCTTCCGGCTGCTCGCGTCCCCTCGGCCCCGTCGCTGGGAGCTACAGTTGCTGTCACCGTCAGTCCTTCTCCTCTCACTGGAAGGAGATCCTTCCAGAAGGCGATCGGATCCGACGGGGACCCAAGGGGGTCCCTCCCTGAGTGGGACCTGTCAGTGGCTGCTGGTGTTCTCAGAACGAACGCAGATCCTCCGCAGCATGGTCTCTCTGGTCTGGCCCCTGCCCGAGGCTGAGCTTCTCCTCTTCAGCCTCTTTCCATCCCTTCGGCTCATGGGCTTCCTCCACCAGAGGGCCCTTTGCCCGCAGCCCTTGTCCTGTCCCCCACTCCCCAGCTTCCTCAAGGGAGCTCCTAGGACCCCAGACTGACTCCTGGTGCAGACCCTGTTCAGGGTGGTTCTGCACTCAGAGCACATTCCTTGACGTGCAGGAAAACACATTCTCACGCTCGGTTGGGCCCCCTCAAATCCCTCCTGCCTGGGCCAGCGTCTGGTGCCCGGTGCCGGGTGCGGTTTCAGCCAACAAAGACCGAATTCTATAAAACTCTGTAAAGTTCACTGACCGAATCTTTAAAATGGGGCAACGGTCATGGCTCTGCCTCTCAGACACAACCCACTGCCTGCGAAAGCCTCAAAGTCAGCTGCGTGTGGCCTGTGTTGCTAGAAGGCATGTGGCACGTGTGTGACCAAGGGGCCTGTGGCACGTGTGTGGCCTGTGTCGCTAGGAGGCGTGTGGCACGTGTGTGACCTAGGTCACCGAGGGGCCTGTGGCACGTGTGTGGCCTGTGTCGCTAGGAGGCGTGTGGCACGTGTGTGATCTAGGTCACCGAGGGGCCTGTGGCACATGTGTGGCCTGTGTCGCTAGGAGGCGTGTGGCACGTGTGTGACCTAGGTCACCGAGGGGCCTGTGGCACATGTGTGGCCTGTGTCGCTAGGAGGCGTGTGGCACGTGTGTGACCTAGGTCACCGAGGGGCCTGTGGCACGTGTGTGGCCTGTGTCGCTAGGAGGCGTGTGGCACGTGTGTGACCTAGGTCACCGAGGGGCCTGTGGCACATGTGTGGCCTGTGTCGCTAGGAGGCGTGTGGCACGTGTGTGACCTAGGTCACCGAGGGGCCTGTGGCACATGTGTGGCCTGTGTCGCTAGGAGGCGTGTGGCACCGTGGCACATGTGTGACCTAGGTCACTGAGGGGCCTGTGGCACATGTGTGGCCTGTGTCGCTAGGAGGCATGTGGCACGTGTGTGATCTAGGTCACTGAAGGGCCTGTGGCATGTGTGTGGCCTGTGTCGCTAGGAGGCGTGTGGCACGTGTGTGACCTAGGTCACTGAGGGGCCTGTGGCACATGTGTGGCCTGTGTCACTAGGAGGCGTGTGGCACGTGTGTGATCTAGGTCACTGAGGGGCCTGTGGCACATGTGTGGCCTGTGTCGCTAGGAGGCGTGTGGCACGTGTGTGACCTAGGTCACTGAGGGGCCTGTGGCACATGTGTGGCCTGTGTCGCTAGGAGGCGTGTGGCACGTGTGTGACCTAGGTCACCGAGGGACCTGTGGCACATGTGTGGCCTGTGTCGCTAGGAGGCGTGTGGCACGTGTGTGACCTAGGTCACCGAGGGGCCTGTGGCACATGTGTGGCCTGTGTCGCTAGGAGGCGTGTGGCACCGTGGCACATGTGTGACCTAGGTCACTGAGGGGCCTGTGGCACATGTGTGGCCTGTGTCGCTAGGAGGCGTGTGGCACGTGTGTGATCTAGGTCACTGAGGGGCCTGTGGCACGTGTGTGGTCTGTGTCGCTAGGAGGCGTGTGGCACGTGTGTGATCTAGGTCACTGAGGGGCCTGTGGCACATGTGTGGCCTGTGTCGCTAGGAGGCGTGTGGCACCGTGGCACGTGCGTGCTCCCAGATGGGCGTCGGAGCACGGGGGCTCTCAGAGCATGCTGAATGAAGGAAGGACCGCCCCTGTGGAGGGGGAGGGGAAGGACTCTCCTTGGCCACACTGGGAAATGGCTCGCCCCTGCCCCCAGTCCATTAGTCTTTGCTCCAAGACACCCTCGATGCTCCTCACGTCCACCCTTCTGCACACTCAGGTACACGCGGCGAGGCTCTGGGAGGGCCCCATGTCACAGGCCAGGGTCACCTGTGTGGCCGCTGGTCTGAACTGCTCCAGGGCGCCCCTGCTGCAACCCCCCGGGGCACCTGCCCCCCCACCCTCTCCCGCCCCACCCCCACCTTGAAGCCCGGCCAGGATGTTGGTGGGGGCCTGGTCGGCCAGGGCGGGGCTGCAGCCTGCGGAGCTGGGGACAGCCCTGTGTGCCGGCACTGGCCCCCCAGGGAGTCCCCATTCTGTGACACTAATTGCTACAATTAGCAGGAGAAAGGCCTATTAGATCAGTTTCTTCTCCTGGCTGAGGCCCGGCTGCCGGGGAGGGCGAGCCTGAGCCCAAGGCTTTTCGGAGGAGCAAGGACCCTTCCATAAATGAGGCCACATTTAAATTGCAAACTAGGGCCTCGCCCAGCCCCAGGAAAGGCTCCCAGAGAAAGGCTTTAGTTGGGCGGGGCAGGCCAGCGGGAGTGGGTGAGCTTTCCTGGCTGACCGGGGTCGCCCAGGCTCCGGTCTGCGGCCCAGTCCCCCCGGGGCGGCCAGCATGGAGGCACGCGGCACAGGCCGAAGGGGCACAGGGAAGCAAGGACAGAGTAGAGGCTGCTCCCTGCCCGGCATGGGGCCTGCTCTGAGGCAGGATTACTCTGCCTCCTCCTGGAGCACATCGCAAACCTTCCAGATCTGCTGTCCACCAAGGGCCACTCACTCATCCGTCTGCACTAACTAGAGGCGGCGAGAGGGACTTCCTGACCTCCGCCCAGGCCGCCTCTGATTCCGACTAGCCACACATGCCCATGCCCCGAATGGCTTAGAGTCTGCAGCTGAAGGTGGTTCCAGCTGCAGCCCCAGCTGGCAGCCCACTAGGCCATGGGATGTGAGGCGCCGCCCCCACCCTGGCTTATACTACCGGCCAGGGCAGGGGGTGCTCCAGTGAGCCGGGGCCTCTCCCTGAGAGAGTGAGGCTGTGGGTGCCGGCGCCACCCGCCTACAGGGCCAGAGCAGAGGCCATCCCCTCCCCGCGCTGGCCTCAGGCAGTGGCCCTCACTTGGGGTAGTCCCGAGGGGGCATGCGGCAAGGTCTGCAGACAGTTTTGCTTATCACAAGGGACTGGTGTCTACTGGGTAGAGGCCAGGCAGGCTGCTACACATCCTAAAGGCGAAAAACAGCCCCCCAACAAAGAATGACCCAGCCCCAGATGTCAGCAGCGCAGCGGTTGGGAACTCTTGGGCTGAGGAGCGAGGATCCCCACGTGCTGCTTACTTTCTGTGCTCTGAAAATGGACGCACGCTTTCCTGGCCTGGCCTTTTCCTTCATTCAACAAATCAATGAAGCCATTCAGCAGAAATGCATGACGCAGCCGGTGCGCAGACCCCGTAGAGGAGACAACGCGCTCTCGGGAGGCCTCCCTTCTGGTGGGGGAGACAGGGCAGGCACTAGAAAATACTGTGGTGTAGCGTGTGTTTGTGGGGGCTTGAAACCTAGTGTTGACCTGGGGGGGGCGCTAACGCCCCCCCCGCCCCGGCAGGGGCAGCTCACAGAGCTGCCGTGCAGCATTTCAGGTGAGACCTGAAAGGGGAGGAGGACCTGTCACAGGAGCCCATAGGGACAGGCCAGCCAGGCAGAGGGGGCTGGTGCACAGGTTCCGGGGCACTTGGCCAGTTTGAGAAAGAGGCAGGAGGCTGGCGTGACAGGAACTCAGGAGGACAGCAGGCAGGGCGGATCTTGTAAAACCTGATGGAATTTGAATATGATTTCCTAGAAATAGAAACCACTAGAGGGTACCTGGCAGGAGAGTGATGGGACACGCATTCATTCCTTCCTTCTTGGCTCTGGGGACTCGACTGCATGGGCCGTGGGCTAACTCGCAGCCCTGAGTCCGGGAAACACGGTCCCCCTGGGAGGGTCCGTGGGAGGGAGGCAGCGCTCTGTTCCTCTCCGTGCTTTTCCATCCGATCTCCGTTTGTAGCCCCCCCCGCTCCCCCCCCCCCCCAGACAGCTGCTCCGGTGCCGTATAGATAGACCGTTGTGTGCGTGTGCCCCGGTGATGCATGCACTATGTGCTAGCACGGCTGGGCGGTGGTCACCTGAGCTTCAGGACAGAGCCGTGGACTGAGGCCCTCGCTCTGCTTGGCGTCGGCGCCCCTCAGCGCCGTGTTTGCGCATGTCTCCGGCCCGTGAAGTGTACATCTAGTCCTTACCCCTAACCACAGCGCCGGGTTCCAAGTCCCCACCCCCACAGGCAGGGCTGTACTGAGCTTGCACACACACAGCCCCTCGTTGTTCTGCTGAGAGTGCTCTAGCTGTTTACCCAGGAGGGAAACTGCTGGGCTGCAGGTATTAAATATTTTATTTGAGGAAGAAGTGCTGGAAGGTTCTCTAGAATGTCTGTGCCTGTCTCACACGGCCACCTGCAGCACACAGGGAGGCTTGTTTCCTGCATTGCTGCCAACACTTGGCATGATCCTACTTTCTAATTCTTCTCTTATGAAGCATGCCCCTCGCTGTCATCCGCATTTCTGATTGCTTCAAGGAGCGTGGGCATCTTCCCGTAGCCCCCCCACCCCCCCACCCCCACAAACTGCCAGTTAGTATCACTTGCCACTGTTCTCTTGGGCTTCCTATCTTTTTCTCCCTGGTTTGCAGGACATTCTAGTATATTTTAGCTATTATTCCCTTATCAGTTTTGTTTCAAATACCGTGTCATTTGTCATCTGTAACTTGGGCAGAGTCACTCGAGTGAGAGTGAAAAGAGCGTCTTGTCTTCGAGGCACGACAAAAACAGTTCACCACAGTGGACTGATTTAACAGAAATACTTTATTTGCATGTATTCAAGCTCATAACTTTTGAAGTTTGTGCTTTCTGGGTACTGTGTTCGACACCCCCCTCCCCCCCACAGGCTACAGAGGCCCCAGGTTATTCCCCACCCCCGCCCCCTCCTCGAAAATAAGCATCAACTCTTTTGTCCATTTGGAGCCTGCTTTCTCCAGGGGGTCACGTAGGAATCCACATTCCGATTTCTCCACTCAGGGCTAGCTTCCCCCGGATCGTCCTCTACGTGGTCCCCACGGACACGCGGCGTCACCTCTGTCTCAGGCCACCTTCCTCCCGAAGCAAGGCCGCCTCTGGAGTCTCTCCTGGGCCGGCGTCCCCCGCCGCTCCTGTTACTGAGGCTTGGAGTGTGCCCCGGGATCTGCTGGTACAAGGCCTTCTCTGTTCTCCCTTTTCAAAGTGCACTTGGTGTTTGCAGATCTTTTCCTTTCACATACATTTTAGAATATGTTTGTCAAGTTCCTCAAAAACTCCAACTGGAAGTTTAAGCAGAGTTGTACTAAACTTAAAGATCTGGAAAACCCTGACCCCTTTCTCAAGCTAAGCTGCCTCATCCAAGAGAATGGAATGTCTCTCCATATCAAAAGATCTTCCTTTACATCCTTCAGTAGAATTTTAAAGTTTTCTCCATAAAAGTCTTCTTTGTTAATTCCTGACCGGGTGTAAGTGTTACTGCTTTAACTTCTATTCTGCTTCTCACTCACTCACTGTGGCTCAAGTGCTGGGGGGGGGGGGGGAAGGGGGGGGCATCGATCTTCTATCCAAAACCTTTGCTCACGTCTCTTTTCCATTCTGAAAGTTGACTCTGTTTTTCGTGCAGCTCAGCAGTTTTCAGAGTGTGGTCTGAGGACCCCGGGGAGCCCCGGAGGCCCTCTTGCACAAGGTCAAAACCACTTTCATCGTAATACTCAGATATTATTTGCCTGTTCTGCTCTCACTCTCACAAAGTTAAAGAGTTTTCCAAAGGAAGCGTGACCCGCCGGGATCTGTGCTGTGAGGGCTCTGGGTTTGGTTTTAAATGTTTCTCAGTTTTAACTTCTAAGGAGCTAACTAACTACCAACAGATCCAGCCCATGTTAACCAAAGTTCTTTGGGGACCTCAATACTTTGTCCGACAGAGGCAACACTCTCAGGACGGGCGGTTCCCTCTCTCCTGGGCCTCTCCTTTGGCTCTGTCCCCTTCCCTTGTGCGGGGGGACGCCTGTGGCCTGGGGTGGCCCCCTGTGCCTACTCCTTCTCTGAAAGGGATGGATACAGTCTGCTGAAAAGCCAAGTGTTGGTTCAGAACCTGTATCACATCAGGGTATCTCATCCTGGCTGGCTAAGTGCTATCCTCCCACCCTAAAATCATGCATAGGCCTGAAACTATATAATTTTTCTGTCTCTACTGAGAGAACCATATGGTTTTTCTCCTCTGGTCTCTTAATGTGGTGAATTACACGGATAGAGTTTCTGATATTGGATCATCTTTGCATTCCTAGGAGAAATCCCACTTGTTGAAGAACTGTTTAATACACTGTTGGATTCGGTTAGCTAATGGTGTACATGGGACTTCAGCATTCATAAGGGAACTAGTTTATAATTTTCTTGTGTTCTCCCCTTATTTGAATTTGGACATGCTCTGATTCCCAATTTAAAAAGATCCCTCTTGCTGGAGCATAAATCCTGAAACAGGCCCACTTTTCTCTTTAGCATGTTTGGAAACACATTAAAATAGAACTGTAATCAAGCAACCCAATCCTTAAATTTTTCTCCCAGTGAGTATCTGGAAAACAGGTGCAGAGATGGATCATTTGAGACACCATAGAAATCTGGTTAATCCTGCCTGCCTGCTTTCCTTCAACAAGTATTGCCCGAGCAAGGCTGTGTATCAGGCTCTCGGCTGAGTAGGGGGGCAGGCAGCAGAGAACAGAACAGAAAAGTCCCTCCTGGGAGCTCTCGGTCCAGCAAGGGCACCAGAACACGGAGAGGACTGGCAAATGCACCTAAAATGCGGACATTGCTGTTCTAGCCACGTTTCAGTACTGGGTGACTCTCCATCTAGGACAGAGCTATGTATGCAGTGTAGACGAATTCATCCCTTTCATAACAAGAACCGGCCTGTGGGAAGAAGACACTCGTCCCCATTTTACAGAAAAGGCAGTTTAATGTGCTGGAGCAACACTGGGGTTGGGGGTTGGGGGAACCGAACTTCCAGGCTGTCCCCACTGCTGTCCAGACTGAGACTCGTGACTCCAGTCCTCAACTCCAATCCCAGATGTGATCAAGACTTCTATTCCCTACTCTCCTCCCCTACCTAGACCCATGATTCCAAACCCCAACTCCCAGCGGACCTGTGACTCAGAATCCCCACCCCGACTAGAAACCTCAGTTCCCATTTCTGACTGTGATCCCCAAATCGGACCCCTAACCCCAACTCCAATCTCCAACTGAGAATCCCTAAACCCCGAGTCGGATTCCCCACGCGGACCTGCCTCAGAACCAGACACCTTCCACACACAGTCTCCAGATTCTTACTCAGAAGCACTACTCTGGCTCCAATCCCAGTAGGACCCCGACCTGGATCCCCTACTTGGAACTCAGATTCTAACTTGGACTCTAGACCCCCCCCACCAGTAACCCCACCCTTCACTCGGAACCCAACGCAGTCCCAGAATCCCAACTCCAATCCTGGCTCTGATCCCGCCCCCAGACCGCCGACCCTGGAATCTGCCACGTAGGCAGGAAGGCGGACTTCACGCGCAGACTCAGATCCCTGACTCGGACCCTGGACTCAGAACCACCACGTGGACTCTGATTTCCGACTCAGAATTCCCATCTTAACTCCAACGGACTCTGCCTCGATCCCGAACTTGGAACCCTGAGCGTCAAAATCAGAACACCCACCCAGACTCGGATTCCCAACGACAAAGGACCCCGGCTCCGGTCCCCTATGCAGGACCGAGAGACTGGACCGTGAGGCGGACTCTGGACCCCGGCTCTGGTCCCCGACTCGGAACCATGAGGCTGGACCGCGAGGCGGACCCCAGATCCTGGCTCCGATCCCGGGACTCAGAACCACGAGGCTGGGCCGCGAGGCGGACTCCAGATCCTGGCTCCGATCCCGGGGCTCAGAATCACGAGGCGGGACCTTGAGGCGGACTCCGACCTCAACTCCGATACCCGACTCAGAACCACGAGGCTGGACCGCGCGCGAGGCGGGCTCCAGATCCTGGCTCCGATCTCGCGTCTCAGAACCATGAGGCCGGACCGCGAGGCGGGCTCCGGACCTCAACTCCGATCCCCAACGCCGAACCATGAGGCGCGACCGCGAGGCGGACTCCGGACCTCAACTCCGATCCCCAACTCGGAACCGCGAGGCGGACTCCAGACCTCAACGCCGATCCCCAACTCCGAACCACGAGGCGGGACCCCCAGGCGGACTCCGGACCTCAACTCCAATCCCCAACTCGGAACCACGAGGCTGGACCGCGAGGCGGACTCCGGACCCCGGCTCCGATCCACGACTCAAATCCACGACGCAGGACCACGAGGCGGACTCCGGACCCCATCTCCGACCCCCGACTCTGATCCCCGAGGCTGGACCACGAGGCGGACTCCAGACCCTGGCTCTAATCCCCTACTCGGAACCACGATATGGGACCGCGAGGCGGGCTCCAGATGCGGAATCGGACCCGGACTTGGAACCACGATGCAGGACCGCGAGGCGGACTCCAGGCACGGAATCCGACCCGGACTCAAAAATACGAGGCGGACTCCAGGCGCGGAATTCGACCCCCGGATTTGGATCCCCGATGCAGGACCGTGAGGTGGACTCCAGCTGCAGAACTGGACCCGGACTCGGAACCACGACGCAGAACTGCGAGGCAGACTGCAGGCGCGGAATCCGATCCCCGGACTCGGATCCCGGACCAGGACCCCCGACCCGGGCCGACTCTCCCGGAGGTGCCGAGGGGAGAGCCGGCCCCCCGCCCGCCGGACGCAGAGCTCACCTCGGTGCGCCGGCGGTCACCCGTCCCGCGCCGCCTGGTCGGACCGCGCCCGCAGCGCTGGGTGGGGGCTGAGGAGCGCGGGCTATGGGGCTCGGTGCGGGGCTGCCGCGGCCGAGAGGACGGCACAGCCGAGGAGAGGGTGCGGCCGTGAGCACAGCCCCGCCGACAGGCCAGCCCCGAAGAGAGCTCAGCGCCGACTGAGCAGCGGGGCGACGGTCTGCCGAAAGACTACGGCCGCACCCGGACCCCGGCTGACGTGGCAGCTGCCCGGCCGTTGATTGGATGGGCCCGCGGGGTGGGTTGCCGCGTGCCGCCGCGCAGATTGGCTGGGCGCGGAAAGCAGTGTACCACGCTCTGCCATTGGTCGAGAGGGACCAGTGCCGATGCCACCGGGGTTTGGATTGGCGGGGCAACTACAGTGCCACGTGCCGCGCCCCACCCCACCCCAGCTCGCGGTGCAAATGTCCACCCACCCGTCCGGTCGCTTCCACGCGTCCACACCCTACTGGGTGCCCCATGGAACTTTCGGCACTCAGCACACAGACGGCCTGCTGCAGACCCTTACCGCATGGGCCAACGAAGGCAGGCGGGCAGGCGGCCTCCCATCTCCCTCTGGGGACCATGCCGGGCGCGACGGTGCTGCTATCGGGGCTCTATGGACGTCCTGTTGTTCACTCCTCAGGAGACCTTGTGACGAGGGTGCCCAGACTCTGGCAGGCGGCTTCCTGAAGGAGAGGACCTGCCCAGGTCACCCCAAAGGAGGTGACCCCGGGGGTCCGCTTCCCGCCAGGACCGCTACAGCTCTCGGTGAAGCCTCCCTCCTATGATCTGCCTGTGCCTGGAGGCTGGGTCCACTGTCTCCTGTCTTCCCTACTGTCCACCCACCCATCCACCTAACTGCCCATCCATCCATCCACCCATCCACCCACCCTCCCTCCTGCCCACACACCTATCCATCCCCCCATCCCCCCACCCTCCCTCCTGCCCACACACCTATCCATCCCCCCATCTGCCCACCCACCCACCCATCCATCCACCCTCCCTCCTGCCCACACACCTATCCATCCCCCCATCCATCCACCCTCCCTCCTGCCCACACACCTATCCATCCCTCCATCCATCCACCCTCCCTCCTACCCACACACCTATCCATCCCCCCATCTGCCCACCCACCTATCCACCCACCCACCCACCCATCCATCCACCCTCCCTCCTGCCCACACACCTATCCATCCCTCCATCCATCCACCCTCCCTCCTGCCCACACACCTATCCATCCCCCCATCTGCCCACACACCTATCCACCCACCCACCCACCCACCCACCCCACACGTCTTCTGAGCTCCTCTGGGTGCCAAGCACTGCCATAAACACGGACAGTCTACAGCAAACAGCCGTCAGGAAGTCTGTCCTTATGGGGCTCTCACTCTACTGAGGTTTTATGCAAGTCTAGGGCAATTTAGACCTTCTGTGAACTCTCAGTATTTTCTCAGAAGTTGTTACCCCACTCTCCCCCAACCAGGGTTGACTTCAAGGGAGGAAGGGGGAAGCTAGAGCCAGCCAAGCAAGCAGCCATCCCCACACCCAAAGCAAGCAATGAGGCCATTCATCTCCACTGCTTTTGCCTGAAATATGTGTCTACAAAAAGAGCCAGGAATTTCTCCAAGGGTGACTGAGTCAGTTTTTTCTTTGTGGTTCAGCCTGCAGGAGAAGGGGGAAATGGTGTTGTCTTTTTGCTCATCAACAGCTTGCTTTCAGACCTTCACAAGCAGTGCCAGACTGGTCATCTCTCTGTCCCCTGACCAGCCACGGGAAGGCTGTACAGCAAGCCTCGGTTGGTGCATTTGACAGAGGGTCAGCCAGCCCTCACCGCCTGGGTGGGTGTTTCTGGGCATCTGCCTACCCCAGACGCAGGTTGTAACCAGGATCATCGCATGGGGCCCTGCACTTAGAAGGGTCCCACACACAGGGTTTTAATGCTCTGCTGTCACCATCTTGAAATTCTTCATTTATCTTTGAGCTTGGGTTTTGTAAGTGAAGTCTGTTGGGACAATGGAGCGTGCTCCAAGGGCTTGGAGCTTTGGCCCACGGAAGGCCCCACCACCTTCCTACCACCTTTGCCTGCCCAGCCCCCTACTCCCTCCTCCCCCCAAGTGACCACTGTCACCCTCCGCCCTGGCAAAGAATGGCAGGGAGGGACTGGAGTCCTGGCCCACACTGTGCAGCCTTGGGATTCCTACCTGGAAGGGAGAAGGGCTGCTGCCAGCCTTGTGTAGCTGTCGAGACAAGAACAGGAGGGCTGGCTGGCCAAGAAGGCCTAGAACAGGAGGCCGAATGCAGCCTGGGGCACTGCCCTGGTTCTCACTGCTGTGAGCCAGTGGGGTAAGGCTCCAACCTCTGCCTCTCGTGGCCTTCTGCACCCTTCAGGGGGAGGCGAAGCCCCTTCCCTGGACATTCTCCAGGTATGTCCATTTCCACCTCCCCAGGGAAGTCAGGGGAGTGGGAGCCCCAGATCCTCAGAGTGATTTCACAGATTTCCTGCCTCTGTGGGGTTTATATTCCAGTAGGAAAGACAGACAAGAAATTTTCAAAGTGCTCTGGACATTCTTCTTTGTCAGAACACACAGATCCCTAGGTGGATCTTGGGAGCTGCATTGTCTTTCCAGTAGCTGACTCCTCTAGTCTTTACTCACGAATGTGAGCTGTTCCCCAACTTTTCTGTTTGGTTTGTTTGTCATCCAAGGACATCGAGCATGGGATAAAAAGCCACCTAAAGCCAGTCTGCTTAAAATAGGGGCCCCCCTTTTTAAAAGAGTGACAGTGTTGATTGGGATTTCATCTTGAAAACTGATTTTTTTTTTTTTAATTGTGAAAATGGAGTTGATCCGATCTGAACAAAATTTGGGTTCTAGTTGTGTGCTTGGGTGGGGGCGCAGCTCCTGAGCGGCCAGGTTCATTTGTCTGTGTTTCCTTGCGACTATGCTTGCCCCAGTCAGCCCTCCAACCTCGGAGCCTGACATCCTGAACACGTGGATTTTCCCCTAACAGACCCCCTCGTGGTGAAACTCCACAGACACGGCGTCTTTGTGCGCTCGCGTGACCACCTTCTTGGGGCCGTGCTTCGAGCCCGGCTGAGGAGGCTGGCGCTGTCGATTTTGACACAGTGGTCAGGGAGGACGGGTGGGAGTCACGTGCGGGCCAGTCCTCAGCCCTCACCCCCTCGCTGCACATGGGGCGCCGTCAATCAGCTAGCGCTGCCTCGAGCCCCAGCGCACCTGTTGTGTGCCCACACCGCCCCCCCGCCCCGCTCTAGTCCTTTGGGGGAGACACAGAGGAAAACATGCTGAGACTGAGAGGGGTTTGTTGTCTAGTCGGGAGACAAGAGACACGTGGGAATTGGCTGGAGAAGGATGTGAGGCTGGGCGGACCCCAAGCCAGCCTGGGGGAGACCGGGGGGGGTGGGCGGGTGGTGGGCTGCCAGGCGTGCTGGGAGGGGGACCTGGGGCTGGCTTTGGCACATCAGAATTCAGGAGGGGGCTGGCGGGCACGGCCAGCTCCCGCCTGAGTGGGGCTGGGGTCCCCTCCGAGCCCAGGCCAGCCTGGGGGCTCTCGGGTCGTGGAAACCTCGGGACTGCAAGGCGGGTGCAGGGCAGAGAGCCCGGGCACCTGGTGGCCTCCACCTCAGCTTCCCGTGTGACAGGGGGCATCTGGTTTGTCTCAGCTGTACATGGCGGGGGCTGACCTAACGCTCCTCGCGCTCCCTCTAACACTAATATTCGGGGTTCAAAAGGTTTCCTCGCAGGCCTCTGCACCCGAGTGCACGCATACACGCACACACAGCTGAAGAGAATTAGGCTCAAAACGTCCACTCGGCTTTTCTCTTGATTCCGAGGTATTTAGAATGGGGGTGGGGGATTAGGAGAGGAAGTCGCTGAGCTAATTCTCCTGTGTTTGCCAACACAGAAGTGCAGATGGGGCCCAGAGCCCCGGGTGTCCCGGGGGGGAACACCAGCCCTCCTCCCACGGGGCAAGGCAGGAGGGAAGGACTGGGTGGGAGCCCCTCACCCAAGTGACAGGACTCTTCCCCGGGGCCGTGGCTCGCCCCCACTCCCCTCTACCGCTTCCCACCCCCCCCCACCACCCCCCCGCAAGAGTCTAAGGGTGGAACCGCCTTCAGGCTCAGCCAGGTTCCCAGAGAGCTGCTTCCTGCTGAAGCAGAGAGGCCCAGGGCCACGTGGCTGCCTCGGCACCATCTTCCCAGGGAAGGGCCTTGCCCTGAGCTGCTCTCGGAAGTGGACTGGAACGTGGAGGGGGCTGAGGGGCCCCGGGCACCCCTGAGTGACCGATGCAGTGGCTGAGAAGCCTGCTCTTCGGGTCAGCCCGTGCACTCGGTAGCCAGCGCCCATGTCCCCAGAACCAGTGGCCCCTGTTCCGTTCCCCCACCCCCAGTGCAGCTTTGTGCACACAAGCACACACACTTGCACACACACCACTGCAGCTGTCCTGGGTCAGGTCTCCGTGACCCCCATGACCCTCCATCCAGGGGCTTCTCCGCTGGTCGAAAGTCTCTGTGGACCCTGCTTCCCACATCCTCATTCCAGAGTGTTCCTCCTGCAATGGCCTCTGTGGGCCTCGTGCACCCGCCTGGGCCTCCCCTCCGCCCCGGCGGCCTTGGGTATGTTGGCCTGTGGATGACACCCCATCTCACTCAGCCCTGACACCTCTACCCCACCTGCCTATCCACCCCAGGTCTGCCTTGTACCCACAGGCGGCATGCCCTCCCATCCCCACTCAAAGCTCTCATCTGCCGGTCTCCCTGCCTTGTGCTCCCCACTTTGGAGCGTCACACCCCCAGGGAGGATGAGCAGACTCCGGGCCATTCTGGGCTTCACCAGCCATGGCAGAGGGGAAGTGCAGGGGGGCATCTCTGGGAGGTTTGGGGAGAGTGGTGGTGAGTATCAGGTCTCCCTTCTAGAAAGACCACTCTGGCTGCTGAATGGAGAGAATTGGGGAGTGGGGGGTGGGAGGGGACACAAGGAGGTCTTGCCTTGTGGGGAGACCTGCCATCACCCTGTGAGAGAGGCAGGAAGCCTGGAGGTAGTGGCCCCCCTTGGGGGCAAGAGGCAGCCAGGAGGGGCTCCCAGAGGAGGTGGCCCTGGTGGGTGGGACCCTGTGGCTGAAGAGTCAGGGGGCGCAAGCTGGATCTTAAGAAACCTGTGTAGGTGGGTCAGCGCCAGCCCCTCTGCCCCAGCTATGGGCATGGTCACTCCTCGGGCGTGGCTTATCCCGGTGCCTTGCTTGCCCTGCCTTCACTTCCCAGGGCGGGACCCAGGGCTCAGCGCAATGAGTGTGACTGACAGGGGTCCCAGTTCCAGGACAAGCTTGGGCCCCCACGGGACCCCTTCTCCCAGTGCAGCATGGGAAGGGAAGAATTGTGGGGGAGCGCCATTAGACAGTTATGCTGTGTTAGGGTCGGCCCCGGCTGTCTCCCGTGAGCAGATTTGCTCTCCTGCATTGGGGTCAGCAAGAACCTGAGGCCCGACGGGTGGGGGCTCTCGAGTCCGGGCGTTCCCGATGAGTGGCAGCGTGGGGTGTGGGCTGCGTCCCATCGAGAGGGCAGCTGTGCTCTGTGTGTATGTTTCGGCGTTGTGCAGCCAAGCCTTGATTAGCCAACCCCGATTCTCCCAGAGCCCCCGCTTCGATGCGGGTTAGCTCAGCAGCTGTCTCCTGAGCACCTGCTTGGGGCCTGGTTGGGTGCCAGGCATGGGGGGTGGGGAAGCACAGGGAGATGGGCCCTACCAGACCCGTCGCCTCAAGAGTCTTTTCCGCCATCACCTTCCAGAGGCGATTCCTTCCCACCACACCGCCCCCCAGGGCAGGCCTGTCCCCCATTTCCTGCCCAGGCTGGCCCTTGGCACAGCTGCCACTCAGCCGCAGCCTCCCCGGTCCTCGGGGTTGGATGGGCCCAGGCCTCTGAGGGCGCTAGCACTGCCAGGCTCAACGCAGAGAGAATCTCCACTATCTCTGGAGTTCTGGCAGAAGCGTTGATAGGAAGCCCCGTCCCGGGAGCCCTGGGGATTGTAGATTGTTTTTAAATGTCGAAGGGCCCTCCTTCAATATTTAGGGTGAGAACAGATCCTTGCAGAGAACCCAGATATCCTTGGCTCTGTGCCTGTAGAGGGCGAGGCTGCTCGGTGGAACCCACCAGGCCTCTGGGGAACAGTGGGCACAAAATTGCTGGCTATGAGAGGCTTTGGGGAACCGAATGAGAACACTCCAGTTGAGCCAGCAGGCTTGGAGGATGGGTGTGATTAGGACAAAAAAAGACGAGAATGAGGAGAAAGGGCCGTCTATCTGGGGTACCACGTGGCCGTGTGGTTTTCAGATCTGTCCATGAGGCCTTTGAGACTCCTTCCTTCAAAAGACGGAGCTTAATTCCCTCCCCTTGATTTTTTTTTTTTTTTTTTTTTGGACTTAGTGATTTGCTTCTGAGAAATAGAATGTGGTGGCAATGTCCGAGTGTGCCTCCCAAAACCAGGTCGTAAAAGGCATCAGAGCTTCCTCCTTGCTCTCCCACTGGGATCCCTGACTCGGGAAGAAGCTGCCCACCATGTTGTGAGGACACGCAAGCAGCCCCGCGGAGAGCCCCACATGGTGAGAAACTGAGGTGTCCCACCAGTGACCTCATGAGCACGCCATCATGGTGGTGGATCCTCCAGTCTCAGTCAAGCCATCCGGTGGCCACAGTCCTGGCCGACATCCCAAGAGACCCTGAGCCAGAACCACCCTCAGAACCACATGAGATAATTAACGTTCACTGACTGAAGCTGTGGTGTTGTTGGGCCGTTTGTTACTTGGCAGTAGCTAGCTGATACAGCCATCCTAGTCTGGTTCAGTCTGGCCCTCGACAGGGTCAGCGAAGAGGACTCGGCCGCCTGTCAGCTTTTGCCAGTGGTTAGTCGCATCTGGGCACAGGGAGAGAGTGCTGTGCGCAAGCCATGTTTCTGCTTCCTCAGGATTTGAATTCCGTCCTCCAGGCCAGCGGCTGCTCACCTGGGGTGCCCGTGAGAGGGGTGTTTGTGACTCAGGAGGTGGGCTCTGGGCAGCAGGGAGCTGTTGGGGTTTGAGCAGAGGGGGACTTTGTGACAATGAGAGAGGCTAATAGCTAGAATGTGATCCGGCACCTGGAACAGGTGATTCTTTTCTCCCCCAGAAACATTCAAATCCAGTTCTCTAGTGCGTGGGCAGGACGAAGGGCCCTTTCTGCCTCTCCTGAGGCTGGTAACCGGCCACCCCACACCACCAGGTAGCCTCCCGGGTGTCAGGGTAGGGGGCTTGGTCGTCAGGGCGCCTTCTCATCTGTCTCTGAGCGGGTCCCACGGGTCCATTCCCCAGCCCACCTCGAAGGGCACACACCCAGGGCAGGCAGGCACCCCACACCTCCCTTCCTGACACCCTGCCCTCGGGTGCCAGCAGTGGGACCTGCACAACGATCCCTTAGCTTCTCACCGGTGCAGCTCCCTGTCCCTCAGTGACCTGTGGCCTGTGGGCCCACGGACTGGCCTCAGCCGTCTTTGTGCATGCCCCACACGGATGGCTCTTCCATGATGAGGGCCCCGGAGGAGGGGGCTTGGCAGCCAGCTCGGTCCCAGTTGGTTTTCTGCACCTGGGCACGGGGATGAGCCCTCCCATGGGTTAGCCAGAGTGAAGGGAGCAGGATGCCCTGTGTGGGTGGACAGCGGCCCTGGGGACGCCGAGTAGGGAGGCCTGGCCTGTTTTACCTAACCGACAGTGCACGGTGACCCCGGCGTCACACCCAGTCCAAGCAAGGGCTTTGTGACGGTAATGCCTTTAGTCCTATCAACAGTCTGCGTGGTGATGGGGACCCGGGGCGCAGAAAGGTCAAGGGACAAGTAGCAGGTACGCACGCTGGGCTTTGCTCTTGGGCATCTCAGGACCGGGCTCCGTCTGTCCGTCCTTCCCTCTCTGCCGCATGACCTCACAGCCTTTCGACTTGCTAGGCCAGCGCTGTTGCAGACGGGGTGCTCATGGGGTGTGAGGGCGGGTGCGCCTTTGCCCGCATTCCCGGGTACGATCCTGCATGCGCCGCCCCATCCTCCCTGCAGCTCCTCTGTGTGCCCAGTGTGGAGGAGCCGCCCCCACCCCCGCCCCCCCCAGGTGCCAGGCCCCTCAGGGCCATGCCCCTGCCTCCCAAGACTCCCCCCAGCAGGAGCCCCCTGCTCATTAATTGTTCCATTTGAACACAGTTCTTTTTCACGGAGCTGGGGACGCCTTGGAGCGTCTCCTCGGCAGGGAGAGGACAACTCCCAGGCCCAAAGTCACTCAGTAGCCACAGGTCAGACTGGCCTTGAACACGTTCTCAGCAGACTCTCTTCCTTCCTGGGGTCTGCAGCCCAACCCCCGGCCCCCAGCACGGCCAAGCAGAACTGGGCAAGGTGGTGAATCAGGGTTTCATTTGGGTGAGGGGTCCTGGTCCTCTTTCTTTGTACCTCAAATCCCTGGGGAGGGCGGGGTAGTGGGACATGCAGTCAGCATAGGCCCGGGCAGCAGCCCCCAAGGGGGCCGGTCCGGAGGCCTCTGGGGGTGCACCGGGCGGACAGCAGCCTGAAGCCTCAGCCCTCGACCTAGGTCTACACGCAGGAGGTGAGGGCTTTGTGCAGCCTCAGCTCCAAGGAGGCGGGGGATTAGGTCTCAGACGGCGGGCTTGGTCTCCTTCACCCTGTTCCCTCCCCAGGTCCACGGCTGGGGCCAGAGTCCTCCTCAGGACATGTCGATGGCAGCAAACATTTTACAGATGTCACATGCTCAGAGCCTGGCAACAGGGGCGGCTCCAGCTGCTGGAGAACGTGGTTGGAGTTACGTCCACAGCAAAGCACCCCGTCACCTTTCTCTGCTTGGAGTGTAATCTTTTTTTGGAAGCCTTGCTGGAAAATCTGAATCTTGTGAGCCATCAGCTGTTTATAATCAGAGAAGCATATGTTTAAAAGAGCTGAGGGGCCTTATAAACTCCGTGTGCAAATTACCTTTGGGGCTGCCTGCCCCACCGCCCCTCCCCACGGCTGCCATCACTGGTGAGGGGCTCAGCGCGCTGCACAGAATTAGCTGTAACCCCGTTGTGGCATGGGGTCTGTTTAGCTTTAGTCACGTCAGCTTGGCCCCGGAGCGTGGGAGCCTCCATCTCTGCTGTGCGGCTTCCAGGGCCCCCCCCGCCCCCCCACCCCAGCTGCACAGGACTTCTGGCTCCCTGTTCCTGGGCCTTCACCATGAGAAATGTCCAACCTGGGGGCCATGTAGCAGGACATGGGTAGGAACTCGGCCCTCCGCTCAGCAGGGGCCTCCCGGGCCCCCAACTCGGGGGCAGCTCAGAGTCGGGGTGGGGGAGGGAAACGCCTGGGGGCCTGCTAGGGTGCTGTGGTCCTGCTGATTTGTTTGTTTGGTGTTTTTAATTTTTGTTTCTGCACTAGCTTTATTCGGCTATCACTCACATACCATACAACTCACCCATTGAAAGTGTGCGATTCGATGGTTTTTCGGATATTCAGAGTTGTGCAACCGTCAGCACTATGCCATTCCAGAGCATTTTCAGCACCCCTAAAAGAAACCCCATCCCCAGTAGCAACTGCTCCCACCCCCCTCCCTCCCGTGTCCCAACCCCAGGCAGCCACAGATCTGCTTTCCGTCTGTGTGGATCTGCCTGTTCTGGACGTTTCGTAGAGAATCAGACACCATGTGGCCTTTTGTGACTGCTTCTTATCACGATGTCCTCCAGGTCCTTCCTTGAGCCGCAGATGCCAAGGCTCCACTCCCTCTTATGGCCAGGCAGTATTCCGTGGTGTGGCTAGAGCCCATTTTGTTGATCCTCACGTCCGTTGATGGGTATTTGGGCTATTTCCACTTTTCAGTCATTATGAATAATGTTGCCGTGAACATGAGGAGGCAAGCTTTTTATGAACATGTATTTTCACTTATCTTGAGTTTGCCCCAAGTCGCAAAATTGGTGAGTCGTAGGGGAGCTTGATGTTTAACCACGTAAGGAACCACCCGATGATTTCCCACAGTGGCTGTGCCATCTTACCTTCCCACCAGCAACATAGGAGGGCTCTGATTTCCCCCCAGCCTCGCCAACACCTGTTACTGTGGGTCATGTTCACATTGGGCATCCTAGTGGGTATGAAGTAATATCTCATGGTTCTGATTCGTATTTCCTTGATGGCTAATGATGTTGAGCATCTTTTCATGTGCTCATTGGCCATCTGTAGCTCTTCTTCTTTATGAAATGTCTACGTAGATCCTTTCCCCAACTTATATTGATCACCTTATTATTGGGTAACTAGAGTTCTTCATATAGTCTAGACAAAAATCCCTTATCAGCTATATTTTCCCCCATTTTGTGGGTTGTCTTTTCACTTTCTTGATGGTGTCCTTTGACTCACAATGAATTTTAACTTCGAAGAAGTCCAAATAAACTACTTTTTTCTCTTGAGGCTCTTGTTTTTAGTGTTGTAACTAAGTAGCAATGTGCAAATTCAAGGTCACAAAAATTTATTCCTATTTTCTTCCAAGAGCTTTATAGTTTTAGCTCTTACATCTGAGTCTTTGATCCATTCGAGTTAACTTTTGTATAGGGTATGAGATAGGAGTCTGGCTTCATTCAGTGGCATACAGAGATCTAGTTATCCCAGCACCATTTGTTGAAAACACTGCTTTTCCCCCCCATTGAATGATCTTGGCACCCATGTCAAAAACCAACTGACCATAAATGTGAGGTTTTACTTCTGGGCTTTCAATTCTATTCCGTTGATCCCTATGTCTGTCCTTAGGCCGGTACCATACTGTCTTGGTTACTCTAGCTTTGTGGTAAGCTTGGAATCCAGAAGCCTGAGTCCTGCAACCTTCCCAGGTGAGCTGCTCACCTGTGTCTGTCCCCTCAGTTGGGGCTGGGCCAAACCATGTGAACCAAATTGGGTCTTCCAGCTTTGTTCTTCTTTTGTCAAGATCGATTGGCTGTTCTGGGTCCCTCAAGTTTCCCTATGAACTCTAGGATCAGCTTGTCAATTTCTGCAGAGAAACCAGATGGGATTCTGAGAGGGGTGACAATCTATCTGCAGATCATCTTGGGGAGTATCAGCATCTCAACAACCTGAAGTCTTCCGGTCCATGAACATGGGATATCTTTTCTTTTTGTTTAGATCTTCTCTTCTTATTTCTTTTGTTGATGCTGTGGGGTTTTTTGCAGCAGTGACCAACAGCTGTCTTTCCTTCCCACCCACTGGTCCTGCCCAGCCTCCACACCCATACTCCCCAGAACCTCCATGCTGCTCCCAGTCCTGAGCCCCTTCCTCTGGGCTCCAGCGATCCTCTGTGGTCCCAGCTTCGTGCAGCATACAATGTGTTGCTCGGGCCAGAGTCTCCTCACACCACTGGCTGGGGTATGTACTCTCCTCCCCTGTCTGGGAGTGTCCTCATGTCCCAGGGTGTTCCCGAGTTGCCCCGGGAGCTCTCTTCTTCACATGCCTTGGTCATCTGTCCTTCAGTGTGATGGTCACCCCCAGACTGTGGCTCCCAGAGGCCAGGGTGGCTCTACCATGCATCCCAAGACTAGGCACAGGGCATGGAAATCCCAGGAAGGTCTGCAGGAATAACTGAGCTGTTTCCTGGACAAGTCGTTTTATCGCAGCCTTCCCCCGCCCCCTGCCCCAGTTGAGAGATTGTCCTTAATACCGAGTGAGGCATCTTGGGGCTTCATCACCAGGAAACCAGGACTTTGGCAGCTTACAAAAGGAACTTGATTTTTCAGATTTCCTTTCAACTCAAAGGTCTCAAATCTGGTCTGTAGCCCTAGAGGGGAGGGTCCTGGCATTGTTTATGAGGAGGGCGCCTTGGAGGGGAGGCAGAACTGGCTGGTGGTGAGCTTGCCTGGGGCAGTGGCAGGTGGCTGGGGCTGTTAGCTGCTCACCTGCGTCCAGCCCTTGGATGGGGCTGGGTCAAGCTGTTTAGACCAAACTGGGTCACGGACAGCTGGTATGCCCCAAGCTCATGGGGTCTCTCTCCCCTTCAGGGAAAGGGGGACACACTCCCTGTATTCCCTGCCCCTCGGAAAGCCAAGGAGGGGACCAGGTCCAAGGAGGCGGTGGCTTATGTCCTTTGGGAACCTGGGCGGGGGGGAGGGGCATTGTGCCCATGTCCACTCGTTCAAGCGGTGGGTATTGCTCCTTCTCCTCAGTCCTCCACGGACTCTGCACTTATTGAGCACTTCTGTGTGCCAGGCCCTCTGCTAGTTGTGGTGCAGGTGGGGTGCTGGTGCTCCCTGACCGCAGGGCTGCCTGGCCTCAGGGATATCACTACAGGCTGGCTGGGGCCCAGGCCAGAATGGGGATGGCAGCACCCCAACACTGGGGGGGTCCGAGCAGGGCCTCCAGTAGTCACAGTGAGGTGTTCTGGGGCAGAGAAGAGGGCTCCCTGCCCACCTGCCTCCCCCAGGGCGCCAGGCCGGGTTGCGGGCCAGCCCAGAGCACCCTGCCCTGGCACCCATAGGCCTGGCTGCCAGACTCTCTGAGCCTCACCCCCACCTCATAAGATGGGAGTAGGTCGAGGAGCTTTGAGGGCTTCCGTTCCTCTTGGAATGTGCATATGGGGTAGAAAGGGGCCCACAGTGGGGGGTGCCCCCCCATGACCACCACAGCCCGAGCCCTTCTTCCTGCTTCAGCAGCCGTACCCAGTGGCCAGGATGCCGGAGGGGCTGAGCTCCCGGGCCATCTCCGCATATGCCTCTCTTGCAGCCTCCTGGTGTGGGGCGTGCATGCACCTTGTCCCTTGGAGAGTCTTCTGCTGGATGTGGGGAGGAGGCTGTGGGGGACATGGAAGGACTCCCACCTCCGCCTCCCCGCGAGGCTCTTGTCAGAGTGAGGTCAGCTCCCTGGAAGACCCCTCGTTGTAAATGGGGTTGGGCTGGGGGATCCAGGCGGGGATGAGGAGCCAGAGAACCCCCCTGTGCGGTCCCAGGCACTGGGGAGGCAGCCCGCCGAAGACCCCCACCCCTGCACCAGGAGCCACGTCACGAAGCGTTTGGCATTTGGGGATTTTATGTTAGGGAGGGATGAATGAGCCTCTGAAATGGGATCTGAGAGTAGCCAGGACCCTGCCTGAGATGCGGCTTCTGTGGACTGAGCGTGGGGAGCCCCCACTCCTCCCGGCGCCCCAGGCCAGCCGGACCTGCATTCCGCTCCTCCTCCCGCCTTCTGGAAGCGTTCCCTGAATCACAGTGTTCGCTGCGCTCCGTCGGGCCCTTCTGGGCTCTTCCTCTGCTGTTTGCCATAAAAACGCTCCGGTCATCTTTTCCGCTGTGGTTTTTATTGTTTTATTTTATTATTCCAGTTATATTAAGTTGGGAAGAGCTACAGAAATGGTTTTTTCTCCCCCAGATTCCAGAACAAGTCGTAGCCATCGTAGATGTTAATTAATCCCTCCCCCCCCCACACACACACACACGCTTATGTGTTCTCCAGCATCGTCCTCCCCGCTGCAAATGGGCGTCTCAAGGACAGGAGCTGGAACAGGTCTCTGTTTCCCCCACTCCCATCCAGCGCGAGAAATAAGTGAGCTCAGATCCTGGGTCAGCCCTGTTTCTGGAGGCCATGGCCACAGGCACTGCTGGCCCCTGGCTGGGCTGGGCTGCAGTGGAAGCCAAGTGCAGGGTGAAGGCCTGGGGAGGAATCTGGGTTCTTTTGGCTGCTGGTAAGATTATCCATTAAATCCATATTCCTCACTGTAGAGTTCACGTATTCAGAGAATATCCCGTACTCTGGCCGTCTTACGTTTCTGCAATATTGCTTCCAGATGGGCAAACAGAGCCGGGCTCTTGCAGATGCTACGGCCCAGCGTGCCGCTCACCAGCACGCCTTTGTTCTGTCCCCAGTCACTTGGGGGTGGGGGTGGGGGTGCCAGGCTTGCGGTCCCCGGCCCCACGAGAGCCTCTATGAGACTCGGGTAACAGCCTGAGCCTGTCCCATCTTCAGGGCCTGTTACAGCCATGGCACCGTCCTGGCCCCATCCGTGCCCGGGCTGCAAGAGTCCTGCTGGCCCGCCTCCCCACCCCCCCCCGCCCCCCCCCCCCCCCGGGAAAAGTCAGACGGGAGCCTTTTAGCGTTCTGCACCTGACTGGCTTGGGGTAGGCCCCATCGCCCTTGCAGCCCACCCCCCTCAGGCAGCCTGAGCACGGGGCCAGCCCCCGAGGCCCTGCCCAGCCCCCGCAAGGCCCCGTGTGTGCTGTGACCGGGCAGCCTGCTGGGCCGTGGGCTCTAGGCTTCCAGCCGTGGCTCCTCGGTGGCCTGAGTGTGCTCTGGGGGAGTCAGGGCAGCTGGGGGACCATTCTGTGATCAGTGGACATAAAGGCCTGCTCTGTGCTTCTCCAGCTCGTCTCGGGGTCGCTGGGCTGGGCTCTGCGTGGATGGAAGGGCTTTCAACGTGGCAAGTGTTAACAGACAGGTGGGGGGTGAGGGGTCAGTCATGGAGGGTTCACAGAGACAGAGTCGCAAAGGAGGAGACCGCGTGCGGGCGCACACAACACGGCCAAACCATGAGCGCTGAAAGAGCGGGTGGAGGTGGCATGCTCGGGCTCTGGATGACACGGGGACCTGAGGCCAGGGCGGTGTCCGGTGGCAGAGGACCTCGAAGGCCAGCTAAGGAGTCCCACCATCATCGTTCAAATGGCAGCATTCCCTTCTTGAGCAAGAAAACCATGCAGACAGATGTGCCTTTCTTTCCCCAAAAGTCCGGGCCCCGGGACCGGAGTCCTGGTTCCCTCACACACGTGGCCTCCCGCTTGCCCGGCTCTTGCCCGGAGCCCACGCCGGTGCCGCACACACAGCCGTGAGGCGTGGCGGCCCCCGAGCGCGCCCGCTGTTGGCGTAGGTGAGAGGCAGCAGGATGGACGGGCCGGCGGTGACACCTGGCAGCCGGGGACAGCCGGCCCGCTGGGCCCAGCACCCGCGGATACCGCGGGAAGCTCTTGGCAAGGGCACTTGGCGGCACCAGCCCCACTGACAGACCGGGAGCGCCAGCACAGAGACATTCACCCACCCACCTCGAGCCTCAGAGCTGGAAGGCAGCCGGCAGATGGGAGGGATGTCCAGGGATGTCCGGGGGGCAGATGGGAGGGAGTCTGGGGAGGACCCTCCTGCAGCTGCCCGGGCAGGGCTCCTGGGACAGAGAGGACGGGGAGGAGCTGGGAGCCGACCAGAGCTCTAGGGCCCGGTACCTACTGTGCGTGTGGGGCCCGGGGAGAGGGGCACGGCCACGGGCCTTGGGTTCCAGCACATCCTGAGAAAGGCCCAGGCCTCCTTTGTGCTGCCCTCCTGGGGTCTCTTCCCGTGCCAGCCTTGGGAAGCCGGTGACCCCCTCAGTGGTCAGATCTAGGACTTCTCTCTGGGGGACTGGGTACTGGCTGGGGCAGTAGAGAGAGCCGTCCTGGGGCCCTGCCATACCACACTCTGTCCTTCTGGCCACGTTTCTGCTGCCTCTGAGGGTTGACCAGCCTGGGGTGGGGGTGGGGGGGCCCTGTTGACCTGAAAGCCACCTGGCCTTCCGGGGAGCGGGAGCAGCACCTGAGCCCAAGCTCCGGTGGTTGACCGGGCAGGGGGCAGCCAGGTCAAAAACCATGCTGATGCGGACCTCAAAACCGTCCCCTGGGGTCTCCGTCAGCCCCCGACGGCAGGCTCGCTATGATGGATGGCAGGGAGAGGCCGCCCTTGCCCCAGGGACAAATTCTGGACTTGACTACCTGAGATAAAACCGCTTCCCTGACAACCTCAGACCTGCAGCTTTGGGATTAATTCCCTCCCTTAAGGGCACACACCAGAGGGTGTAAGTCCCCCTCCCCCCCCCCCCCCCCCCCCCCCGGCCTGTGCCCTGCCCTTGACCTGCCCTGCAGTGGGAGGAGCAGGACAAGCGGTCAGCCAGGCGCCGACCCACCTGCGGAGGTCAGACCCCCGTCCCTCAGCCACCTCCTCTGTCCTGGTGGCTAGGCCCCCATTAATTCCTGCTTGTATCACAACTTTTCACCTGGGGGCTGGTCACACATAACCCCACAGCAGGATGCACCTGCTCGGGGCCAGGCTCCCGTGGCTCTCGCCGGGGCCCCCTCGACGTCCTCAGACATGCCATGGCTCATCGGGGGTCCCCCGGAGGGATGCGGCGAGCTGGCCCCCGCCACAGCAGAGTAAGGCAGGCCGTACGCACAGCCCCTGGAGGAGCCCCCAGGGCTTGATGTCGGTGCAGTGGAGTCTGTGAACCCCGAGCTAGTCAGCAGGGCTGAGGACCTTGCTGAGGAACAAACAGCCCCAAGCTCTCGCTCGCTCTCCTGCTGCTCGTCCCACACGGGCTGGCGGGGTGTGCACACATGGGAGCCCCGGCCACCGTGCCAGCAGGAATAGAGAGCCCAGAGGGATGATGTGAGGGGTTTGGGGTCTCTTGTGTCATCAGAGTCTGGGGACCAGGGAGCGGGGACCTGGGGATCAGGACTGAGGCTGGCTTTCTAGAGCGGCTCTGGTCCTGACCGTCGCGGCGACGGCATGACGCTGAGCCGGCCTCTAGCCCCCAACCCCCTGACCCGTGCCGCTCACCGTGGGGAGCCCCGAGTCCACATCCTGCGCCGTCGCCCACAGGCCTGACATTTAATGTCCCCGAGGGTCAGCTTGGGGAGCACAAGACCTTCCCTGCGGGGCTGTGCGTGAGTGTCCCTGAGACTCATTCCCATGCAGGGCTGGCCCTGTGAGCACGTGAGGCACACACATCGTGGGGGTTGTATTGTTACTGACGTGCCAGCCCCGCGGCCTCTGCCCTCTGCAGCGCCTTCTCACGGCCCGCAGGTGCATAGACGCCCGCACCTGGGCCCCGAAAAGTTAATGGTCAGCCAGAGCCCCCGCCCCATACCAGCAGTCCTGCTGGCTGGTGACACAGCCCCACTGGGAACCAAGCTGCCCTGGGGGCTCGGAGGATGGACAGGGGTGGGGGGGGAGTGAGGGGGGCTCAGAGAACAGACAGGGGGCTCAGAGGATGGACGGGGGCAGTGAGGGGGGCTCAGAGGACAGATGGGGGGCTCAGAGGATGGATGGGGCAGTGAGGGGGGCTCAGAGGACAGACGGGGGCTCAGAGGATGGACGGGGGCAGTGAGGGGGCTCAGAATGGACGGGGGGCTCAAAGGACGGACGGGGGAGTGAGGGGGGCTCAGCGAACAGACGGGGAGTGAGGGGGGCTCAGAGAACGGACAGGGGGAGTGAGGGGGGCCTCAGGATGGACGGGGAGACTGACAGGGGCTCAGAGGACAGATGGGAGAGTGAGGGGGGCTCAGAGGACAGACGGGGGCAGTGAGGGGGGCTCAGAGGATGGACAGGGAGAGTGAGAGGGGCTCAGAGGATGGACAGGGGGGAGGTGAGGGGGGCTCAGAGGACGGACGGGGAGGGGAGGTCAGGAGGACGAAGGGGCCCTGAGCAGAACGCCTCTCTTTTCTCTCTCACTCCCCTCCAGTAGGGCAAACCCCCACCCTGCAGGGGCGAGGTGGCGGGGGCTACTCCCAGCATTGTCCCTCAGACTCAGGGGCTCAGGTGGGCCCCCTCAGCAGCATTCAAGGCTGTCCAGGAGGAGGGGGCTTCAGAAGGCAGCCGGCGGATCACCCGGAGCGGGCGGGTTAGCAGCTGGGCCTGAGCTCCCACTTAACTATACTCTGTTTCTCCAAAACACTCAGTATTCAAAAGCCAGCAGAAAGGGGACTCGGAGGTGGCCACGGTAGAGTTCTTCCCTCCCTCCAGGCTTTCCGGCCCTTTCCCTGTCCTTCTCAAGAGCCATTACCTGTGCCTGCCCCACTGGGCCCCATGGCCCCACCGGCCCCCGCCGGGCCCCACCAGCCCCCGCCGGGCCCCACAGCCCCACCGGGCCCCACCGCCTGGGCTAGGAGGAGGCTGGGGCTGGGGTAGGGGAGCTCCAGGAAGTCACAGCCCTCCCCCCACCCTGTATTCAGGAAAGTTCCGCAGGCCCCACTGACTGGCTTCTTATTTTGTTCTAACCACAAGCTCTCAGAAGAGCAGAAGCAAAGGTCCCCCAGGACAGCATCAGGGAAGGGAGAGGCAGGAACACTGCCCTGAGGAGCCAGGGCACAGGAAGGGGAACGTGTCTGCGGCCTGGGGGCCCAGGACCTGCAGCTCTGAGTCCCCCCAGAGTAGGGACTCCTCATCGGGGTACTTGTGGGGTCATAGAGAAAGCACTAAACTTGGCTTCGGAGGGCCGGGAAGGGCGCATTTCTTGCTTTGTTCTGTTGCAAGGGTGTAGCCCCAGCAGGTCCCGGCTTGGGGTTGATCCCTTCTCTCAAGGTGAGCTCTGGGTTCACAGGCTGACACGCCTGGCCTGGATTAAACCCCTTGAGGACCGGCCCCAGCCTATAGGGTGGGGCTCAGAGCCACGGTCGAGCCCCCAGCCCCTTCTGACCACCGCCTTCCTTCTCACAAGCACCCTGCAGCCCCTGGCAGGCCCCGTGCTCAGCCTCCCTGCCTCAGGGCTGAGGCCCCTCCTCATCCCTCCTTGTCCGTTCACGGGGCCTCCCCCCGACCGACCACCACCGCAAGCTTTATGGGATGCAGCTCCCAGAATGTGGATGCCAAGGAAGAAGGGCAGGGATGGCTTGGCTCCAGGGGCTGGCTTGCAACGGCTGCAAGGTTGACAGAAGCCGTCAGGGAAAGCCAGGACCCCAAGCCGAAGCTCCTCGGAGCATGTGCACAACATGGGCCACTGTTCAGTGCCACGGGGGTCTGTCACAGGAAGGGCAGCTGCAGTGAGGACCACACTAAGGTGTCACCGCCCACCCTGGTAATGACTGCACCCTGCCCTGAGAGGGTCATCTGCAGGTGTGAGTACGTGCTGGGGGCTGCCGACCCCTCAGGCCCCTGCCAGGCCGCCTCCGCGCTGGGCACTCTGGGACGCGGCGCCGGCCTCCCGAGGCTCCGCTTCCGTGTTTCTCAGGCGGGCTGACAAGCCTCGTGATCACAACGAGAGGTTATGAAGACACATAGGTAGCCCTTCCCGAGAGGTGACGGTGGTTAACCCTGTTGTCGCGCCTGGTGCACGGGTTCTCAGAGCTTAGAGAACACAGAAGTCGGGGGGACGGTCCTGGCTTGGCCAGCCCCGCGCCCGTATGCTGCCTGCTGGGCGGCTGGCCTTGCCTGGTGACCCCGGGCCTTCTCTGAGCCTCCTCCGTTGGGGACAAGAGTGGCTTCTCCTTGGCCCCGGGAAACGGGAGCTAAAGCGTAAGCAGAGGCGGCCACTCCCCGGTGGCAGGCCTGGCTTCAGGCAGTGTGCCGGGTGCCTCCAGAGAAACACACAGCCCCACTTTGGCCGTGACCTCCAGAGGCATCCGAATTTCCTATAATCTTCAGTCACGGAAGGGTGGATATGAACACAGATGGAACTCTTATCACAGATGTCTGGCCAGGTCGTGCACGTGTGCAGATCCACGGCGCCTGACCCCTCTCGCGCCCCTCGGGGGCGGGGGCCGCCCCATCCAAACGCGCCGAGCCTCACGACCTCCCCAGACCGGCTCCCGAAACGACCCGCTTCCCTCCACCTTGCGGGTGGCTGCCGCCCAAAGCTGTGGGCTCGGGGGAGGCTGGCGCGGGGACCCTCCTGGTACCTCAGAGGGCACAGGGCTCTGCCAGATTGATCGTGTGTGCAGAGCTTAGCGGCTCGGGACAAACCGAAGGTCCCTGTCGTGTATTATCTTTACACAGGATCGGAGTCCTGAAAGGCTCGCGTGTGTCGGCGGCGCTACGTATCCGGTGGATATGTACACGCAAGCACACATCCCTGGCCCAGCTGCCTTCCGGGGCCAGGCTGAGGTCAGGCCTCCTTCAGGCCAAGCCCACGCTGGCCTTGTGCGGGGATAGCTGAAGGCCAGGAGGAGGCCACTGGCCTTGGGAGAGCCTCCTGGAGCAGACGCGTCCCCCTCGAAGGTCACCTGGCTGCTCCCTGCAAGGGGAGTGGGCCCCGGGGCCTGGCCAGCACCCGCAGTCGGTGGTTAACCCCTGCCTGCCGGAGCGCTGAGCTCCTGAACGGGCCTTCTCTGAGCCTCCTCCATTGGGGACAAGAGTGGCTTCTCCTTGGCCCCGGGAAACGGGAGCTAAAGCGTAAGCAGAGGCGGCCACTCCCCGGTGGCAGGCCTGGCTTCCAGAACCCAGGGCCCCAAGCCTCCAGGGGAGGTCCCAGCAAGTCTCCCGCAGCCTGCGAGAAGTCACGCCCTTGGAGCACTGGGGGCGGCTGTCCCTCGTTTCCTCACTAAGTAGGGTCAGGGTGGGGGGCAGCCCTTGCTGGGCGTTGGGGGCCAGCACAGACCCCAACGCCACCAGGTTTGGTATGGAGGGAGGAGAGGTGGTCCTCCTGGGTTTCCCCACCCCAGAGGCCAAGCCGGGGTCCCCCCTCCTGGCCTCCCCAGCTTTCCAGCTCTGAGCCACAGACAATCCCGGGTACTTGCAGCGGGCCCGCCCAGATGCGAGAAAGGGGTTTTGTCTCTGGAAGCTTGTAAGGAGTTAAAAAAGCAGGGAGGGGGCCGGCAGGGGCCTCTGCTTCAGGTTCTCCGTTCTGAATGTCAAGAGACAGGCTGCCTGGGCCAGACCAACTCCAGGGAGACAACCGGACAAGTTAGAAAACATCCAGCAGCATCCACGACTAATTTCTTCCCCTGTTTGTCCTGCGGAGGAGGCCTGAGTTAAAAGGCACTGCTTTGGGGGTTGAAAGGCTCCCTGCGGGGGTCTGCGTGCAAGGGGACCCCAAGCCTTTGCAGCTTTTGTTCAAGGCCGCTAATAAGCCGACTCCCGCTGGGCGCTTTGAGGGCCTGAGGCTGCCATTCCAGGGCCCAGCTCGGCCGCCCCTCTTCCAAGCGCCGGCCAACCTCCGTCTCCAGCTCTGGCAGTGGAGGCTGTGCCCCACATTTCCCCCGTCCGTGGTGTGCGTGGAATTAGCAGATTGCGTCAAGAAATACTTCTAGGGATTTACATTCCGGTGGTCAAGAGTCTTCTCGTGGCTTTTCTCCTGCGTGCAGGGGTGGGAGGCGCCCTGCAGAGTTGGGCCAGGGGGAGGTGGGGGCAGGCCTCGGGGGTCACCGTCCTCGTCCCCACGGAGCCTTTATGAGGACCCCCTCCACTCCGCAGCAAACAATGTGAGGCAGTCATTCTCCAGGGCTGTTTGTCCGCCCCGACAGCTGCTGGGTTGGCCGCCCCGGCTGGGCCCTGGCGGAGGCTCTGAGGGGGCGCCAAGCCCACCCGGAGTCATCCCTCTGTCTGTCCCTTCCGTCTGCTGTCCAGGCCCTTCTGAGACCTCTGTCCCTTCGTCCAGCTCGGGGAAGCCCCAGAGTGGGCTCATCTTGGGGTGGCTCATGAGACCCAGCTCTGCTGCCCAGAACCCATCATGGGCCCAGGACCCCTCAGGGACACCCTCACTGTAAGCCCAAGAGGTCCTGCTCCATCCCTGTCATCCCCACCCCTGCCCCCCCGTCCCCCAGGACACGCGCGCTGAGGGCTTCCCACCACACCGTCAGTGACCAGCTCCGCGTCCACGGGGCCTCCCGCCCACACCACGTTGCATGGGCCACTGCACGCAGGAGCACACAACCTCCTGGGGTCCTGCCTGGCGCAGGCCTTGGGAAGCCCCACAGCCCCTCAGCGCAGGGCTGATTCCCGAGGCCCCCGTGTGGGCTGGCCTGGGCAAGTCAGGGCATGGGGGGTGGGGAGCCGCAGAGCCGACACACCCTGCCCCCAGAGCTCCCAGGTGACGTGACATCACATCAGGTTGACAGGTGAAGAAAAGCAGGCTGGGTGAGGGCAGGAAAGGATAGCGGGGCTGGGGTGGGGCTGGGTGTGACTCTTCAGCCCCGGGGGTGACGGCTTCCCCATGGGGGTGACAGCGGGCAGGGCGAGGGAGGCCAGCCATGCTAGGGATGGGAGTGCAAGCTGGGGCGGGGGCGCCCTGGGCCCCGAGGGAGCGCTGGAGTGGCCGAGCTGCGGCGTCCAGGTCCCGAGCGCCACGGCAGCTCCGGAGGCTGTGACAGAGGGGGTGACCGTCGGCAGAGCCGGGCTCCGGGTGCACCCCGGTCCCGCCCTGCCAGGGACAGGTGTAGCCGCTAAGCAAGCTTGGAGCACCATGTGCCTATGACAACTGCCCCCCCACCCGGGGGACACATGAGGGGTCACAGACTCTCAGCCTCCCAAGGGACATTGGGCCTCTTGGGGCAGTGGAGGTGCATGAACCCTCCCAGACCGGGATCAGTCCTGGCTCTGGCCCTCGAGACGCCCCCAGCAAGCCCCTCCGTCTCTGGGCCTTGGTGTCCTCATAGGTCAGGTGGAGCATGATACCGTCCCTGACGCATTTGGGACAAGGTGGCAAGAGGCACAGAGATGAGAGCATGAGGTACTTTCTAGGTTTGTGGTGGATCTGGAGGCCCCGTGAAGACGGTTGCAGGCCGGGTCCTGCTCGTGGGTCTGTCTCGTGACAGGGGTGCCTGGAAACAGTGATTCACAATTTAGGACAACGCTGAGGCTCAAGGAGGCAGTGAGTTAGCTCTGCTGCGAAGCAGACCTTCCCCAAACCTCGCTGCTCGCACTGCCGTGGGGCGGCCAAGCAGGCTGCCTGCTATGAGTGGGGGCTGGGTGGTCTCGGATGGCCTCACTCGCAGGTCAGGCCTGTGGCTGGTGGCTGGGGCCCCTCCAGCCAGCTAGCTGAGGCGGTTCACACGGTGGTGGCCCCAGAGTTCCCAGCCATAAGAGAGGACGGCCCAGCGCTCAAGTGCTTCCATGCTCCTGACCCGGTGGCCGCAGCAAGTCACGTGGCGGAGGGGCCTACGGGGGAGGGGGATGCAGGGGGAGGGGCGGCGGCTGCAGGTGTGAAGGAGCCTGCTCCCTTCCCCAGGCCCTCCATCCACGCGCCCCCTCCACCACCACCTCTGCGCGGGGCCCCTGGTCAGTCCTCCTGATAAAAAACCCCATCTGGACCTGGACACTCCACTAAAGTCATCAGGGAGCCACAGACGAGGAGTCCAGAAAGGAAAGACAGAAAGAAAAACACGCACCCTCGCAGGCTCCGATAATAGACGGTCCTCCTGCTGGCTCAGTATCACTTTACGGTATCACCTTTCGGCACGTAACCACTTACTTGGGCAGGCCGGAGAGCCCTCCCACTCTGCCAGGTGACAGCCCTAAATCCTCCGGGGCCAGCAGCCGTCCTCCCGCCTGCGTGGGGCTCTGCAGAATGGCACGACGCTGGCCGCCAGGGTCCCTGTCCTGCCGCAGGGGCCCATCGGGGGCTGGGGATGGGGGCTACGGCCCTCCGAGTGGGGAAGGTAGAGAAAGAAGGAGAAAGGCCAGGATGCCCTGTGGCGCCCCCCCCGCACCTCAACACGGCACCCCATTTGCAGGCCCTTGAGGAGAAGGGCGGAGGAGCCCAGTGGGGCCTGCCTGTGGCTTCAGCTCAGAGCCAGCCTCTGCTCTGCCCGCTGCTCGTGTTCTCCCCCTCTCCCTCCATCAGAATGGGGGTACGGGTCACCTGCCCCACACGGAGGGGGCCTGTGGGGTCAAGCTTTCGGCCTCAGCACAGAGCTGTGTTAGCTTGCCCTGCCGCTCTGCAGCCGCGTGGTCTTGAACAAGACCCATAAAGGTCTGGGCCTCAGTGTTCTCAGCTATGAAGTGGGGGCACGGTGGTCTCTGTTGCAGGGAGCAGACGCCTGGCCCCGTAATGTGGACCAGGTCGCGAGGGCAGCGCCTGGCGCAGCCGGCGCTCAGAAACAGGCAGTCCGCCGAGAACCACCGCACCCGCCAGACGTCCCCTGCCGCCCTGGCTGCTCACGCAGGGCGAGCCACGCAGTCGAGCATGCCATTTGCCGGAGACCCTCCCATGAGTCTCCTAAATGCACAGCTTGAACCGGGGCTAGACCTGCTTGTGCCCCCATTGCTGCCCTGGGGAGACTCGGTCGGGGCGGGACGGTCAGAATTTGTGAGACAGACAGGAGCGCGGTGCCTGGAGGGAAGGCCGCCGCTGGGGGGCACGGTGTTCTGCCCTTCTCGGAGCCCTGGCGGGCGGGCGGCCGCGGGCCAGGCTGGAGAGGAGTGCTTGCCACCCCTGCACGTGGCCTCGGCTCCTTGGAGCAGCAGTCGGGGGGGCGGTGCGGCCCACCTTTTGTGTCAGAAGAATGGCTTGTGCAGCAGAGACACCCCGCTGTTTGTCTACTGGGGGTCCCTGACCTTCTCCCTGTGGTTGAGGAGGCAGCTTAGCTAGAGGGTGCCCGAGTTCAAAGGGCTGGCCCCCCAGAACCCCAGTCCTGCTTGCCTTCACCCCCTTCCTAGACAAGCCCACCACGCCAGGTCGAGCGTCCCCGTCCTTCCTCCAGTGCCCAGAGCCCCCGGCTGCGGACCCCACGGCCAACTGCTCACTTCCAGCTGAGGGGGACCTAGGGAAGGCAGGGGTTGCTGGACCTTCTAAAACCTGCAAGCTTGGGCAAATGCCCCCCCCACCCCGCCCAAAGTGCAGGTCACCTGCCTGGTTAATCATCCGGGGGCCCTGCAGGTCAAGGAGAGGCGGGAGGCCAACTCCCTGCTTCTCAGATTCTGCTGAACTAACTGAAACCCTAACCTTCGGGCTTCCCCACTAATTTGTGATAAGACCTCGCCAAGAAAAACAGCAGGCCAAAGACCCCTGATTTCTTCATGAATTCCAGAGCGCTTGGTTCATTCCGGCAGGGAAGGGGCCCGACGCGGCCGTGGGTGCAGGGCTGGGGATGGCCTCGCAGGGGCCTGCTAAGGAGGACCACCTGCCCGCTCCAGGAAGATTGCTTCCAGCTGGCCTGGGCAGCAGAGGCCGAGGGTGGGTCCCGGGCGGTGGCTCAGGCCGGGCTGTGACAGCTCATGTGACGTGTGTGCAGACGTGGCCGGCTTGGGTGTGGTTCGCGTGGAGGCTCATGCACCCAGGCTCCTGGCCTGACGACCCCGGGGTCCCCAGATGGATTTGGGAGGTCTGCCAGTGCCCTCAGATCGGGGCTGGGGGAAGGGTGGGGGAAGCAGCACATTGGAGCGAGAGGGTCTTTCGGGAGGCAAGCCTCAGGCCGGCGACAGGTTTTCCAAGGGTGCAGACATGACACAGGGGCCGTTGCTGCTCTCTAAGAGCTGGGGAAACTGAGGCCCAGTGTGAGGAGTGATCCCCTCCAGGTCCCGGATCTCCCCACCCCTGCCCACTGTGGCAATGTGGGACAGGACAGCGGCCAGGAGCCCAGAGGGGCTCAGGGTGTGGCATGCAGTGACAAGCCAGTGAGCGAGGCTGCAGAGATGGGCAAGGCCCTTTCCCGGCCGGGACGAACATTATTGGGTATTTCTTCCCCAAATCGCACACTTCTGTGTTGGCCTGAATATGAAGGGACTTCAGTGTGAGGAGGAGTGGGGATCTTGAGGCACCGACGTACCCACCTTCCGCTGAATGTATCCCCCCACTCAGCGGGCAGCCAACCCCAGGCAGGGCAGAGGGCCCAGTCCGCCCTTCCAGAGGCTCGGGAAGAACACCCAGGCCCTTCCCAGCAGCTCCTTAGAGAGAGAGAGAGAGAACCTGTCCACCCCTGTGCACTGGGCTCCCCTCACTCTGCGCCCAGGCTGGAGGTCCCCGGGGAGGGGGGGAAGGGCAGAGGACTTTTGAGCTGCTGGGTTGTAGCCCAGGCTCCTCGTCCCCAGCCCCCCAGCCCCGCACTGACTTCCGAATATTCTGGCCAAAATGTCTGTGCCTGCTTTCTGCTGTGTTGGTTGCTTCTGCTTCTGAGCTCCAGACACGCGTCTGCCTACGTTGGTGTAAGATACACGCTGGGCTCTGGGAGGGACGGTCCCAGGACGGTGGGGCAAGAATGCAACTTGCTGGGGGCTCTGGGCTCTGGGGGCAGACACACCAGGGCCCAAATCCCAGCGTGCCGAGATTGGGGGGCAGCTCACAGCATCTCCAAGATCCCTAGTCCTGTCTGTAAAGCAGAGATGATAAGGGGCAGGGCCCTAGAGAAAGCAGGCAGCGCTGTGGGATTATCCATGTGGGGGTGGGGTGTCGGGAATGGGAGCTCAGGGCCAGTGTCCCTGCAGAGCTGGCCTGGACTCAGAGGATGGGGGCGGGGAGGCATCCCACAGCCCTGGAGACTGAAGGTTGCATGAGCAGCTCAGCTTGGGAGGAGCACAGACCAGAGCTCCGGCCTTCTTCTTCCTCAACCTCTTCCAGCGCGTGCCTGCCCCAGGGCCTTCACACACGTTCTCTCCAGGTCTCAGGATGGTGGTGCCTTCCCTCCCAGCCTCTCCTGTCCCCTCATCTCCTGCCTCCCGCTTTGACTCGACAGTGGACCCTCACAGCCCTTCCCATGCCCAGCAGGGCGTGGTGCCTCCTCCAGTCTCTGAGGCCGGGGCGGGGACTCTTGTTCCTGCTCACCAGGGTCCAGGCTGCCTCCTCTGAGCGGTTCTCAAACCACCCTGAGGCTGCGCATCCTCAGAGCCAGGCCTTGGAAAGGGCGAGAGCAGGGGATGGGGCCCCAGGACTGGGCAGGACCCACGGCATCCTCCCAGAGGCTGGTCCAGGGAAGAGAGATGGCCAGTCTGGTCCCTGAGGGCTCAGGCTGGGGAGGAGCATCCAGGAGGGCCCTGGGGGGACAGAGTGTCTGCCTGCCCTTGGCAGCCCCTCGCCACCCCAGAGGGCCGGCCTCTGCGGATGCTGTTGGACCGCCAGAAACTTAATCTATTATTACACAGAAACTTCTGTGAAGTCAGGGGTTTGAACTCCCCAGAAGTGTTTGCCTGATTTGGGGCCGATAGCGGGGTGATTAATGCTGGCGATAAGGTGTTGATTGGTTCTGGGAGCCGCTGCTGACATGGGCTGCCGTGCAGCCGGGCTGGCGACCGCGCTCACCCAACAATAGCCCGTTGATCCTGCGCCCCACCCGCCCCGGACGATCAGAGAGGGTGCACGCGGCAGGCCAGAACCCAGGAGCCCCTTCTCTTCGGGGAGGCGGCCCAGGGACGCCGTGTGCTCCTCCTCCCTCGGGCCGCCCAAGGGGTGGAGCCACACTGCAGATGACAAGATCCCCCCTGCCTCAGTAGTCGTACCTGTAAAATGGGAGAATAACTTCCCCCCTCCCCTGTGGGGCTGCCAGCCCACGAAATTAGACCAAGTAGTGAAGCCCCTGAGAGAGATGTGTGTGCGTTATTCCCAAAATACAAACACAGAAACGCCTGCTCCAGGTGTGGGGCAGGATTGACACAAACTGACCCAAAGCTGGCCCACACCGGAGGGGCTGACACCCCAAAGCGGGGACAGTCCCCAGAGACCTAAGAAACACGTTTAGCTCTTCACTACTCATGGATAAGCAGACAGGGCCGGCACACAGAAGGGGCCTGTCCTGAAGTGGGTCAGGGGACGTCGTGCAGGGAGGGTCATGGCATCGGGGCCAAGAACGCTCTGGACGGGGGGCCCCTAGCAGGAGGCCGATGGGGCCGGGACTCTGGGAGTCTCATGAGGACACTGGCTTTCACTCTGAGTGGGGCATGACCCGGTCGCACGGCTGCAGAGCTGGGGACGGACCAGTGAGGGGCCTCAGCGGGCCTGGGGGAGACCAGGGTGTGCAGGCCAGAGGGGACGGGGGCTGCGCCAGGCAGGGGGATGGGAACTGGTGGACTCTGGGGCTTCCTGGAGCTGCTGAAACAAAGAAGCACAGACCCGGGGGCTTTAAACGGCACAGATTTATTACCTGGCACTTCTGGAGGTCATAAGCCCAAAGCGGGTCCCACGGGACTAAGAGCGAGGTACCAGCAGGGCTGGGTTCCTTTCTGGGGGCTCCAGGGGGAGTCCATTCCTTGCCTTCCCGGCTTCTGGAGACGCCCGCGTTCCCCGGCTCATGGCCCCTTCCTCACAGCACTCGGACCTTTGCTCCTACCTCCCTCTTTCCCTGGAAGGAACTTGGGGTGCTCGGGAGGAGCCAGGAGGCAGGCAGTGTGGCCGGCGGGGCCTGGGAGGCCCCAGCAGAGAGGTCGACTTTGCTCCCGGGTAGTAAGTGTTGACAGGAGGCTGGGACGGCCGCGGCCTCCCTGCTCCTGCCCTCGTGCCCCGTGGAGGCAGGTGAGGGCTGGGACTACGGGGGTGCGGCCACGGTGGCTCGAGCGGGCAGAGGCGGCGAGGGAAAGGGGGCCAGGCCCAGGAGGCCGTGGACAGGAACTGGGCTGGGCTGTTGGCCAGATGGACCAGAGGTTGCCATGGTGGGCCCGGCCGCAGAGACCAGAACCTGGGCCAGGCGTCTTGTGGCTCCGGAAATTCAGCCTCACTCGCAGGGAAGGGCGGAGGCCTTGTGGCCTTGTGCTGTGAGCACCTGCCGGCTAGAAGCAGAACTGAATGAAGATCCAGGGCCTGGCGGAGAGGAAGGGGGGTGGGCTGGGGAGCCATCCCACCACCACCTGGACCCCCCCTCCGGAGAGGAGCCTCGGCCCCTGTGCGAGGCCCAGCCCCGCAGACGGGGGGATGGAGGGGGTTCCCCAGCGAGAGGGCGGATGAGCTCCCCAAGGCCGGGCTCCGTCCTGCAGGATGTCACACCCATGCTCCCCAGTGTTGCCCAGGGAGGACAATACCGAATGCCCTCATCCCACGGTCGGAATGCCCGGCCCCCGGGGAATTCAGGCTCTGGTGAGCCCAGCACATTCCAGACATGCGCACGTGTCAGTAGGAGAGTCCCCGAAAGGGAGCCAAGGCGGCCCACCACCACACCCACCGCAGTGCTGCATACCGGGCATGAGGACCTCCCGCGAGGCCGTGTCCCCTTGTAGGATGGGGCCTTCCCTCCCTCGTCCTGTGTCCCATTCTCAGCTGCAGGCAAGCCCTGAACTGCCCTGCCCCAAACAAGACCTCACCAAGGCCCCTGCAGCCCGGCTGCCAGGAGGTGCGACAGTCCTGGGGCTCGGGGTCCTGGGGTCACGCCGGGCAGTGCACAGAGCAGGGCCGCAGGCCAGCCCAGGTGAAGGAATGTGTCTGCAGCAAGCTAGGGTAGGGCTGGCCCCCGAGCCCGGGCACTCGACTGTGGCACCATCTCTTCGGAAGCTTCTAGAAGCTCTTCCCTTGGGCCTCTTCTGCCCACCTCCCAGCCCCTGGTCCTCTGATTGAAAAGCAGTTTTGTGGGGGGACTCACTCTGCCACAGTAGGTCCTCAGGCCGCCGTGGCACCCTCTCTCGGATGTCGCCACCGGGACGGCAGTTTGCCCGCGAGGCCAGCCCCCAGCACCTCCCCCTCAGCCGTCCCGGTGGCCCCGGGTGCGTGTGCACGTGCGTGCAGGCGAGCAGGGAATGCTCCCTGCCTCTGGGCAGTGGCGAGACCCCACTGCAGCACAGGCCTGGCTCAGGGAGCCTCCCCCCCGGAAGAGCACGGGCAGGGGCGGTGTCGAGGGGGCCGCGGTGGGGCGGTGACTTGGGGCACTGCCCCTGGGGCTTGCCACATCGTGGCCTCTGGTGTTCTTCCCCTGGCAGGGGAATGGAAGACCAGGCTTAGGGTCCAGATCCTCGTCCTTTAGGGTCTCAGGATTAGGGCGAGCCGAGAGTCTGGGATGCATTCGGCCCGGAGACGTCTGGCGACAGCCAGCAATGTTCTGGAAGCTGGGCTGCAGCTGGGCAGAGCCGCCCCCGGCAGGGCCCTCGGCCCCTTCTGCTGCTGGGGAGGGTGGCGGCTCGCGGGTCCTGCCTCGCGGGCGGGGGGCCGGGGGTAGGTCCCGGCCGGGTCTCTCCGCAGCCGTCACCCTGGCACCCCCGGATATCCAAACCCGGGCCTGCTCGGCTCCATCCGACCAGGGAGCAAACGGCCCCGCAGGGACACCGCTCGTGCCCAGAGCTGCCCCCCTGCCCCGTCCTCCTGGGCGCCCGCGGGGCCCGCTCTCCGCCGGACTCAGGACGCCCGCGCCGGCCAGGCGGGCAGACTCCCGGCGTCTCTGCCCCCTGCGTCTGCCGGGGCCGCCTCGCAGACCTTGCCCGGCACCTTCCCTCCCGTACCGAGGCCCAGAGGTGATGTGGACGGACGGGCGTTACAGCCGGGAGCGAGCACAGGGGCCCGAGGCACCAGTTGCTTCCGACGGGGCCCGAGGGGCGTCTGACCTTTCCGGCCACGGGGCAGCAGTTGCGTGAGCACGGACAATCGCCCCAGTGTGCGAGGCACAAGCGGCCTTTTCTTCCTCACCGGGCCGGCGCGCACAGCTCCCAGCCTGGCTTCCCTTGAACAAACATATTTATTGTAGCCGCCACGGAGGGCCTCGCCGCACAGCCGGAGCCCGGGGGCCGCCGTCCCACCCACCGGGGCCCGGGGAGGGGACCCCTGCCCTGCAGGCCCCGGCCCCGTCCGGCCCCGGGCAGGGTGGCTCCAATCTCCCCCGCTGCCCCACCCCCGTGGCTGCTGGTGTTCCCTCTGGGAGCCGCTGACCACCCACAGGCAGCAAGCCAGCTGCTGGGCCACAGGCACGTGGGAGGGGGGCTCGGGGGCAGCCACACCTGAGCCCGGCCTCAGGTTCCTCCTCGGTGAAATGGGAAGCATCAGCAGCAGAGCCCTGCCCGCCCGGCGGTCAGACTGGGGAGCCCCCCTCACGCCCCTCCTGGCCCCTGTTCCTTGTGCCGTGCTGGGCTGCTTTCCTCCGAATCCTGCAGGAAGCAGCTGGAGGGGATGGGCTCCTGGGCCCTCCCCGGGACGTCCTGAATGGCGGGGTTGGCCCCACTCCGGACTCCCAGCTCAGCATGGGGCCTCCCGCTCTGGCCCCCTGACGCTCTTGCTCTCCCTCAGCCCCGACTATCTGCTTCCCTCCATCCTCCACCCAGCGGGCAGATCCAGGCTCTCCACACGTGCCCAGGGACTGTGGGTGACCCTCAGTGCAGCGGGCTCATACATTCAGAGGTGTGGACAGGCTGTGAGGACCACACGGGGTAGGGCAGGACCCCCAGCTTGCCAGGAGCACCTTGGGGAAGGAGAGCTGGGAGACCTTGGGGGACCAGCGGAGAAGGGGGGACCAGGGAAGCCCCGCAGGGAGGGGCTGGGATGGGTGCTGCTCTCCCCGCCACTGATCTGTGGCAGCTCGACTAGCGGAACCCACGAACCCCCTGGGGGCAGAGGGCATGGAGCAACAGGATGCAGGAGGGAGACTTCCAGGCCGAGGGGACTGGAGAGACAAGAAGCTCGGACAGGAAGGGACCTGAAGGGGAGAGTCCAGATCCCATCCCTGCCCTGAGCCCCGGCCTCCAGAGCTCAGGTTGTCCTCCAGGTTGCTCAGGCCAGATCCCTGGGTCATCCCAGACCTCCCCCCAGTCCAAAGAGTGTCTCTTCCTGCTGGGGGCCCTGGTCCTGCAGACCCCTGGGGTGCCACCTCCTGCCTCCCCTCACCCCTGTCCCAGGCTATAGCCCTATCACTCCTTCTGACCCCAGGGCCTTGGCACATGCTGTTCCCTCTGTGCTGCCCTGGATGGTTTTCTCAGCACGCGGGCATGTGCACACACTCCTCCCTGGCTAAGTCCTGTCTCATCTTCTGGCCTCATCTGTCGCTTCCCCTGAGACTCCTGCATAGACCAGCCCCTTGTGGTCTCCTCCCAGCCTTGGCCTCATCTCGTAGAGCTTCTTCTGGTCTCTGATCGCATACATCAGGGGGCTCATCTCATGCATGGCTGTCCCTGAGAGTTGGGAGCGCAGGTCCCTGGCAGGGGAGGTCCCTGCTCTGGTCCCAGGGGCCCTGGATGTGTGCGTGAGAGGGTGCTGAATAAGTGTTTGAGGAGCAAATGGATGAAAAATCGCACAGGCCTGAGCGAGAGAGAGCGGGCGGGTTTCAGAACGGGAAAGCAGCTCGGTCAGGCCGGAGCCACGGCGCGGGGCGCGCTGGGCAGGGGCGGCCGAGAGGGGCCTGCTGGTCCCGCCCAGGCGTGTGGACTTCGCTCCAGGCGGAGCCCCGGGAAGCAGAGGGTCACAGCCCTGCCGGCCACCGTGGACTGCGAAGAGGGTGGCCTGGAGTCCAAGGCTGCACAGAGGCTTTGCACGGGTGCAGGCGAGGGGAGCAGGGGCAGGGCGGGTGGGGCAGAGGCAGCTCGGCAGCAGGTTGAGGCCGAGGTCAGGCTGCTAGATGGGGGGACAGCAGTGCTATCCCTGAAGCGAGGACCGCAAGAGGAGGAGCAAGCCTCAGAGTGGGGGCTCCCCGGGGAGCCCCAGGTCCCAGCTGAGCATCTCCGGCCAGACATAGGGAGCTGGCAGTTCTAGAAGCTACTCTGTGGACAGGGCGGGAACGAGGGTACTCCGCCGGCATGAACTGCGTGTTCTCGGGCAGGCTGCCTCCCCTTCCAGCCTCAGGTTCCCCCACTGTGAGGTAGGGTCTACACTCCCTGTTTGGATTTGGCCGTGCGGTCCCGCATGAACAGCGTCGTGGTCTGAGTTCCAGAACGAGGGCCCCTGGGCCCTGGGCAGAGCTGTGTCCCCCCAGCCCCGGGCGGGGACCACCGAAAAGGGAAGGCCCTTTGGAGGCACAGCCTGCTGGGGGTGGGCAGGGCGGGGTGCTCCCGAGCCCTCTCTCCTCGAGCGTGCACGGCCGTGCTCTCCCTGTGTCCTCCTCCCGGGGCCGTCCCTGCGTGCATGTCTGTGTCCTGATGTCCTCTTGTTACAAGGACCCCGGTCACACGGGATCAGGGCCACCCCGGTGACCTCATTCTAAGTTAATTTTCTCCCTGAAGGCCCCGTCTCCAAATGTGGTCACCTTCTGAGGCAGGGTGGCATGGATAGGATGAGCCCACCCCATTTCTTCAGGGTCTAGAGGACACCAACAGGCAAGGAGGTGATCTCTCCCCCCGGGCAAGGGGGCCTTTCGGGATGTGGGCGCAGGAGGCCCTGTAAGCTGCCTGGGGCTAGTGCCGTGTGGGGTGGTCCTGTGCACACCCGAGATGCCAAAGAGCGGCTCCCTGGTGGGCCCAGCCCTCCTGCCTGCCCTCGGGGCTCCCCCAGTGCCCTGCGTCTGACCACCGTCCTGGGGCTGCTGGGATTGGGGCAGATCTACATTCCATTCTAGCTCTTGGGACTACATGGCTCAGTCCCCTCTGCCGGCTGCTGTGTGGGTGGAGGTCCAGAGCCCCCCGCCTGGTCCCCGCTCTCCCCACGTGTCCACCGCATGGCAGGGGCGGCAGGCCCACCCTAGAACAGGAGCCGGGTGCCGACTCCCGGCCCCATAGACTGGCAAACTCTGACTCACAGGGCAATAAAGTTCTTGCTTTTAAAATCAGTATATTAGCTTAATTTTATAGATTTCAGAAGTGCTACTTGAAAATAAAAATATCCCGATTATATTTATGATCCCAACGTGAATCCATTTGACTCCGTCCTTGTGAAGAACCTGGGTGTAAAATGCCGGGCAGCTCGAGTCCTGACTCGGCCCTACCAGGCTGTCAAGCGCAGCTGGTGGGTCTGAGCTGGAGGGCGCGGGTCACTGGGAAGGCTCTGTCGCTCTACATCCCCCTCACCACTACAGGGTCGGAGGGCGGGCCTCGAGGGGAGTCGGTGGGCATCAGATGTGAGGACTGGCCAGGCCTGTCACACGTCTTTACGAGCGGGGCCTGCTGTTGCCTTCGAGACACTTGGGAGCCAGTCGGGGCGGGCAAAGGGGTTGGCACTCACTCCATCCAGAGGAAGGACATTCTGAGCCCTTCTTGAGGGTCAGGGGAGAGCCACGTTACCCTCCCATGGCAGGGGAGAGTGTCCTAGCCTGACCTTGACCAATGGCCTGTGGTCAGTATGGGAAATGCAACTCAAAATGAAGAAGGTGAGCAAGGAAACCTTCAAACAGCAGGGAGAGGAGAGGGGTGGAAGGAAGAGGGGGAGGAGTGAGCCCCCCAGGCAGGGGAGGCTGGGGTCTGGGGTGGAGGCCCTCCCAGCAGGCTCCTAGGCCAAGCAGTGGGCAGCAAGGTGGTCAAGAGGCCAGGGTGATCAGGGAGGGCTCCCTGAGAGGTGCCATTTGCATTGAGCGTGACAAGAGAGGCAGAAGGTCCCCCCTTCCCCCACTTCCAGCCTAAAGGCCAGAGTGTCAGGCCCACCCATGCCCCGTGGATCTGCTTTGGACGTTCCCTGGGTCTCTGCTCATCTTCCCAGGGGCAGAGACCCGGCTAGAGCTGTGGGATGGGTCTGAAGCCTGGTATCTTTGGAGGCCAGAGGAGGCCAACCTCCCAGCCCCAGGTCGCTGGGAGGCCCTGGGGCTTGGTCTGGAAAGGGCCTATGTGGCCTCCAGGTGTGTGTGTGGGGGGTGTCTGATTTTTCTCGGGGGCCCCGGCTTGGCCAAGGTCCTCTGAGCAGACCACATGCTGGGCGCCAGGCGCACAGACCCTGGAGGGGATGGTCCTCCCCCTGCCCCAGTTTCTGCACGCCGATCCGCTGAGTGGGCTGTAACCGGATGCCGGGCCCGCCCTGTTGTTGCAGGCGCAGAGCGGGCACCCACGGCCAGGTGGGCGGGCAGAGCCCTAGCTGTCACTCACCAGCCGGCCCACCGAGCGACCTTCGGCAAGGACTTGCCTACAGTCTCCACGTCCCTGAGAAGCGGGGCTGACACCGGCCTGCCCTCCTGGGGTGACCGCAGGGGACAGACCATGGGTGCAGCAGGGCCCCTCCCCAGGCTGGGAGGGGGTGAGACGTGGTGGTGGGAGGTGCCGTGAGCCCATCCCACACTTGCAGCTGCCCAGGCTCTGGGGTCGGGTGGGGGGTTGGCAGGCCCAGGGTCCCCTGAGCTGACGCAGGATTAAGCCCAAGACCTCAGGCTCCGGACAGGGGGCTACTTCCCCCCTGTTGTCCTGTTGGAGGCCCATGTTGGTCTCCCGTGGCTGCTGGGACAAATGGCCAACTTCGGTGGCTCAAGACAATGCAGATTTTTCATTCTACAGTTCTGGGAGGGTCAAAACTGTGTCACTGCACTAAAATCAAGGTGTGGCCAGGCTGGGTTCCTTTCCTGCATTCCCTGGCTGGGGGCCCTGTCCTCTGTCCACACGGGCAGCCCAGGCCGGTGGAGCCTCCTTGCTCGGCGTCTCTCTGACCTTCTGCACAGAGTCACCTCTCCTCCTCTGACTGCCCCTGCTGCCATTTGCCCTGCAAGGGTCCTCGTGATCACAGATAATCCAGGGGAATCTCCCATGTCAGGATCACCTGCTTGGCAAACTTCATTCCATCAGCAGCCTTTCCCCCATAGCTGCAGAGCCGAATCTGTCCCTGGGCTCCAGGGGACAGGACATGGGCACCTTCGGGGGCCATCGTTCTCAGCATGGTGCCCTGGCCCCCCCTGCAGCCCCCGATGGGCTGCCTTGGGCTGTGCTGCTTCAGATGGGAATTGAAGGGTCCCTCGGACCCTCGTGGACCGGGGCATGGGAGGGGTCACTCAGAGATAGGCCATGGCCCCGGGAGCTGGGCAGGGGGGCACAGCTTCCTACCAGGTCCTATCCTTTCTCCCCTTAGCCCCCTTTGTTACTGACATGGTGTTCCAGAACATTCTCATCTCGTCGGCCCCCCAGGCAGGTCCAGGGGCCCCCAGAGGCCCCCAGCAGCACCCCTCCGGCCATCTTATGACCTCCCAGAACCCTCTGCTCTCGAGTTGTCCGTTGCTGTGGACTGTTGCAGGACACTCTGCTGGGCACCGTAACATCATTAGATTTTTTACATTAAAAGGCAAAAGGAAGAAAAATAAGTTCTAAAACCAGGCTCTCCTGTCTTGGCCTTTGCTCGAGGCTGGTGGAGGTTTTGCACAAAACAGTCATCCTCTCGTGCCCCCGAGCGGGGACCCCAGCTGGGCCCCACACTAGCTGGAGCCACCCCCATGATTGGCAGAGTGGCCCAGATCAGGGGCTGCAGGTGTCTGGAGCTCAGACACCCTGGGGGTGGCCGGTAGCCTCGGGGGCCGTGGTCCCAGCGGAGGAGCTGGGCCTGGAGTGCCCATGTGCAGCCTGTCTTGGAGCCCAGGGCCATCTGGCCAGCACACCCTGGTGCCGCAGAGGGAGCCCTCTTGTCCAGGGGGGCGTCTGCCCCCCCCCCAGAGGTACTCCTCACAGGAACGATTCGTTTGAATGCAGGTCCAGGGGGCCCAGGCCCCCCGCCACCCTTTCCAGGGGCAGTTTGCACTTTGCAGCTGAATCAATCAGAGGCAGAAATGCCACGGCGAGGGGGAGGGGGTGTTTACTGATTTGGCGTTTCTGAGCCTGAGGATGCTCTGTGTTTGTCCAGGCTCTGTCCCGCCAGGTCCTCTGGGAGCTTTGCAAACAAGAGCCCTGGGAGGGAAGGAGGCCTCCCTTCCCCCCAGGGCTCCAGGGGGCCATCGGGGCCTCCTGTCTGAGTGAATGCAAGCCAGCAAAGCAAACCAAGGGCCTCGGGGCCCTGAGGGGACAGATGCAGGAAGCCCAGAGCTTTGAGGCCTCTGGGTGGGTCTGGGTGCTGAACACACAACAGCCACTCCACGGTCCCCCATCTCAGACGGGCCCTTGAGTGTCGGGGATGGTTTGTTCCTTCCTCATGTTCCAGGAGAGTGCTCCTTGCCCAAACCCGGAGGTGGAGTCCTCCGATTTCCAGCAGACCCATGCAGCCCTCCGGGAGTGCTGAAACGGATTCAGGAGCCCCCCATGATGTTTGAGAGGGAGGGGGGCGTTCTTAACAGTCCCTTGGGGACAAGCGGTGTGGCCAGCAAACAGGGGCAAACAGGCACCTCGCCACAGCCTGTGTATGCGTCTGCTAGACCCCGGGGCCTACGGGGTCCCCCTCGCCACGTGGGGACCAATCTTTGTCTCCAGAGCTCTCCCAGCCTCAAGACTCCGTGCTCCTCGAGTGGGGGAGGTCTGGGGCCTGGGCTTCCATGGGGTGTCTGTCTTCACTCCTTTCCGAGTGTTCTTCAAGCCCCCTCCCCTCCAGGACCTGGCCTCTCGTCCTCCCTCAGGGGCCAACCTCGAGGTTAGAAATAATCCTGGCCCTTGCCCGGCGCTCGGGTCCGAGACGGCACAGCCCTTGCTGTCCTTCTGCCCTCACCTCCTCCCCCGCCCACCGCCCAACCCGGATCCTCCATCTTGCTCCCAGGAAAGCATGTCCACAGGGACGGAGGGAGGGACCCAGAGGAGAGCAGACCTCCCTGACCCGCCTTTCCTGTCTGCGTGGCTAGGCCGTGAGGCTCCGCGTGCCGTGGTGCTCAAGGGGGGGTAGTCGGAGCGTCCTAACCGACATACCCCCCACCACCACGTCCACCTAAAGGCCCTCTCCCGGATGCCCTTCGGAAACTGCCTGGCACACTCTGGCCACAGCCCAGATGCCAGGCTCCTCTCCCTGGTGGACCAGATCCCTGTGCCCCCACACACCACGTTCTGTGATGTTCTCCACTCATTGATCCTGTTCTGTTTTATGTAATTCTATTTTATTGGTAATATTAGTACATAAATCTGTGTTTATCATAAGGTATTACGTGTGCATAAAAAATAAATCATAAAGAAAATGTGTAATATAATAATACAGTTATTATTAGTTTAACTACTTTTAACAATTATGGTGGCCTGTGGTTTGAATTCCCTGTTCTAGCCGACCTGTGCCCCCGTCAGGGCACCTGCCCCCCAGGACCCTCCTGGGTCAGCCGGGTGGGTGGCATGGTGGTGAACGGTTAAAGTTCATGTACCCAAGTGCGTGTGCACAGGCGTGGATTTCAGACTTCTGTGGAAATGTTCACTGGAAACTTCAGGAAGATTCCGTGTGGGTGTGTTGGGTCGAACAGCTGAAAGGACCAGAAGAGTGTTGTAGGGGGTTCTGCAAGAGTTCTGTGCTCAGATCTCCCCATAAGGGCCTTTAAGTTCTCTTTCCACCTAAAAGAAAAAGCCTAGAAATTCTGAATACTCTCAGGGGCGTGGTGGTGCAGACAGGACTTTGGTCTACACGGCAGGGTTAGGCAATCAGTCCACGTGGGGAGTTTTGGGGTTAAGACAACGTGTGGTGGGTGGCCGTGTATCAGATCCCCGACTTGGGTGTTTTATCCAAGCTTTCCGATGATCTACCACCCACTGCCCAAGTGCTCAGCGACACCAGCCACTTGCCCCCAGCAGTGGCCTGAGCTGTCTGTTCAGTCTACAAACCGCCTCAGGAAAGGAATGTTACCCATGGCCGGTCCTTCCAGAGGGACAGGATGTTTTAGGGGAAATCACACAGGTGTCCTCACAAGACATCAGCGGGAGGCCCGCCCTGGTCAGCCAGGGGGCCCGTTCCTGCATGTTCTCACCCGCTCCCGCCTCCCCTGACCCCAGGCCTGGGCTCTGGGCCCCGGGCGCCTGCCCTCCTCTGTGCGGCTGGGGACCTCAGCCACCCCGTTGCTGGCACCCATAGCCCCTTCTCCTCCTCTTGGCCACAGCTGTCCCCTTGAAGATCAAATGTGTATCCCCTCCTGGGACACACTGCTGCGCCTCCTAACCATGAGCCCGGCGTTTGGGGGACACTTGGGGCCCCCTAGGGCCACTGCCTTCCCCGGTTGCCCCGCCCTGACCCGCAGGGGAGCTGAAGGCTGCTGAGTGTGTGCGTCATCCCCATCCTGCTCACTGAAGTCTTCTCTCTGGAGCCCTGGGTTGGGGTGGGGGGTACTAGGAATGGGACACTGGGGGACCAAGATCCAAGCTCTTTGTTCAAGGAAGTGTGGGGGACAGGTCTGTCACCGTCCCTTTGCACGGCACCTGGTACGGCCAGCACGGAGCCCCAGGGGACTCAGCCAGAAGCTGTGGCTTGCATCCCCCCTGCTTAGAAGGTCGTGGGTCCTCCAGAGCAGAAGGCTCACTGGGACAGAGCGTGGGACTCAGGAGAGAAGGTTCTGGGCCAAGCTGACCCCAGATTGGCTTGGCTACTCAGCTGGGAGTTCCTTGGGGCACCTGAGTTCCCTTAGATTCTTCTGGGCCTTGGGAGCAGAGGGTGCACTTCTCGCCCACGCCGGTCCTGCCGAGCATCTGACACCCTCAGGGGGACGAGACACACCCGCTTCAGGGCCCCCCACGGAGGCTGGACAGAGCAAAGATGCTCAGAGCCGCTCCTGGGCACAGAGCCTGTGCACATACGTTCGGCCCACTCTCGCTGTGGCATCCTGTCACCCCTGTGTGCCACTGTCCCAGACCCTAAAGATATGAAAGTCAGCAAAGGAGACAGAGTCCCGTCCACAGAGCTTAGGATTTTTCCAGGAGGGCGGCAGGGAAGAAGGAGTTTCCATAAAGAGAGGAGACGTCCTGGCCGGGCGGCAGATGGTGGGTGAGAGCGGGGCCCCGGGGGCAGAGACGGACAGCCCCACCACTCGGGGGACCCTCCGTGAGCAGGAGTTGCAAATGGTGACCCACCCCTTGTGTCCCCTCTGGCCTCGTCTGTGCGGTCAGGAGATACTCTCCTGCATCTTCTTGCATCAGTTATAATTCACCTTCTGCCACGTAGGCCTTCATCAGGGACACCCCCGTGTGCCGGCCGGGGGGCCAGTCCCGCTCCCCTCCAAGCGGTGGCCCCCCCACCTCCCAGCCTCTCGAGCCCGTCCCTGGTGGGGGGTGACGTTTTTGCGGTCAGCCCCGTCCCCAAGCCTACGAGGAGCGTGACCAGGGTCCCTCCTCTGCACCAGTGGTCTCCTTTCCGGGGGACACGCCAGTGCCCCGGAGACCTGCTGCTTCGGTTTGCAAAGAGGCCCCATTGCCGGCAGCGCACCTGCCCCCTCCGCCCTGCACGTGACCTCTGTTAAAGTTTGACTTGCCTGTTCCGGACATTTGTTCCTTCATGGCAACATTATTAAGTTCCTTAATTTCAATAGGAAGTTTGCTTGGGGTTGCATGCATTTACAGGTTGAATGTGGGGGAAATGGAAACAGTGTATCGTGTTCTCTCGTCCAAGAGTCAAGGAGTCTCTCTGAGCGGCTCGGGTCATCTCCTGAGTCCTCCCTGGGGTCTGGGAGCGCCGCGAGGAGCCTCCTCTCACGGGGGGCTGCTTTATGACCCCTGACAACGCACCCTCTCTAGGCTAGTTGGGCACTAATTTCCCTCCGAGCTCCTTGCTGGGGCAGAGGAGGGCCACGGGACTCTCTTTGGCCGCCACGGTGGACACTTTCGTCAGTTCTAATAATTGATCTGTTGGCCTTGCTGATTTCTTAAGTAGATGATCTTATCAGCTGCAGATAAGGGCCGTTTTCTCTCTCCCAACCCTCACGCCTCGTTCTTTCTTTTCTTTCGCATTAAGTGGAATCTACCTGACACAGGGTGGGGCCCTGGGAGTCCTTGTCTTATGCTAGGTCTTAATAGAAATGCATTCTCCTTTAATTAATACGTTATTGACATTAATAGAAATGTTTCCTCCACTACCGGGATGGTTTGCTCTGGCTTTTGGTCTATAACTTTACCAAATTAAGGAAGTTCCTTGCTAGTCCTTTGCAATAGGAATTTTCATTTAACTTTTGAACTTTATGAAATGCTTTCTGTACTAAGGGGTTGTGAACAATGACCTGCCTCCTACTTGTGTATGGCCCGTGAGCTCGGGATGGTCTTTACATGTTTAAGAGGTTGAAAAAAAACAAGCAAGAGATGAATAATAGTTCTATGAAATCCAAATTGTAGTGTTCTGAGAGGTAAGCGGATTCCGCCCCCAGCCCCGGGCCCTCCCCTGCTTACCGCCTACCGCCGCATTCCGACCACAGCAGCAGGGTGCGGGGCCACGGCCAGTCCCGGCACACGGGGCCCAGCGGTCAGCCGTTTCTCATCCCCCCTCGTCCACCCCGTCCCTGGCACCTCCCGTCTTCCTCACCCTGCTCGGGGGGCTGGCATCCGGGGACACCCAGACCCAACCCAGCTGACGAGGTCACGGTGCGGGCCTTGCTTGTCCTCAGACTCCGTGCTCCCCGAGCTCACGCTCAGCACGCGGTAACTCAGGCCGATCTGGTGGCTCTCGCCGTCTCCCCCGGCACGTGCTCCTGCCCGGCCTTGCCTGGTCATGGTGCCACCGGGGCTCACAGCGGTCCCGCGTTCAGGGCGGGGCCGGGTGACAGTGCCCGTCACACAGAGCGGGAGGCGGAGGCCGGGGGGGATTGTAGAACAGATTCAGAATCACGGCATGATTCTGAAGGTCGTACGGAGAGCTCCCACACGCCTCCTCCCGCCCTCCCCACCGTTGACATGTTGCGTTAGGACAGTGGGTTGGTCACAACTCACACTCCAGTGCTGGGACGCCATTGCTAACTCGAGTCCGTACTTCATTCAGATTTCCCGGTTCTCCCTGCCGTCCTGTTTCCATCCCAGGATCCCGCCCGGGACCCCACCTGACATCCAGCCGCCATGTCTCCTTAGGCCCCTCTGGGCCGTGACAGTTTCAGGCTGTCCTTGTTTTTGATGACCTTGACGGTTTCGAGGAGGACGGGTTAGGTGTTTTGCAGGATGAGCTTTGGGCTTCGGGGAGGAAGACCACAGAGGTGACGCGCCCTTCTTCCCCATCGTGACAGGGACACATGCAGTCGGCATGTCCGTAATGTGTCGTGATGCCCGTGATGATGGCCTAGGGAGCGCCCGTCAGGTGTCTCCACGCCACACTTGCTCCTTTTCCCTCTTCCTTCTTGTCTACGTGGACCTGCCTGGGTTTGGCTCTGGGGTCCTGGGATCATCCATCCGGTTGACCCCCGTGAGCCCCCGGGGTGGGCAGATTCAGGAGGAGACCCTCGGGAGAATGAGGCTTGGCCTTCGCTCAGATCAGAGCGGTGCCCTGGCGTGCGGGGGCGGGGAGCCGGGCCGGCAGACAGAGTGTCAGGCCAGACGTGGGAATCCACACATGGCCCCTTCTCAAAGGCGGGTGCTGTCCCCGGGGCCCCTGCGGGGTCCTCAGGCCTCTTTCATTGCGCACATCCGAGCCTAGCCTGGCCCATGGTGGAAATGCAAATCTAATTAGTCTGGCATCGAGCCCGTCTTAAAAGTATTAACAGAGCCTTAAACTGTGCTGTTGGACGGGGATGAAGAAACGCCCCAGCGAGGAATTACCGGATGGTGACAAAGCCCCAATTTATTAGTCTTCTCCAATGGGGGCTGTGCGAAGGACGTTAATTACTTTAATGGGACTTATTTTGCTTCGTTGCCCAAAGTAATTGGTTTATTAACCTCTCCTTTCCTTTGGGGGGAGGGAAGGCAGAGGGCCGAGTGGTGGCCCCGGGAGAGCCTTGCTCCGCGCTCTGCCCCCCGGCCCAGCACGCCTGACCGGCCGCGGCCCAGCCCCCAACCCCGGGCGGCCGGCGGCACCCTGTCCCTGCTGGCCTGGGCCGGAGCAGCCCGGCACCGTGGCCTTGCTCTTGTGTGCAGGGCACTCGCTGTGTGTCAGCACTGGGAATGCAGCTGTGAGAAAAGCAGGGCCCTCAAGGTCTTTGCCTGGGCCCCACACGGGCGCCCCCACAGAAAGTTACAGTTTCGGGGAGGGCCGGGCCCGAGGCCGGAGCGGGCAGGACAGGCTAGAGGACAGGGCAGCGGCGGGGCAGGGGGGCGGGGGGCAGAGCAGCCAGGCGGGGGGGGCAGGCGGAGGCCGGGGACAGGGTGCACGGGGCAGGCCCGGCGGGAGGCAGGTGGGGCCCCCCGGCCCCGACTTCCCCAGCCTTCAGCTGATAGCGGTGATAGTGTTCGCTTTTCAAAAACAGTCCCTCTCAGAAACTGGACCGGCCACTTCCCCGCCTCCCACAGGAGGATTCTCCGGGAAGACCGCTCAGGCCGGGGCGCTGAAAGCGGTATCTGATCTGCAGAAATCGGCATGAGACCCGCGCTCGGGCCCCAGGGCCTGGGTGAGAGGCCGGCTCTTCCCTCCTGGACACAAGCACTGTCCTCCCCAGCCCCCAGGAGGCCCCTCACTACACAGGGCAGACCCTCACCCCGACCCCCAGCTCCCCAAAGAAGGCGGGATGAGGCTGTCTCCTTGTGTCCCTAGACCAGGGGTGGGGGGAGGGGACACAACGGACCCCACGCAGCCTGCTTCTCGGCTCAGAGCCCAGGGAGAGGGCTTTTGTGTGTGTTGAGGGGGCGTGGGGCCAGGGCTGGGCCCCGCCGGGTGCCTCCCTCAAGTGGGGCTCCTTGGCATCCTGCAGGGAATACCCTGCATGCCCCTCGCCCCAGGTGAGTCGGGGGCCAGACTAGAGGCCTCATGGAGGCCTGAGGCTGGGAGCCTCTGTCCCTGCATCACCGGGAGCCCTGGCTGGTACCTCACTGTCTGGGCCTACGGATCACCTGCCACGTGAGAGGGACACATCAGGCCTTCCTCACCTCCACTGTGAGCTTCGGGAGCTGGATCTACAGCCACCCCCCCCCCCCCAGGCTGGGGCGTCCACCTCCTCTCTTTGCAATTGTCACTTTGTCCCTGAGTTCAGCTGTGCACTGAGGGGCCAGCCCTTGGCCCTCTGTGCTGCGTCAGACACAGGCTGTTTGGCCAGGGCGTGGGGGGGGGGGGGGAATGTGGCCTCCGGAGCCAGGAGAGGGGTATGGGCTGTGCTGAGCAAGTCCCCACTGCCACTCTGGGGACCCAGAGCAGCCCCGGGGCCCCTGGGTTAAGGTGAAGGGGGCTTTGGCAGGAAGGAGGCTCAGTGCCCAGCCGGGCGGCACAGAGATTCCCAGCTTAGCTCTGTCACCCCCCATCTTGGGGCCCGTCCGCTGAGCACGCTGGCAGGACCGGTCCGTGGATGCCATGATTTCCAGGAGGTGCGGGCTCGACAAAAGCAAAATGGCCTGAAAGTCAGGCCAAACCTCCAGGGCCTTGGGCTTCCAGATAGGAGACACCAGGGGAGTGGGGCGTGTTTGAGAGGCCCCAGCTGGGGCCAGGCGACGAGGAGGGCAGGAGGCAAGCGGAGACCACATCCCCAGAATCCACGCGGTGTCTCGCAGTCTGGCGGGGAGAGGCGCTCTGGAGGCGGGCGGCTCTGTCTGCACCGGCCTCGGCTTCCTTCTGGGCAGCGGGAATAAGGGAGTCGTGGCACCGTGCATTCGGAAGCCCAGGGCCTGGCTCCCAGTAGGTGCCTGGGGTACCTGTGGGGGTGGGGTGGGGAAGGAAGAGAAGGGAGAAGGGCAGGACGGTGGGGAGGCCAGGCCGGGGGCCTGGTGCCACAGCGTCTTGCTGGGATGCCGGGGGCCCCACCCAAGGTTTGGTAGGTCCAGAGTCCAGCTGTGTGGGGAAGGGCAGGGCCCTCGGTGCAGGGCCATGGTCATGGGAGCTCAGGGTGCAGCGTGGGGCTTGTGGGTGGCCTGGCAGGTTAGGGAATCTGGGGGTGGAGGAGAGAGGCAGTGTCCCAGAGGGGGCCTTGCCCTCAGATGCAGGAGTCCCACCACCAGTGCTCCACAGCAGACCCTCCCCCCCACACTCTCCGTCATGGTGCTGAGGGGCTAGGAAGGGCGCCCACAGGCCGTGGGAGTCCCACGCCGGCTCTGGGGTGACTTGCAGGAAGAAGGGTGGGGGGCTCCCTCCTGCAGGGTGGGGTCTGCTCTGCCCCTCCTGAGGGGCCCCAGGGGGCCTGGCAGCACCTTCTGGCTCCTGACCCCCAGGGCTCACCTAGCCCACGAGCCCCTGCTCCCCACGTCTGCAGGGCACTGCGCGGGCGCTGCTTCCCAGTCCTTGCGTCCTGCCAGGGAGCCCGAGCCGTGGGGGGGTGCTGGCCGGGGACGGGGCTTTGGGAAGGAAGTGCACACTTTTCTAGAGGAGAATCAGTGAGAAGCCCATGTAATTCTTCCTAGACATGAGGGGTTTTCTCCCCTTGTTTTGATCAACAAGTCCCCAGTAAGTCATTCCAGCGAGGCCATTACCGACGGCTCATAATCTCCCGGGGCTGCAGGCGAAATGGGACCCCCTGGCTCTTTCGCTGAAAACACTTTTCTTGTTTTCTTTCTCCAGCGTGCTGGAAACAGGCCAGCTCGCCAGTTCCATTAACTTAATGAGGGCTGACAGCCTGCAACAAACGTCCCTCATAATCTCCCCGGGATTTAAATGGGGTCCTCCCAGCCGCCTGCTCACACCCAACCTTTCCCGCTGTCTGCACGCCCAGCCCCTCCCGGGGACAGAGGCGGCACAAAGATGCGTTTCTTCACCGGCTCCTTCCAGTGACCCCACACAGGCAGCGTTGGGCTTTCAGGCCGACGTCCCACTGGGGGCGCAGGAACCTGCTCCCCACCCCGGGAGGCCAGAGCCCGGCCACGGGGTCTTCTTGAGAGCTCGGGGCTGCTTGACCGTGCTGACTCCAGGGCCCTGTGTCCCTGCAAGGCCACATCCTTGTTATGACGCAGCCTGGCCCATGCTCTGTTTGTGGGGCCTCAGGCTCCTGAGGCCTCCAAAGCCCGGGGAACTTTCTGGAACCAGCCGAGGCCCAGCCCGGGAATCGGTGTGGGACTCTCTCGAGCCCTCCTCCAAGCTCCCATCTCCTGTCCCTTGCTTCCAAGGGCACCGCCAGGCTCTCAGAGGAAACGGACCCCAGCACTGTGGAGAGGCCCCGGGTCACGGGGCAGGGGTTCTCCGCGGGCAAAGGGGGAGGGAGGATTGAGCCAGATGTCCAACATGGGCCACAGCCGCGGGGTCCCTCCCCCAGGAAACAGTCCCCTGATGGAGGGACTTGGGGGGCAGCGGGGAGGGGGCGACGCACACCTGTTCCGGAGCTGCCCGATCAGGGTCACACTCAGCTCGGCTCCTCTCTCACGTCACAGGCCCTGGCATGGGGGACGTGGCGCCAGGCAGAGTGGCGACAGGAGCCGCCTCTGAGCCGTTCCGCTGCTAGCTGGCAGGGCAGACGGTGAGCAGGAGCGGGTGTCTGGGGGAGGCGATGTTTGATGGTGCCTCTTTTTGGGGGGACCGCAGACAACACTGTCCATGTCCTCGGCCACCGCCGTGCGTCCCCTGCTGCCCTCATTGGGCCATCAGCCACAGTGGCCTTGTGTCCATGACTCCTTCCCTGCCCGGGTCTTTTGCATGGGGTCCTCCCTGCTGACCGCCGTCTCCCCCCTCCCCTCATCCCTACGTGATGTCCCTTTCCTGGGGAGGCCTTCCCCAGGCGGGCTGCTCCTCACCATCTTGGGGATCTCTAGCCCCGTGGCTTGCCAGGCAAAGGTGGCTTGGGCCAGGGTGGGGGCAGGGCTGTTCAGGGCCACGGCGTCCCTGGCAGTGGTCACTCCCCTGCCCAGCTGGTTTCAGCTCCCCAGAAGGCCCCCCGTGCCAGCCCCCCCAATCACCTGCTCCCTTCTTCCAGCCCCCGGGACAAGGTGGGTGGCAGGGGGCCGCACTCACTTGGGGTTTCTGTGCTCTTTACTCAGACCCCACCACCTCTGTGGCACCTCTCTGAGGCACCTTGTACCGCACCCCACGTCCTGAGAGGCCATGCAAGGCAGGGCCTGCTCTTCCTCGCCCCTGCTTCTACCGAGAGGCCCCACTCTTAGCAGGAGCTTGGGCCCTGGGGGAGGCACATCGACTCGCCGTGGGTTGCCCTGAACTGCACCAAATTGGAGGGACCTGAGTCTCCCGAGCTCCGTGGGCGCTGAGGCGCCGAGCTGCAAGCTGGGTGGGAGTGCAGTGGATCGGAGCTACGCGGAGTCGGGTTAAGTTGGGAAGTTGCAATGAGTAGCTCGTTAGTCTGACCTGTGTTGGGTGGTCTCAGGGGGCCCAGTAGGAAGCCCCGATCTTGGGGAAACAGAGAATTAGTTTCTTTCCCTTGGTTCTGGGACATGTTGAGACGAGTTCCCTTTGCCAAATCTGTTTCGGTCACCTGTCCCGAGGTCCTCGAGGAATTTCACTGCCAACCGGGGACCAGCATGGGATTGCTCTGATTTCTGGATCATCGGTATGAAAACAATCTTACACTGACCTCAGAACCGTACGCGTGTGGTGACTCGTGATGCGGCAATCTGAGGGGACGGGACTGCACGTCACCTCGCGCCCAGAACACCTGCAGCTCATGTTGTATCTGTCCGGGCATGTCAGGAGGGGCCCACGGGCCACCCCAGAGTCTGGATCTCACTGGGCAGGCAATAGGGAGCCATGGCAGGATTTGTGGCGGGTGGGGGGGTGGGGCTTATGGATCTGCAATCTGTTAATTTGTCTCTTGGCCCAGGAAGCCCCCCGTGGCAGCCTTGCTGTTGGGGGACCGGTTGGAAGGGAGAGGCTCGGCCAGCCTGGGGAGTTAGAAGGCCTGTATCTGCTCGGGGAGGGAGGAGGCCTACGGCAGCCACATTCCTGAGGCTGCCTGCCTGGGGGCCCTGAGCCCCCCGAGGAAGAACTCCAAAGAAGGCCGTGCCCTGGGCAAAGCCCGGAGGGCTGGGGCTGTCCCCCCTCCTTCCCTGTTCTCCAGAGAAGCTCCCAGCACCTCCGTGTGCCTCCCCCAGCTCCCGCTCTCGGGAGCGGCCGGGGACACTCTCCACACCCTTGTGTTCACAGGATGGAGCGCCCACCACCACCTAGGTTTAGAACATCCTCGTCACCCCCAAAAGCAGCCCTGCGCCCCTGCACAGTCACTTCCCCTCTCCCCTGGGGAGAAAACACTAATCGGCTTCCTGTCTTCAGAATCTTTCACCCAGTCTGTGTCTTCTCACTTCGTGGGATGTTCTTGAGGTTCACACGTGCCATGGCAGGAATCAGGGGCAGGGGGAGCAGGGAAGTCTGTGGACCCTCGGGCACAAGAGGAGGTAAAACTGAACGACCTGCAGCCCCGCACCAGGATGTCCAGCTGCGGGGAGCCGTTCCCCTGGGGGACACTCGGCTTTGTACCAGGGCTGTGTGCTCAGCCTGAGCCCCAGCTCGGCAGCTCGGTTTCCACGGGCGTCCTGAGTGCGTGAGGTGGCAGGGGTGAACCACCCCTGGTCCCATTCCTGAGCCGGACCCGAGTCTCGAGGCCAGAGCCCCGTGGCAGACTTCCTCGGCCCACAGAGAGAGGAGCCACAAGTTCAGGCCTTCCCGCCCCGGACATGGGGGCTGCGGGGGGCTCTGAGGGCTCTCGAGCCAGGGCTCATCACCCGCTCCCACCCGGGCTCAGGCCGCGCTGGGCATGGGGAGCAGTGCGGGCCATGCAGCCTCAGCCCCGGCGCTGGGTGTGAGCTAGACGCAGTGACATCAGATTCCTGTGGCATTTGGCACTGCAGGGTGTGCGGGATAGAAACACGTGCTGGGCTCTGGCCAGGGAGGAAGGTGAGGGGCGCCTGCCATGCGTACAAGAGGATGGAGAGGGTTTGAGGACGGTGGGGGTGGCCCATGGTGGGAGGAGGGTCTGCAGGGAGAGCGCAGCAGCTAGCCCCCGCCTCGCCTGGCTGGGCCCTCTCCCCCTGGGGCGGCTCTGCCCGGAGGTAGTCACGGTGGGCTGGGTCCGGAGCCCGCACGGGTCAGCTCTGGGGCAGCAGAAGACAGGTGCAGTGTCTCGATTGCCCCCTGTTTCACCTGACCTCAGAGCACAGTGGCTTCTCTGACCTAGGCAGGGCCATGCCCGGGGAGACTGCTGGTTCCAATTACCGGGATTGCACAACCATGGCCCGCGGGGTGCTATTTGTGAAGTCACCTGACTGGGCTGCGGACTTTCCCGCCTGTACCCAGAGCCGCAGGCTGGAGCTGCCCCAGGAGGGCGGGTCACGGGTCGGGGGGAGACTGCAGGGCCCAGGTGGATGGCACGTGGACACAGAGCCCAGCACAGGCTGGGGGCGGCCTGGACACCCAGCCCCTCAGATGGGAACCTGAGCCCCGTGGGAGTGTGATCCGGCTCCCCTGGGGACAGACCCTTGTCCCTCAAACCAGGTCCCACCAGCAGCCTGAGCAGTGGGGGGGGGGTTCCCCTGGGAGTCCCAGATGGAAGGGAGGCCAGGCCATGAGGAGGGGCTGCCCTGCTGTGACGGTTAAGGGTCAGGGGTGCCACACACTTGGGCACAAGACTTGGCACTACTGCCGACCGAGAGACTTGTCCCCCTGGTTGGTTCCATCCTCAGTCAGATGAGGGTGAGGCTGACCACTGCCTCCCACATTCGTCCTGAGGTTGAAATCAGTGAGGGTTTGGAAAGCATGGAGCGCGGCGCCCACCTGCTGCTGCGTAGGATGGTGGCAGGTGCCTGGTCAGTAGGCATTCTGGCCTGGGAATGAGAGGCAGACTGTGGAGGAAGGAGAAAGGAGGGGGACAAGCAAAGCCGGATGCATAGGTTTTATTTCATAAAGAAGGCAACCCCTTTGGACTGATTATAAAGTATTGAAAACGGGCGTATGGGATGTAGAGAGAATAGAGCCTTTTCCTTCACCTGGTCCTCCAGCTTTTTGGAAACTTTTCCTCTGAGTCCCTGTCCCCAGGCTTGTGTGGAATGCATCTCAGTGATTCGGCACCCCCAGCCTCTGGGGGGTTCCAGGGACATGCCCGGCCCTGGGACCCACAGGAAGCAGGTGGTCTTGCCTTCAGTGTGGCGATGCCAGGAAACCAACACAGGACCAGACGTGACTGACCATGAGGCAGGTGTTCTTAGAGCTTGAACTGAGGGGTCCCACCTCCCAGACCCCTCAGGCCTCTGACGGGAAGGCGACAGCATCCTGCTGCCTCCCACACCGTTCCCAAGCCCCTTCCTTTGGAGAGACCTAAAAGAGAGAGTCCCCAGAGTCAGCCAGTTTTCAGGGGCAGGAGAGCAAGCGTCCTGGGAGACTTGAAGGCTGGTGAACGGAGATACTCCTACAGCCTCGCGAGGGGTCCCTGGGTGTAGACCTTCAGGGACAGTCAGCACAGGGCTGGGCCTCAGGCTGCACCAAGAACATCAGCCCGTCTCAGACAAGGGTGGCCCCCTGCTCTCTGTTTCAATCATTTCTCTTCATTGCTATGATTCCCTCCCCTCTGCTTGCTTTGGGTTTAATTTGCTCTTCTTTTTCTAGTTTTCGGGTAGCAACTGAGATCACTGGTTTGAGACCTCCCCTTTCTGTTAATGTAATCATGGAACACTATAAATTTCCCTCTAAGAACTGCTTTAGCTGCGTCCCTCAAATTTTGATATATTGTGTTTTCATTTTTTGTTCAGTTTCAGATGTTTGCATATGGCTGGGAGGAAACGTCCTGTGAAAGTGTGATAGAATTTGGCATAAGGCCACCTGGGCCTGATGTGTTCTCACAGGAAGGTCTTTAACCACCCCTTTGATACCTTTAGTAGTTGCAAGCTTGGTTGAGACGTTTTATCCCATCTTTATTCAGTTCTAGGGAGTTCGAATTTTTTCTAAGAATGTGCCCAATTCAATCTAGGTTTTCCAAAATTGTTGGCATATAGTTGTTGAGAATATTCTTCTATTACCAGTGTTATCCCTATTTGTAGTCATTTCTAACTTTCTTTTGTACCACTTTTATTTGCATCTTGTCTCAGTCAATCTTACCAGAGCCTTGTCTGTTTTGTTAGTTTTTTAAAGAACCAAGTTCTACCATATTTAGAGATTCTCCAGTAAGACTTTCATGAAGGGAAAGAGATACCATACTCAAGATAAGACACTCCACATTATAAAGATGTCAATGCATTTCTTCCTACTTGATTTACTCTAATTCCAGTAAAAACCCCAACAGGTTTTCTTGTGGGACTTACCATTATGAGTCTAAAATGTCTGTGGAAAAGCTCAGAGCCGAGAGGAACAAAGACCTTATCAAGGTGGCAGGAAAAATCTTTCTCTCCTGATGTCAGGACTTGGTGTGAGGCTGGGCTGTGGGTGGGAGAGTCAACACTCAGCCCGGGGGATGGAGCAGAGAGCCTGAGTGGGGGGCTCCGGGGTGTGCCGATGGCACCTCGCGGGACTGTAATGGGTGGCGACCCACCAGGAAAGAGGCGAAGGGCCCTGCCTCACACCGTATACAACAGTGAGATACAATCCTTACAGCTCTCAGAACATGCGGGTTACTTAGTAACTTTCGACTCTGGGCGTTTAGAACTCTTTCTTGTACATCACCCCAACACGCTGACTAGGACAGAGGAATACTGATAAAGTTGTTGCTAGAAAATAAGAGCTCCAGTTCCTCAAAAGGCACCTGAAAGACAGGGAGGTGATTAACTAGGATTTGCATTTGTTTTCTGGTGTTGCTGCAACCAGTAACCTCAAACCTAGTGCCTTAGGGCAACCCATGCTGATGGTCTCTGGGTCCCACAGATCAGAAGTGGGACACAGTCTGACGGGTCTGAGAGGTGTCACAGGGCTGGTTCCTCCTGGTGGCCCTCACAGGAAAGCCGTCGCCGGGCCTCGTCCAGCTTTGGGGGCCCCTACCGCCGTCAGCTCGCAGCCCCGTCCTCCTTCTCCACAGCCAGGACACTGCCACTGTCTGGCCCCAGCTCCCTCTAGCCACAGCTGAGAAAGCTTCTCCACTTCTAAGGATTCTAGCATCTCCTGAGCCCGGACGGAGAATCCGGAATAATCTGCCCATCTCGCGGTGCTTACTCTTAATCACGTCTATGGTCCCTTTTGCCTTATGAGGTAACAGAGTCACAGGTTCTAGGGTTAGGGCATCTTTCGGAGAGCCTTTGTCTGCCTGCTACAGGGGCAGGTATTCCCCACACATAAACTGACAAACAACTGCTGGGGCTGGGGCGCCGGGGGGCTCAGTGTGTTAAGCGTCTGCCTTCGGCTCAGGTCATGATCTCAGGGTCCTGGGATCGAGTCCCATGTCGGGCTCCCTGCTCAGTGGGGTGTCTGCTTGTCCCTCTCCCACTGTGCTCTCTCTCTTTCTCTCTCAAATGAATAAATAAAATCTTAAAAAAAAAAAAAAGAAAGCAAACAATTTGTAGGTAGGTAGGTAGGTAGGTAGAAATTATATAGACAACTTACATCTAACTCATCAATAAGAGCCCAAGTAGCAAAACAGGAAAACGGCCCAGAGACGTGCTCAGCCTTCCCAGTGGAGGAAGCGCCTGGAGCCAGTTGGAGCCTGAAGGCCCTGTTCACACTCATTTTGTTGGCCTGAGTGATGAAGGCTGATCACTGGGGGTGCAGGCTGGGCTGTGGGGCACAGGGTCTCCCACACTGCTGGGAGCGTGCACGGCGAGACCACCGCTTTGAGGGACAGTGCATCATCACCTACCAAATTCAAATCCACACAGCCGATGACCCAGCGGTCGCGTGCCTGCCTGGGTGACACCAGAGAAAACGCCAGTCCGTGCCCAGCCCAAGGGGGTAGTCGAGTGTTGCCACGATGCTCTCCACAAGCCCAACGCCTGGCCTCCAGCCACACACCCGTCGCAGGAGGAGTGCGAAGGAACTCGGAATATCCACACGACGGAGTATTTTCCGCCATTCCCAACAAACGAACCAGAGTGACATAGAGCCGTGTGGCTCTTGGCAACATCATACCAAGGAAAAGCATAATGCGTTTTTATGAGGTCTAAATCACTAAAATAAAAAATATATGCCTGGGAGGGGGGCTACATGTAGATTTGATAAAATGACATCAACGGGAAAGCAAGAATGTGAGGAGCACAGATTTGGGAGGATGGTCACCCAGGGTGCCGAGGCTAGAGGATGAATGAGTTGGGGGCCGTCAGGGTCTAGCTTTTATTTTGAGTGGTGGGTTCCTGGGGTTTTTTTATATTGTTAAAAAACCACAACTAATTATGCAACAATGTATAAAAAAATGAAACACCACAACCAAGTGATAAGCCAAGCTGGTTCAACATTCAAAAATCAATTAATGGAATGCCGTCATATCAATAGGCTAAAGAAGAGAAATCATACCCTATCAAGTAATGGGAAAAAAGCGAAGCACAAAATCCAGCACCCACCCAGTCCTTGTCTCCGTAGGAGTGAGGGGTTCTCCTTTCTCAGGGCAGAGAGGAGGGGGTGTGCGGCATCACCACCCCCACCCGAGACCCTGGCCCTCCGGCCTTCCCAAAGCCGGATGGGGTGGCCAAATGGGTCCACCCTCCCCTCAGCAGGTGGGGCAGCTGACGGTCTGGAGGGCAGCTCAGCCCAGGCAGATGGGCACCCACCCTGCAGCCTCAGCACCTCGAGGGGACCGGGGCCCAGGGGTCTCCTACAGGGGTCTCCAGGTCTGCATCCGGTCACCTGTCCCACCTGCCTGTTCCTGTGTCAGAGGCACCAGAAACGGGCACGAGGCCACCACCTGCCCAGGCCAGACGCAGCACAGAGAAGAGAAAACCCTCCTCGAACGGAGCCAGACAGACCTGTCCCTTGCCGACCGAGGAGTCCTTTGCCTCCAGCAGGGAGGCCGGCAGGCAGGGCTGTCCCCAGTGCGGGGCCAGCCCAGAGTAGGCCTGAGCGGAGCTGGGCCACGCCCTGGCACCCCAGCCCCAGCTTTCTGCAGGCCTGGCCGGTGCTGCTTGGTCGCAAAGGCTGTGACTTTGTTCTGCAGAGCTGGCCGAGGTGAGCAGCTTTGAGAAGCCGCTGGAGCGGTCACTGGCCGTGGTCTTTTGTTTGAGTGAAGCAGGATCTGAGGAGCCCTGAGCATTGTCCCAGGACCCCAGGCCGTGGCCAGGCTGTGGCAGTCACCGCCAGTGGGGGGCCCTTCACACACAGGTGTCCGTAAAGCCCCAGCCCTCCACCTGCCCCGTCATTGCAGGTGATTGAAAAGAATCAGGGACGTGAGGCCAGGGTGACGTCCCCTGCCGTCTCAGGCCTGGGTGAGGGCTTCGTGAGGCCAGCGCCCACCCCCCAGAGGGGGAATCTCTGCGACCCGGGGCCTCCCAGAGCCCGAGTCAGCTCCGCCTCCAAGCCCTGCTCACAGGTGCGCGCGCGCAGGTGCGTATGTGAGTTTGTGCATAAGCTGCTGCCCCCTCCTGCACAGAAGGGTGCTATTAACACCTGACACGGCGCTGCGGTCGGAGCAGAAGCCAGGGCCAGCCTCCGCGCCCGCCACTCCGTGTCCCGCTGCCCCCGGGCTCACCCACTCTGTCCTGGGGAGCACCCACAGCACCTGGGGCAGAAAGCCAGGGAAGGCTGGGGCGTCCGATGGGCCCGTCTCGGGCGATACAGAGCCGGCCCCGCACCCGAGCCAGCATCACCCGCAGATCGGAGGGCCGCCCGGCACTGGGGGCGGGGGGAGGTGCGGGGAGCCGGCTGCCGGTCGTCCCTCCCTCAGGTTCTGCCCATCCCTGCCCAGGCTGCCCACACCGGGGCGGGCAGAGCCCTGTGCCCAGGCAAGGCTAAGGTCCCCTCAGAGCCTGAAGGTCCCCCGGAGCTGCCCCACACCCATCCTATCCCTACTGTGCCGTCAGCACCTTGGTGGAGCAGACATCGCCTGCTGGCCCGGTCCCACAGTCCCCAGGCCCAGCACCCCCAGTCTGCTGGCCTTCCCTCCACCTGCTGGCTGGGAACTCGGCCCCAGAGGCCTTCCAGCTGGCCATTTGGTTTGGGGCTGACCATGGGCCCTGCACCTCTAGGGGCTGGAAGATGCTTGGGGAGCGGGGAGAAGGAAGGACAAAGGCTCTGCGTGCATCTGAGCCTCAGTCTTCACAAGGGCCCACACCTGAACGACCCTAAGAAGACGGCTTATCCTCCTCCATGCGTCCAGGAAGATTCCTCAGGCTTATCCATGCAGCACCCCAGCCTCCCTGGTGCAATGAGGCCTTCTATGGCCCCGGGGATCCCCCTTTTTGGAACTGGAGCCACCTGTGGGCCTGGCTGATGGCTGCAGGCTGGCCAGCCTGACAGCTGGGGTGCAGCTGAGAGCTTCAGAGCCCCATCGCCCTCAGCTGCGTGTCCTCCCCTGCCCATGGGGTGCCATTCCCTCTCTCTGCTGAGGCCACAAGAACCGCCTGGATTTTATAGGGCCCCTTTCCCAGCTGGAACCCCATGGCGGCACAGAGGGTCCTTGCCCGGCGACCAGGTGCCCACCCCCAGGAGTTTACCAGCTAGCCCCAGTGGCCAGGGCGGGGTCCTCTGTGGGTGTCAGCGGCGTGTTCTTTTATAGCGCTGTACGATATTCCCCTGCAGGAATACACCACCATCTGCTTCTCTGTGCTGCTGTGGACATTGGCCTTTGAGTTTTATTTTCTGTGAGTAAAGCTGCTATAAACATTCTGATACTGCCTTTTGGCGGACGGGTGCACTGATTTCTCTGGGGTGTGTATCTGGCAAGACAGATGCTGGGCCAGGACGTGGGCCCATCCAGGGCTACAGCCAGGCCGCTCTCCGGCGTCGTCAAACCAGCCCACGCTCCCACCAGCAGCACAGATGGGCCCGTTAGGCCCCATCGTCTCTAACGCTCGACATTGTCGGTCCTTTTCATTCCGGCCACGGTAGTGAGCGCATGCAAGTGCTTCATTCTAGTTCTGATCAGCATTTCCTCGATGAGTAATGGTGTTGAGCACCAGTTCATGGGCATGTGGACATCCCTTGTTGGTGAGGTACCCATTCAAATCTTTCGTCTATTTTTTTTTTAATCATGTGGTCTTTTCCTTATTGGTTTATAAGAATTCTAGATATATTCTGGATACAAGTCCTTTCCCAGAAAATGTCCTTTCCTAGCCTGTAGAGTGTCTGTTCATTCTCTTAATGATGTCTTTCGATGGAAAGAAACTCTTTACTTTAAGGAAGCCCCATTTGTCAAATATTTCTCTTTTATAGTTAGTGCTTCTTGTGTTTTGTTAAATCGTGGCCTTTCCCAAGGTCACGAAGATGCTCCGCTGTTCTGTTCTCCAGGCTTGATTGCCTTTGCCTTCCTATAGGTCTCTGCCCTCGCTGGAATTACTTTTGTAACTGGTGTGTAGCAGGGACCCACAGCTCATGTTTTTTTCATATGGATGTCCAGTTTGTCCGAGGGCTATTTATTGAAAAGAACATTCTTTCCCCAGTGGACTGAAACAGTGCCTTGGTCATAAACCAGGTGACCACACATATAAGCATTTTCACCTTTGGATGTTCCATTCTTTTCCACTGAAGCATTCATCAATCTAATCTAGTGCCACCTTATTAATAGTGCAAACTAAGACCACCTCCAGTGATACCCAGTGTTCATCCTTGACGCTTGACAGTGAGCCTTGAACTCTGTTGTGTACATCTTCCACCTTTGTTCTTCAAAATCGTCTTGTCTTGTCTGCTCTTGGTTCTTCACTTTTCCATAAATATTTTAGAATCAGCTTGAAATTCCCACCAAAAAAAAATATTTAAAAAGAAAAGCATTCAGAGACTGATTGGAGTCACATTGAATCCATACCTCAAAATTAGCACCTACAAATATTAAAACTTCCAACTCATAAACATTATATCCTGAATTAATTTAGGGCTTCTTTCCTTTTTTTCACTAATGTTTGGTACTTTTCTGTGTAGAGACCTTGCTCGTCTCTAGTAGATTTATTCTCAGGCATTTTATGGTTTTTGATGCTGCTGTTATTGGCATCTTTTTGTTTTATTTCCTCATTGTTACAAGCATATAGACCTACCAATGATTTTTGTATGTTGTCTTTGAAACCGGTGTTCTTGCTAAATTCATTTATCAATCAAAGAGTTTATCTGAAGATTCTGAAGATTTTTTTTTTAACATCTATGATTACGTTGTTAGCAAGTAACAGTGGTTTTATTTTTACCCTGTCCCGTGATTCTGTCTTTCATTTCCTTTTCCTTCCCTTGACGCACTAGCTGAGACTCTCAGGACAACATCAGGTAGAAAGGGTGACCATGGACAACCCTGCCTTGCTCCCTCTCTCAGAAAGAAGGTGTCCTAATATTTCACCGTTGAGTGTGACGTTAGCTCTACTGGGTTTTGTCTTGTTTTGTGTTTGTATTTGTTTTCTGCATAATAGAGTTCCCTTCTATTCCTGCTTTCCTTAGAGTCGTGTTTCTAATTAGGAATGGCTCTTGAGTTTTATCAAGTGTTTCTCTGCATCTTTTGAATTGATTATATGTTTCTCCTTAGACTTATTCTGTTGACTTTATTCTGTGATTATAGAACAAATATAATTTATTCTTAACTTATTCTGTGGCCAATTATGTGGGTTTATTTTCAGATGCTGATGCAGCCTTGGATAACTGAATTAAACTTCATCGATCACATGTCTTTATAGACAGCATTGGGTTTAGTTTGTTGCTATTATACGGGCAGGATATTTGCCTCTATGTTTATGAGAGAGATTGGCTGGTGATTTTTCTTTCTTGAAATATCCTGTCCAGTTTTGATATAAAGGCTATGCTGCTTCATAAAAATCCTCCAGAAGATTTATATAAAACTGGTATTAGTTCTTCCTTAAATGTTCAGAAGAATTTACTGGTAAAATCACCTAGACTTAAGGTTTTATTAGTTTGCTTTATGCAAAGATTATTAAAATTCCTAATTTAATTTATGTGATTATGGGAAATTTGGATTTTTTATTTCTTCTTGTGTCTGCTTTTATATATTATGTTTAAGGAATTGATATATTTTAACTAAACTATCAAAATTACTTTTGTACATAATGTCCTCTGAATAGAGTTTTTAACTCCTGAGTCTGTAAAGATGTTCTATTTTTGATGCCTGACATTGGTGATTTGCATCCCCTTATCCCCCAGTCACTCTTGTCAAAAGTTTGTCAATTTCATTAGTTTCTTCAGAGAATCAAAATTTGGCTTTGTTGATGTTTTTAATGTAATGTTCATTTTTTATTTCATTGAGTTATACTCTGTATTATCTCTTTCTATCTACTTTCTTTGAGTTTAATTTTTTATTTTTTTAATATCTTGAAAGAGAGTTTGGCCTCCTCTGATGTATACGTTTAAGGTCATAGGTTTTCTCTAAGCACTTACTTTACTTCATGGTACCTCAACCACTTATTTAGCTGTGATAGGTGACCTTTTTATTATTATCCAATTTAAAATACTTTCTGATTCTTACTAGATTTCTTCTTTGACCTTGGGTCATTTAGATTAATTTCTAAAACACTTAAGGATTTTCTAGTTATCTTTTTCTTATTGGTTTTCGTTTAATTTCACTGCAGTTAGAGAACATACATATATGATTGAATTTCTTTGAAATTTGATGGAACTTGCTTTTAAAGCCCAGTGTATAGTCTGTTCGGGTAAATGTTCCATGTGCACTTGGAAAGCTTATGTACTCTTCAGCTACTGAGAGCGGTGTTCTGTAAATGTTGATTAGGTCAAGTTGCTACTCATGTCATCCAAATTCATCTCTCTGTTGATGGTTTGCCCGCTCTTCTATCAGTTACCGACAGAGGTATATTCAAATCTCCCACCGTGATTGTGCATGTTCTTTTTAACCTCTCAGTTCTGCCAGTTTTGCTTTATATATTTTAAAGTTATGTTTTTAGGTACATACAGATTTAGAATTGATATCTTCTTACCAGGGTGGCAGCTTTTTAAATTATGAAATATCCATCTTTGTCTCTGGTTATATTTAAAGTTTACTTTGTATGATACAGTTTACCTACACCAGCTCCCTTTGGGCTACACCATGATATATATTTTTCTATCATTTTGCCATCAACCTCTCTATGTCTTTATATTTGTGTAAAGATTTATATATAGATTTATAAGCAACATCTAGTTGCCTTTTGAACCCTGTCTGACAGTGTTGGTCCTTTCATTGAAATGTCTTGTCCCCTTGTAGGGCATGTACTCCACTGCCTTACACTCCAGGTCTGTCTCATCACTTCTTCCTTATCTCCTTCCGTGCTTCCTCTGGATTAATCAAATATCGATACTATTTCATTTTTATTCTCTGTTAACGTATCGCTTTGACGTAGTTCCGTTACTCCATCAGTGGTTGACACCCTGACTCATTAGGGTTGACCTCAGATTAGCACTTCTACCATTTCCCTACAGCCCGAGGTACTCACAGCTGTGTGACTCCATCCGTACCCTCTGCCTTTTCTGCTGTCTTTCTCATGCATTTCTGCTCTGCATATACAGAGCAAGGTATGTATAGTTTTTAAGTGCATGCAGACTTAGGGTTGATGCCTTCCTCCCGAACCAACCATTGTTTAAAATTATGAAATATCCCTCGGTCTCTAGTAATGTTTAAACCTAATGAAGCATTACCATTTCAGTCAATACAAATTTAAACTTTCTCATAAATCTGTCCTTTTATGTGTTCGTGACTCCTTCCTGTATTCCCATGCTGCCTTCTGGGATCATTTTTCTCTGCCTGTTCCCCGAATCATTCTTCCAATGCAGTTCTCCTAGCAGTGAATTCTCTTGGTTTGGTTTCAGCTTTTTTTTATTGTGGTAAAATATACATAACATAAAATATAGCATCTTAACCATTCTTGTGCACAGCTCAGGGGCACTAAGCACATTCACATGTTGTGCAGCCATCCCCACCTTCTGTCTCCAGAAACTTTTCATCTTGTGAAACTGAAACTCCATCCCCATGAAACACTAACTCTCTGTCCGCCTCTCCAGCCCCTGGCTCCCACCACCCTGCTGTCTGTCCCTATGAATCTGACTCCTCTAGGGACCTCATCTGAGTAGAATCCTACAGAATTTGCTTACTTTAATTTCTTCTTCATCTTTAAGGGTATGTTTGTTGGGTCTAGGATGCTAAGTTGGTAGTAATTTTCCTTGAGCACTTTAAAGATGGCACCTGGCAGGGCTCTTGGGTGGCTCAGTCGGTTAAGCATCTGCCTTCAGCTCAGGTCATGATCTCAGGGTCCTGGGATTGAGCCCCGCATCAGGCTCCCTGCTCAGCGGGGAGCCTGCTTCTCCCTCTTCCTCTGCCCCTCCCCCTGCTCATGCTTTCTCTCTCTCACTCTCTATCTCAAATAAATAAATAAAATCTTAAAAAAAGATGTCACCTGGCTTTTATTGTTTCTGTTGAAAAGCCAGTCATCAGGATAATGTGTCATTGTCCCCATCCCCTTCCTCACTGCTTCTGTGACATTCCCCGTGCCTTTGGTCTTAGCGGTGTTACTCTGATAAGCCTGGGGATCCAAAGAGCTGCTTGCATCTGCGGCCTGATGTCTTCCATCATTTTTGGAAAATTCTCAGCCACTGAGTCTCCCTTTTGTCTCCTCTCCTTCTGGGATTCCACATGTGTAGGAATCCTATCTCCCACATCTTGCATTTTTTCAGTATGTTTAATTCTATTTTGTCTCCATGCCCCCACCTGGCAATTCCCTTTCAGTTCACACGCATTCCTTTCTTGTGCGTCTCCTCTGCTATCAAATTCATCTGCTGCATTCTTAATTTCCAGTATCGTCCTTTCTGTTCTAGAATTTCCATTTTATTATTTTTAATACAGATTTTATTTCTCGGGTGAAATACTCCATCTATCTTCTTGAACCAATTAATCATGGTTATTTTAAAGTCTTTATCTAAAAGCTCTGAAGCAAACCACAGCCATCTGTTCACTCGTGAGCCTGTGGGTCAGCGTTTTGGGCTGCTCATCTGGGTGGTCTCCCTTGGGTTCATCCAAGCAGCAGCTCGGCAGGACCGGGTGGTCTCAGCTCTCCTCCACGTTGCTCTTCCAGCAGCCTGGCTCAGACATAGCCATGTGGCTGCAGCATTCTGACAGGATGACAGTGGGAGCTACGAGGGCTCTTGAGAACATGGTCCACTTCCGCCGTGATGAAAACGGACCCCACCTCTTGCTCAGGGGAACTGCAAAAGATCTTTGATCCACACCAGGCTGCCCTCGGGCCATAACTTTTTGCATTCCTCCCAGGGCAAAATTCACTCACCCCTCCGGGACACCTCAAAGTGTCCTCCAATTAATGACGGCATCATGCTCTAGGTCCAGCATCTTAGGATCTGCCATTTTTTTCCATCATCCGCCCAATACCTGGTCTCCAAACCAGCACCATATGTTTGAGGATCTTGATATGACTGGGCCCCATGTGGGGGTCCTAATTTCTTTATCTGCAATCTATCACCGCCTAGTAAATGACACCTAAATGTAGTGGCTTAAGACCACAACCCGTTTTCTTGCTCACGATTCTGTGGGTCAGCAGTTTGGGGTCAGCTCCGTGGGGAGATTGTTGTGCTGGCTTTGGGTGCATGTTCATGCAGATACAGTCATCTGGAGGCCGACTGGGGCTGAATGGTCCGAGAGGGCCTTACTCACATGTCTGTTGCCTGATACTGACCCTTGACTGGGGCGCCTCTCAGCCACCCAGCTCAGTCTGGTTCACGTGGCCACATTCCAAGAGCACATCAGTTATACACAGTGTGACTTCCCAGCATTCTTTTTGTCAGAGCAAGTGTCAATGTCAGCCCAAATTCAAGTAGTGAGAAAACCAACTCTATCTCCTGACAGAGGAGCTACAAGCATTTGGGCCACTGAATCTTCCACACCTCGAGATCTGTTTCTGTGGTCTATTTTTTCCCTTGGCTTTCAAGTTTTTCAGTATAAAAATATGTAAAGGCTCCATGATATTATCTCCCTAGAGATAATTTGGTTTTCCTCCAGCGTATAAAAGGTGCAGGGCAGAGCACTGTTCCTGGCAGAGGGTTGGTCACGTGCAGTCTTGGCGGCCAAAGCCCCACCACCTCCATGTGGGTGTAGTTCCTTCTAGACTTAGGCATGTCCTTAGTCGTGTTTCCTTTTTTGATGTTTCTAGAAAGATCTTTGTTTCTAGAAGGATCTAGGTTTCTAGAAGGCACTTGAGAGGGGAAACAATGCAACCTCCTGACAGAGTGACTCCGGTAGTAATTGTCTGGCTAATTTGTCCTGTAGCCCCTACATTTTCCAAGCGTGTGCCCGTGTGTGGGGACATAGAATGTTCCAGCTGAAAGGGGCCTTGGGCGCCCTCTGTTTGCACTCCCTCCCCATTATACTGGTAAGGAGCCTGAGGCCCAAGGGTGAAAAGAAGCTTCCGTGGTTCTTCTGTGCGTCAGAGGCACAGCCCATGTGAACCCAGGACACTGACTCCCGCACCATTTCTGAGCAACGGGCAAGGCAAGGGTCCCTCTGGGATCATCCCGCTAATTAAAAGTCTCTTGCCTGTGGCCTGCCCTCCTCCCCCACCAATATGGAGCCTTGAAGTCCTCCATCCCATGGGGTTGGACATTCTCTGTGTCTCTGGAAGGGCCCAGCCCGCATGCAGCGGGAGACACTTGGGAATGCGCCAGGTGTCTGAAAGTGCTGGGCACAGGATGACGGTCACAGGGGGCCACTCACGCCTCCTCCATTCTCCACCGCAGGCTGCGGGAGCACCACCGGGCCACCATCAAGGTCATTCGGCGCATGCAGTATTTTGTAGCCAAGAAGAAATTCCAGGTGAGTCCTACACTAAGCCCTTCTGCCCTGGGCCAGGCGCAGGAGCTCCTCTCCCACCCACGGCAAAGCCTACAAGGCCTGCATACCCTGCCACACCCTGGACCTGACCCTTCACTCACCAAATACCCTGAAACGACTTCATTGTCTGTCTCTAAGACAGCATGCCCCTGGAAGGACCCTGCCCCGAGGTCCAGCCTAAAGCTGCATGCACGCAGAGCCTCAGGGACTCAGCCTTCTCTCCCCTAATTGACTGGCAGATGATTCAGGAGTGACAAAGAGGGTGCCAAGTCTGCCCCACATCACCTGGGCAGGAAGTGGGGTCCCCTCGACTCCAGAGCCCTGTCCCCCAGAGTCAGTGCTCTTGGCCCTGTTCTCCCCCCGCCCCCAAAGGGAGTCAGGAGAACAGAAGGGTAGCCTGGCCCTGCCTGTGCCCCAGGGGGTGGCCCCCCTTTATAGGGAGAGGGAAGGGCTCCTCCATTGGTGGGGCTGGAGCTAGAGGGTTGCCCTTCCCCATCCCCTTCCCTCCAGGGCCGGGTCTTCGGCAGCCGCCCGTTGGAGCCCCTGGAGCCTAAGGGCCCCAGAGAAAGCCGGCTGGTAGCAGGCTCAGCTCCTTCCTTCTGCTGTGGGGACAGTCCTTGGTCTGAGGAGGTCCCTGGCTCAGCCTTCACTCTGAGAGCATGTGGAATTCAGAAACGGGGACCCTCAGGGGTACCCATTCTCCTTCCAGAAGGCCTGGCCACCGTGCTCCTCCCGCTGACAAGCGCCGCATGCAGCCCTCGGGGCTCAGCAGCTGGCCACCATCTCAGGGGTGGCTCGCACACACAGTCCCTCAGTGGTACTCTGCTGCCTGTCTGCCTGATGCCCCCGGGCAGGGAGGTCATTCACTGCCAAACTGGGACAAATTGTGCTGAGGGTCCCACCAGGGCCTGGGACTTCTCATTGCCCAAATACACGAGGCATGGTAAATGCCATTCTTGGCTGGCACCCGGAGGTCCCCCTGGCGATATCCTGGGGAAGACGTGATGGCCCCAGAGATCTAGAGTATCCGAAGTTCATGGCCTGCCTTCCCAGAGGCAGAGGGGCAGCTTGGGAGGGCAGGGAGCTGAAGGGGCGCTGGAAGAGGAGGGGCCCGCCTCCTGGCAGCACCAGCATCTTCCTGGTGGGGAAGGGGCTGCAAGAAACCCCTGCAGGGATCCACTCTGGGCAGCATGGGGGAGGCCCTGGGAAGGGCCAGGATGTAGTACCCTCACTGGCCAGCAGCCTAGCAGTGACAACTAAAACCCCAGACATCAACCTGGTAGAGTAGGGGGCGGGAGTCGGGGGGGGGGGTGGTCAGTGGGGAATCTTCTAGAATGGGGATGGCCCCCACCCGAGAAGCCAGGCCACTGAGGCTCCAGAGCAGGGCCCTGCAAGGCAGCCTGGAACCCACTGCCCAAGGCGCAGTGGGAACTGGGGGGCTGTCCTAGGGTGGGCAGTGGGCTTGCAGGGTTTAGGGGCACTCAGCACAGCAGGCAGAAACTTGAGGCTTCTGGCAGGCCCAGTTCGGGGGTCACGTGGGCAGCTTCCAGCTCAGGACAGAGTTTGTCCTTGGCAGATGTGTACCCACCATGGCTGGAGCTGACTTGGGGAGCACCCCATCCCCGAAATGCAGGCAAGAAAACTGCCCATGGGCATCAGCAGGGGCCCTGTACTTCCTTCCAGGCTGGGTGTCCCCTTTCCTGCTGCCGGACGCAGGCCAGGGCCCTGCGAGTGGCCCCCAGAGGCAGGCCGGGCAGCCCTACCTTCCCTGCTTCCTGCCCCACCCTGTGCCCAGGACCCTTGGGGCCCCCGAATAAAACAGGTGGGACCCTTTGAATGGAGATGGTCCTGAGAGCCTCCCCGTTTGCCCTGGTGGGGTACAGAGGCTCTCGAGCAAGGCGGGGGCCTGGGGCGGCCTCAGCCTCACCAGCTGGCCCTTGTTGCCACAGGGAGGAGGGACCCACGGGGGGAGCGGCCGTGGCGGGGGGCGCCTGGCAGTGAGGAGCTCTGCGGGCTGCAGGGCAGCCTCCACCCCAGGCCCAGCTGTCAGGGATGTCTTCCCTTCCCCCATAGCAGCCTGTTTGTCTGTCTGCATGCACCCCGCCCCCGTCCCCGGCCTCAGGGGCTGCAGACGTGGCGGGTGGCCCCCCGCCCCCCCCCGCCCCCCTGCCTCACTGCCTGGCCGATAAGTGCCCGGCGGGCCGCCCCTGTGTCTGGCCGGAGGAGCCAGAGGCTCTTAGCCCTTCGAGTTTGCCTTGAACTCCCATGTCCACCGTCGGTCCCTCTGGACAGCCCTGCATTATCTCGGCTCATCTCAGGCTCCTGCTGCTGCCGCCAGAGGAAATGAGCTCTGGAGAGAACGAGCGGAGATGGTTTCTCCAGCGGGGCCCCAGGCCGCCCCTGACAGAGGCCTCCAGGAGTGCGGACCAGACCCGGGGGGACTAGCGGCTCCAAGATAAGTCTCAGGGCGCCTGGGGCCCCGCCGGGACATGGGTCCTGGGGGTCAGCCAGGCGGCACTGACCCTCCTGTGGCCTGGGCTCTGAGCCCCCCTGCCCCCCAGAGCCGAGTCCAGCCGCCACCCCTCTCCTGCGGACACACGCTCGGGCACATGCTCATACTCTCCCCCTCTCGCTCTCACACTCTCTCTCTCGGGCCTTCCCAGAGACACGTGTGCACACACACAAGCTCCTGACACACTCAGGTGCCCACATTCACCTACAGGCAACGGCCCACGCTCTCCAGCCTGTCTGGGAGCCCAGCCCAGAGCTGTGCGCCACCCCGCCCCGGGCCAGGCCCGCACCCCCCAGAGCTCTGAACGCAGCCCGCGCCCCGGCCCAGACCTCGCTGGCATGCCTGCAAGAGCCTCAGGCCTCACAGAGCCCTTGCCCTCGGGAGGCTGACTGTCATGACCCAGGGCCACCTTCCGTGTGCACACTGAGGAGGAGCGCAGACTCTTACAAAGGGAGGGGCGGGGCTCAGCACCTCATCTTACAGAAGGGAGGGGTGGGGCTCAGCACCCCCAATCTTGCAGAAGGGAGGGGCGGGGCTCAGCACCCCCAATCTTGCAGAAGGGAGGGGCGGGGCTCAGCACCTCATCTTGCAGAAGGGAGGGGCGGGGCTCAGCACCCCCAATCTTGCAGAAGGGAGGGGCGGGGCTCAGCACCTCATCTTGCAGAAGGGAGGGGCGGGGCTCAGCACCTCATCTTGCAGAAGGGAGGGGCGGGGCTCAGCACCCCCAATCTTACAGAAGGGAGGGGTGGGGCTCAGCACCCCCAATCTTGCAGAAGGGAGGGGTGGGGCTCAGCACCCCCAATCTTGCAGAAGGGAGGGGTGGGGCTCAGCACCCCCAATCTTGCAGAAGGGAGGGGCGGGGCTCAGCACCTCATCTTGCAGAAGGGAGGGACGGCTCAGCACCCCATCTTACAGAAGGGAGGACGGGGTTCAGCAGCCCCATCTTATAGAAGGAAAAACTAGGATCTGGGGACATTATCGCTAGCCTGCACCTAGGTGTTGCTATTATGATTGTCAGTCAGCTGAGCGTGGGGTGGGGGGGCAGAGGGTCCGCCTAGAATCCTCTCCCGTGCCCGCCCCTATGATCTCGTGACAGGCCTTGGATGTAGCCCACAAGATGATGCAGGTGGTTCTGGAGCCCAGCGTGGGCCCCAAGGGTGGCAAGTCCTCCTATCAGGGACACAGCTGTGCTTTGGGGAAGATCAGGTCAATCCCAGCCCTCCCCCACCAATCTCAGGATGCTGGTTTGGGGCCCAGAGAGGGGTTGTGTGTTGCCTGTGAGGGCCGAGGGCCCACCTGGTAGGTCATGTGGGAGGACAGGGACCCCCTGGACTTCTGGGTTCCAGCCCCCGGGAGGGAGAAGGCCTCTGCCTTGGAATTCTCAGAGTCCAGAATCCTAGCGGGGGCACCGCCAGAACACTGCCGAGTGGCCCATTGGATGGCACAGCCCCTGGGCGCGTCAGAAGCACAACCCGGGATCTGAAGAAGGTGCCCTCCAGGGTACCCCATGTTTCTGGGAAAGCAGGGCTGGCCATGCCATCAGACTAGGGGAGCCCCAGTCTCAGGGGCAGGGGGGCACCGCAAGGAGGGGTAGGTCTCTGCTGGGCAGGGAGGACATGTCCCCAGGGGCCCCAGGGAGGAGACCCGGCCCGGACCCTCAGTGGGTCTCTGAACCTTGTTCCTCATGGCCTCTGCCCCGGGCCAGACTCCTCCACCAAGCTATCTGGCTTGCCTCCGGGCCTTTGCCCTCCCCAGCAAGAGGCAGTAACCCCAGGCTCGTCGCTAATGCGGACTCCAGAGCTGATGAGCCCCGCCCTGGGCCCCACCCGACCAGGTGTCCCCGTGGCCCCTTGGATAGAGGGGTTGTGTTCCCACGCAGCAGTGCCTGGTTTGTGTGGGTGAAGGGCCTTCTGGGCCATCAAACCCCCCACTCAGCCGGCCTGCCGCTACCTGGGGGAGACCCTCTGCCCACGGGCTCCTGGGAACGGGGCCATAAATGTGGCTTGAGGTTTTGCCGACATCATGAGAAGCCTCGTTCTCTCTGTTGTGGTTTCTGGTGATTTCACCTGAGCCCCATGTGCGTTCATGGGCTCAGAGCTGGTGCCAAGCGGAGGTGCCGTGGGGTCAGCTGCCCTGCCCCAGGCCTGCTGTGGGAGCATCCCCTCTGCTCTGGCAGCCTCAGAGCCCCAGCAGGCAGCCTGGCGCGGAGAGCGGGCACGACAAGCGGGGCTGTCACCCAGGGCCGCCTCCGCCAGGCTCTCCCCCACCCAGAGAGCAGTGTGAGTGTCAGCGCTCAGCTTGGGGCCGGGAGGACAGTGGTTGCACAAAACTGGGCCCCTCCTGGCCCAGCAGCTGGACGGGTTCTTCCCAAGAACGGGCTGGTAACCTGCAAAGGGGAAGCAGGCAGGGGCCCTGCAGTGAGTGGGCAGGAAGCGAAGGCCCAGAGAGGCCAAGCCGCCGGCCTGGGATCCCCCAGCCCCAGCGACCAAGGCCTGGGGGTGAGGGGGCCCCTGCGTGTGCCCTGGGCCAGGACGGCCCCGTTGCACCACAGGGGTGACCTCCTTAAGTCCCTAGAGGCCCCCTGCAGGCGGGCAGCGCTGGGCCGACGGGCGCGGCACAGGGAGTGACCGTCTTTGTGGCCTGCAGCAAGCGCGGAAACCCTACGACGTGCGGGACGTCATCGAGCAGTACTCCCAGGGCCACCTCAACCTCATGGTGCGCATCAAAGAGCTGCAGAGAAGGTGAGCACGGGCACCGGGGGCGGACAGGGGGGTGGCTGGGCGGGGGGCCCCTCCCTTCCCACTCCGGCGGCACCCGCTCGGCAGCCAGCCGCCCCCACAGAGCCACAGGACGCCCTGCACGCCCACCTCCTACCACAGCACCCCCGAGCGAGGGGGGCCGGGCCTGCCGCACAGAGTCCCGCCCCCGGGGCTGCACGTCTGAGGCCTCCCCGTCCTGGACCTGGAACCAGGAACCCTAACCAGTGGGAGACACCGGCGTCCAGCTTCCGGCGTCCAGCCTGGACAGCTGTTCCCATGGAAGCGGTGTGGTCCCGGGGCCTGCGCAGGCTCGGACCAGCTGTACCTCTGTGGTGGGCTCACCCCCGTGTCCCAGGGTATGGCTGGGACACTGTGCCCGTCCTGACCACAACCAGAGGTCAGGCTGCCCCCTACCATGGCTAACCCACTGTGGGGACATGAAGCCCTCTCGGCTCCGTGACCGGGCCTCACCCTGGAAGGGCCATTCTCAGGCCGGTCTCTCTGAGCGTGGCTGAGGTGCCTGGCCTGGGCCTCTTACAAAGCAGTGACGGGACCCGGGGCAGTCCTGAGGCCCTGCCCTGCCCAGGGAGGAAGCCTAAGGGACTGCCCGACTACCGCCCTTGCCCCGGAGCTCCCCACAGTGGTACGGGCCTCGGGTGCCCGTGAGGCCCCGTGGCAAGTTCGTGGGTGGCAGTGGTGGGTGTCCCCAGAAGGGGTGGGTGGCTTGTCGCCCTGCCGGGTACCTGGCCTGTCCACCCACTGGCGGGCTGGGTGTGTGTGTGGTGCCCAGGCCGAGCATGAGCTGGTGTCCATCTGTCTCCCTCCCTCCCTCCCAGGCTGGACCAGTCCATCGGGAAGCCCTCCCTCTTCATCTCCGTCTCAGGTGGGTTTCCTCATCAAGACCCCCGCCTCCCCGCCACCCACACCCGCCTCTCCCCCTCAGAATGGGCCACCAGGGCCTTGGAAGTGCAGGACAGGCCCACATGCGCCAGAGGGGGGCAGGTGGACCCCACCCTGAACCAAGTGCCTAGGCATGTGCTTTACAAAGGAATTTTCAGTTAGTGCAGGATCCCTTTAAACAGTGGGCCTCTCTAGGCCCTCTGAGATCCGGCTGTGACCACCATGCAGGGTGAGTAGCCAGCCCCGAGGGCCTGAGGGGCCAGCAGCATCAGCAGCAGGGCGGGGGCCATTCTCCAGCCCTGACCCCTCGTGTTCCCCGGGCCGGGCCTACGGCTCCCTCCAGGGAGGACAGGGCCAGGCCAGTTCCTTGGGTCGCCCAACCCAAGCTGCAGTGGGAGCCGCGGCTCAGGGGGGGCCGGATGGCAGGGCAGCTGGGCGAGGCCAGCGCGGCGGGGGGCGGGGGGGTGCGCAGAATGTGCAGGCCCACGTCAGCAATCCGGCAGGATTGTTCCAGACCACCGCAATAAAGCAAGTATCGCGATAAAGCGGGTCTAAAGAATTTCAGGGCTTCCCAGGGCAGATAAAAGTTAGGGTTACGCCCTAGCGTAGTCCGCTGCGTGCAACAGAAAAACCAGCCAGCAGACCTCACCCAAAAGGACTCTGTTGCTAAGAAGTGCAGGCCGTCACCTGAGCCGCCAGCGGGGTCGTCTCGGATGACGCATCACCACGACAAAGAATAATGAAAATGCTTGAACCATGGCACAAATCACTACAATGCGGCACAGAGACAGGAAGTGAGCGAATGCTGTTGGGCAGCAGCACCCACAGGCTCGCCCACCGCAGGGTCGCCACAGACCCTCCGCCCCAGCAACACGCAGCACCCACACAGTGCCAAACACGGGGTGCGTCTGCAGCGCGCCCACAGCCCCCCAGGGCCGTCCCCATCCTCATGTGCCGGGCTCTCCGAGGCCCCGCGGGGCACCCTGCCCAGCCACCCCCACACCTCCCAGGGTTCCCACCGTGGAGGTGCTCACAGTGCAGACCTTTGACCCCCGGCCACCCCCATCACCCTTCCCTCCAAGCACCCCCACCCCACCAACACACACGTCCCTGATTTGGGTGCTCCACCCCACAGAGAAGAGCAAGGACCGCGGCAGCAACACCATCGGGGCCCGCCTGAACCGGGTGGAAGACAAGGTAGGCGCGGGAGTCCCGGGCCACGCGGCCTCTGATGACGGTCCTGGTCCTGGGGGCGGCGCCCACAGCAGCCCTTCACTCTCCCACCTGCGTCCCGAGCCCGCGTGCGGGCCTCCCTGCCCCCCGGCCTGTGCTCAGGGCGTTTCGGGGGCTCAGGGAGGTCAGAGGTGCCGAGAGTGGTACGAGGGTGCGTCGGGGTGCGTTGGCGGGGACCTGGGGCTGCAGGCTCAAGGACCCTCCATGGTAGGGTGCAGACCATGCTGGGAGGGGTTCCGTGCCAGCCTAGGCCCCGCTCGGTATCCAGGTGGGACGTGGGGCCTGTGGGTCTTCCTCTGCCGTGAAGCCCACGCTCCCTCTGCTCAAGCGTGGGCCCCTCGGCGGGCACAGCCTCGGCCACCGGGATGCCTCCCTGCCTCCGGCAGGCTTGTGGGCCTCTCAGCGCGGGAGCCTCTTCCCGGGGTGTCCTGGGGGGCCGAGGGAGCCTTTCTCAGGCTCAGGCCCACCCTGTGAAGTGTCCGTGGTTTGGAGGGGGCCGTTATCTTGCCCGACAGCTCGTCGGTCTACACGGGCTTTATCTGAAAGTAGCTGGGAGACTAAAAATAGAGGGATTTTGTTGGGCAGGGCCTGTGTCTGCTGCTCGGTTTCCTTGGCAACCCCGGGCTCTGGCCCACTTCCATCCCCGCTGAAGCTGGGCAGGCAGGGCAGGGGCACAGCTCCCTGTCCCCACCCCACCCCGGGCCCCGGCCTGCAACATCACCCCCTCCCCACCTGCATCATCTGCCCTGACCTTTGCTGGCCGTGGGGCCATGACGCCGGATGGACCCAGATAGAGAGAGGGAGGACCACTGTCCAGGTGCCCACAGGGGTCCTCACTTTGGGCCTGGCCAGCTGAGACTGTGTGACCCCAACATGTGGTCTGCTGGGGGGCCTGGCCCCCCGGGCAGTGCAGGCCCCAGCCAGGCAGGTACCTGGCCTGCTCTCAGGCAGATGGCCCAGTGGCAGATGGCCCTGTCCGGCAGGATGCGAGCAGGAGAGGTCACATCAGCAGGCGACAGGTATCAGAGGCCCAGGGATCCTCCACTGAACAAAGGGTATCCTCAGCACGCGCTCCTCTCGGGGTCGGGGGCTGGGGGCTGGCATAACCCGCTAGGAGCTGCTGGTGACCACCCCCAGTACAGCAGGCCAGGCACTCTGGGGGGGGGGCTTCTAGACATCAGAGGAAGCCGAGGTAGAGCAGGGAATAGACCCAGGCTCCTCTGTCCAGCCTCCTCACCCAGCCCTGGCACCCTGGCCAAGGAGCTTTTGCTAACTGGCCCCCACTGCTGACGGGACTCATGGCGGCCCCTGGGCACGCAGGCCTCCCTGCCCCAGCAGCCCTGGGAGTGGCCCCTGCTGCACCAGCTTCTAGATGCGTTCACCTCTCCTTGACCCCCTGCCCTGCTGTTCTAGAGCTTTCTTATGGCTCTGCCCACTGCTTCTCGGGGCGGGCCACCCCCTGAAGCTCAGACTAGAGCCTGGTGTCCTCTGGGGGTGACCGTGGGTAGGGGGCAGGGTCTCCTGGAGCAGCGCCCCCTCCCTAGGCTGGAGGAGCAGACATCCAGCCGCTGCCCGGGTCTGACCCCCAGGGTGGCCTGGCTGGCCTCCAGGATAGGGAATTACGTCCGCGCCCTCATTTCTTCAGATCTGAACAACAAAGGGAAGTATTTTCCGGAGTCCCTGATCCCTGGGGGCAAGGTTTGGGAACAAAGCCCCCGGTGGCCTCGGCCCCCAGGAGAGGGGTGACCACTGGGCCGTGAGGACTCTGGGACATCCACACACACGGTGACCGGGGAGACTGGGGCTGTGCCGTCTCCGTCCCCTTCTGCTGTGAGGAACCGGCTCAGTCTGAGAGCCGGACCCACCTGCTTGCGGTCTCCCAGGTGGTGCCCAAGCCCGTGCTCTGTGCCAGATCGCAGCCCCCGCGGTCCCTCGAGGGGCTGGCAGGGATGGGCTCAGCCTGCTCCGGCCCTCCTCCGCTGCTGGCCCGGGCCCCCTCGGCGACAGACCCTGGGAAAGGGCCTCACCAGGTCCAGAGGGCATGGTGGCACGTCCCGAGCCCCGTGTTATCACAGTTATCACCAGGGCCATTGGGACCATAAACAACCCCCAAGCAATCCTGCTGACTGCGGGAAGCTGGAGGCAGGAAATCCAGCCGCCCCCGGCCCTCCGGGGCCCAGCAGGCCTGCAGCAGTGCCAGCCAGCCAGAGTCCCCGGGCCGTCCCCGACCCCGCTGGGCTGGCTGCGGGCGGGACAGGAGCCTGGTCCTCACACTGGGAGGCAGGGCTCTGGCCCAGCTATGATGGAGCTCCCATCCCAGGCGCGCTCACTCAGCTGTGGGACACGGGCTTGGAGAAGAGGGGGAGGAGGACATTTGGGGAGCACAGCTGCTGGTCCCCATTCTCGGGAGCAGATCAATTCTGAGAGCAGGGGGCTGGGCTGTCCACTTGCAGGGAGCTACCAGGGAAAGCTAGCTCGGCTTGTCCAGTGGTGCCTCGGTTTCCCTGCAAGGAGCCCCCTTCCCTTATGTCCAGGCCAGGGGCCACAATGGGGAGAAGGGTCCCAGGCACTTCTGCTCGCGGGAGCCCTTGTCACAGCTCCTGCCTGCCAGAGGGCTTCCCCCCACCTCAGAGTGCCCCGCCCGCCTGTTCCTGGGGTGCCTAGCGCACTGGCCTGGCCCGGCCGGGCTGTGGAGTCCCGCCTCGCTCCAAGGCTGTGAAAAGCAAAACTGGCATTCCCGCCCCACAGCCTGCGTCCCCACGGGCCTCACCCCCACGCAGTTGGGAACCTGCTCCCCGTGTCTCAGGCCGGCTCCCCACTGGCCTCCCTTTAGCAATGAAAGGAAAAGGCATGAGCAGCTCCTCGCCGGCTTCTGTTTAAAAATCACGAGAGCCTCCACGTGCTTCTTCCTGTTGTTCTCCTTCTGGGAAGGAAGGACCTTCATTTGCCCAAATAAATCCTTCCTTACGGGTGGGGAAACTGAGCCCCAGAGAGGTTGAGCAGTTGCCCAAGGTCACACAGCGGTCCGGTGAAGAGCCGGTCCCTGTGTAGGCCACAGGTGGGTGGGGGAGCTGAGGTGGAGAGACAGAGGAAGCCGGAAAGTGCTTCATAAACACGAAACCTTGAGGGGCCTGTTGGAGAAGAAGCCAGGTAGCAGCGTGGAGGGCCAAGCTGGGGAGCGGGGGGTGGGGGGCAGGCGGTAAGGCCCATGGGCTGCGCCAGCCAGAGCAGCAGCACAGATTAGGACAGAGGGGCCTGGCCAAGCCCTGGAACAGGAGTCCTGAGAACACGGGCCCCTGCCCAGCCCCCGGCCCCTCGAGGGCTGCTTGGGAGGCAGGCATCCCCTTGGCTCTCTGGGGAGCCGTGGAGAAGACTGCTCCAACCTTCCGCCCCCGTGCGTATTCTTAGCTCAGTCCCCAGGACAGGCTGCAGGGCTGATGTTGAGCCCTGTTTATTTTGCAAGCTCAGCTCATACTGCTTTTGCTGATATGAGGAGCACAGTGGGCTGGGAGGATTTCTTTCTTCTCTGTTTTTGCCGGAAATGTTCATGGCTTAGAGCCGGACAAAGGGAAGGCCTGGGTTTGCAGGCCCCAGCTCAGAGGGCGTGGGTGGGAAGGGGCCCCCACCCCCACCATCTGATGCTCCTTCTGTAGCCTCCCGTCCTGGAACCCTGGCCAGGCACACCTTTCTCCTGGACCCGAATGCCCCCAGCCTGGGAGTGCCCCTTCTCCATAGCACACTGGCCCTGGACCCCTCTGCTGAGCACACGTTTGCCCTCCCCTTGGACCAGACAAGCCCAGTTACCCAGGACCTGGCGTCTGCCCCAGACACAGCTCCTCCTGCTCTGTCAGCCCAGAGGGACTCCTCCACACACCCCCCCAAGCTATCAGCTGGCCTGAGACCTTGTCATCCCAGCAACCCCTCCCCGCTCACCCCCAAGAGCCACCAGATGCCACTCACCCGGCTCTCCGGCCCTGTGGCCTCCCCACTGGGCCTGGGTGTTGGTCATCTCCCTCTGCGACCACTGTCCAGCCATCCATGTGGACTCCGGCCCCACCAGCCCTTCAAAGTATGCATTATTTCCTAGACACAGCTGAAATCCGCCTGCTAGTGTCTTCTTCAGGATTTCTGCCTTGCCATCTGCGTATGAGACACATACCTCGCCTCATTTTCCTCTTCTGTGCCGTCTCCATCAGGACATGGTGTCAAATGTACGTGAGCCTCGCTGAGCGAGTGGGGATGTGTGCTCTCTTTTTCCACATTCTAGAATATTTTATATGGGATTCAGAATTTTCTTTTCCCCTTTGAATGTTCGGTGAAATTTAAAGGTAAAGCCATCCGGGCCTGGTGCTTTCTTTGTGGGAAGACTTCACGCTCTGAGTCAAAGACTTGGCAGTTATGGGATGGCGGGTTTTCTCTCTTCTCATGTCAGTTTTGTTCAGTTTTACATTCCAGAAATCTGTACATTTCCTCTCAGTTTTTCAATCTACTGCCATTATCATTTTAATGTCCGTATCATCAGTAGCTAAGCACCTTTTTTATTGCCAGTATTATTTATTTGTGCCTTTGCTTTTTTCCCCGCATTGGTCGAGCTTGCCAGCTATTTACCAATTTTATTAATATTGTCAACAAACTTTTGACTTTATTGATCCTCACTCTTGTAAGCTTTGATTTTGTTTCATTGACCTCTCTTTGTTTTCTTCCATCTACTTGGCCTCAATATATTGCTCTTTCTCTAACTTCTTAGGTTGGATAATTACTAACTTTCAGACTTTCTAGATTTCTAAGGTGTGAGTTTAAGGCTGTACATTTTCGTCTAACTACCACTTAAAGGGCATCCTCCAGTTTTGATATGTAGCATTTGAATCTAATGTCCATTCACGTGTATGTCTTTCTCATCTCCGTGATGACCTCTTGTTTGCCCCAGCAGCTATTTACAAGATGACTTTTGTCATCGTTAGGATTGTGAGAGTTTTCTAATTGCTCGCTTGTCACAGAAAGTGATTGTGTGACACCAGTCCTTTGAAATACTGTGAAACATGTTTAATGGCACAGTAAGTCATCCATTTTTGTAAATGGACTTTCTGTACTTGAATACCATGTGTATTCTGACGCTGTCGGCTGCAAGGTTATATTTACGTCCATTAGGACAAGCTGGCTAATTGTTTTCTTGAAATCTATATTCTGATTGGAATATTGTTATCTCCTTGATCCATCAATACTGAGAAATACCTCAAAATTCCAACTACTGTGGAGAATTTGTCTAATTTTCCTTATATTTCTGTTAGTTTTTACGTTATGTGTTTTTAGATCTTATGACTAGATGCATATATTCAACTTTTTATATCGTCGCTGCTGGATTCAGTGTTTTATAATCACACAGCCTCCTCTTTATATCCAGCAGTGTTTTCTTTACCCTTAAAGTCTATTATCGCCAGTTAATTTGTTTGCACATCTTTTTTTTAAAGCTTTATTGAGGTATAATTTGCATGTGATGTAAATGTGCGACAGATTTTAGTAAATTTCTAATTTGATGTGCAACTATCGTCAAACCTAAGTTTTAGAACATTTTCAACATCCCCCAAATTCTCTCAATTCCATTTGCAATCATTGCCAGTTCCCACCCCTAGCCACGGTCTTTCTGTCTTTTTATCCTTAAATTTCTTTTTTTTTTTTTAGGTGGGGGGGGAGAGAGAGAGATTGTGAAAGAGGGAGAGGAGGGGCAGAGAGAGAGAGAGAATCTTAAGGAGACTCCTTGCCCAGCGTGGAGCCCGACGTGGGGCTCCCTCTCAGACCCTGAGATCATGACCCGAGTCGAAACCGAGAGTTGGATGCTTAACTGACTGAACCACCCAGGCACCCTCCTTAAATTTCTGTAAGGCTAGAAATTTGCCTTTTATAAAGGTTTCATATAAATGGAGTCATCCAGCGTGTGGTGTTCTGAGTTTAGGGTTTGTTTTTTTTTTTTTTTTTACATAATGTAATGTTCTTGAGGTTCATCTTTGTTGTGCCATGTTTTTCTTTCATGTTTAATGCTGACTAGTATTCTGTTGTATGGATAGACCACATTTTGTTTATGCAATTGCCAGTTGATGGACATTTGGATAGTTTGCAGTTTTGGGTTATTATAGGTAATGCTGCTGTGGACTATTATCTACGAGCCTTTGTATGGACATACATTGTCATATCTTAGGTTCCTAAGAGTGAAATTGATGGGTTCTATGGTAAGTTTCTTTTCAACTTTCTAAAAAAAAACTTTTGATCTGTTTTCCAAAGGGATCTGTACCATTTTGATGTCCCACCAGTAACATACAAAGGTTCCACTTTCTCTGTATCATTGCAAATATGTGGTAGGGGTGGTCTTTTTTATTTTAGCCGATCTGGGGAGTATGTGATCGCGTCTCATTGTGGGTTTGATTTGCATTTCACTAATCACCAATGATGTTGAGCAGACTTTCATGTGGTTATTTAACATTCATAGTCGTGTTTGGTGAAGTGTGCGTTCAACTCTCTTGCCTGTTTTCCTGCTTAAGTTGTTTGTTCTGTTACTGAGTCATAAGAGTGGCTTATGTGTTCCAGACACAAGTCCTCTATCAGATATACGACTTACAAATATTTTCTCCCCTTCTGTGGCTGTCTGTTCATTTTCTTCATCATTTCTTTAAAAAAAAAAAAAAAAGTTTTACATCTTAATGAAGTCCAATGTATGTTTTCTTGTGTAGCTCATGCTTTTGATAGTCTACCCAAGGCCATGAACGTTTTCTTCCAGAAGTTTTATGGGTTTAACTGTTATATTTAGGTCTGTAATTTATTTTCAGTTAATTTTGGGGTGTGGTGTGAGGTCAAGTCTAAGTTAATTTCCTTTATTTTTTTTTTTATTTTTTAATTTTTTGCTTATAGATATCCCATGGCCTTGGCACCTTCTGTTGAAAAGACTTTTTCCCATTGAATTGTCACAGCACCTTTGTCAGAAATCAATTGAGCAGAAATATATGGGTTTATTTCTGGATTCTCAAGTCTGTTCTCTTTGTCTATATGCCTGTCCTCAAATCCACATTACACTGTCTTGATTATTGTAGCTGTATAGTATGTTTTGAAATCAGGTAGTGTAAGTCTTCCAGGTTTTTTCTTCTTTCTCAAATTGTTTTGCTCATTCTAAGTCCTATGAATTTTTCTACAAATTTTAGAATCATCTTGTCAGTTTCTACCAAAAGAAAGAAAAAGAAAGACAGAAAGAAAGAAAGAGAGAGAGAGAGAGAGAAGAGAAAGAAAGAAAAAGAGCTGGGATTTTGATAGGGACTGTGTTGAACCTATGGATCCATTTGGGAAAAACTGACATCTTAACAATATAGAGTCTCCTAATTCATAAGCATGTTATATCCTTCCATTCATTTGGTCTACTTTAGTTTCTTCCAGTGATGTCATTTTTGGTGTACAATTCTTACACATCTTTTGTTAAATTTACTCCTAAATATTTTATGATTTTTGGTGCTATTGTTAATGGAACTGTTTCCTTCATTTCATTTTTGAATTATTACTAGTATATAAAAATACTATTAATTTTTTATATCAAACTTGGAAAATGTGACTTTGCTGTTATTAACTCTAGTAAATTTTGTTGTTATTGTTGATCCCTTAGGATTTTCCACATATAGAATCATGTCATGTGTGAATAAAGACAGTTTTACTTCCTTCCGATCTGGATGCCTGTAATTTCTCTTTTTGCCTATTTACACTGGCTTGAAATTCCAGTAAAATGTTGACTAGAAGTAGCCAGATAATATCTAATTGAGAAAAGCACTCAGGCATTCACTATTGAGTGTGATATTAGCTGTAGGTTTCCCATAGGTGGTCTTTATCAGGTTGAGGATTTTTCCTTCTAAGCATATTCAGAGTTCTTATCATGAATGCATGTTGGATTTTCTCAAATACTCATTCTGCATCTTTTGAGATGGTCACATGGTTTTTATCCCTTCTGCTATTAATATGGTGTAATACCCAGTTTGGGGGTGTTAAACTAACTTTGCATTTCCCACTTGGTCATGGTTTATAATCTCTTTCATATGTTGCCATATTTAGTTTGCTAATATCTTGTTAAGAATGTATCTGTATTCATAAAGAATATTGATCTGTAGTTTTCTTGTGATTTTTTTTCTGATTTTGGTGTCAGGTTTTTAAGTTCTTTTCTTTTCAATCCTATGTACACATTTTGGATGTCTTTTGCAAACACTTAATGGCTGAGGGTTTTTTTTAATCATTTAACACATTTATACTTAAAGTAATTTCTAATATATTTGGATTGATTTCTAGCAATATATTTTGTGTTTCCTTTTTGTACTAAATTTTTTAATGTTTATTTTGCCCCACTTTTAATGTTTATTTTGCTCCTTGTGTTGGGTTGATGGTTATTTCTCATTCTGCTTTTTCTTCTACTGGTTTTGAAGTTATATATTCTATTGTCATTCTTGTAGATGTCAACCTAGAACGTTTTAAATGGATATATAGCAGAGTTAATTGTTACTTTTTATTACATCTGTAATAAAAGAAGGACATTAGAACCCTTTAGATTCAGCCACTCTCCTGCTGACTTATATTCTTTGTTGTTGTATATTTTAGTTCAATCATGTTTATTTTTTAACCCAATGATTCATAAATAATAGTGTTTCATACAATCAATATATGTTTAAATTTACCCGCCTATTTGCCTTTTTTGTCACTCATCATTTATTTTTCATCTCAAATCTTACATCTGGGATCACTTTTTTCCCAGCTGAAGTATTTATTAGAATTTCCTTCATCAAAAGTCAGAATCTCTCTGATTTTATTTTATTTTTTTAATGACTTCTTTTACTGTCGTTCTTAAAAAATATTTCCACTGGGAATAAAATTCTAGGCCCTAGGTTACCAAAATGGTTTTCTCTCAGCACGTTGAAAATATTATCCAACTGTTCTTCAGCTTATCCTGCTAGTCCTGAGGACAAAGGTGAAGACAAGCTCTTGCTCCTTGGAAGGCAGTGTTTCTCTTCTCTCTGACTGCTTTGAAGATCACTCCTGTGGTTCTAGTCGTCTGCATTTTCACCACGGTGTCTTCACGGAGTTTCTTTTGTTTGTTCTGCTTGGAATTCGGTGAGTTCCCTTCATCTGTCATTTGGTGTCCGGCATGAGTTAGGAATTACTCTGTCATTAGCTCTTAAGATTTTAGCCAAAGCTAAAAGAAAATTAGCTCATTATCTCCTTCTGGAATTTTCATGAGGCATGTGGCAGACCATCTCACTCCCCACCACGCTTCTTAACCTCAGATTGTTTCTATATACTATATTCTGGATAATGTCTTCTGATCCACTTTCCAATTCACTAATTATTTCTTCAACTGTGTCTAATCTGCTGTTAAACCTGTCTGAGGAATATTTAATTTCAATTATTTTTCTGTTTATGAAACTTCTATTTGGCTCTTATTCATACCTGATAGATCATTTTTATAGTATCTTTCTCTTCACTTGTATATTTAAACTTAAAAAAAAATCTTGAAGTGCATTGAACGTGGCTATCGTATATTTTGTTTCTGTTAATTTTGGCGTCTAAACTCTTTGTAAGTCTGCTTCTCTGGTCTTTGTTTTTTCCTTGCTGGTTTTCATTCATAATATTTCATTTCCTTTAACGGTTTTCTTGTTTAATATCTTAAGTTTATAGATCTTAAAATTTATCTGTGGGTATTTTTTTTAAAGATTTTATTCATTTATTTGACAGAGAAAGACATAGCGAGAGAGGGAACACAGCAGGGGGAGTGGGAGAGGGAGAAGCAGGCTTCCCGCTGAGCAGGGCGCCTGATGTGGGGCTCGATCCCAGGACCCTGGGATCATGACCTGAGCCGAAGGCAGACGCCCAACGACTGAGCCACCCGGGCGCCCCTATCTGTAGATATTTTTGAGGCCTAGCAGAATTGAGGGTCTCGGGGAGGATCTACGGCTACCTCTTCCTTTGTTATACATGTGGGGGTACTACCATCCCGGACTTTAAATTCTAGGCTCAAAGTTTTCCAGAAATGCACCCAGGAAGTATGCATTTGGGCTTCCAAGCTGAGTGTGGGTGTGATTTCTCAGAGCAAATATGGTCCCCATAGCAGCAGGCAATTTTCTTGATAGTCTTTTTGGGAAGTGGGTTATTTCTCACTGACCCTCACACTGAATGTAGAGTCCTTGGAAGATCCCAGCTTTATGTAGGGCTGTGCTGCAAGACTCCCCACCCAGGGCAGGCCTGGGCTTGGATGCCGTCCATCACCCACGAGAGCCATGTTTGCTTGGCTCATCAGATGTCTTCAGGGCAGCTCTTCCCTCTGTGGGTCCCACTTTCACTGCACCTTCGGCTTCTCACCTCCGTATACCCTGGGGAGCTCATCAATGCCTGTGAGTCGCTCTCTAACATGTGATCACACAAGCTCTTGTCCTCGTACAGAGGACAGAATCAGGATTTTGAAGGTGGGCTTTTTCTGGGAAGCCTGGGTCTCATGGCTGCAGGGTCCCAGCTCCCTAGACTGGTTCCTGACTCTGCTGCATCCCGTTCCCCCATGACCCTGGGAGCGACTGGGCGGTAGCAACAGGGCTGGTTTATGCCAGTCTCTGGGGTCTCAGTCGTAAGTGGGTCTCATGCTGGAACTCCAGGGGGTCTGGGTTGGGCCGCCAGCCCTCGGCGGGCTGGACTGAGAAGGACCTGCTCCTACAATCTCTCTACCCCTCAGAAAGGGATGAATCTTCCTTCCTTCTTACACTAACTTGTACCAAGGCCCACTGGCCTAATTCAGCTAGGGGCCTCTGGGCCAGGGGCCAGCAAACTGGGACCTCTGGGCCAAATCTCAGCCCTGACCTGTTTTCACGTTTAAAACAAATAAACAAACACACAAACAATTTTTAAAACAGAAGACAGCTTGAATGGGATCCACAACACCGATGATATTTACTGTCTGGTCCCATTATGGAAAAGTTTGCTGACCCCCAGTCTAGGCCAGGGTTGTCCATTAGAAATCTAGTGGGAGACACAGATGTAACTTAACGTTTCCTAATAGTCACAGTTGAAAAGATAGGAAAAAATAGATTAGATTCACTATAATATACTTTACTGAACCCGATACATTGAAAATATTATCACTCCCATATATAATCAATATAAAAAAATTGGCATGAATGACATCATTTCTTCAAAAGCTGGGTGTGTGTGTCATGCTTACAGGACATCTCAGTTTGGATGCTACGTTTTCCTAAGAACTACTCGGTCTGCATTTAGGTATAAAGCGTACAGTTAAAAAAGGAGGTTCTCTTGCCTAAGTCATTCTAAACATACTTAAAGTTTTCTGATCACTGAATTGGGGGGTCTATACTTAAATTTAAACTTGAATTTGCTTAACTTCAATCAAATTAAAATTCACATTCCTCGGTTTCACGAGCCACATAGCAGGTAACCAGGGCCCAGTGGGGCTGCTGAATGGTTATTGGACACAGCCATTCTCGTGTGGCCCCCCGGCATCCAACCCAGGGGGACCCAGGGAGGGGCCCCCATGAACACCGCAGTGCTGAGAGGGTACCTGACGCAGGCAGACGAGGGACACCTCATAAGCCCTGACATCCCCAGCAGGGGCATGTCCTTGCAGGCCCCTCGGCTCACACTGCACAGAATGTTCCCTGGATTCCCTGCCTCGAGCCCCCGGAGCCCGTGACCCACACCTCCCTGTCCACTGCCTGCCTGGGACTCTGGTCCTTCCACCACATCTGTCTCCCACCGGCCAGGCCTCCCCCGACTTCTGCTCTCAGGAGGCTGTCAGGAGCAGTGGTCAGGGCGCGAGGCCGCGTTTCCAGGCTGCTCGCAGAGCACCAACTACCTTGGGCTCCGTCGTGCCCCTCACCGCCAGCTCCGGCCGGTCACACCAGGAAGTCGGGCGGGGCGGGGGGCTCCCACGACAGCCCCCCCTTCAGAGCCCCCCCCCGCCCCTCCCCCACACCGCTCTCCGTGCTGGTGAACTGTTCTTGAGTGACAGGGCCGTAAATAGGCGAAGGCGTGGGCTCTGGCTGATCAAAGGGCCCCCTTCAGAAGCCTTCATTAGCTGCTATTCTGGGAACTGGTTATTTTAAGGTTAGTGTATTTTTTCTTTCCTGAGGAGCCGTCTTAGTGGATGGCGAGGTCCTGAGGTGCTGGCTCTTCAGTCAAACCACACAAGCCCTGTTTTGTCTAGGGTTTCAAAGATAAACCTATAATGAAAGCGTCAGTTGACGCTGAGCGCCACCACCCCCATTCCTGGGCCGAGGTGGGCGGGCCCGCCGGGGAGTCCCCGAACCCCACGAGCCCAGGAGACCTGGAGGGAGCCTGAGGTCAGAGCCCTCCGGGCCCGGGCCGCCTGGGGCCCCTGGGACGCCGTGCCGGGCCTTCTCATGGCCGGGGCAGCCCCCGCGGGCTGTGCCCGGAGCCGGGCTCGGGAGGCTTCTCTCAGGACAACGCCCAGCTTCAGCCGACAGCCTTCCGAGGGAGGACGCCCACCCTCAGCAGCGGCCGGGGGAGCGCACGCTGACGTCACAGTTTGGGAAGGTGGTGATGCGCTGTGCTGGCGGGCGCGTGGGGACCCGGGCACTCCCGGCCCTCGCTGGTGGGGCCGCGGGTCACGGCGCCACGGAGCTCTGGAGAGGAGTCCAGCACCGTCCGCTAACGTTAGATCATGTGCCCGTGCGGCTCCCAGGCCGGTGCCCGGGGTAGCAGAGTCCCGGGGCTGGGGATTTACGTCGGGGGACCCTCGGCATGGCCCAGTTTGTAAGAGCGAGAAACAGCCGCTTGATTCGGGCTTGGGGGGGTGAGCAAACAGAGCCCCCCCCAGCAGCAGGAGGGACCCCCTCGCGAGCTGCCGAGGAAGATGACCAGAGCTGGATAACGAGGGCGCGCGGCCCACGATGGCGGAGGGGAGGGCAGCGCGTGCTCGGCTGCAGGGCACGGGGACTGCCGGGCAGCGGGCAGCCTGCGCCCCTGAGATGTCCCGTTCTTAGTTGTGCGAGGTCAAGGTGCCCCTCCCAGGCCGTGGGCACTGTCCCAGCTGCAGCCTCCTGCTCTGGTGCTTGGTCCTCCGCCCACTGGGGCTGCTCGCCCACCGGACCGACCCCCAGAGCTCCAACCCAGACGGCCCCCTCTGCAGGCCTCCAGGTTCACGCTAGGGCTTGGCCATGGGTCTGAGCCTCCTGCCCCTCAGTGGGTGCGGAGATGGGGGGTGCTGTCCGCAGGGGCCAGGCCCCCTCCAGGCCTGAAGACCAGCCCGGAAGTGACACACGCCTGCCTTCTGCCCCGCCCCGTTGGTGAGAACGAGTCGCCTGGCCCTTCCCAGAGGAGTTGGGGGAATGGCGTCCCAGCAGGACGGCCCTTTCCAGCCACGTGATGGGAGGAGCAGGGACCTTTGGAGCCGTCTGTGGGTCAGGCCATCTGTCCGGCCATCCGTGGGCATCCAGAGGCGGCAGACTCACCCGTGCCCCAGGCTGGCCTACCTGAGCGTGGGGTGGCCTCCACGGCCAGCCTGCCCTTGCCCGGGCGCTCCTCAGCGAGGCTGCCAGCCATTGAGGGGATGACCGCATGGCCAGCAGCTCAGCCCTCTGCCCGTGGCCCCAGGGAGCGAGCCCTCATGCTGGGCTTGGTTCTGGGGGTCAAGTCCCCAGCAGGGTTAGAGGGCACCCAGGGAGAGAGGCCATCTGGCCCCCCAGCATGGGCTGGCACCCAGTAGGCAGCCGTAGGCACCCTTGCACAAAAGGGACAAGAGGGGGCCATGGGAGGGGGCCGTGGTCGGCTGCGGGGTCCGTCCTGCCATCTGAGCCACTCCTCTCGTCACCCTCATCCCCGTGCTCTGAGCCGCATCTGTAGGGAGCCCCTTCACGGAGGTCAGAGGACTGGGTGAGCCATCGCGGCCGGGGGTATCAGGTGACCCAGTCACACCTGTGGGGCTGAGTTTCTGCCGGAGATGAGAGTCACGCCCCTCCCACTTCAGAGACTCAGTCTCCCCCTCTTCGATATGACAGCATTGGTCAGGCGGCCTCTGAGGGACCTGCAGGCATTCTAGACCTTCCCCCCCCCCCATCAGGGGTGAGACACACAGGCCCCTGTGAGGTCTAGGGGGTTTGGCCACCAAGAGGCCATAGTTGTGGGACGGAGGTCAGAGCTGGCCTGGAGCTGGACCCTGGACCTTGTGTCAGGGCTGACACCCAGGGCAGCATGCTGGCCCGGGCCTCTCCAGATGCGAAGGCAAGAGGCAAGAATGCTGACCTCGCGGTCAGTCCGTTACTGACCCCCAGTCCACTCCCTCCTGGCCAGCAGGAGCAGATGCCCCTTGGCTTCCCAGGAGGGAATGTGAGTACCGGCTTTTGAAGTCTGTTTCTGGCCTTGAAAGGCCCACAGGGGCCCAAGAGTCTCACCTTCGATGGGATGGGAAGGTCTAGAATGCCTGTAGGTCCCTCAACAGCCACGTTCTGGCATGGGTCCTGGGGCTGGGCGTATTCCTTGGAAAGCAGTGACCCAGAGTGTGGCGCCCCACCCAGCAGCAGGTCCCCATCTCTGGGAACCCAGAGCTGTTGTACCTGAGCACGGCCTGGGGGAGCCCATGGGGAGATACGCGGTGCTCACAGGGCTCACTACTCTCTGAGTCTCAGTTTCCCCCTCTGTCCAAGGCAGGGAGGTGGGAAGGAGAGAGGTGCACATGTTCAGGGCCACTCAAGCTGACCTGGTCTCCTCTGATCTCTGCCCACACCCCCGATGCCCAAGAGGCCCAGAGCCTTCCCAGAGAGTTGCCAACGGCTAGGCCAACTAGGTGCCTCCAGGGCCGGCTCTTTTCACCTAATTTATGGACCCGGAGCCTCATCCCTCCCTGCAGTCCTGCCTCAGTGGGATTTGAAACTGGGCAGCTGGGCCCCCATGCCCGTGTGTTCTCAGGTTGCACCTGTCTGGCTCCTGGTTGACTGACGGCCTAGGCCTCCCACTCACATGTGGGAAGGCCCAGGGACCTTCCCATCCCCCCTCCCCATTTCACAGAGGATCAAAACCCGGCCTTCCCTTTGTACTTGTGCGGCCAGCAGCTGCGTTCAAGCCCTGCCCCCTTGGCTCACTGGCCATGAGAACCAGTGAGTCACATCAGGGCCTCCGTGACCCCATGAGTCTGTCCGTGGAGGGGGTGATATTAGTGCTACTGGGCCAAGTGCTATGGAGAATTCCTGGGTCGATCCACATCCAGGCCCGAGGAACCTCTTGTGCAAAGGCCCTGTGGCACAGGGAAGTACAGCAAGTTCCAGAACCAAGAGATCTGGGTGTCTGATTGCACAGCTCAGAGAGAGTAGGCATGAGAGTGGGCTGGCCATTGGGCAGGGAGTGGGGCTCAGGGGCTAGTCAGAGAGTTCAGGCTCTGCTCTGACCCCACTCGCTTCTGGACCTGAGCCTCAGTTTCCCCACTGCACCATGGCCCCCTGCTTTCTGTGGCTTCAGCAGTTGTCCAGAATTGTTCTTTCCTCCATACCTCCCTCCCTCTTTCCCAGGCGTTTCCCTTCCGGTCTGCCCGGGGACGATCCCCGCCACCGCACCCCCCCACACACCGAGGCCTCTCCTGAATGACTCTATTTATAGGCCACAAATATTGGCCAGAAAGGAAATTTACATTTTTTGAAAAATGTAGCTCAAGTCCATGTGAACTTCTGTGGGTTGACTGAGCAAGGCTGGGGACAGGGAATGGCGGCAGGCAGACATGCGAGCGGGCTGTGCGCGGCGGCCCCCGGCCCTCTGTGAGCGCTGTCGGGTGGCATATCATCAACAGCATCAGCTGGGAGAGTCGGGGTGGGCAGGGTGTCTGCGGGGGCCCAGGCGTGAGGGCGGCCGGAGCCTTGTCCCTGAGGCCAACCCTGCCCAGCCGCCTTGGCCGACCTCAGAAAAACATGTATTTTGATCAAAATGGGCCCTTTTTTAAACTTGTCACCCTGCGGGTCAGAGCACAGCCTGCCCCCGGCCAGTCCTGCATATTAAGCAGTGGCTTGGTCACCACCAAAAATAGATGTCCCAGCCCGGAGGCAGGGCTGTCCCACCACCCTGGGAGGGGGCAGCTGGCCCAGGCCCCGGCATGCGGGCCCCGAGGGCCGGCAGCAGTGAGCCTATGCCCAGCCCGCTGGGGGCCACCACCCCTCGGGGTCCCAGAGCGGGGCCGGGGACAGGATATGAACGTCCAGGAGCATCCAGGGGTGGGAACTGGGTGTCAGCCATGGCGGCCCAGGCCTGGTGGGGCCCAAGCGCAGCCCTCGCCTGCCGGGGCCGGGTGGCAGGTGGACGCCAGCAGGTCCCCAACCGCAAAGCCACATGCAGCAAGTAGTGGGCGGCCTCCACCCTGCCCGGGCCTCTGGGATCCACAGGCGTGGGGCTTTCCTTCTCTTCGGAGGCCGGTGTCCACAAAATGGCTGACGCGGCCCTTCAGGCCGGGCTGCAAACGCATGGGAGTCGCCGTGCGGAGCTGGTGTTTATTTTGCCGAGCGTACGGCCTTTCGTTGCCCGGGTTCCGAGTGCTCCAGAGGCAGATGGAAATTTTTGTGGATTGAACACGGGGCTGAGGCGCGCTGGGCTGTTTGGGTTGGCAGCGTGCTCCCTCCCCACCCCGTTCCTCATCCGCTGCTCCCGCCCGCGTCACCCGAGCATCCATTCATGCCTCCGCTCCGGGTCCCCTCCCCCCTCCTCCACTCCCAGCCCTCGGTGCCCTCCCTCCCTCCCACTGCCTTGGGGCAGCGGCGGTGGGGAGGTGGGGGCGTGCTGGCCCAGAGCAGGGTAACCTCGAACCCCCCCCCCGAGTTTGGAAGAGGCTGCAGGAAGAGGGAAGACAGAGTGGGAAGGTCAGCTCCTTGGGGCCCTTTTCAAACTGGGGGCCCCTCTGACCTCCAGATCCTCGTCTGTGAAATGGGAGCCATTGTACAGACAAGGCAAGCAGTGTGTGGGGCATGCCTGTGGGTCCGGCGCCAGGAAAATGCTCAGTACACGAGGCCCGTCACGGGTCCTGCTCTCGGGAAGGCAAAAAGGCACTCAGATAGCGTGAGGGGCAAGGCTTTATACCCCCCTCCCACTCGGGAGGAGCCCTCTGTGTCTCTTGGGACGTGGACCTGCTGGTCTGCAGGAAAGACCTGTGGGGGCAAGGGAGCAAGGCATGTGGATACCTGGGGGAAGAATATTCCGGGTAGAGGGCACAGCCCGTACAAAGGCCCTGCAGTGGGGCCATGCCTGGTTGTCTGAGTGGCCAGAGCCACGGGCTGAGGAGGAGCCTGGAGGGTCGGGGCAGCTAGGTAAAGGGCTGGGCAGACCGTCAGGCCCCGGGAGCCACTGGAAGAGCCTGAGACGTCCCTGGAGGGAGGTGGGGGTCTTCAGGGCCAAGGAGGGCAGAGAGCCAACTCCCATCTTTAGCGATGCTTCTCTGGCGCATTGAGAACAGCCCGGACAGGGGCACGTGTGGCTGCAGGAGGACCTGCGGGGGCCAGCGCACCCCTTCCCACGCCTCCCCCGTGCCCACTGCCACCCCCCCGCCCTGGGACGCAGGTCGGTCAGCGTGCACAGCCCCCCCTCTGCTCCCTGCCGGCCAGGAGCCACAGGTCAGGTCTCACACATAAAGAGCCGTCTGTGTGGGCAGCGAGGTGGCCGGCCAGCCTGCCGCCCGCACAGGGACACTCTATCCAGCAGGGCCACCCACCCCCACCCTGTTGGACCACCAGCACCCACCCCCTGGCAGGAGCTCCGCGCAGCACTGCGAGGCCCTGGCCTAAGCTACTGACATCCAGGCGACCCTTGTCACCTGGCTACTCTCGGCCCCAAGAACCAGAGCAATGGGGCCCAGCAGAGTGCCTGTGGTCACAGCCTGGGCGCACCGGGCAGACACACGGGGTCTTGGTTTTAAGGCTTTGTGACATTACCTTTTTATAAGAGGAGTCGCATTCCGAAACCAGGGTGGAAATCATGTCAGCAGCATCCCCGAGAGTGTCTTCTCAGCCCTGTACCATCTCTAGCACCCGTGGGTGTCCTAGAAATTGAGGCCCCTCTGGTCTGGACAGAGGGACCAGAAGTCACGGGAGCAGGAAAGGAAGCCTCTTGAACTATTATTGCAGGTGTGCACAAGCATCCATTCGTCTTATGTCCATTGGGCACCAGCTGCACGCAGGGGTTGCCCCCAGAGTGGGACGGGCTGACCTCTGCCCTGTGGAGCACATAGTCGGGCAGGCAGCAGAGGGGACGTACAGAGGGTCGGGGGCCAGGGGCTACAGGAGGGAATGAGGTGGAGGGTGTTGTGGGGTGGAAGAGTATCCCGATGCGTGGCTTGTGCAAAGGCCCTGGGGCCTGGGGTGGGTGAGGGTGAGAGCAGGTGAATTCTGCAGCCACCACCCCCGGTCCCACCCACATCTGTCCCATGCCTGTCCCTCCCAAGTTCCTCTCTCCTGGTGGGTGGAAATTTAGGGAAGCCCACGGGTCGCTCTCCTTTAAAGGCAAGAAGATGACCATGGGCAGGCCGAGGGCCCTGGGAGGATGTGACTCATCACACCCTGCAGAGTTGCAGAGGGCTGGAGGGCGGGGGCCCAGGTAGGTCACCCCCTGCTCCCATGTCTGCTTAGCTCACCAGCACGCAAGCCAGCTTACCGTGCTCTGCCTCGGTCTCCCTGCCCCCCTCCCTGCCCCATGGGTGCCTCGTGGATTGGGCAGAAGCTGCTTGCACGGGGTGGGTGCTCCGTGGCCTTCTCGGGGCCTCCCTGTGCTGAAGGCCGGAGGAGGAGCCAGTCCTGCCATCTAGGGATGCGCCACTCACTGGGAACACCACCGGCAAGGCCTCGGGGGATCGGGCCAACTGGCTTCTCTGTCCCCCTCCATCTCCCTCTGTTCCAGCCTGCCCGTCTCCGCGCCCAGCACCCAGTGACAGCCAGAGCTAAGAGAACAGTTACCCTGGGGCACAGGTGGGCACCACGGAACTGCCCTCCCCACCTGCCCCGTCCAGGCCGGCTCCCTGCCTGGCTCAAGCAGACCCTCGGATGCTACCACTGGGGCTCATCGGGGTTTGGCCAGAGTCCCCAGAGGTCAGAGCACTGTCCTGCTGCTGGCTTCAAGCTTTCCGTTGCCACAGTGACCCCCAGGCCCCAGCCTCAGAGCCGGCCACATCTTCCCTGCCCTTTTGCAAGGAAAACCACCTGATTTTTCAGCTCCGTAAATGTCAGGGGAGCCTCTATTTCCCCGGCTGGTGAGGAACCTCCACGTGCGGGCACCACCCAGCAGGGCCGCGTGTGGCCACTGCCCCATCTTCTAGATGAGGAGAGGCGGGATCGTCCCCGGTGAGGGCCGAGTGAGGAGAACGCCGCCTGGCCCCCTGTCTGGCCCCATCTGTGGGCTCCCTACCCAAACCATGCTTTACACAATGTGGCTGACTGCACTCAGCAGGCGAGGAGGGGAGACGCCCCCCGCCTTCCCAGCCCCGTCCCTCCTCGGCCAGCACGAGCCTGAGAAACACCCCTTGTTTCCGGCTTTCTCACCGCTGGGTTTGCTGTCACAACTCTATCCCGTCGTGGAGGAAATGTCCCTCTGGCCTGTGTCTCCCCGGCCCAGACTCAGGACTGCACGCCCCCCTGCCTCCGAGCTGGGACCCCCATACTGGGCACAACGAGGCCCAGGGCAGCGGGAAGGCCTTGCGGGTCCCCCGGGAAGCCAGCAGCTGTAGGCCGTTCTCCCCGCTGAGGGCCTGTCCCTGTCCACACACGAGCCCATTGCTGAGCCGTCCCTGCCCCCAGCCCCTGGCCGGCGTGGCGGGAGCAGGAAGTCAGGGCAGGTGCCGACCCAAGCGGCCTTCACCTGGTCGGGAATGGTTCCTGTGTGGAGCGAGCTGGTGCCTGTTCCCCCGGACCTCGCCCCCCTGGGCCGTGGGAGAGACTGCCATGCACGGCTGGTGGCACGCCATCCCACGGGGCCACGGCGGGCCATTGCTCCCGCCTCACCTGGGCTGTCCCCAGCATCCCGGGATTTATGAGGACTCTGCCCGCGGCTCGAGGCAGGCCGTGCCCGGCAGGCTCGGGGAGGCCCGACACCTCCCTAGTGGTGATCCGTGCCTGCGGACCATCCCTTCTGCCGCGTCCCCCACCTGCGGGCAGCTGGGCAGAGCTCTGTGCCGTGAGGGCTGGCAGACAGGAGCTGAGCCGGCACCGGGGACCCTCTGATGGCCGTTCTTGTCTTCCGTGTCCCCTAAAGCCCCCCACCCCCAGAGCACCCAGGGCCGAGCCGACCCCGTCTCTGCTGCCCGCCCAGCCTCGCCTCCTCCCTGCCTGCCCACCTGCTGCTGCCCACCCTCGGCCCTCACGCTGGGGCCCCAGTGGCCTCCCCTGCAACCTCTGACCGCGCTGTGGTATGTCTCGAAGGCTCTCTGCCTTCTCTGCGGGGCCAGCTCCTGTTCCTCCATGCTTCCTGGGCTCCAGCCCCGTTCTTGGGCACAGGGAAGATTTCCGCACCCAGCCTTCGCCTGTGCTGAGCCCCAGCTCGGGATGCTCTGTGCATGTGCACCGCGTGAGCAATGGGGAGCCAGGGGCACGGACGCCTGGGGGCTGGGGCGCATTGCTGCCCACCCTCCGTCCTTCCTCTTGCCGCCGCCGTCAAAAGGGGCCACGGACGAGGTTGCTCAGTCTGACCTGCAGGCCCAACAAGCTGGGGACAGGCCAGTCCCCAGCACTCACCCGGCCCACAAAAGCCTTCCTTGGGTACGCGGCTGTGCCGCAGGCCCCCTCACCAGCCAGGGTCACCTTAAAAATAGCCGTGGCGGGGTTTGCGGCAACAGGCAACCCTTTTGGACTAATTCTTCGGTAACAGCAAAATGATGCTGAGTTCCCTAAAAAAAAAAAAAATACCCACTCTATTTCCTCATTAACATAATTGCAAACAGAACAAATCTTTCTTGATTTCATGTAAACAACAGCTTGAAATAGTTTATAATCTTTGCAGGTATCAAATTAAGTTCTTACTTATGGTCTGGAAATTAATTACCCTTGCAGTGAGACAAATGTGAAAACTGTGTATTTTTGACAAGAAAATTAAGCAGCTATTGGGGGAAAGGTAACTTAATCGTCACGGAGAAAATTGTTTATAAATTGGTTGCGCGTTGTCTGAACTCTCGCCTCCGCAGCCAGCCGGGGTCTGGGCTTGTTTGTGGGCTTGTGTTTGCCTCCTTTGGGGCTGGTTTGGGCCGTTGTGGGGCTTGCAACGGAGGAAGGGTCAGAGGGGCCGAGAACCGGGCAGGGAGGAGGAGAGGAGGGAGGGAAGAGGGAACCCATGCGAAGGGGCGGAGGAGGGACAGGAGACTGGGACGCAGTGACCAGGGGCAGCCCTTCCCTGACCACAGAGCAGAAACGGGGACCTGGACGGAGGGAGGAAGCAGCTCCCTCTGTTAACTGGGAGGAGGGCTCCGGGCCGAGGGGCAGCACGACCAAAGGCCCTGGGGCAGGGCTGTGTCTGGAGCAGACGGGAGGCCGGGCGCCTGCTGGGAGGTGTAGGAGAGGAGCTCTCAGACGAGGGCGGCGGGGGTGGGCCGGAGCCTCGTGTGTGCGTGGTGTGCGCGAGTCGCGCCCCAGACGGCTGGAGGGCAAGTTCGGAGGGACTAGGGCACCCAGTCCTCGGGCAGGATTGGAGCCGTTTGCATTCGCTCGCCATGGTCTATCCTGTTATGGCAAACCTGCTCCAACACCCTCTCCCCTGTGGGGTGTCTCCTCCTCCAGGAGTGGGATTTCTGGGTCGACATCGGGAATATTTACCAGACTTTCTCAGTAGTCAGAGACGTCCGCAGTAGGAGTGAGGTCCTCAGCACAGGAGGTGGCCAAGCACCTGGCAGGCTGCATGGAGGGGTGTGGCCACGGGAGGGCGTGTCTTCCACGCCTGCCCCTCCAAGCTCCAGGGGTCCCACCCCCACACCCCCACACCCCACGCAGCCCCTGTCCTTCTCCCCTGCCTTGGCCCCCACCTGGGTACGCCCCTGCAGCAGCCCCTCTGCACCAGGCCCCCTCTGATGTGATGCGCGGCCCAGCGAGGTGGTGAGGAGGGGCCGGAGTGGACGTGCCCATCGGGCCAAGGCCCATGGCGGCAGCTCTGGGGCAGGCGGGGCAGGGCGAGGGCTGCCGGATCCACACCCTGCTTAGCATTCATACGACTGGACATGTTGCTCAGCCCGTGTGCACCAGTGTCCTCAGCCCTGAAGCGGGGGATGGGAACAGCCACAGGGCTGTTTGGGGGTTGGGGATGCGCCAGGTGGCTCACCCAGAGCTGGGACGTAGCGCTCACCGGGGATGACAGGTGAGCACGGTTTTCCAGGTTATGGAATAATTCAGCTGGCGCGGGCAGCAGAGAACGGGCGGGCCCAGAACAGGAGGGGAGGGTTTGGTGTGGCCTGTGTTCACAAGGCCATGACCATGGGGCCAGACCCAAGGGGTAGAGGACAGGATCGCACAGCCCAATCTGGCTGCCCAGTCTAGAGAACGTTCCAGAAGGGAGAGGGGAGGCAGGGGATCAGCAAGCCGCTCAGGGTGGGCGCTGGTGACGGGCAGGCACACGTGGGGCCCGAGCTGCTGAGAGGTAGAAGCGACGGCCTGTGGTGGCGGGCGGAGATGGGACCGGGTGGTGGCTCGATGGCCTTGCCGGGGGCTGGGGTGGGGTGGCACGAGCAGGACTCTGGAGGCATGCACCCTTCCGCTCCAACAGGACACCCCCAAAAGTCTCGCGGTGGAAACACATCAGGTGGCGCACTTGGCATTCCCCCAGGGGCCCCCACACCCGCCTTCGCCCCAGATGGCAGGCTCCCCGTCTTGCTGGCTGGCCCGTTGGATCGGTCAGCGCATGCTGCTGTGACAAATGCCACAGACCATGCAGCATAACCGTGGACCCTCGTTCTCTACACCTCTGGGGACTGCTAGTCCACGGTCAAGGCTGCCGTCCGGCTGGCGTCTGCTGAGGACACTTCCTGGCTCAGGGACGGCCACCTTCTGATGGTCGGCACACAGCCTCCTCCGGGCACGAGGACGCTAGCTGACCAGGGCCCCACCCTCTGCCCTCATTTAGCCTCCAAATCTCCAAATACAGTCACTGGGTGTGAGGGCTTCAGCATGTGGATTTGGGGGGGGATGCAATTCGGTCCATACCACCCATCCACTGCCGGAGCACCCAAGCGTGGAGCCCAGTGTCACCCCAATCTCCTCCCACAAGTGAGGCCCAGGGGCCACAAGCAGGAGGTTAGGGAGGGAGACCTGGGGACCCTTGGGGTCATGCCCGTGGGCCGGGTCAGGACAGCACAGCCCCTGCATGCGGTGAGGGGACCTGAGCCCGGGTGGCTCCCGTCTCTGCCACCTCCCTGGCAGCACAATGACCTCAGAAGGCCCCAGCCCCCCCCCCCCCCCCGGGCCCATCACGGGTGACGGAGCCACTAGCAGGGTCTGGGCCTTCGTTGGTCTCAGTGGTCAGGAAACTGGGAAGCTTTGGGGTCAGGCATGAGACCCCACCCTCCTGCTCACCAGCTGCAGGACCCTGGCCCCCACTATCTGAGGTGGCCCCTCGGGGGCCCGCGGGAAGAACGCTGCTGACCCTGGGCGAGCACAGGCACCTGCCAGAGCCCGCGGGTCTGTGTGCGGACCATCCAGTGAGCGGGACAGCCACAGAGAAGGTGGCCTGACCTCCACTCCTCTCAGTGGGGGCCCGGCCCCCGGCAGCCCCGCCCAGCACTGGGGCCCAGGGTGGGGTTTGGTCTCTGCTCTCAGCTCCTCCCTCCTCCTGCCTCCAGACCCCAGGCAGCTCCTCTGTCTCCCACTAACTAGCCTTGGGACTTGGGCAGCTCACAACTCTCCTCTGAGCCTCCGTTTACCCACCGAGACAATGGGGATGATGAGAGACCCCAACTCAGAAGAAGCAGAGGATTCGGTAGGATGGTACGCATTCAGCTTTAGGACAGGCTCCCTCCAGCGAGGGGTTCTTGCCATTATTGCTTCAAGGGGGTCCAGCCGGGGATGGGGGTGGTCCTGTGACCAGCAACCCAAGGGCTCCACTGAACCACTCCCTGGCCTTGGGGAAGGCTGTGTGGAACCTTTTAGACTAAGGAAGAAAACAGGAAGGACTCAGACCCTGGCCCCCTACCCGCCCCTGGTCAGCGGGACCGGGACTCCAACGCAGCCCCCCAGACCTTGTCAATGTTAACCGCCATCTTGAGGGGCCAGCCCTGGAATGTGGCCCCCCCTTGGACGCAGGTGGCCCCTTTATTCATTAAACCCACCAGAGACACTGGCCATACCTGAGCTAGGTCACATTTGACCTCCAGCCACCCCTCTGGGGCTCAGGCCTCGACTCAATGCCCTCTCATTAAGGTCTGCCCTTTGGGGTTGGTGGCTTTGGCGGCCACCCTGCCTAACAGCACCAACGCAGGGCTGCCGGAGTCCCCAAGAAGTGAGGACAGGCCTGGTGGAAGCTGATTCCCCCCGGCGTGGCACTTTCCAGGGGACAGAAAGGCACTGGTGTGTCCTCTAGAACCACAGTGGAGGCTCCAGGTCCAGGAAGTGGGGATCACAGAGGGAGGGAGCACAGAGAGGGCTGTCTGCTCAAGCCCATGGGCTGGAAACAGTGAAGCCAGTGCTGGGTCCCAGCTGTTCCCCCTGCAGGCCGGGGAGCCGCCATCCACCCAGGTCCTCCAGCCAGAGCCCAGGTCCACCCCGTCAGGCCCCGCAGCAGGGCCCAGGAAGTGCCCAGCCTTCCTGGCAGACCCTCAGCATGGCCCATGTTAGCCTAGCTCCCGCACCCGTGGCCAGGGGGTGGGCTAGGCAGTGCTCTGGGCTCATCGGCTCCATGGAGCCACCCCTGGGCCCCTGCCCAGCCTCAGTGTGTCCATGAGACCCACCGGGACGCGCCTGCCCCGGCCACTGCCGGTGAGCAGAAGACAGGCGGGCAGCACAGTCCCGATGTGAGCTGGGCTTTGGGGCACCTGCCTTGTGGCACCCCCAAACCTAGAGGCTGAGAAGGGGACAGAGCTGACAGGGACTCCAGCAGCCCCAGACCCCAGCCAGGGCCCCACACTGGACACACCCAGGGTCCAACGTGGCCTTGCAGGAGGATTCTGGGGCTGTCTGAGTTGATCACAGAGGACTAAACGGTGTCCGCGAGTCCAGCAGGGCCTCCGAGGGGCCGCGTTAGCCGCGCGGAGAGAGGGCTTGGCTAGGCGAGAGCACTCCTGGCCAAGGGTCAGCCTCAGCCAAGGCGGGGATGGGCCGGGGTGGGAGCCCGGCCGGCAAGCCCTACAGGCAGGGCTGGGAGAGGGGAGCCCAACTGTGTGTTTGGGGGGTTGTCTGCCGAGGGCTTGTGGCGTATACAAAGAGATGTTCTCGAGCCAGAGGGGGTCGCAGTGCCCCCCGCACCCTGGAGAATGTACCTAAGTCCCCAGGAACTCTTAGGGTGCCCTGTGCTGTGGTCGGGAACTGGAGGTGGTGTACCCCACCACCGCCCCCCCGACCTCACCCCTGTAGGCAGTGCTGATCCTGGGGAGGGCGGAGGAGGAGGTGGGCATGTCGGGGGAGGGTCTGTGTGCCGGGGTTAGGGACGGGGTTCAGAGCAGCCTGCCAGGACGGGGGCACGCAAGCCTGGGCCTGGGCCCTCTGCAGCCCTGCTGTCGGCCCCTCTCCCCCCTGCCTGCCCCGGCCTGCCCACCGCGCAGCTCAGGGGCTGGTGCCTGCCCGCGGCCTGCCCCCCAAATGCCCGGGATTGCCACCTGCTCAGACTTGCCCAGGGAACTCCTGGGGCCCTTCTTTCTCCTGTCCTCTCTGCCACCTCCGCTGCTCCTCTCCCAGTCTCTCTCCTACCCTACCCTCCTGCCCCCAGCTCAGCCCCACACGCTCCCATTTTGCTGCCCTGCAGTCTCATGCATACACGGGGTGCTCAGGAGGCCCCCCATGCCTGCAGCTAGCTCCAGCCGCCAATCCCACAGCCCCAAGGCCAGCGGCGTTCAACCCAGCCCGGGGGTGGGGGGTGGAGCCACCTTGGGTCACCTGCTTTAGCCACCTGGCAGGGCCCATTCGTGTGGAGCCCCGGGCCAGGGCAGGGCAGGGCCACAAGGAGCTCAGGGCCAAGGGGCAGGGCAGAGGGGGCTGGCCTCACACCCGCCATGGCAGTGTGTGCCCCTGGGTGCGAAAAGAACCAGGAGCTGTTTCTGCATCTCAAACTTGAGGTGTTTTAGGGGTCACTTGGTTCTCCACGATAGCCAGAAGCCAGTCAGAAGATAATGGGGGACGGGGGACCCTGTTCCCAGCATGCCGAGCGCCGCTTTCCACCCAACCCGCAGATGTGACTGCTCTCAGACGTAGGCCTCCGTGATGTCGCCTTGCAAGAGGGAAACTGAGGCTCGGAGCGCTCCGGCACCACTGGTCATGCAGCTCGTCGGCGGCCCACGGTTGACCAGCGCGTTAAGCGCCGGGAGTGGAAGCACGGTGGTGCGGTGGCGCCGGACAGGAGGGTGAGCTCTGGCGAGCACAGCCGAGCAGGTGCGCTCCTGGCGGAAGGGCGGGGTGCGGGGAGCTGTGCGCACCTCGGTTCCGGTCTTCGCACAGGGGAGACAGGGCAGCGTCACAAACTAGCGGGACGCTGATGACACCAGCTGTTTGGGGGGAGAATTAAGCTGGTGCATCACTGCAGGTGCACAAAACACCGTAGGTGAGGCGGCCGTAGACGCAAAATTGAAACCACTGAAAAGGCACAAGTAGGAAGAGTGTGTGTGTGTAGCACGGGGTCCTGCCAGCCCACGGGCAGCAGACAGAGGTGGCCTCTACCAGCTCCGGGACAGGGCTGAGAGGCAGAGGCAGGGAGCGAGGCTGCAGCCCCACGGGCCCCCTCCCCGCCCGACCCGACTCACCACAAACCGCAGGCGACGATGGAAAGACAGTTTTTAGTAGAAAAGCACTAAAGGGGGTGGCCAGGAACTGGAAAGAGGGTTCACAAGAGAAGGGCCACAAAGCAGAGAAGATGCCTTACTCCTTCTGTCCTCAAAGACAGGGCTGGTCAACCACGGCCTGGAGGTCTGATCCGGCCCCCGACCTGCTTCTGTAAATAAAGTTTTATTAGAACACAGCCACGCCCACTCGTGTAGGATCCATGTCTGGCCCCCGTGTGATGGGGCGACAGCAGAGTCGAGGAGCTATAACAGAGACCACGAGGCCCTCGACACCTAAGATATTTACCACCTGGCCCTTCACAGAAAAGCTTGCAAACCCTCACTCTAAGAACCCAAGTGGAGAGATGCAAGATCGGCAGAAATGAATGTAAACCCTGTGCCGGTGACGCCCAGATGAGACGGGCCTGGACACCGGCACCCCTTCCAGAAAGTGTTTCGATGATGTGTTTCAAGACCGCTGTTCTGGCTGTGACCCTGTCACCCTCCGTCCAGGAGTCCGCCCCTAAAAAACAAATCCAAATCCAAGTTGCCCCAAACACCAGTTCATGCAAACTGGTCAATCGCAGTCTTATTTGAACAGTGAAAAATCAGAAACAGAATGCGCGGCCGACGTTTGTGCATTAGGGACGATTGAGGCTTCCAGTGACCTGGGAAAAGGCCTGGTGTACGAGGTGATTCGGAGACGGACAGCGTGCTGCACGGTCCCCGCGAGCAGTGTGCGCGTGTGTGCGTCAAACACCCCCTCCTGGGGGTGCGGGCTGTCCCTGCCGTCTGTCTCTGGGGGGTGGGCTCCGAGATGCCGGCTTGAGGAGATTTTCCTGTATTTTCCAAAACATTCTGTCCTGAGTGGTCTTTGTTTCAACAAGTGGGAAGGAGTGAGCAGTAAACGTGGAGGGGAGGAGACTCTGAGGGGCTCCCCCATAGAAAGACCCTGGCCCATCTGTCCTTGCTGCACACTGGGCCACCTTGTATGGGAAGGGCGGTGACCCCGAGCTGGGCTGGGGGACCCGGGACCCACTCGACCCTCTCATCCAGGCTGGGTTGGGGGCCGGGCATGGGGACCTTTCTGCTCTGCCCGCTGAGCAGTGGGAGCTGTTGGCTTGCTGGGAGCCACTGGGCCTTGTGTAGGGTGGGGAGGGTGCCTCCCCGGGGCTCCCCTGCCTGACCACGTGCCCCAACCCATTCCCTCCACGGGGTGGGCACCATCAGGCAGCTGCCAGGAGAATACCGAGGCTCAGGGGCCCCCTTCGAGGTGACTCCCCCGGTTGGGGGTCTTCCTGTGGGTGGGACTCAGCCTGCACCCCCCTGAGGCTGACACTCTCCCTAAAGCAGGGCCCAGCCCCAGCCCCAAAGCCCCTCCTAGGCCTTCGGCTCGTCTGGCCTCTGCACCGGCCCCCCGTTTAGAGACAGGCGAGAGGCCCAGGGGCAGAGGGATCCAGCTGAGTGGCCGCTCAGGCGCGGGGGAGTCTCTGCTCTTCCCAGAGGCGCCAACATTTCCTTGTCCCAAAATGAAGTAAATGGGACAGTGAAGGGGGGGCAGTTTTTAAATTGCAGCTTTAAGCCATTTGGAAGTCTGCTAATTATTCTCTCGGGGAAAGAAATGCAGGTTCATTATTATAATGAGCTTTGGGCAAATATTTCATCGAGTTTGACGAGCTGCGGTGGCTCCCGAGGAGAGCGGCCTCCCTCTGAAAGGCCTCCCGCCCGCCTCGGAGCTAATTGGCCCGGGGTCTGCCCGGCCCTGTGCTGTCGGTGTGCTATTTTAATTCGCTTATGAAAAGCCCCCGCTTTGATGTCCTGGACCAGATAAGGACGGCCGCGGGGACCAGCGCGGGGAGCGGTTCGTGCAGCCTGCCTGCGAGGCCTCCCCGCCGCCCGCTCTGGGCCCCGGGCCAAGGCGATGTCATGAGGTAACTGCACAAACAGTCCTGCCTGAAAAAATATGCTTTTGTTTCACTAATAAATCTCTCCTTGGAACACTCCCCGCGGGCTCTCGGCTCTCCTTGGGCCGGCCACTGCCTGGCGGGGCCTTCCTGCTCGGCACCCGGCACGGGGTCCTGCCTGGGACGCATGGCCTCGAGGCAGGCCCAGTGCGGCCCAACACGGTCCCCTGGCCGAGCTCATCCCAGAACTGCCAGGAGCGCCCAGCCTCCCCGGCCTCCCTGGCCTCCCCGGCCTTCCCAGCCTCCCAGCCTCCCCGGCCTCCCAGCCGTCTACCCCACTCCGCTCTCTCCCGCTCTCTTCCCCGACTTCCCCCACATGCTGGCCTCAGTGACCTCTCTCTGCCCCCTTTCCCTGCAGTCCTCAGGGGCCGCCCAGCTGGGGCGGGGGGCAGACCAGGATGTGGGGTGACCTCTCTGCACCTCGCATCTTGGGCCTCCTGGGGATAGCCCAGCCCACAGCCTTGCCCGCCTCTGCCTCTCTCTGTGCAACCACCTGGCCTGGAGGACAGTGGCCCTGCCCAGGGCACAGTGTCCCACTCTGTGCAGAAGGGGCTGCACGGCTCCTGAGCCATCTTGGCCAGGGTGAGGGGACTGAGGCAGGTACCCTGCCCACCCCAGGCAGAACCCCGGGAGCCAGCAGCCAAGGGATATACAGGGCGGTCTGGGCCCATGCACAAGGGCAGGCGGCTGGGGTGGCACCCCTGGGCCTGGCTCCCTCCCCCGCCGTCACCCCCTCTTTGCTCCTCTGCCCCAGTCGCAGGAACCTGCCTTAACCCTGACTGCCTGGCCGCCACCCACCTCTCCCCTCTCGGCTCTCACCTCTGCCCCAGCCTGCGCACCTCCCCCATCACCATCTAGAAGCCCCCCATCCCTGGCCTCACCAGCTCCCCGAGGCCCCGCGATCTCTCCTATCAGTGATATGAGTGTCGTTCCCAGCAGAGAAAGCTGGATGCGGACGCTTGCCCTCCCACTACCTAGCTGCGCGGCCCCGGGCACCCCACGCGGCCCCTCTGAGCCTCGGTTTCGGCATCTGTAAGGACGAGACAGGGACACTAACTCCGGGCCCCTGGCCAGGATTACCTGGAGGCCTGTGTGTGGAGCACCTGGCCTGGCGCCCGGCACGTGGCGAGGTGGAAGCTCTCGGTTCCCGCCCCCTCTTGTGGGCACCACTGTGGGCCCTGTTGTGGGTTTGTCTTCCCCGCCCACTGCCCAGCGCCAGACAGAGGTTGGACGCCATCTGCTTGGGGCCTCGAGAGCCTGGTGGGCTGCCCCTCGGAGTGAACACCTCCAGGCCGACGCAGCGTCCACCACCACCCCCTCCCCGGCACCCGCCCCAGCTCCCGCCCAAGCTGCCGCCCCGTCTCAGGCAGGGAAGGTGCTAGAACTGCTGCAGGGGCAGGACGGCGCTCCCGGCATTGTGGGGCTGCCCCCGGTCAGAAATAAACCGTGTGATTACAGACCCGGATGAGGGCCGTGCAGGAGCATAACAGGGCACTGTGACCAAGGGGGGCCGGAGGACCAGGGGAGACCTCCGAGGGAGGGGCATCTGAAAATAGCTCTCAGAGTTGCTATTAATAGGCTTCAGTGCAGAGCTGTCCAGAGGAGAAAACAAAAAGAAGACCCTAATTTCTCCATAGATGACTATCATTAATTTTATTCAGTGAAAGTGTTTGGATAGATGTTTTAGTTCTACTTGAATTTCTAGAAAATTCAAACAGTACAGAAAGTCAGAAAACAAAAGTGAAAACCTCCAGGGCTTCCCTTCTGTCCCTAAGGATATCCCTTGTTATCCCAGAAATACCCATCTTTAATGTGAGGGGAGCAGCATTCTAAGACATTGCGCTGCATGTTGCACAGAAAAAAAACATGGGTGGATAAATGAATAGATAAATGGGTATGTGGTTGTAGGATGGGGGTAATGGATGGATGCATACATGTATGCATGGATGGATGGATGGATGGATGGATGGATGGTTGGATGGATAGATGAGTGGATGATGGATAGATGGATGGAAGGAAGGATGGATGGATGGATAGGATGGGTGGATGAGTGGGTGGGTGGATGGATGGATGTGTGGATGGACGGGTGGAGGGATGGATGAGTGGATGGATGGATAGATGGATGGAAGGAAGGAAGGGTGGATGGATGGATGGATGGATAGGATGGGTGGATGACTGGGTGGGTGGATGGATGGATGAGTGGATGAGTGGGAAGATGGATGAATGGGTGGGTGGGTGGATGGATGGATGGACAGACAGACATACCATCAGTAATTATTATAAATATGATAGTGCTACTTTTGATTTATTCATTTTTCTTAACAAAGAAAAAAAGGTGAAACCAAAAAATGCTGAATTTAGATAAACGTTTCTTCACCAAAGGAGAAGTTCATTTCTAAACATCACTTTCAGGTTCATGGGGTGGGGGAAAGATTATAAAATGTGGGAAGTTGGAGTCATTGTGGGATTTCGTGGTCTTCTTTCAACTTCATGTGGTATTGAGCGATGCCGTAATCCTGCCCACCCCCCTTTCTGCCTCCCAGTATGAGTGAGTCATGTCAGTGTTGTGGTCCTGATATTGGTCAGGCCTCTAGCATGTGCATGCAGTTCAGAGGCCCTACTCCCCACTGTGGGTTTACCTTGATTCTGCATTAAGGTGGCGTTGGGGCTCATCTCGCTGCCCACTCCTCAGTTCTTCACTTCAATTTTGATTACTCTCCTGATTAGATTAATTTCTTCCTCAAGTGATCAATTCTGGAGGGTGCCATAGTTCTTGCCCACTTCCTGCTGTCCTTCTTCCCTTGTCCCCTCCATGTGCCCAGATCCGGGCTGGTGCCCTGTCTCTCAAACCCCCCGGTGTCCTGGCCACGTTCCCTCTGGAGCCCTCCTCCTTTCCTACTCCAGTCTGGATTTAATCTGGGCTTTTCCCCCCAAGGCCTCCTGCCTAGCATCATTCTAGAACTTGCCTTTATGATTATCCTAGGTTGAACTTATTGTCCCTGGATCTCGTGCCTTCTTTACTGGTTATTTCCTCTGTTTTCTGGAAAAACCTCAAGTGTGTTCCCAGTAAGAGGTGCGTGGCATGGAAGGTAAGTGTTCTGAGTCCTCAGAACATCCGAAAATGTCTTCATTCAATCATTGTGCCCTGTTGATAGTTTAACCAGGTATAGAATTGTAAGTTTCCCTTCAGAATCCTGCAGACCTGTCCCGAGGTCTTCTGGCCTCCAGACTTGCTATGGAGACATCTCATGCCTGCCTTAGGCCCAAGTTTTCCACAGGGCTCTTCCCTATTTCTGTTCCCTGGAATTTTTCTATATCTACATTCTAGCCTTAGGGGTCTGCATTTCCCAGTTAGGTTCCTTTGTGGCTGACTTTGTTCACTGAGGGTGCTGAGTATCCTGCGGACACTTTAGTCCTTGAGTTCCAGAAAGTTCTCTTTATTATTTCTGACCATGTCCTTCATGACATCATCTCCGTTATCTCTTTCGAATTCCTTTTAACCAGATGGAAGACATTTTAAATGAAACCTCAATGTCTCTTTTCTCTCTTTTCTATTTGTAGGATTATGTCCTTGACTTTACCCTCGCCTGTGACATTCTATTAGCAACCCTGTCTTCAGCGTCCTGTCTTCTTGCTCTCTCACATCCGTGGTCTAATCCTGCCCTTGCCTGGTGGGTGTAACAGTTCCTGGAATCTTTCTGGGGATTCCAGATACATTTTCATATCTTGAGATCACCTCGCTTCCTGATCCTCTGTCTCTGTTTGGTCAGCCTGGCCTCTTTCATGTTCCGAGCGTTTTCAAATGTTTGCTCGGGATCTGAGCATGGATGGGCTTGCCGGCATTTAGGTTGTGTTAACTGGGATGGGTGGGGTGCCAACCGCTGCACTGAGGGACACCATATGTCACAGTGCTTAAGGCTCTGCTTCCAAGAGCTTGTGTGGACGCACAGGACTGGCGGCTGGGAGTCTACCGCCCGTGTGGCAGAGGGACAGGATGAGAACCTCACGCCCCGTCCTGTCCCCTCTACTCACTTGAGACTGCAGGCAACTTCTTGGCGTGGCACTCGGCGGGGCTGGCCTCGCTACGGCCACAGCCCCTGGCTCACCAGGACGGGCGTGGGTCCCCAGCACATCTCCATCCCATTCTACACACTTTGGTTGTGCGACGGCCTGGCCAGGGGACCCCCTTGCTGTCACACCCTGCCACCCTCCTGCACAGCCCAGCATGGGGTCCTCCCTCATGAAGCCTCGTCCTTCTGCCCTGACTCACTGTCTGTAGACGGCCCGGACTCCCCACACCCCAGCCGGTGCAAACCCCTGAGCCTGAGACCCTCTCAGGGTTGGGAATCAGCTGGGTCCCTCTCCGTGTCCCCAAGCTCAGTGCCTTGGCACCATCACTGCTCCGTGTATGTGGCCAGAATGCCCTCCTGAGCCTATGTGCGGGCCTCTGGTGCCACCAGGTAGGGAGCAGGGACCGGGCAGGGCAGAAGCGCCCAGGTGGACCCACCTGCTGAGCCGAGGGGTGGCTGAGTGCCCACTGGGCGGTCATCCTACCCATGTGCTGAGGTTGTGGTGTTGGGGGTGTCCTGGGCAAGGCAGTGCCAGGGGGTTGGCAGACCACCATTCAGAGGAAAGCGGGTGCTGGTGGGCATGGTGGACATCACGAGGGATGGCGTGGCGGCAGTGATGGGCTTCCAGCTGAGCGAGTCCAGATAGGAGAGGCAGAGGCCAACGAGGAGGGGCCCAGAGAGAGCCCTGCCCTGCCTCATGCAGGCTCTGGTCTGAAGAGTGGACACCAGCAAGCAGCACACCCCCATTCCAGTTTCTCGATGCGGGGTGGGGGGTCTTCTGCCGATGATGTCTGCAACCAGCAGAGATCAGAGCATGAACTCACTAGGAGGGAGGGGGAGCCTCGGTTTCTGGCCCTAGCTCAATGGCCCTTCCTGTCCCCATGGCCCTCCCTTTTCCAGGAGGTAGAGGGGCAGCTGCCTGAGCACCGGGGCCAGTAGAGCAGCGGGAGAGGGGTGGCAGGTAAGTCCCCGGCCCCTCGCCCCTTGAGGGGAGTCGGCCCGAGGCGCATACCCCACCATCCCCAGGGATCCCCATCAGGGTGACCTTCAGCTGTCCCGGCGTCTGTAGTCTGGGCAGTGGGCCTCTTTCCCTATGGCAGGATCTGGTTCTGGGGAAACCTGCCCAGACACCCCCGGGGCGGTGAGGATTAAACACAGAATCCTTGCTGAAGCCCTTCCCATGGTGCCTAGCCCAACACACGTGAGCTTAGGTGGCCACCTCAACATCATCTGTGGGACCACACAGGGGTTAGACCTCCCCGAGTCTCAGTTTCCCCTTCTGCTAACTGGGCCTACAGGGCTGCTCCAAGGACCAGAACGGGCAACTCGTCTGCCGAGGGAGAGGTCACGTGGCTGAGACTGTAATCCTATTTATAATGTAATTGGGAGAGGAGAGGGTCACCAGCGCATTCTCACAACAATGACAGAGGTGCCCACTCTGTCCCCCGGGGGCTCAGAGTCCCTCCACCAGCGCACAGCACCTCCCACCTCTCAGTCCCTGACACCCCGCTCCAAAGCTCCCAGCCCCAATTCTGATGGGCGGTCAACCTCCAGCAGGCGGGGGTTCAAGCCCCAGCCCTGCCCCTGACCCGCGGTGTGACCTCAGGCAGATTGAGGGTTCTGAGCCTCAGTTTCCTTACCTGCAGAGTGGGGACGGACGGTTCCAGGTCTCTGCCCAGTGGCGGTCCTGAGAAACAGGGTGGCGCGGGAGGGGCCTAGCAGGTGTGTGTGCCGTCCTGCGGGCGGCTGCAGGTGTGGACGGGCCCTCAGAGCCCTCCCGGCTCAGCGCGCAGCAGCAGCACGGCCCCACCCCAAGCAAACCCCACGCCCAGCACCACGTGCCCGCCTCGCTCCTTCCCCAGCCATGCCCTCCCCGCTGCCCCTTAACCTGCCCCGCAGGGCCCCCTGCGCCGTCCCCTCCTCGGGGAAGCCAAATCGGGCAGCCGTGCCCCTGCACTGAGCCCTCCCCCAGAAATCTGGTCCTGAAATCCTACTTTCTATTTCAAGAAATAGAAACTCCCCCCAAAATTGCCGGCACAAAGAAGGCAATGTGCTGACTCCCCTCCCGGCCAGATCCCAGAGTAAAGCGGCTTCAGGTGCGCCTGGATCCAGGGCCCAGGGGCACAGAGGGTAGCGAATGGCTCTCAGCAGCCCGCAGGCCACGGTGGGTGGCAGGTCCATTCTGCTGGGCTGCTTTCTGCGCTGGGCTGTGCAGGATTTCCAGGATTGGAGGTCGGAGGGAAGGCGACCAGGGGAGCGCAGTGAGAATCCTCCCTGGGACCTGCCTCCCCATGGAGGAACAGAAGGCCCACCTCCACCGGCCAACCATGGAGGCTGAGCTCAGGGCTGAAACTTTCTGACCCGGCGGGCTCTGCGGGAACTGAGTACGGCAGAGGGAAGTGAGGAGTGTGGGCTGGCCCCGGAGCCACCATCCCCAGGGCTGCTGTGACGGGGCAGCCGAAAGGCCAGGCCAGTCCCAGCAGCAGGGAGATGGGGCCGCACCCCAGAAGCAGGCCTCGTAGCCCAGAAGAGCTGGGGGCGCAAGTCTGGAAGCCACTCCTTAGATGCAGGGCCTCCAGAAGGTCACCAGTTTAAGCAAAAGAGAAAAAAAACACAGGATGCCTCAGATTAATGAGGGTTTTTTGTGTAAGTATATCCCAAATATTTCATACGACATTTTATACTAAAAAAATCCATGGTTTATCTAAAAATCCCAATTTTTAGCTGTGCATCCTATAGTTCCTCCAACACCCGTACTCTGGAGCGTCTCCAAACCCCTCTGGGCCTCACCCCTGCCTCTGGTGTAGGACCCCCCCCCAGGATCAGAGCAGAGAGGACTGTGCGGGATGCTGGAGTATGAGCCATCCGCCCGGGCCTCCACGCACACACTGAATCCGTGTGAACAGACTTCCTCCCTCTTTCCTCCCTGCCTTCCTCCTCCCTCCTCCCTTCCTCTCTCCCTTCCTCCTCCCTCCCTCCTCCCTCCCCCTCTCCCTCCTTCTCTTCGTCCCTCCTGGTGATCTGGGACAGGGAGGAGGGTTCTGCTTCCAGCCCCACCCTGACAGCAGGACCAGGCCCCAGCTCCTTGCTGCCTGCCTGGCTGGATGCCACACTGGGACATACACAACCATCCTATCAGCAAAAACAGGCAGGCCCTGCTTGCTCACGGGGTCTGGACTGTCAGGACTAAGACCCCACACACAATCACAGGGGTCCTGAGTCCCTGACTGCAGAGGCTGGGGCCCTGGGGGGCCGTGTCCTGGGCCACCGCCATTTATGTCCTATGGAGCGGCCCTCGGGCATCTGGCTCTCGGCTCTGCTGGGGGACATGGCAGGAGCCAAGGCCTAGTGCCCTCACACAGGGAGCTCCTTGTCTGTTGGGCTAGCCATCCACAGAGGTGAGGGGCTGCAGTGTGCCCAGTGTCCCCATAATGCCCAAAGGGCAGAGACACCCCGAAGGAGGAAGCCACCTGAGCCGTGGGCACCCAGGGAAGGCTGCCTGGAAGAGGTGGGCCCTGAGGTCAGTCAGGTTCTCCATAGCCCTGCGGGTGGGTTTACTAAGGTCATCTGAAGCTGAGAAAGCAGAGGTGTGGAGAGAGGGAAGCAGTGCACCCGGGGGGCACGGGTCCTAAGTAATGGGGAGATGGATTTGGAAACAGCCTCCTTCCTCTGCAGCCTCTGCCAGGGGCGGAAGGGCATTTCCGGCCGACGGGAACAGCGTGTACACATGCAGCCTTCCTTCCCAAAGATGAGGGCCGGCCCATCCCCAGGGGCGCCGGCCTTCCCTCTCCCCCCTACATTCCTGTCTCCACGCAGTGGCCAGAGGGACGTTTCAAACATAAACCAGACCACGCGCTCCCTGCTCAAAGCCCCTTCTTCCTGGAATGCAATCCAGGCGCCTTTCCACGGCCCGTGGGCCCCGCAGCCTCACGCGTCCCTCCCAGCCTTACCTGCCTGAAGCTCCCGTTTGGCCCGCCAGCCTCCTGGGGGTCCATCCTCAAGGCCCCCGGGCCCATGCGAAGGGTACGCTGGCTGGGCCGTGGCCAGCCAGCCACGCGGCCGTTCCTGCCCCTCCCCCAGCTGACGTGCTGGTCCCCCTCACTGCAGTCAGGTCTGTGCCCCCAGAGCCCTGGCTGGGGTGTCTGGCTCCCCACTAGCAATGGAAGCTCTGCCATGTCAGGGCTGGTGTGGGACCGTCCCTCCCAAAGCCCTGTGCCCGGGACGGAGCCTGGCATGTAGTGAGGGCCCAGCAAACTCTGCGTGCTGGCCTTGCAGTCCGAAGGAATTAACCATGAACAGAGGCCAAGCCAAGCCCCCACCCCCACCCCCGCCATCTTCCTCTTGGCGCAGGTCATCGGGGCAGGTGGGAGTCAGACGGCATCTGTCCCAGCTCCCACGTGCCCAGGGCAGTTCAGTGGGGGCTCTGACCACCCCATAAATGCCCAGGGGCCACTTCAAGGCCACACGATCCCAGGACCCCAGCGCAGGCCCAGCCCACATCTGTGTGCCCTTGTGCTCCACAGTCGCTGGGGCTCCTGGGGACCCTGGCTTCCTACACTCACTGAGGCCAAGACCAGGTCCTTCCTCCTCCTCCCCCAAGCCTGGCTGCCTTGGGTGCTTGCTTTCTCAGCAAATGGCCCCATGCACAATGTCAGCCAAGACCCTGAGAGTCACCCCCTTCATCCACCCCACACCTGGTCACCAAGCCCTGACAACACTCCCCGTGCCTGTCCCCGTGATCTCCCTTGATCTGGGGCCATTTGGCCACATGGAGTGTGTCCCCTGTCGAGAGAGGCAGGGACTCGAGACAGAGAAGGAATAGAGAGAAGGCCAGCATCTTGATCCTGGTCTATTTTTAGTTGGTGGCAGACTGTCACTCCAGAGTCCAGTGGCTGCGTCATCAAGGCCTTTTGATCTTCTTGTCATTGCTGCAAGATACACAGGAGGCAGCTGCTAACTGCTTATAGAAAGAATGAAAGCAGGCACACAGGCCTGGGGCAGGGGCAGGGGTGGGGTGGTGTGAGTAAATGTGGGTGGGCAGGGGGTGGGTGGGGAGGTGGAACGAGGGCTGCATGGATGGGGGAGAAAGGGAAAGAAAGGGAAGCAAGGAAGAAAAGGAAGGGAGGGAGGGAAGATAATGGATGGATAGGTGGATGGACAGATGGATGGACATATGGATGGAATGGAATGGTGGAGGGATGGATGGTGAGTGGATGAATGGATGGATGGATAGATGGATGGACAGATGGATGGACAAATAGATGGAATGGAATGGTGGAGGGATGGATAGTAGGTGAGTGGATGGATGGATAGATGGGCAGATGGATGGAATGGAATGGTGGAGGGATGGATGGTGAGTGGATGGATGGATGGATGGATGGACAGATGGATGGACAAATGGATGGAATGGAATGGTGGAGGGATGGATGGTGAGTGGATGAATGGATGGATGGATAGATGGATGGACAGATGGATGGACAAATAGATGGAATGGAATGGTGGAGGGATGGATAGTAGGTGAGTGGATGGATGGATAGATGGGCAGATGGATGGAATGGAATGGTGGAGGGATGGATGGTGAGTGGATGGATGGATGGATGGATGGACAGATGGATGGACAAATGGATGGAATGGAATGGTGGAGGGATGGATAGTAGGTAAGTGGATGGATGGATGGATAGATGGACAGATGAGTGGAAAGATGGATGGAATGGAATGGTAGAGGGATGGATGGTGAGTGGATGGATGGATGGATGGACAAATGGATGGAATGGAACGGTGGAAGGATGGATGGTAGGTGAGTGGGTGGATGGGTGGATGGATAGATGGATGGAATGGCAGATGGACAGATGGGAGGGAGATAGAGAGTGAGCAACAAGCAAACTCAGTAGAGTAGACCTCGAGCAAGGATTTCTTGGAGAAGGAATGTGTGGGCCTCGAGCCCTCAAGGCTGGCTTCCCTCCCTGTTCCATTTGCCTCAGAGCAAACAACTCTGTCATACTGCCAAGGCCTAAATATTGAGCCATTTCCCTTCGGGACTCTTCCCTGCTCGTGAGAAGGTGCTCCCCATCTGCTTCCTGACCTGCCTGACCCCCCACGTCCGGGGCTGGCTGGGGGCTGGTGAGAAAGTGTGTGTCCAGTCTGCAGCCCTGTCTCGTACACACCCATGCAGGGGCCCATGGGACCCCAGGCTCAGTGAGGGTCTCTGTGGGCATCTCTAGGTTCTGAAGAGACATGCTGGGGCCCCTCTGCTGGCCCACAGAGTCAAAAGAGGTCCTAGAGCTCCTCCTTCTCTGTACATCCAGGTACCCAGTGCCCCTTCCAGAGCCTTTGGGAGTGGGGACAGAGCATCCTGTTGCAGTGGCCAACCCCACAGGAGACGGGCCCCCAGGACAGCCTGGCCCACCAGCACCGTCACATGGCACTGGCCCCATCAGCCCCCCCAGTCCCAGGCCAGCATGAACAAAAGAGAAGCCCAGGCCCCTCCCTGGAGACCCCCTTACCCCTGCGCCAGCCGAAAAGGAGCAGGAGGTGCTGAAGGACCTGCTCGGGCAAGAGTGGGGGAAGAGAAGGAGCGCCCAAGGCCCTGGGCTGAGCTACCCCCACCCCCTCCCGCCAGACTCCCCCGGAACTCTGAGGCCCCACTCTCAGCCGGGGCAGGCTGCTCAGGGGTCTCCAGGCCATACCCAACAGCTGCCTGTGCTGAGTCACCCCGCACCTGTTGGGGGCGGGGGGTGGCAGGCCTGGGGGGCTGGACCAGCTGGACACATTCCCTGGCAGGCAGCCCCTGGCACTGGGGGGCCGGGGTGTGCACACAGCCCTGGGTGAGGGTCGCCCATGCAAGATGAATGTGGACAGCTGGTGGCCTGGCCTGGAGATAGCAATGAGGCCCGAGGCCCTTCGGCGCGTCCCCTCCCAGCACGTCCTGTCTCGGGGAGTGAGACAGGATCTCCCCATTCTGGGGGCGCCCCCCGTGCCGCATACGGCACTGAGAGGGTGCACAGGCATGGCATACGGCGTCCGGTGGGCTCACACATGGCATGAGAAAGTGCCACAGCCACAAAGACAGCCGGTGGGCCAGGAGCCCCCAGATTCAGGCCTGGGAAGGCGGGCCGTAGAGGGCAGACTGGTGAAGATTGAAAAGGAGAGTAGTGCTCAGTGCTGGTGATGATGAGGGCACCCGGGGCTGTCCCGCCTGTCTGGGGAGACTTTCGACGGCCATCAGAATGGGGGTCCGGCTGGCCCTTCGGTCCCGTGATCACCCCTCCGAGAATGGCTCCCGGAGAGCCAGGCCCTGGTGTGGGACAGGCTTCCAGGCCGTTCCCTGCGGTCCCAGAGCGGGACCGGCGAGCCACCATGGTAGAACCATGCTGAGACTCGAGCGTGTTGGTGGAGGGGTGCACTCACCCGAGGGGGGCCGCGGGGCCATGGCTCCTGGGACGAGCTGTGCGCTGCGTGAACCTCCCGCTCATCCCTCAGGCGTGCCCCGCTCTCAGAGGCCCCCTGGGACCCCCAGGTACCCTCTGCCATTCTCGGAATGTAACTGCCTTGGTTATCGCGTCTCCCCCCCAACTCCAGGATGCCCCCCAAGCACCGCAGGCTTTGCTCCGTGCGCGTCGCCCCGTGTGCGCCCCCTGACACACTGGACCACGTGTGCCTGTGAGCCATGGCCTGACCCGGGAGGGGCTGCCCCTCTGCCTCTGGAAGTCGCCCCTGAAACCGAGCTGTCCCCATGCCGTGAGCATGGAGGTCCAAGGCCGAGCGGGGTGCTCTCGGGGCAGCGGAGCCCAGCGGCTTTCTGCACGCCCCACGCCAGCCCCGGGGGTGGGGGCACCGTGCCCGGCCTCGTCGCTGCGGGGGCCCAGGCCACGGCGCCACCCGAGCACGCTCCCTTCCAAGGGTTAACGCACGAACTCCTTAGGCAGCAGTGCGTTTGCATCTCACATGAAAATGTTTTTGCAGCAGGCCCGGATGCCAGCATTTTTGTGGTCACAGTCAGATGTTTTTAACTACATTGGACAGAACCCACGACGGCTCTTTCCGTGGCTTCAGCCAGTTTCTGAGCGCTACCTTGAACCCCCGTCATACCCCAAGACCAGGGCCGTGTCGGCGCCCCCCCCCCAGCCTCGTACAGACTCCAGTGGCCCCAGAGTGAAGCTGACCCCACCGTGGCAGCCGCCCCCGCCGGCGGGGCCCCTTTGGATCCCGGCTGAGCCAGCCAGCCCTCCCTGCACTCCCTCCACCCACCCCGGGGAAGAGCGGCTTCCCCGCTTTCAGTTCCTGGTGCCTTCCCAAGGCCCAGCCGGGGGTCCCTGGCCACGGGGCAGAGCCCGGGGCGTCAAGTGGGGGCTGTCCCAGCTCCACAAAGGCCGTGGGAGCCTCCGCGGGTGGGGGGACAGGTGGCAGAGCCACGCTCGGGGCCGGTCCTTCCCATGCGGAGTCCAGAGCAGAGGCGGAGCATGGCACTTACGGAAACTCGAGTCCTTGGGACGTGCTGCTCAGAGTTCCGACCGTGGGTCATGGGTTTGTGGTCTGAAGAGTCTCAGGAAACTTCCGGGACACTTTCCCTTCCCCACTGCACCCCACTCCCTCAACTTTGTGCAGAACATGCTTATCTGCGTGTTAAATGCCCTGAGAAGGCCCGCAGGAGGAGAACCTACTTTGTTTAACTGTTTGCTGTTCCCGAATGACTATCATCCACAAAACCTGTATTCTCTTTCTGGCACATACACAGTAACATGGAAGTGAGTATCTTGTCGGGAAAGTTCCAGGACTGTCAAAAATACACGCAGTCACCCCCCTCTCCAGCCTGTGTCCCACGCTGAGGGAGCCCAGCCTCTCTTGTCCCCCAGAGCGGGACACGCGTGTGCTGACCCCTGTTTCCGCCTGACATCTGTCCTCGCACGCCCCCTCAGTGTGCGGACCCCGGGGCTGCCCAGGGGTGCTCAGAGAGGCAGGCCACGGCCTGTCTCAGGTGGACAAGCTGGTGGCACGTCTGAGCCTGATGCTGGGGCCATCACCGGACGTCGCCACTGTGGAGAGGGGCCCAGAGAGACCCCCATTGTCCCTTCTCCTGCACCGGGTCCCCCGTGGTCCCCACCGCCCACACTTGTGCACACAGCTCAGGCGCCGTGACGTGGCCCCCGGGGGGCCCACCCTGAGTCCAGTTGTTAGCAGCCCAGCTGCCGAGCCCCCACCCCGGCCCACCTGTCAGGCCACAGGTCCTCACACCAGCTGCCCGGAGCCCCCCTCCCCAGGCCTCCCCCAAGCCCGCCAGGCCCTGCACTCAGCTGCCACCATGGCCCGCACCACACCCGCGCCAACAGGCGTCCCCCCCGCCGCCCCCGGGCCAGCAGACGTGTTGGTGTGGGCGGCAGCAGCCCACTTGCCACTTCAGAAGGCAGGTGGCGTGAGGGGCCAGCCTCCAGCCGAGTCATGCAGCCCCCACCCCAGCCCTGCAGGACCCCCACCTCATTATGCTCCCCATCCCAGCCTGGATGGGGTCAGGCCTCTCCCGTCCCTTTGAAAAGACCAGCCAGAGCTTCTGCCCAGCAGGACCCAGGAGTGTCCTCTCCTGGGCCTCACTCATTCCCGTATTCATTCATTTATTCAGCTAGCTTGCACTGCACGCTCCAGGCGTCGGTGGTGGGCAAGATCATGGGGGTCCCGGCCCCCAAGGGCTGTGATCTGTTGGGGAGGACAGACAGGAATCAGGGAAACACAAGTGAGCAAGACAAATTTCTGATAACAATAAGAATGTGGGGGGCTCTGATAGAGGGGCCTACCGGGGGCCCAAGGGTGTCTCTCAGGAGCTGAGGCCAACATGGCAAGAGGGAGCCAGCCTGGCAGAGACCAGGCAGAGGAAAGAGCAGGTTCAAAAGCCCTGGGGTAGAAATGCAGGGCCTGGGGCCTTTCCCGCAGAGGCCCCAGACCCTGTCCTCCTGGTTCTTTTGAGGATGTGCTTCTCTCCAGCCTGGCTCCACCCATGTCTCCTGAGCGCCAGCCAGGTACCCGCAAGGGTCTGTTGTTGTAGAGTGCACGGCCCAGGGGCGCTTGGGGGCGCGGGTCTCGCTGGACTAGCAGGTGCTCAAGTCCATGGTGAAGGCATTTGGTGGGTGCTCCCAGGGAAGCATTCCCAGCCTTCTTGTGCCAGAACCCTAAATTCTCTATCCCCTGAGAGGTCATTGGAATGCCAACCTATATCCATGGGTTGGTTCAACTCGGGAACACCTGAACTCCTGCACCTGCAGATCCTGGGGACCCTCCACTCCCGTCCACCTCAGCTTGCTGGAGTGGGGAGGCTGGGGTCTCAGGCATCACCACTGGCTGCCTCCTATCCTCCCCCATCCCACTGTGCACCCATCCCTCTGTCTCTCCCATCCCAGAGGCACACCCCATTTGTGCAAGAACCATGGTTGGTGGGGAAGGTTGCACATAGCCGTGTGGAACTACAGTAACACCAGATCGACTCCACAGGGGCCCCCAGGTGCCTGCCGTGCACCTGGCCCTGAGTGGGGGGCTGAGGGGATGCAGACAAACAACACACCAGAGTACAAGCGAGGGCAGACAGGGCTGGCATGATTGGGGCGGGCTGGGAGCTCGGGGATGGGAGTCATAGCCCAGAACCCATCGGCCCACAGCAGGAGTGAAAGTCAGATTGAAAACACACGAAAACCAGGAGTAGGGCCAAAGCAGACCGCGTGAGCTAGCGCGTTGCTCAGCTTCCAGGGTTGAGCTGGCCTTGCATTCTAGAAGCACCTCTGAACCTCCAGATCCCGTCTGCTGTGTTACAATGTTGCCACGGTGATTGAGGGGGGGGGGCGGGTTTCATCTGTGTTTGCAGCCAGCTTTGGCCAGGTTTGGTGCCTGGTTTTATCTCCTACATCAGTCAATGCTCCGTCTTTCCTGTATGCTGGGACACTTTGCATGGGATCCATGTTTGGCGCTTCTTTGGAAATCACCCCCAAAAACTGGGCTTGAGCCCGTCTGGAGGAAGGGAAGTGACTATCATTTCATCTCTTCCAGGGGCCTTCAGTTTTTGGGATTTTCTCCTCTGTTAGCACTTTGGGTAATTTTTCCTTCAAAAGGGATCCATCCCATCAAGTCTTTAGTTTTATAGGACATGATGTATTCAACTCACTCTGCATCTAGAGTTGCTCCCTGGCTCCGTTCCTAATTCTTTGTTACTTGCTTAACACTTATGTGCGTTATTGGCTCTCCAAATAACCAGCATTTGGTTTTACTGGTTGATTCTGTTTTCATAAAAACTTTTCTGTTCTGCTAATATTTTCCTTTATCCTCTCTTCTTCTTTCTTCACAATCATTTTGGTGTCCTCCCTCTACCTCCTTGAGTTGAAGCTTATCCTTAACCTTTCTGATTTTCTAAAATGCTATCAATAGTCCTCTGAATACCCTTTTGGCAGCATCCCACAGGTTTCTTTTTTTTTTAATTTTTTTAAAAGATTTTATTTATTTATTTGACAGAGAGAGACATACCAAGAGCAGGAACACAAGCAGGGGGAGAGGGAGAAGCAGGCTTCCCATGGAGCAGGGAGCCCGATGCGGGGCTCAATCCCAGGACCCCGGGATCATGACCTAAGCCAAAGGCAGATGCTTAACAACTGAGCCACCCAGGTGCCTATCCCACGGGTTTCTATATGTTATAACTCTCGTTGTGGATCTTTCCAGATGGATTTAATTGTTATTTTATTTTCTCTTTATCCAAAGCATTATTTAGAACTGCATCTTGTAAAGCTCCTTGGCTATCAGTCTTGTCTCTCCCTTTTGGTTATTAATTTCCCATTTTACTTCAAGGTATGGACTTTTGGAAATGCATGGACTATTCCTTGGGGGCCTGAGGAGGTCGTTTCTGTGACCTTTCTGTGCACGTGTGGAGGCTGCTTTGCTGACTGACTTGGACTTGTTCGCAGAGGCACTCAGTTCCTCCACATCCTCGTTTTGTTTGTTTGTTTTCCCCACTGTGGTTTGTCAGCTTCTGACGAGGGCGCCGTAGCTGCCAGCAGCATTGTGGATCTCCTGATGACGTGTTGGTTTTGTTTGATCTCTCCTGCTCCACACTCCAGGCACACGTGGGTCCTCCCCACAGATCTGGGCAACGGGCTCTATTCCTCGCTAGGTTGGCCCCTCTCCATCTCTCTCTCTGGAACCTCAGCCTCTGGGGCCCTCACCCTTCCCCACTCACTGCTCACACCCTGCTCCGTGGCCACCTCCTCGGATAGGGTCTTTGATCCCCTTCTGTTTGCAGACGCCCAGCCCTTCAGCCTCTCCGAGGACATCAGATCTAATCTGAAGGCCGATTCGGCTCGCCCTCCTCAGGTGTGAGGTCACCCCTGCAGCGTGGCTCTTGCCCCACAGGGAGGGTTGGGCTCCCCCAGTGTTTGGTGACTCTTCATCTCAGGAGGTGACACCCTGTCACTCGGGAGGTGGTTACAATGTGAGCGTTGGAGTCCGCTGCTGCCTCTGCCTCCCAGCACATGTAAAGGCCTCCTGCAGGGCAGGAGTGTGGATAGAAAGGTGACTGAGGGCCAGGCGGGGCGAGTCTGGGGGCGCACAGTGGAATCCTGCACCTTGGGTCTTCACACCAACCCCAACCAAAACTCTGGAAAGGTTTCAGGGGTGGCCATTTTGTGCTCAGAATCATTGCTCTGGCAGCAGGGGTCAGGGGACACACAGGGGCTGGCCAGGTTGGCTCAGAGGGGATGCGAGGTCATCAGACCTGGGCCAGAGCAAAGGAGGACAGGTAGAGAGCCTAGGGGACACCAAGGAGGAGTGGTCTGCAGAAGAACCCTGTGAAGGCAGGAATCGTGCTGACCTCCACCCCCATGGCCACCAACAGTGTCCCCTGCCCTTATTGTCATTCTAGTCTGTTCATGGTGGCTTCTGAAGTTTTGAGATGGGCCCTGACCACCCTCCCTCACCACCTCCCCCGGAAGTCCTTGACTGCTCAGAGATGCCACCTTCTTGCTCACCTTCATCTCTTTGCCTGTGACATACCCCCTTACCTGGCTGATCCTTGAGGTGTCCCCTGGAAGGGCACTTCCTCCAAGAGATCCCAGGCACCTTCCACTGGAACCGTGTCCTTTCCCTGCAAGTGCATATGAGCACGCCAGCCCCAGGGATGTCCCTGACGTACTCCCTGGCACCTCATATGGCAAAGGAGACTTTGCAGATGCAACTGAGTAAGGGATCTCGAGATGGGAACTACCCTGGCTTGTCCGGGTGGGCCCAGTGTCATCACAAGGGTCCTTGTGGGACAGAGGAGGTCACAGGGACAAGAGGGACAGAGGAGGGTCAGAGTCAGAGGAGGGGCTGTGACAATGGAGGCAAACACTAGAGAGGAGAGAAGATGCTAGGCTGCTGGCTGTGAAGGTGGAGGATGGGGCCATGAACCAAGGAAGGCAGCACTTTTAGAAGCTTGAAAAAGCAGGAAACAGATTTGTTCTTGGAGCCTCCAGAAGGAGCACAGCTCCGACGACACCTCGACTTTAGCCTCACGAGCTCCTGGCCTCCAGAGCTGTAAGTCAGTGTGTGCAACCTAAGTGTGTGGTGCCTTGTCACAGGAGCAGTGGGACTACTGATACAAGCGCCAGCGTGGTGCCAGGCCCTGGGCTATAGCAGCAGACAAGGTGGACCAGACCCTGCCCTCATGGGGGTTGTCCTCCAGGAGGTGGGAGAGAGTGGGGATAGCGTTTAGTTAGAACCATGCTGAGTGCTCTAAAGAGAGCTGGGGGCGTATCACGGGGATTGTGACCTTGTCTCAGAAGTTAGCAAAGGCATCCCGTGGAAGCACCCTGTGATCTGAGCACAAAACATGTGTGGAAATTAGGTAGACACGCAGAGGGATGCAGAGAGCATCCAGACAAGGGGCAGCACATGCAAAGGCCCTGAGGCAGGAGGGAACATGCCTGGCTTGTGGATCTGAGTGGCAGTAGAGGGCTGAGCACAGGCCAAGGGAGAGAGTAGGGTGAGGGAGGTGAATTGCCAGACGGCGCTACATCCTGAGGGTCCTCTCAGAGTGAGGACAGTGGGGTACCCCAAAGAACATAAGGCAACAGAGCTCTGCATTTATAAGATCACTCTGAAATTCGAGAAGATAATGTAATCATTAAGCCAGAACAGGATGCTGTGAAAAAGAAACAAATAGAGAATGAGAAAGAGCCCCTGGAGATGTAAAATAGTCTGCTGAATAAAAAAAAAAAATTCAGTGAACAATTGAAGTAAATCTCCCAGACAGGGAAATAAGGACAGAGAGATGAAAAATAAGAGGGAACATCCAGGAAGCATGGGGTCGACCCAAGGAGACCCACCACCCAACTCCCAGACATTCCAGGAAGGGAGATGGGAGAAGGCTTGGGGGGGTGGGGGGATGTAAATGAGAGGAGGGGCCGCCCAAGAACCTGGTGCTAGATAGAGCAACTGCCGTGTCCTCATGCCCTTCCACCCTGGAACTCCCAGGAATCTTCCTAAAGAACTGATGGATGACCTACCAAACCGCTGGCTGGTCCTCAGTAGAGATTTACAGAAACGCCTTCAAACTTCTAAAGGAAAATTGAATTCTATACCCAGCCAAAGTATCCATCAAGAGTGACGCATTTTCAGACACTCAAGAGTTCATAAAATTCTCTTTCCATGCCTTTTCTCCGAAAGTTATGGAGAGTGTGCCCCAGCAAAATGTGGGAGAAACCAGAACAGAGGAGGCCCTGGAGGTGGGCAGGGAGAAGATGGGGTGGCCCCAGCCCAGGCATGAGCAGCGGACAGCAGCTCCAGGGGAGGCCTCCCAGGAGAATGAGAGGGGTGGGCTCAGAAGTAGACCTGGGGCAGCAGGGCTTCTGAAACAGCAGAGCATCACACTGACAAAGGCATTGCTAGAAAACACAGTGGCGAACCATGGATCCTGTGGCTCCAAGGGAACCAAGTACTGGGCACAGATCACTGGACTGAATCAAAATAACAGTGAAGCTATACGGGGAAATGGGAGGCCCAAGAATCATAAAATGGTGTGAGAGTTCCATCCTTATCTCCTGCAAGGAAGGATGTCTAAAGTTGATACATGGGGGAACTCATGGTGTGCATGTTTCTTAAGGCTGATGAGAGAACCGCCAAAGGGGAGCCAAGCAGCTGTCCCATGAGTGGGACAGGGCATGACCTGGGCCCCATGTGCTTCTTCTTCTTCATAAGCTGTACAGTGAGCTTATCCTTTGGGTTACTGCGCCCAGCCACACTCACCCACGTGTAGTTACCTCTTCCCAGAAGGGCCGCTGTCTGGCTGGAACATGATGTGATTGCAAAGGGACAGGGGAGACAGGGGGACAAATGAGGGGCCATGGCCGAGGTCCTGGGAGAAGGGAGAGAGGACCAGAAGGGTGGAAGCAAGAGACATTTAGGAACCAAAACCAAGCCTCGAATGGTGGTTGGGTCAGGGGGAAAGGGAGGGGGATCATCAGGAAAGCCCTCCCCCCAGGCGCTGGTTGGCCATGCAGTCGGGGAGGGGAGGCCACTGTGATCCCCAGGCAGGAACATGGCGGGGGATGATGTGACGGGTCTTTGAGATGCCTGCATGGGGGAGCCTGCCTGCAGTCAGGGCGTGAGGCCCAGAGGAGAGGTCCGACCTGGACATGGACACTGGAGAGCATGTTCTGCTCTCATGGCACTTCTGAAGAAGGGGTATGGACAGGGTCACCAGCAAGAGATTGCAGGGGCAGGAGAGTGAGCCAGGACCGGGCCATCCACGGGCCACAGAAGGACGAGCAGATGCGGGAGCACGGGCCGTAGCTGGGGCTCAGGCGTTCCTCGAAGCTCAAGGGAGCTGGCTTCACAAAGGGGTGCCCTGTGCCCCCAGAGGACAGGAGACAACGGGTACACCCCATTGGGTACGACCACATGGAGCCGTGGAATTTCGTATTTGCTCTGACTCCACTCTGACCTCATTGGACCCTGTGCTGGTCGGGGATGTAAATCGCACCACCTTGGTCACCAGGCCCCCCCATGCTGGTGCTTAGGAGGTGCCCCAGAGACTCCCTGGGCGAGGTGGGGGAGCGTTTGGGGCAAGGACAGCCAGGTGTCCACGGAAGCCAGCGGAGGGGCCCGATGAGGGGGGCCAAGGGCCTGCTCCGCTGTCCACATTTTGGTTTCTACGTGGTGCTGGTGCGGGAGGTAGCAGGCTGGACCACAGCCTGGGCCCGAGACAGAGGTCAGATGGACCTGGAGAGGGACGTCCTGTGGCCAGAGCTGATCACAGAGGAAAATGGACCTTGAGAGGGTGGGAGCAGCTGCTTCCCTGGGGGATGTTCGAGGCCGGGCCCACACTGGAGCCTCCCTCCCACTGCAGCCCCAGACATCGGGTCCCTGGGCCTGGGCCTGCTGCCCGGCTGCCAGAGCACAGACCTGGACTGGCGGGGAAGGGAGGGAGGGCCTTCCAAGCCCACACGTTCTGAGTCCTCCACCCACCCCGGCTCAGCATCCTTCCAGGGAAATGGGCATTTCCCGTGGGAGAGCTCCAGGGCCCAGGTGTCAGAAAGAGGCACTGAGGGGGGCAGGAGCGCCCATGGGCATCCACTTGCCAGCATCCCTTGGGCACTTGTTGCCAGGAGGCCCCACCCCAAGTGCCTGAAGTTACACCATTGGCGCTTCCTTCTTTGGGTTAGATGTTGTCTTCAACAAATATTTTCTGAATGTCTGCTATGTACTAGGCTCTGGGAACACGGGGGAAAGTATGTGGACCTGCCCTTGAGGGAGTAATGTACAATGGGGCCACGGACAGTAAACAGACAATTAATTATCTTCTGCAGAGAAGGAGGGAATTCTCCCAACACAGTTAGTCATTCACACTTCAGTATGAATGAGTTTTTCCTGTGCTTTCCTCAGTAACGGACTGGACCGGGGTGGCCGCACACTCCAGAGACTGGGGTGCGGGTGGGGGGTCAGAGCAGAGAGGAGCAGGGCAACGGCTTCCCACAGAAGCTTCCCTGGCTCCCAAGTTCCCAGGCTGCATCCCGGGGGCCCCCCAGAGGCCCTCCCGGGGACCCATCCCCACCCGGCCCGGTCTAGGCTCCTCCTGCCCCCCGTACCCTCTCCCTGAGGCCTCACCCTCCCCGCCATCCTGGAAACGATTTTGTTGTCTGCGGAGATCATGTGTAACTGCCTGTGAGTTATAAGTCTCCGGAGCAAGCAGCCTGTTACCTAACCAGGCCTGGCTCATGCCAATGTCTTGAGTAATTATTGGGGGGCGGGGGGCCATCCAGCCCACAGCAGAACCTCTCCGAGGGAGTGCTATTGTTTTTCATGTCAGCTGCATTTTAAGGCTACATTTCACGTCAGCTGTGACTTGGAAGGAAAGAGGGCCCGGCCTTTGAAAAATTGAGAAATTGAGACCGGGGTGGTGGAGGGCAGCTTAACCCTTCGGGCCCCCAGTGCTCCCCAGCTTCCCAGGGTTGCCTGACAGAGAGCAGGCTTGTTGGGGATCAGAACCCGTGGCCAGGCCCGGCAGCCGCCACTTGGCAGCGCTGATGGAAACCGCCGTGCGGTTACGCACAGACAGTCACGGAAACTCGGGAGGACGGCAGTGTTGGAGGCTGCGCCAGGCCTGGCCTCTGAGCCCTTCCTCCCTCTGCTCCCACGATCAGCGGCCAGGTGCCCACAGTGTGCAGATGGCTCTGGGGTCGGGGGGTGGTGGCTCGCCCAGCCCACCCAGCCCGCCGCCGGTGGGTCCCTGGGAGCACAGAGAGGGGCGCAGGGCATCTGCTTCCTCCCCAGATCCATCGACCAGTGGCTCGGGCAACTACCATGTGCCGGGAGCTGCGCCAGGTGCTAGGGAGGCCGCGCAAACCCCTTTCTCAGGAAGCGCGGCCCAGGGAGGGACCAGCAGAAAGCCCACAAGCGCCAAGGATAGAGCAGCAAGGACCAGGAGGAAGAAAACCCCAGTGAGTGAGCAGTGGGGTCGGTGGTGGTAGCAGGAACCAAGTGAGGGACTCATGAGCCAGACAGGCATCCAGGAGCTGGGGAAGGGCTGCCCCAGCCGTCCTCGGCCCTCCTGACACCTCATGGTGCTGACGGCCAGGCTCTGACCCCCGCCAGAGCCCTGGAAGCTTCCCGTACTTTCTGATATTGAAGGCTGCACTGACTCATCTGCTTAACTGTTCCCTACGTCGTTCAACAAACCTTTACTAAGGGGCCAGGGACATCAGTCCTGAGGTCCAGGGGTGAGGGACAGGGGACTCTGGCGAGTGGGACACAGTGAGAGTGGAGTGCTGGCAGGGCCAGATCAGGACCTAGCAGCCCCCATAAGGAGATGGACTCTGATGGGAAGGTGCAGGGGGTTTGAAGCTCTAAGCCCAGAGGGGACATGCTCTGATTCACATGCATCTGAGCTGCCATGTGAATGGTGTGGGGACACCAGAGGGGGTACAGAGAAACCGTTGGCAGAGGTGACAGACTAGGTTCAGGGCAAGGAGATGGGTCCCAGCTGTTGCCAAGACAATGACATCAGTGGTAGGCTGATCCAGAGAGAACTTTGCTACCCCTGGAATCCCAGGGCTGAGGTGTGCACAGCACTGCAGGAGGACCCAGGGCCCTGCTCTCTGTTTGCTTCCTTGTCCGCCACACACATCTTCTGCCTCATGGCTCCTGATGGCTGCTCCCACAGTTGCCATCACATCTGCATTCCAGCAGCAGAAAGGAGGGACAAGACCCTACTCAGAAGCCACCTGCATAAGCTTCTCTTATTTCCACTGACCAGAATGTCACTACAAGGACCCCTGAGAAACCAGATCTCCACTCCAGGCAGCCATACAACCCATTTAATTCATGGTCCTGTTAATAAAAAAGAGAGAGAGAACAGCTATTAGGACAACTTACCATCTTTGCACAGAACAAATTCTGCAGGTGGTCTGGAGGCTAGATGGAACTCAGTGGGAACTGGACGTTGGTGGGGAGGAAAGAGGAGGGCATGGCATTGGGCAGCTGGCTGCATGGCATGTCCATGTCTTGGGATGAAGAGTGCAGGGAGGACAGAACGCATCAATTCAAGATGGCCCTGAAACACCAGAGTGGGAAGGCCAGGGCCTGGGGCTCCATGGCATGGTTGGTCCTGAGAGTCCAAACCAGGAACCACCAGTGTGTGGACATGATAAGGTTGGCAACAGAGGAAGAGTAGGGGTGGCCACCAGGCAATGGCCAGCAGAGAAAGGGGGCACATAGCCGACTTGGAGGAGAAAACCCAGGAGAACATGTGTCCCAGGAGCTGGAAGCCTGCCCCTTCCACAGAGGAAAACTCTGAGAAGTCAGGGCAGAAGACACGGTGAAGTGGCCACTGGAAGGTCACTGGTAACCAGAGCAGTGGGTGCCAGAGACCACAAACCAGAGTAAGAGGGCTGAGAAGTTAATGTACAACTTCTGGTTAAATATGGCAAATAAACACATGTGTTTGTTTCTACCCCCTCCACACCCCACTAAGATGACAGTAATGGCATTTAAGTGTTTTAAGATATAGATCAACAAGGCTAAAGTGATCAGAAGAAAAGGCAAGAAAGATACCAAAGTTTAGAGATGGGGAAGGCAAAGGACCTGTGGAAACCAAGAGTGTAGACACCACGCCCTGCAAAAGCAATAGACACTGATGAGGGAAAGCCTCCCAGCCCGGAACCCTGGGCAGGCTCAGGGTCAGGCTCCCCAGGTAGCCTCCAAAGTTCTAGAGGGGACTGCAGACAGGGAGGATATTTACTGAAGATTGGCTGAGCAGCAGACACTTCCCAGGTCATATATCCACCACCACCACCACCCGCCCCCCCAGCCCATGAAGCCAGGTACTGCCTATCCCCCCAGCCCAGCCAAAGACAAGAGGCCTAGTCCCTGGAGAAGCTGAATCTGAGAGGTTCTGAATATGGGGACACCAGGAGCAGCTGTGGGTGGAGACTGAGCCATCATGATAAAAACAAATGGGATTCAGTGAGCACATTTATGCTAAAAAGTAATACTCCTACCCTCTTCCCTCCTTAAATCCCCAAATGCCCTCATTGGGGCACAAGCTTGTGATTTAAGGACACCAGCAGTAAAGTGAACATCCTAAGTTTTCAGAGAGAAAAAGTGGGTCACATACACAGCATAGCAAGTCAAAATGGTATCAGACTTTTCAACAGCAATGCAAAAAGCTAGCACATAATGGAGAAATGCCTTCAAACTTCTGAGGGAAAAAAATATTTCCAATCTAGAATTCTACACCCAATCAAACTCTCAAGTATAAAAGTAAGTTAAAGACATTTTCAGACATGGACAGTCAAAAGTTTTACCTACCACATGCTTTTTCTCAGAAAGTTACTTGGGGATTTGCTTCAGCAAAATGAAGGGAAAACCAAAAAAGACAAGCATAGGATCCAAGAACCAGGAAAATCCAACACCAAAAAGATAGATAGATAGATAGATGATAGATAGATAGATAGATAGATAGATAGATAGATAGATAGACAGACAGACCAACCAGCCAAGAAAATTCCCAACATGCAGGGGAAAGAAATTCTAGTATTACAGCTGTTCAGCAGGCCTGAAGAGCAACCAGTCCTCCAAGGACTGTAGGAAGAAATTTCTAGGAGAAAAAAATAATAAAGCTGGTAGATTGCTGGTGTTCTCAATTGAATGAATAGAAGTTTTACAATTCTGGCAGGAAGTTCACGAATGAGCTAGTGACAGATGCATTAAAAATTAAGCAAAACAGGGGCACCTGTCTGGCTCAGTCAGTAGAGCATGCAACTCTTGATCTCGGGATTGTAGGTTTGAGTCCTACATTAGGTGTAGAGATTACTTAAAAAATAAAATCTTAAAAAAAATTAAGTAAAACATGAAGGCAATCCTTAACGCCAGGGAAAACAAAAAGTTGTAGTCATAGAAGACCACATGACTCAGCTGAAAACCTCATTTATGTAGGCATATAAAGTTACATAATTTTTACACAAAATGCAAAGAGTAAATTTTTTTTAAAAGATTTTATTTATTTATTTACTTAGAGCACAGAGGGAGAGGGAGAAGTAGACCCCTGCTGAGCAGGGAGCCTGACACAGGGCTCCATCCCAAGACCCTGGGATCGTGACCTGAGCCGAAGGCAAACATTTAACCTACCAAGCCACTCAGGGGCCCCACTAAATATTTATTTAGTCTAGAACTGCAACATGTTGAGAGGATAGGGGAATGGCAAAAGCAGAGGTTGTGAAAATGAAATCTTAATCTCTTATCTTCCATGTTAGGCAGTCACTAGATAATGTCTAAAACTGCAAAAGCAAGGAATCAGTAGAAGCAAGTGATTTAGAAATACCAAGGTAAAGCCAAGAGACAGCTTGAGAGGGTTGAGGAGTTGCCTCTGGGGATGGAGGAGATAACACCCACAGGAGCTCTTCAAGTGGGCTTGCTGGCTGGTGGTGAGAAAACTCTATAACGGAGGGAGTGATGGTGCAGGAGAATGGAAGGTCTGACAATGCCCTGGTGAGGAGGAGGAGGAGGAGATGGTCAGCAGAGGAGCAGGGGCTTCGAGGGGGGAACGGGGAGGGTGTGTTGCCAGGTTTGGGAAGAGCAGAAGAGTGGGTAAGGAGGCAGGCACTTCTCGCTGTATGTGCAGACTTGGAGCTGGCAGGTCCCTGGGACCGGAGCCGGAGGCCTGGGGCTGTGTGAGAGGGGCCCGCAGTGAGAGAGGAGGGCTCACCAGTGGGCACCCACTCCCCACCTTTAACTCAGGTTGACAGAAGGACAGGGGCTCCTGCCCAGCTGGGCCTCCCAGAGCTGCGATCCAGGTGGTATCCAAGGCCCCTGTATCTAGGCACAAGTGGGGAACCTGCAGGCTGTGACCGTAGGTGACCTGGGTCTTGCTGGAGGCCGGCAGACCACACCCGATCTGGTCCCTGAGGGTGCCCCCCACACCCAGGCCCGGTGTCCCGAGGAGCTCTTCCTCCCAGCTCCAAGAGCAGGAAGGGCGGGCTGGGAGCCGCAGGATGGGGCCTGAATCTCTCATCAGCCTTCAGGTCAGCCTGGGCCAGATGGGCCCCCAGCCAGCCCCCGGCCTCCTTCCTGGGTGGAGGCCTCCCCGCCCTTCCGCTCACCTTCCGAGCATTATGGGCTTTCCTGGGAGCCCCCACCACTCAGCGGCTCTCGGGTCCGACCTCCCGAGGACACCCCACGTCTATCACCGCTGGTGCCCTGGCCAGGGTCAGAGTTCGGCTTCCTAAGGTCACAGCTTTGGTGTGGAGCCTGGACTGAGGTGGGGACAAGAGTGCAGGGGAGTGGCAGTAAGGGGCAATGCTGTCCCCTGCGCAGGAGCTGCAGGTGGTCTGGTCAAGTGTCCGTAAGGGTGAGGCGACGCCATGCTGAGGAGCATCATTCTTTGCTTTTCCATTTTGACTGGTCCCCACACAAACTCCTCCTGCCTGTGGTGGGTGGGTGCTCCTAGGTAGTACGGGACTGCCTGCCAGGTGGGGGATGAGACCACCCACAGCTCTCCCAGAGTCAGGAGGCTGGCGGAATGGCTGCTGGGCCTTTGTGATTAGGGGAAGCTCTGGGTCGAGGGTCCATATGACCCCCCACAGCACCGCAGGAGTCCCCCAGGAGCTGGCCACATAGAAAGGCAAAGGACCTGACCCCTCCTCATTTCCCCAAATGGTGGGAGGTCTATGGGCTTCTGGAGAAGCCAGCATATTAGAGGCCCAAGAGCCACAGAACGGGGCCCATGCCCTGCAGTGCCCACCACTCAGGGGCTAGCGTGGGCCCTAGAACCCCAGGGAACCAGGCTAAGAGAGGCCCCTATGTCTAGAGACTGTCTCTCTTGGCCTAGGTGGCCTTCGCTGCAGCCCTCCTATCCTCCACCCAAGGTGCGTGAGGATGGGGGAGGCAGAGGCTGAGCCAGGCCCCCCACCTGCCCACAGAGCCCAGCCCCACCTCTTAGGACACAGCCCCAAGGAGGACCCTGGAACTCTGGGGATTTGTGCCCTCCCCCAGCACCTCTCTGAAGACCACCTTGATCAGTGGGTCACCCGAGCCCCAGGAGGGGCCCCTGGGCACGGCCACTTCATGCTGGGTCTGCCCTGGGCCCCTGCCCGCCTGGCCCTGCACTGTATTGTTGGCCAGGGACTGTGAACATAAACTACTGTCCCCGTGACCGGGGCGAGGCTGCCGTGCAGGGGGTCAGAGACTGGCGCAGGTCACGGGGCGGGCAGACCTGACCCTCTGTCGCCTCTTGGAGCATCCCTTCACATTCCTGTCTTACAGAGCCCGCAGCACAAGCTGGGAAAGGCGGCCAAGGGCCATGTCCCACGTCTGCACGTGGCCAGGCCCGGACCGGTGACGGGGCATTCGGCTGTGCGCCACAGAACAGGGGAGCCCGTGTGACCTACAAGCGGGGGCCCCAGGGCGGGACTGCAGGCAGCAGTGGGGAAGGTGGGCCAGGGAGCAGGGACGGAAGGGAGGGCTGGGAATGTCCGCCTGCCTGGGAAGGAGGGGTTCTGGGAGCAGAGAGGGAGCGGGACCTGCCAAATATGTCCAGATGGGGCTGGAGCACTCGGGGCCTGGCCTGGAGCCCCAGCGACTTCCTGCCCGCCCACCCTGCTCCCCCACCTCCTCACCCACGTCCCAGACGGTCGGTCTCAGGGTGGGGGCAGGGCGCAACAGCACCCCCGCTTAGCCACAGGGCGTGTGCCCCGGGGCCTGGGCACCTGGGCTGGGGGTGGGCAGAGGCTCGGGTCCAGCCCCACACATGACACGGAGCACCTACCATGCCTGGCTGGGGCAGGTGACCACCCAGGCCCCCCTAGACCCGCACCTCCCCGTGAGATGGGTCCTGGGGAGGTGCCCAGACCCAGCGATGTGGGAACCACCCCAAGCCCAGCCATGAAGGGTGAGGGACTTGAAGGGGGTAGGTGGGCAGAGCACGGGCAAGGTAGAAGGTGGGGTGCTGGGCATGGCACTGAGATGCCACGGAGGGGGCCCTGCAGGACAGAAAGGACAGGGGGCCCTGGAGGGTCCCTCGTTGTTCTCCATAGCTGGAGAAACAGCTAGAGATGTGGGAGGCCTCACAGAGCCTCTCGTGCACTCCCGCCCCAGCCCAAGCCTCCGGGAGGCCCTCTCCCCACTCTGCTGGGGCTGCCGCTTCTCCGAGGGATCTGCCCGGGGCGGCCGCCCCGGCTGCACCCACCCAGAGCGTGGCTGCGGGGCTTGCCTGAGATGCCAGCACCCGGCAGGGGAAGGGCAGGCTGGGGGGCTCTGGGCCTCACAAGTCAGGAGGGAACAGGCTGGGGAGGGCGCGGTCATTTCCACGAGGTGCGGAAGGCACACCCAAGCCCCCAGCCGGGCCTCAAATTCCAGGCAGGACACTGGGCTTGAGCCTACAGGGGAGGAGACCCCCGTGACTTCCCTAGGAAGGCAGGTTCCAGGAGGGGGCTCAGCCCTGCCGTCGGGCACGTCCCACGTCTCCCTCCCCACAAGGCTCTTCCAGGTGCCAGGAAAGGGGCCGGATTCCAGATTCCAGGTCTGGCCACCCAGCCCCCATCTGGGACCCCAGCCCAGAGCCCTGGGGCCCCAGCCTCCAACCTGGTTCCAGCCTCAGGGGAGACTGATTCAAGGAATCCTGTCCTAGGAGCGTGAGCAGGAAGTGGGGGTGGGGGGAGCGGCCCTGTGCTGGGTCCCAGCCCGGGGGCCCGGGGGCTGGGGGGCCGGGGGCCCGGGGGCCGGGGGCTGCCTGCCCGTCTAGGTCAGCCGCAGCTGCAGCCCGGCCCTGGGCTGCTGAGTCATGGGACTGCTGTCTCCAGGCCAGGACCAAGGCGGGAAAAGCAGTGAGGCCGGACGCCCCGGCCCCTAGAGGGCAGGCAGGGCCCCCCGGAGACTGAGGGAGGCCAGTGTGTACCTAGCTCTTCCAGCACCCCATCCCTGCCAGCACCCCTGAATCCTCCGGGTGCCAGCTCCCCCAGCGTCCACACCCAGCGCGGCCCTCAGCCCAGCTCTGGTGGAAGCCTGTGTGTGTGCACGCTCACACACACACAGACGCACACGTGCCTGCGCACTCACGCAGGCCAAGGCCTCAGCCCCTCCGCTGGTCGCCCCCTCCCTGGAGCTGTTGTGAAGAGTTCTGGCGTCCAGGCCTGGTTATTCACTCATTCTGCACATCTTCCCTGAGGACCTACTATGTGCCGGGCCCTGGGCTAGCAGCTGCGAGCAACGGTGCAGGAGCTCCCCCCTCAAGGAGCTGACCGTCTGCAGTGGACAGAGACAGAAAAGGAGACAAGTCAGCAAAACAGTGAGGAGTGCCAAGGACGGGCAGCAGATAGGTCATGGACATGCCAGGGCGGGTCCTGAGAGGGGCATCTAAGTAAACATCTAAAGGAAGGCAGAGGCAGCCTGAAGCTCGTGGAGCCGAGAGCCTGCCTTATAGTCAGCAGGTGCAAAGGGCCTGTGGCAGGACTAAGCCGGCACAGAAGGCCCACAAGGATGGAGCAAAATCAGCAGGGGCAGCAAGGAAGGTGTGACCAGATTGTGATGGGCCTCAAGGCCCCAACAGTGACCCTGGCCTTGGCACTGAGGGTATAGGGAGCTCCCATTTTAACATCCTTCCCCTGGGGCCTAAGAGGGGCCATGGGACTGTAGGTGGCATCCAGGAGTTGCTGGTGGCTCAGTCCAGAGCCATGGCTGGGGGGGGGGACAGGAAGGAGGCTCAGATTCCAGGTGGATTTGCTGGGCCCCGAAGGTCTCCAGCCTTGACCATGTTGGTGCCTCTGGGGCTGGGTCAGATGACAGGTGTGAGAGAAAGGAGCCGGGGCGGCCCCAGGATCGCTGCCCTGACCCCTTAGCTAAGCCGGGAGCCCTGAGAGGAGCAGACTGGGAGACACTTCAGGTCCAGAGAGGACTCGCTGAGTTCCACACGCCTTGACACCCTGGAGGGGCGGCCAAGCAGGCAGGGGGTCTGTGGCCTGGGCCCAGGAGAGACGGGCGGCAACGGCCACAGATGGCAAAATCAAGAGAGGGCTTCCTTTGTTTTGATGTTGGGGATGGGGTGTCTGCTGGTGGAGGGAGGGGCATGCTGGTGATTTGGGGAGGGGAGAGAGGGCTAAACTGGGTGGGTGCTCTCGGAGGGGCGGCCTCGGATAGCTGCTGGACGGCCCCGAGGACAGGCCAGGGCAGAGGACTCCTCTCCTGCAGGTCCTCGAGGGGCAGAGCGGAGAAGGGCGCAGGGTTCTGGGAAGGCGGCAGACGGTGGGAGGTGAGCGGGCTGGCAGGGGGGCTGGCCAGCAGAGTCCGGGGAGACCCCTGGGCTGGATGTGGCTGGGGAGCTGCATGGCCAGGCAGAAGTGATTCCTCCTGGAGGCTACGGGATGGGGAAGGTGACAGAGATGGCTAAAGGACAGAGGTTCTCAGTCACGGGTCAGTGGTGTCGGGGGGGTCGAAGACACGTTGGAGCCAGGGTCATAGGAGACCCCCCCATCTACTGGGAGGCCCCATCCCAGGAAAGGAATAAAGGATGCAGAAACCTTCATCAAGAGGGGAGGGTCGTGGCTCCAGGGTTGACTGTGAGCCCCAGGGGCAAGGAGGGGGCGGCGGAAGCAGAAGGGCAGATGCAGGGGCCACGTGGAAGGGCCACTGCAGAGCATGGCCTTGGCCATGGCCCCCAGAAGACCCATTCCCGGAGCAGAGTCCCCTCCCCGGCGTCCCCTGGGGCGGGCACAGGGGTGTCATCAGCCGAGCTCTCGGCCTCCCCGCCCCGCTAGGGACACTGGCCACGTGACACCCCCCGAGCCCCACGGGAAGGCCCCCTGCGTGGCCGCCCTGAGGAGCCAGCTCCATGGACATGTTTCAACAAGGCGACCTCAAACCTGCGTTGAGTGAAAACAAGCAAGTAGAGAGCCACAGTATCTCACGTTACCATTTATGCTAAAACCTGCCACGGAGGGATTCTGCACCACGTGCACAAGCCAGGGCCTTGCCGGGGCTGCAAGGATAAACGGCAGATCCCTGCGCCACTGCCCTGGGAGAGGAGAGGACCCAGGGAGGTGGGCCTGGTCGAAGAGGATGCTTCTTTGAAATGTTTTCACTTTTGGGGGACAGTGTTCTTGAAGAGTCCTTCTGTCTTACAAACCTGGTGAACAGGCTCGTCTAAAGGCAAGGACTGCGGCCAGGCAGAGCCGTGGGCCGGGGAGGGGGCACAGCGGGCGCTCTCCTGGAGGCTGGTGTGGGTGGACGGGCTGCAGCCGTCCCGGGACGAGGTGGTGGGGTGCGTGCCGTCGGGGAGCAGCCGGGGAGGCTGGTGCAAGTGTCCAGAGAGAGGACGTGGTCCCAGGCTGAGCAGAGACAGTGTGGTCCAAGAGAGCCGTGCACCAGGCTGGGGGTGCAGCCAATGTTGGGGAACAGGGAAGTGGTCAGAGGCAGCTGTGAGGTGCTGGGGAGCCGGGGGACACAGTGGGGTCTTCTCCCCCAGAGACTTTCACAGGCCTGAGGGGCTGTCCAAGGGAGGTGGACCCTGCCCCCGGGAGACCCAGACACATGCTCATGGACCCCCATTCTCTGACGGGTCCCCCACAGCTGCCCTACACTACAGGATGGACCCACTGTCCCCTCCCTGTTAGGCCCAGAGTTACCCAGCCAGTGAGGGGTCACGGATGGCCTGGCTGTGTCCCTGCTTTGGGAGGACAGATGTTTAGGAAGCAGACAATGCAAGCGATACCCCGGCCAACTGCAGGGCTAGAAGGAGAAGAACAGGGAGAAGCCGGCAGGTGGACCAGGAGGGAGCAGGAAAGAGACCCTCCCCTTGGGGCCGGAAGAATGAGAAGGGTCTGCGGGCTCGGTGGAGGAGTAGGTTCTTCCAGGAAGTGGGGCCAGCTGGTGCAAAGGTCCTGAGGCAGGGAGAGTTACGGCACATCCAAGGAACTGGAAGAAGCCAGCCTGGGGCATGAAGGGGCCGTGACTGAGGTGGACACAGGGCCCAGATGAGGGACCCTGTGGCCAAGGCGGGGCTGTGTCTTTATCCCGAGAGCAGCGGGGAGACCTACAGGGGCTTTATTCAAAGCAAGGATGGGCTGTGAGGACGGCGTGGGGTGGGTGGTGAGCTGAGTGTCAAGGGGGTACTGCTGGGTGGCCAGGAGGCTGGTGGGCTTGGGGTCTCAGGGTGGGGGTGTGGGGGTGGCCGGGCCCGGCCCGAGAGGCCATTGGCAGATAGAACCCACCTGCCAGCCATCGCTGGGCCTGGTGTCACCCTCCCACCCAGCCCAGGGTTTGGCGGAGGCAGCCAGGCGCTCGCTGGCTCCAGGTACAAAGTGTTCTGCCCGGCGTCCCCCTGGCTTCCGGGACTTCGAGGCCCGTCAGAGGGGCAGTGCAGGAGGGGAGGCGGGGGGAATCAGATGCCGGTGGGGCCTCCTGCCGCCAACACAAACACGGCCTCTCGCTTCCAGCCTCCGTCTCCAGTCTGCCCTACATTCCCGCTTGCCCGCCCCCCCGAGCAGGGAGGCTGCGTCGGCCCGGCCTGGGGCTGCCGGACGTGGGCAGGGCGGGCGGCCGCCCCTGCTCAGCCTCTGTTGGCAGGACCCCCCGGAGGCCTGGTGAGGGGCTGGCCCAGCCCACTGGGGAGTCCCGAGCCCCACCCAGGGTCTCCCCCCAGCCCACCCGCCTGGTAGCTGTGGGTCCTGGCCCCACCACCCAGGTCTCCTTCCGAGGCCCCTAACTCTACCACTGACCCCCCCATGTCCCATGAGCCTTCTCCTCCCTCAGGTGTTACTGGAAGTCCACGGGCAGCAGCCTCGGTGGGGCTCGGTGGGGCTGTGGGTGTGTTGGCCCCGGCGAAGGCCCAGGGGGAGGGCAGGGGGCCAAGGGTCCAGGAGTATGGACTGCGTCGATGAACACAGCACACGCAGACTCTGCGGGGCTTTCATCCTGGGGCAGCGGGGGATGGGGGGCAGCAAGAAGCAGGTGTGTGAGGTCTGGAGGCGGGGGCCTGGGCGGCAGGTCAGTGCTTCCAGTACGGAACCCGGGAGGCTTCCTGGAGGAGACAGCAGAAGTGCAGACGAGCTAAGGGCACTAGCCACATGGAACCCAGGAGGATGCTCCTTGCGGGGCAGGAGCGGGGACAGACCAGGGGCCCAAGGCTGGGGCTGACAGGCGGGTGATGGGCTCGGACCACACAGCGCCCCCCAGCCACCATGATGGGATGTCTGTTCAGACCTCAGAGGACAGTCTTCTCCCAGTTCTGAGCAGAGGAACCAGATCCCTCAGACTGCGGGGGCTAAGGGCGGAGGGCGTTGGCGTTGTCCAGGTGAGCTGGTCCACGCTTCCCTCACAGCCTCTCCGGCCAGCCCCCGGGATGGATCTACCGAGGGATTTCACCTCCAGAGAGAAGGGCCCTGGCGTGCACCCATGGCTGAGAACAGAGTGTGTTATAAGGCCGCCATTACTCATGCTTTCGTGGGGACCGCAAGGTAGGTGGAGACACGAGGAGCTTAGCATGTAAAAAGGGCATTCTGTTTCGGTGGGGAAAAGGTAGGTTATTCGGTAAAACGTGGCACATCAATGGTCTGTCGTTCAAAATCAGTCCCATGCCAATCAAAGATTTATAGGTAAAGTACAAATCCAAAAAGCTCTAGGAATAAATGTTTCAGTGTTGGAATGGGGAAGGCCACTCCACATGTGCACAGAAATCTAGAAACCATAAAGGAAAAGAGGGATAACTCCCACTCCATGAAAAAGCAAACGAGTAAGTAAGATTTTTGTGCAGCAAGACAAAAAATAATAATTATGATTGCCATAAACCACTGCACGAGACAAACAGCACACTAGGGAAACACATTTGTGATGTATGTGTGGAAGGACAGACTTCCTTAATATACAAAGAGCCCTGATAAATCAATGACAATGAAAATGCCTGGCCAGCAGTGTCAGCCAGGGAGGGAGCAAGCACTCTGGGCTTGGAGGACCTCTGCACCTCCTGCCTGGCACTGGGGCCCCGGAAGAATGTCAGGGGGCCTCACTTCCTCATCCAGCAAGTATTCACAGAGCACCGACTCCATCCCACATGTATTTACCGAGCACCCACTACATGCCAGGCTCTGGGAGACCGTCTGGGAATACCACAGTGACAGCATGGTCAAAGGCCTGGCCTCAGGAGCCTTCAGTGAGTGGAAGGGGCCACGAGCAAGCAAATCAGCAAATGAGGACATTTTGGGGAGTGGTGAGAACTACGAATAGAACTGTGAGCGATTCAATAAGGAGGCTCCTGGCTGAAAAGGTCAGGGAAGGCCGCTGTCAACATTTGAGCTGAGGTTCTACGACATGGTGGCAGAGGCAAGAGCACGTTCAAAGGCCCTGGGGCAGGATCAAGAGGGATGTGTGTGCTCGGGATCCAAGAGAAGGGGGTCCGGGAGGACTGACTGAGGGGGCTGCAGAGATTACATTGCACTCTGGGTGCACCCGCCGGGAATCCTGCGGAGGGCGCTAGCTCAGGTCAGCGGGGAGAAGCTCAGCCTGGCAGCTGTCTAGGCTGAATGGGAGGTAGCCGAGCCTGTCAGTGAGAGGAGACCCGACAGTGCCGGCAAGGGATGTGGGTGGCCCGGGCTGGGGTGTCGGGGAAGGAGAGGAGAGGGGTGGGATTCAGGGCACGTGCCCTGGAGCGCCGCGGGACCCCAGCTGAGCGCTGCACTGAGACAGGAGGACAAGGTTGGGCGCGCTTCTCTTTGTGACCTGCTGTGCTGAGGTGCTGTGAGGCCCACGTGTCGGTGGAGGCGAGCTTCTGGGGCCCCAGGGAGGGCACAGAGCCGGGGCCGAGACTTGGGGGTGTCTGTGCAGAGGGAGGTCCTAGGGCTGGGCGCAGAGGGTGGGTGAGGTCGTGCCGGCCGAGTGAACACAGGTGCAATGACCCTGAGACCCCTGTCCGCGGTCAGCCTGGACCAAGGCGCTGCTGAGCTCCCGGGCAGCCCCTGGGCATCCGTGAGGCGGCCCCCAAGCAAGCAGGTGTCTGTGGGGCTGGTGGAAGGACCTTCTCCCCGTCATGGTGCTCTCTCGGAGGGAAGCAGCCTGCACGCCTGAGCGGTGGTTAGGGGGGCCAACCAGGCGCCGGCAGGCCTCCAGAAGGGTCCTGGGCGGGGGCGCTGACCAGGTCCTCAGCCATTTGGTCACGCTGTGCAGAGGACCCAGCTGAGACACGGCTGACCTCAGCAGTGGCTCAGTCCACCTGCCATAGCGTGGCCTCCTCCATCCCCCCCCTGCAGCCCAGATAGCAGGAGATGCAAGGGATGGAAGCTAGCACAGGGGCCTCGGTCTGCGGCCTCTGAGACGCTCACCTTAGCCAAGTGCCAAGTCATCGACCCCACCATGACACCAGTCCTGGGGCCAAGACACGAGCGGCTGCCACGTCTCCTGCCCCGCTGAGCCGAGGCTCACCCCTAGCCTGGACTCCGCCCGAGCAGAGGGCCCTGGCAGACAGGCGGAAGGACACGGGTTGGTGACCATGAGTCCCTGTTAGAAGACATTGGCATTCAACAGAGCTCCCTTGCCGGGGGGTGGGTGGTGCTGCTCAGCCTCTGAGTTGCTCTGTCCCAGCAGCATCGTGGGTGTGGAGGGGAGCTCACCTCCTTGGCACGTGCAAAGGCCCAGGGGCCTGGAGGTCCTGGTAGACACGCTCGCACCCTCGGCAGCTCGGGGAACATTTTAGTGAACGGTGACCTGTGTAAAATCACAGCCGGGGCGGCTCGTGCATTCTCCAGCACGTTCTCCGTGCCCCAGAAAGCCCGTGTACGCGCACACGCACACACGTGCCACACACGTGCGGCCGGCCTCGGGGGCCAAGGGACTCGGCCAAGGTCACCGGGCTCGGACACGACCCCAGGCGGCCCGTCCAGTGCCCGAGCCCTCCTCCCCTCGGACCCGGACCCAGTGCCACGCACACCCCCAGAACCTCCCGCGGCTCCGTGGCCCGCGCACCGGGCCCTGCGGCCGCCCCCTCGGTGGTGGGTGCGCGCCCCGCCGCAGGGTGGAAAGCTCCCGCAGAGCGGCGGCCCTGGGACTGGCAGTAAAACCTCTGCCGCTAGAAACACGGTTGGGTTTTCTCCAAGAGCTAAAGCACTAAAACAAAGTCATAAACACAATTACACCGTCTCCTGCCATAAATTAGGACGTTATGAAGCGCTGTGATCTATTCCTACTCATACCCAGCTCTGTAAGACGGCCCAGCCCCACGGGCCCTAACGAAAGGGTGATTTATGGGCGCTGTTGTCGGCTTCTTGCCGTGGGGGAGGGGCGCTCCCGAGCCCTGAGGAGTCAGAGGCCCAGCGCCAGGGGCGGACCTGCGGGCCACATGCGCGCTCCGGGCCGGCCCGGCTGCCCGCTGGGTGGGACATCCCGGGACAGCTCGCCCCAGGCAGGCGGACGGGCACCCTGCGCCCCCTCCCCGTCCCTGGGGGGCTCTGGAGTCCAGTTGCTGGGCAGTGTAGCCCTGGCTGCGTCCGCCGCCCCCCCCCCCCCCCCCCCCCCCCCCCCGGTGCTAGCGAGGGCGAGGAAGGGCAGAGGCCCCGGGCTCATGGAGCCTGATTCTAGTGAGAGACACAAACACACACCAGGTGTCTTGGGGAAAATATGGGCTGCTCCGGGGGGATCCGGAGGGCTGTGGCAAGGGAGGGAGATGACCTCAGGTCAGCGATGCTGGTGAGACCTCATTGGAGGGCTTCGGGGGTGACTGGTGCAGGCAGCTGGAGCAGCGGGGACGAAGGCCACCATGTGTGAGGATCAGCCGAGGGCTCTGCAGTGGAGCGAATGAGGAGGGAGGAAGGGAGGCCAGAGAGCCAAGGGGGGGCGTGCCGGGGACCACGCAGGGACTCAGGCTTCCGGCAGTGGGATGGCAGCTCAGGAGGGTGTGAGCAAGACAGCGACGGGACCCGGCGTGTGTTCGGAAAGGCCTGTAGAAGCATGTTGGGGGAGGCGGGGAAGCTGGCTGGCAGGCTACTGCACCTGTCCCAGCAAGAGAGGATGGTTGCCTAGCCTGGGCTTGGCCATGGAGGGGTCCCCCAGGTTCTGCCGACAGACAGAATGCCGAGCGTGATGCTGAGATTTGGAGCCTTTTCCCAAGATGAGGAGACTTCGGAAGGATCAGGATGGGCCCGGAGAGGTGGAAGGACCTAGACGGGGGTGCAAGAAGCTGTGTTCTCACAGTCTGAGTTCAGCCTGGGGCTGCACGTGCAGGTGCTGGGTGCGTCCCTGGCCTGAGCCTGGCGTGCTCCAGGTCAGAGGATGGGGGGTGGCCCTCCTGTCAGTCAGTGGGGAGGGCTCTGGGCAGGCAGACCCCAGACGGAGCCGATGCCCTCCCCTTTGTGGCTTTTCTCAGGGGTTGTGGGAGCTCGGCGTCACCCGCATGGGCTGGAGGGCACAGGGAGCAGAGGTCATAGGTCCCTGTGACCCCCACCACCCTCCCTGACCAGGCAGCAGCTTTTGGAGTGAGGGTCAAGGGCCATGCCCACAGGAAGGGGGCACAAGCATGACATTCTATGGGGATAGAGAACTCAGAAGTCCTGGGGTGGGAGGGGCAGGACGACCTCCTGTAATCTGCTCAGCAGCCCTGCGGCCCAGGGTGGGGGGTCACCCCTCTCAGACCAAGCCCTTCCTGTGTCCAGCAGGGCCCGAGGACCCCTTGGTGTGGCCAGGCTCTTTGACGGGGCAGGCACGCACACTCCTATCCACCAATCAGAGTTCACTCCTCAGACCCCACGTCCCACCCTGTGCTGGGGGCATCTAGTGAGCTCTGTATGTTTGGGAGGGGTGGCAGGGTGACACCGCCCACCCATGAGACTATGAGGTGTGGCTGGGGCTCAGGGGCCCTGGCCAGGGGAGGTGGGCCTCTGACCTAAGCTCTCCAGCACAGGGCTCCCTCCTGGCCTGGCCAGAGTGGGGGCTGGGAGGGTGGCCCTGGGAACCCCTCCCCTGAGCCCTTCCTAGACCTGGCCCCAGCTCTGTCTCCAGGGACTCGAGGCACTCCCCGGACCTCAGCTGCATCACCCGTCTGATGGGCTCAGATGGCAGCCGCACGGCACCCCCCATGCCCCGGCCCTTCACTCCCGCACCTCCCTTGTGTCTGTGAAGTGGGGGGGAGCCAGGGAGAGCCAGAGGCCTGCAGGAGGGACCGGGGGGGGGCAGGTAGAGGATGAAGGGAAGGCAGAGCCAGTATGCAGACGTGCTGAGTGATCATGGCCACGTCACCATGCACGTCCCCGGTGTGCGTGCCAGGGTGAGCTAGCTGGGGCTCTGGGCTCCTGTATGCCCAGCCCTGAGCCTAGAACCCCCCAACTCCCTACAGCCCAGGTGGGTCCAGGACAGTCTGCAAACAGGAGGGCCCAGGTGACCTTCGCCGGTGACCCCGCAGAGGGCTCTGGGATGTCCCGGGAGGAGGTTCCACCCCACCTACAGATGCCAGGGCACCACCCGCTGCCTCTCGGGGCCGGGGGCTCCCTCCCCTTGAGCCCCAGGCCTCCATGGGCCCCCCTCTTGCCCATCTCCCACCGGAACAGCCAGGGCCATTGGCAGGTCGAGAGCCGGGATCAAGGCTGAACAGGTCCTGCAAAAATCTCCCTTGAAAGACTCTTTTTCAAGATTTTCTTTTGAAAACAAATTCATAACCACATCACACAGGAACCCCGTCGCCTCGGGTTTGATCACCAGCCGCCCGGGGTCCTCTCGCTAGCTGTTACTCTAATTGCTTTTTTCTCCTTGGAGGGCCGCGTGCGTCGTCTGTGGTTATTAATCTGGTGAGTCGAGGCGAGGAACAAGGGCCCTTTGTCGGCCCTGTCCTTTCAGTCTCTATCAGATTGCAAGGAACCATGAGGTCCAAGATCCCCAAAACTGATCTGCCCCCGCGGCTCTGGGGAGCGCCGTCGCGGCCCCGTGCAGGGCTGCCTTCCCCTGGGCACCCGCCAGGTGGACGCACCTCTCTGCGGCTGGGGTTTGGCCACTGAGCGCCCCCACCCTATGTGTGAGCGGGAGAAAGGCACCGTGTGCCCAAGCGGAGAAGGGAGGGGGACAAGGCCACCTCTCTGAGAAGTGACGGAGTGGGGCCTGAGGCCAACAGGAGCTACCTGCCCGTCACCCTGGCTCGGGCCCTCCTGAGCTCACAGGCCGGGGAGAAGGAGGGAGACCCCTGCCAAGGAGCTGCTGCGTGGGTCCTGGGACCACCCTGATGCCCTGCCCCGGAGCAGAAGAGTGTCTGACTCCATCAGCCCCGGGGGCTGGGGGCTGGGGGGCTGGGCAATCACAGCAAACTTGGGGTACTCAGTGCCAGCAGCTGAGCCCAAGGCAGCCCTAGGGGGGCGGGGGGGGCACCAGGTTAGGCCACCAAGCTCCAGGAGGGGGCCTAGCTCTGCAGGGAGCGGGGGAGAGGCTGGGAGGGCTCCGGAAGCCTTGACACCCCCCCGGCGTTCACTGCGTCCCTGACTGCCACTGTGTGGCCTGCAGGACAGTGCCCGGTGGCGGGACGGGCCGAGCGCCTCCCCCGGCCGCGCCCAGCCGCCCCCACCCCTCCTGCATCCCAACCACACTTCTGTTTCCTTTTTGTCCAAGAACACCCTGTAAAGGCTTCCATACCCACTTACACATCTGGGGGCTCCAACAGATGTTCAAGTGCCGTAGAGTGAAAATTTATGAAACCACAAATTCTCTTCTGTAATGTATTTGGGGCTCTAATTAATGCCAAACCAATTGATACCCGAGCTGGGGCCTGCACAGTTAAATGACACTGAGCCACGCCTGGACGTGCCTCCTTCAAAGCCACCCGTGTGCAGGGCCCGGGGAGCGCAGGTGACCTCCCGGGGGCCTCCCAGGGCGCCCGCAGGTAGTAGAACTAAGGGGCCCCAGGGGATCTCGGGCCAGGAAGAGGGGTGGGGTTTAGGTGTGACCGCAGACAAGTCCCTCCACCCCATGTCCCCTCCTGCCTTGCTCACTGTGAGTGTCCACCCAGCCTTCTGAGCTCAGCTTGGACCCCCCACACACACCCTCACCCCCTCCCAGGTCCGGCTGCATCAGCCTTGACCCCTCCCAGACTGACAAGCATGTCTTCCCAGCATGGAAGCCCAGGGTTGGGGCTTGCAGGGGTGAAATGGGAGAGGCAGGGGTCCCAGCCGGTGACCATGTGCAAGGCCCTTCTCCTCCTGGGGCCTCAGGGTCTGTGTCTGTGGGTTGGGGTGTAGGTCTCAGTTTGGGGGCTAGGAGAGCTGAGCAGCCCCAGGCCCCACCCCAGCCAAACCAGGGAAGCCCTGCACCCCTTCCCTTGATCACCTGGGCTCCGGCGTCAGATTTATCCCAGAAAATAGAGGATCAAGCCCCTTGGGCCCCGGGTGATGGGGCCTCAGACGAGCAGCTGTCCCAGGGGGCCTGAGACAGGTAGTTCTCAGACTCAGGGCCACCGGCCGGAGGCAGAGACTGCACCGGCCTCAGCCCTGCAAAGCTGGGGAGCTGGGTCGCCTGGGTTGGGGGAGGGCACAGCCCCCCTCAGACAGCCCTTCCAACAGAAGGGGAGGGCTTAGGACGGGGGTTCCTCCCGGCCCCCATCCTGCCCTGCCTGGCACAGGGGCTCGGGGTAAGGGACTCCTCTGGCTCCTCAGGAGAGACCCCTCTTTTCTTCTTGTTCCTGCCAGCCTCCCTCCCCTCCCCTCCCCTCCCCTGCAGCTCAGGTCTGTGGCGGGCTGGAGGGTTGTCGGCTGCCACACCCGCCTCTGGAGCCGGCCACCCTGGGGACCCAGCTCCTTCAGCCCTCATGGGGTTTAGGGCCACTTCGCCCAACAGCAGGCTCCCCAGGGCAGTGCAGCCGGCACCCAGCTCTGCCTGGTCCCGGGGAAGGGCCGCTGCGGCCGGCGGTGGGCCCAGGGGTGTCCCGGGGAGCAGGCTGGCCCCGGGCAGCCCCGGACAGAGCGCTCAGGTAGAACCGGCCTCCTCCTCTCCCTCCCGCACTGCTCCCCGTCCTCCGGGCGCTCCGGGAAGGAGTCACCCCCAAGGCCCTGCAACCCCGGCTCACGCCTGGACCCCACAAGCTCACGGCTGGCTGGCTCCACACCCTCTGCTGGCCTACTCCCTGCGGGGGGGGCCCTCGCTCGACAGCGCCCGACCCAGGGCCCACCGGGCCGCCCTGCGCTGCCCCGGGCTGCCTTCAGCCCCCGCACTCCTAGCCCCCGGCAGCCGCTGTGGGGACGCACCTGCTGGCCCCGGCCCATGCTGCCCCCGGGTTTGCTTCCAGTCTCCCAGGGTGAACCCCTCTGTTCCCCATCGGCAGCCCCAGAGCTCAGAGCGGGTCAGGCTTCTGATAAAAGGGGGTTGGGCCACGTGGCCAGAAAGAGCGCCCCGGCCTGACCCCTGGGGGATCGGTGCAGATGGGGTCCTGATTGGGTGGGACTCACCGGGAAGACAGGGATGCCGCTGGGAGGGGGGCAGAGGGGCAGGCAGAAGACGGACCCCACCCTGCGACCCCCGAGCCCTTCCCGGGAGGAATCACCTGGTCCACCTACAGGAGAAGGGGGGTCTCTGCAAGTGCAGACACACACAGGGGGGCACACACGCACGCACATTCCCCGCACACCCAGCCTGTGCACAGCTCATGTGTGCAGGGACCCTCGGGCCTGCTCCCTGGGCACCCGCCCTGCCCCAGCCCTCGCCGAGCCCAGGCCCGGAGGCCGTCCACACGCCTGGGCTGCTCCCACCCGAGACTCACCCCTGCTCCTGTCTCCACAGGTGACTCAGCTGGACCAGAGGCTGGTGCTCATCACAGACCTGCTTCACCAGCTTCTCTCCCTGCACCAGGGCGGCCCCCCGGGCGGCCGGCCCCCCAGCGAGGTGGGGGCCCAGGCCCTGCAGCCTTGCAGCACCATCAGCCCCGAGCTCTTCCTGCCCAGCAACACCCTGCCCACCTATGAGCAGCTGACTGTGCCCCGCAGGGGCCCCGACGAGGGGTCCTGATGGGGGCTTGGAGCCCCAGGCCTGCGAGGGCAGGGCCGGAGGAGCTGTTCAGCCTGGCCCACCTCCCACCCAGCAGGGGCGCCCCACCCCACAGGTCACCGGCACCTCCTCGAAGGCCCAAGAGAGCAGCCCCTCCCTCCCAGGCCCCGGACCCCCCATGGGCCACGCCGTCCTGAGAGCCTGCACTTCGAGGAGTCACCGAGGCCACTCCAGCCAACGGGTACTAGAACTTGGCTGGGTTTGGGGTCTCAGCTCTGAGACCATGGCCCCCACATCATTTGTATGGCAGTTGGGACCCAGTGGCAGGGCTCAGTCTAGACCCCCGGGGGGCCGGGCATCCTAGGCCCTTGGTCCAGCCCACCTATGATCAAGAAACAGCACAGGTGCGTGCAGGCCCACCCTGGTAGGCCCCAGGGGACTTCCTGGGGGGGAGACAGAGGGACGGTCGGGACAGGGTCCGCGGGTACCCCACCCTCAGACTCGAACCCAGGACCCAGGGAGGAGGCAGGCAGGGCAGGGCTGGCCCAGCCCGTGCCAAACCGAGGATGCCCATGATCAAGGCCTAGGGGCCCCGCTCAGAGGGCCCCAGGCCTGGGCCGTGTTCTCCACCCCGCAGAGACGCTGGCTCAGAGGGCCAGGGCTGTGACGGAGGGGACCCTGAGGCTACAGCGTCCGGCAGGAGGGACCGGCCCACCACGGTGCCCAGAGTGCTCCATGGGGGTGGACTGTCCCCCGCTGTGGACTGGCAGTTTCTCCTGCCCATCCCCTGCCCTGCGCGCGGCCCCCAACTCAGCTCCCCACCAGGTCTGAGCAGCTAGAAAGACGCACAGAACCGGCCCGTCCCCCAGCCGGCTGCTGAGCGGGGGGCGGGCATAAGGGTGTCACGATCCCTGTACGAGACAGGGGCTCCTCCTGGGCGTCACATCTCACAGAAATCAGAATAATTTGTGGTGATTTGGAATCTGTTTTAATGAGCTTCACAGTGTGATTTTGATTCTTAATTGTGGCGCTTTTCCTAATAAACGTGGAGTCATGGAGCTGGTCTCGGGCCTGCCCTTGCCTTCATTCCTGAGGGAGCGGTCCATCTTTGGGACAACCCCGTCCTCCTGCGGAGCTGCTGTCCCAGCTTTCAATACTCCGGAGCACCTTCGTTGCCGTCTGCACTGGCCCAGGGAAGGGAAAGAGCCCCGGAGCCCCCAGCTCTCTGGGAGGAGCCCCCCACCCCCCGCCCCAGGGACCCAGAAGCACCTTGAGGCCAGGCCGTTACTGCCCAGCCCTGTAGCCAACACTGAACTCAGCTCTACCCACAAGAGCTGAGCAGAGGGAAAGAACACAACCAGAAACATGGCCTGCCCTCCAGGCTCTGCTCCTGTTGGTGCCTTTGCTGGAATGTTCTTCCTGCCCTCACCCCTCACCACTACTGAAGTCACTTCTGTGGTCTGTGGCCCAGCTCAAAGCCCCTCCTCAGAAGCAGCCCCCTCCAGGCCTTGGGACCCCTCGAGGGGATTGGGCTGACGGGCGAGGTCCTTGTCCCCAGACACGCATCAGGGGTAGAGCTCCAGGACCCTGTCCTCCAGGCCCACGTCCCTCACACCAGCTCCACACTCACTTCTTGGGCCCCAGGGCTTGGTGGAGACAGGACAGGGCCCTGCCCTCCCCTGCCGACTACCTATGGGCATCTGGGTCCCCTACCTCCTCCCGGGGCCAGCTACCTTCCCTTCCTGCCTGGTGGACAGGACCCCCACAGCCTCCTTAGAGGCAGGTGTCCAGGTGGCTGCTGAATAGGAACTCATTTCATAGAGAAGGGGGCCGGGCTTCAGAGAGCTCCCTGAGGCCGCAGATCCAGTCAAAGCCTCCAGCCCAGGTTGGCATGCCTCCTGATCGGGGCTGTTTCGGTCCCGGGGCTTCCCCCTGGGGCAGATCTGACCACCTGATGTGGTCAAGATGTGGTCATTGCCCATCTCCCAGCAGCCCCTGAGCCCCTGGGGAAGGCGGGCACCTTGCCAGGACCTAGGGGTGCTGGGGGGTGGTGCTGGGGGATAACCACGTCAGGGGCACACTCTGGCCTCTCCATCTGCCCCTCCCAGGCCAGGCCCCTCCTTGACCAAGGACCCAAGAGCTCTACCGTGGCGGTGGGGCATGTCCAGGCCCCAGACCCTCCAGGATCTTTAAGGATCCCTATGGGGGTGGGTGCAGGGAGTGGCCGGGGCTCCAGAGCCCCCACACAGACATGCCTGCCCCTTCCAGGCCTTGATTTCCCCCATCGGTAACAAGGAGCTCCCTTGGGCCTGCCCAGCTTCAAGCAGGCTGGAGGCACATGCCAGGGGAGAGCCAGCCCGCCCTCGCCCTGCCCCGTGGGCACCCCGGCACTCAGCGTGGCACCCCAGCCAAGTTCTCCCCTTCAGCTCACAGATGCGGGCACGCTCGGCCGGGGTGGGGGCGGGTAAGCCCGCTATACCCACCTGACTGCTCCTCGGTCCCCCTGGGGCTGCTCACCCCCCTGCTCCCCTTCCAGAGCCCAGGCCGTCGGGGCTGGGGGCCGCTGACATTTAGAGGACGGGGCCGTCCCAAGGCCACTGGAAGCACCTGGCAGCCTGTGTCAGGCAGGCAACCCAGGTTCCCAACGGAGTGGGATGGGAGGGCCCTGGGTCCCGCTCTGCTGAGCCCCACTGGGTCGGTGCCCCCCAGGGGCTCCCACCATGGGGCCTGGGTATCTGGCCAGGGCGCGGCGGGGGGGTGGGGAGAGGAGCAGGAGGGGCGGCGCAGAGCCTGGGGCCTCCCCCGCCTGCACCCACCGGGGGAGGGGCAGGGGCAACAATTACTGGAAAGGCAAAAGCTGTTGTTTCCTTGTTGGGTAAATATTTGTGGAAACCCCAGGAAGCGGCTGGCGGGAGAGCAGGGCCCTCCGCGGTGGCGCCCCAGCCCCCCGGCCCCCGGGCCCTCGGTGTGCCGGGCGCGGGGCCGCCCATCTGGGCAGGGCACGGCCCTTGCACCCAGCCCGGCTTTGTTTCCCGTATTATCGACTGCACACAAAGTCCCCGAGTGCTTCACTCCTGGACAGGCCATTGTGGCCCTCTCGGGTGTGAAATGCAATTTACCTGAAATAAAGCCCAATTATGGAATTAGCTAATTAAAGCCCGCGGTGGAGGCTGGGCTGGGCCGGCCGGGCGCTCCGTGCCCGCCCGGTGCCCGCGGTCTGCGGGAACAGATGGTGCCCCGGGCCGCCGTGCCGGCCGCATTCCTTCACTCTGTCCCCCGATAACTGACTTAGACAGCACACGGCCATCTGGTGTATGACACGTCCTGTGTGCCCCGGACAATGGCCCAGCAGACCTCTCCAGGAGAGGGCCGTCGCCTGGGCAACGGCGGCAAGTGCAGCCCGGGCCGTGCACGCCCCCTCCCCCAGCCCCTTTGTGGGCCCCGCCGCGGCTGCCTGGCTCACAGTATCCATGAGTATTTGTCCGCAGCGCCCGGCCTTAGGGCCCAACAGTCTCCAAACTGGGCCCCCTTATTGAGGTGCTCGGTGTCCAATGGGTGCTAGGAGCATCTGCTGGGGTAACAGGGTGGGGCCGGCTGGGGGGCTGCCCTGCTGCCCGCTTCTTGGGGCACCCCCTCCTCTGCCCCAGCCCCCACCCTTCCCCCCCCGGTGTGCCCTCGGGAGCCGGGCGGGCGGGTGGCACCTCACAGGCGCTGGGCTCAGCCGCGGGGGCCAGTGTCTTCGGCCCGTGTCGGCCCAACCCGAGGCTCTCCCAGTCTTCAGGCCACGGGCCGGGAGCAGAGAGGCAAAGCAGGCCCTCACTCCTGCCACCTCGCGTCTGTCAAATGGGAACAGTAGCCGTGCCCCTCCAAAGAGTGTGCGGGAGGGGCTGATGGGAGATAAGACCTGGATGCTCCAGGCCCAGGTCTGGCACACAGTAGGTGCTTAATAAAGGCAGCCAGACAAGCAGCCTGGGAGATGCCCGGGGGCCGGACGCACCCCTCCTGCCCGGCCGGCATGAGCCCTCAGAGCAGCTTCCTGGACCCCAGGCCCCTGCTGGAGGCCAGAGCAAGCTGTCCTCAACCCCGGCCCGCTGCCCCGGTCCTGCGCCCAAGCTGGCCCTCGAGGCCCTGGGAGCGGCAGCCCTGCCCGCCCACCCCTGGCATTTCCCACCAGGAGCCCCCAAGTCTCTGGCCAGGCCAACCTCCCACTTCTTCCTGTGTCAGGTCCCAAGCCGCGTGTGGGCACGGCAACACCCACCCTGCCGGGGTCAGGAGCTGTGCCCACCAGCAGGCCACTGGACCAGAGGCTTTCCTGGGACTCTCAGACCACAAGGGGAGGCCAGCCCCCAGGAGCGCCCCGCGCTACTCAGGACGTGCCAGTTAAATTAAGGGATAAGATGAGGATCTGGAAAGGGGCTACTGGCACCGCGGGGGGCTGCAGGCTCGCCTGGGCGCGGGCAGGGCACCGTGCCAGGTGATAGACACGCGGGGGAGGGAGTCCACCACCCAGCGCCCTGAGGAGGCGATCAGGCAGGTGTTTTGACTGGTGTGGCTGGACAGCTGGGGTGGGGGATGGGGTGGCAAAAGGCAGATGTGGCCGGGGCTCCTGGGATGGCCCCACACACAGCCCCAAGCCAGCGTCCTCCTGTGGGCATCTGCTGGGTCACCTGGAGGGACGGGGACCTCCCAGCATACAGCCAGTCTCTCTGATTTGCGGGCGCTCCCCAGCTCACCGGAAACCTACCTGTTCCAATGCCCTGGTTTCATCCTGGGACCACCTCCGAGCCCTGGACCCCAGTGGCTCACTGGGGGTCTGAAAGGGTGGCACCCCCTCTTGGCCCTGGCCCCATCCTTGCGGCCCCCGAGGCCCGGGGATCCCTGGCAGCTGGGCCTGGAGTGTGCTCGTCCACAGAGCTGGACAAACAGAGCTCCAGTTTCCATTGACCTCGGAGTGCCAGGAGCCCGGGGCTGGGGCCCTCTGGACGGCGACAGCCCCCACCTGGGCCCTTTCCAAGCCATTGTGCCGCAAAGTGTTGGCGGACGGGCAGAGCGGGCCCTGCCGCTGGGCAGCCCAGGAGCCCCCAGGCAGGCGACCTCCGACCTCACCAGCCAGCTGCTGTTTTTTCACCTGCTCCGGTGGGGGGGAGGGGGTTACCTCCAGCACCAGCAAACCAGGCCTGGACGGAGGGTGGGCTGGGGGCTCTCAGCAGTAGCCAGAGACATTGGCCTGAGAAAGGATCTTCTCCAACGACAGAGCAGGGGCCACCACCCTGCCCCGTCCCAAGGCCTCTGAGGCCAGGACACCACCCCCCACTGCCCAGACCTCAGGTGCCAGCCGGTGACAGGGGGTGGGGGTCCACTCTGAGCCCCGGACCCTTCTCTCTCAGCAGGTCCCTCCATGACCTCCCGGGCCTGATTCTGTCCTCTGGCCCTCCTGAGGATGAGGCCTCCCTGCTTCCTCATCCCTCCCACTGTCCCCAGGGCCCCAAGCACCTTAGCGAGGCAGAAGGTGGAGAGGGGACAGCTCACCACAGGGTGGACCTCAGAGCCCCTCCTGTCGTCTCTGAGCCTCTGGCCCAGAGCCCACCCCTGCAGGCAGAGCTACACCCTCTCAGCCCTCACCTGTTTCCAGGCTTAGGGTTCATGCATGTCTGGGCAGTGGTCCCACAGCCTGAGAAGCGACAGGTCCGTCCTGGTGTCTGTCAGGGTCTGGCCTCCTTCTGCTTCCTGGGTGTGGACTCAGGTTGCAGGGGGTTGGGGGGGTCAGAATGGAGTTGAAAGCATATCCCTTAGACACCACAGTGACTCCCACCCGCCCCCGGCCTCGGAACCCCCCCACCTCTTCCTCTCCCACCCAGCCCCCTCCGCACCCGGCTCGGCGAAATTCTCCCCTGCTTTCTAGCCTGTAGGAAGCATGTGAGCTTTCTGAACAACATCAAAGCAGGAGACCCGGGCTGCCGGGATCAATCCTGTCGGCAGCCCCATCTTCCTGCCCAGCCTACTGCCCCAGGAAGTGGGTAGGAAGTGGCAAAACACACGGTGAGGGGGTCCTGGGGGTGCTCAGGGGTGCACGGATTGTACTTAGAGCAGAGAAGCCCTGGGGCACATGGGTCCTCCCCCCCAGTGCAGAGCGGGAAACCAAGGCCCAGGGCCAAGCTGGCCTGATGTGGTACTTACTTGTACGAATTTGCACTGGAAAAGCCCCAGAGAAGAAACGGGACTTCCAGCGGCAGAGAAGTCTGTTGCCAGGCCAGGAAGCCTGAGGGCAGGGAGGGACAGACCAGCTCAAACAAGAGGGGCCTTCTCGGGTCAGATCGCAAGGCCAGAGAGGCCAGGTCCGAGAAAAAGATGCAGGGAATTACCGTGGTTTGAACACAGCTCCTCCCCTGGTCCATGTAGGCCAAGAAGCCAGGAAGCACTCTGCCTGCCCCATTCAGCCACGTGCCAGGGCGTCCATCAAGTCATGCCCACTGGTTCCAACAGGGCTGCCATTGCTCCTGCATGTAAGAACATCCCAACCCCCACCCCAAAGCCTCAAAAAACTGTTACAAGCCTGACAGCTGATAAAATCTACCAAACCCCACTGAATTCATTTTGGTTGTTTCTTAGCTTTCACACCCACACACACACGTGCAAGAATGGTCTTCGCAGGGATGTGGGGCAAGGCAGTGGGGATACAGGAAAACACTAGAGCTAAAGACCATGGATCCTCTTGTTCCCGTCCTGGCCCAGCCACTCTCTGGCCACGCATCCTTGGGCAGAGCCCCGGGTGTCTCTGAGCTTCAGTTGGTCCCAACCTCACAGAGCTGCCTGCTGGGCCCTGAGCGAAAGAGAAGCCATAGCAGGCCCCTGCCCAAGCAGTAGAGCTCCCTGAGCTCAGGGAGGAGTGTGTATATGGGCCGCGGTACGCAGGATGTGCCCTCATACACCTCGGCACCGCAGATCCATCCCCGGGTACCAGTCTCGACAGCAAATCAACGTTGAACAGCAAAGTTGCCGGGCGGCGCCTGGACTAACGCTATGCCTAGGGCCTCATTATTCTCCATCCCGTTCTTCTGGAACGGTCAGGGGAGGCCAGCAGGGGCCCAGGGGCCAAAGGGTTGAGCAGCCCCCACAGCAAGGCCACGACGCCCTGGCATCCGAAGCCTCATGGAGCTACTCACGGGACACTCCCTGTCAGCCTCAGCCCCAGGCCGGCACACCCCCACCGGGACCAGAGGACCCGCACGCAGGGAGCCCTCAGCCCACTCCCAAGAAGGCGGGGCCGCAGCCCCTCTGCAAGGACAATGGGGGTGACAGGTCGGAGATGGATCGGCAGGCCCAGGGAGAGGAGGCTCGTGCTGGGAGAGGCCGGGCCTGGGGTAGGGCTGCCCCAGGCACTTGAGGGGGAGGAGATGCGGAGGCCCTTACCGCTGATGGGCTGGGGCCTGGGCGGGCCCCAGGGTCCACAGCATCGCCTGGGAGAAGGGCCCGTCCTGGAATGGGAGGCGGGAGGCCCCTGGAGAAAAGCTTTCTAAAGGGGGTCGTTGGGACGGTGGGTAATGTCATTAAGTAATTTCAAAGGGTCTTAATCAAATTCGCTCTCCCGTCCACAGGACCTCGTCAAAAGGCCTTTGGAGAGGAAAAGAAGGCCGCAACAATCGACTTGGGCCTTCCACTTGACTGGCCGGCCCTGCGCGCCGGGCCTGTGGGCCCCTGCCTCACCTACGACTCCGCGTCCGACACTAAGCTGCCCGTCTCCTCAGTGGGCGCCGGGCCATCCCGAACATCCCCTCCTGGGAGACAGCTCAGAGACATCCCTTCCCAAGCCTCAACAGCTGAGAACCACCACTTACAGAAAGGGAAACTGAGGCTCAAGCAGCCGTCCGACGTTGAGGGAAGGGGTTCAGAGCTTCCGAAGCCAGGAACGCAACCCCTCTGTGCCTTGGTTTCCCCGTCGGTCAGACGTGGGTGAGACCGTGTCCCTCCCCACGTGGTTGCCTGGGCTCAGTAAGGCCAACGGTAGATGCTTCCTGAATGTTCTGGGGTGACTTCTCAGGCCCACAGCCCCCTGAGGTCCCATCAGCTGGGGTCCTTCAGAGCCCACTCTTTTCCCTTTGACCCGCCCCTTCCTCCCAGGAGGCCAAGGAGCAGACGCATACTTTCCCAGCAGCGGCCCCTGGGTCCAAGTTCACGCGGGAGTGCCTGGGGCTCGGGGTCACCTGCAGCGGCCTGTGACCCGGGCTGTCCTGCCACCGCCCTTCTCCTTGTGGGACTAAGGAGGCTGCGGAGCCTTCGACCTTCCCCCATCCACCCGCCGTAACCATGTCAGCACCCCCCACCAGTGGGCGTTCACTTGTTTCTGAGCTGTGGCCACTGAGGCCCCCCTGGGGGACACCCACACCCACCCACACGCGGGAGCCACGGTCGCTCTCCCAGAGCGGGGCCCCCCAGCCCCGGTTCCGCCCCTAGTCGGCCCGTGGGGCAGGGCAGCCTGCAGGCCCGCAGAGAGTGGCCACAGCGCTGAGGGCGCCCCACTCCGGCTCAGAGACCAGCCACATCCCTCGGACCCAGCTGCCTGCGACTTCCAGCTCTGCCCCAGCACCCCCATCCTGAGTCCCCATCCCCTGCTCTTCACCACCTCCTCACCGCGGAGCACCCCTGCCTCCCACCAAGTGAGCGGGAAGGGCTGTCCCTGCCCTCACCTTCTGCGGAACCTGAGCTGCCGTGGGGAGGCCAGAGGCCAGCAGGTGGCCGGTCGCATGCTCCTCTCCCCGAGCCCTGCCCATCTCCCCCCTGCCGACAGCCTCAAGGTGAAGCAGGCAGAGCCATGCCCTGAAAACGCTCCCCAAAACCCCGCGTGCATCCAAGCGGCCTCGGTTGCCCGGCGCCCGGCTGGCCCAGCCTCCCTCCAGCCCCTGCCAAGGCCTGGCACCACCGCCCCGCAGCCCCTCTCCCTGCAGCAGCCCGCGAGGCCTGAGGCACGGGCAGATTGCTTTCCCCCTGCCTGCTCCCCCGTTCCCCCGGGAAAAGGCCTCATTGTTTACCCCCCAGCCCCCGCCTGGCTCAGAGACACTCGGGCTCCAGGCTCCGAGGTCACCCGGCCTCACAGAATCCACCTGCAGCCGCACCAGCTCCAGGAAACCGAATCCCAGCGGCAGATGACAGGCGCAGGCGGCAGGACAGAGCGCCATTCAGCCCGTGCCGGAGCCGGCCTGGCCTGACCTGGCGGCCGCCTCCCGCACCTGGGCCCTCCCTCCCTGGGCACCGGCCGCCAGGAGCCAGTGCTGCTCAGACCGCCTGTCGGGGGCCACGGCTGCGGACAGGGGGTCCCAGGACAGGTGTGAGGTGAGTGCAGAAGCAGGCAAGACCCCGCTCCACCTCGAGGGCCTCACCAACAACGGCAGGCAGCCCGGGGCCGGGGGGAGCCCAGGGACCCCCCAAACCCAGTGTTAAGAGACACAGTCCTCCTGCCTGGGCCCAACACATCAGGCGGGCCTTGCTGCCCCCATTTTATGGATGAGGAACCCAAGGCCAGAGGAGCAGACCCGCCTGCCCAAGTTCCTACACAGATGAGGAGCAGAGTGGGGTAGTACCAGGTGTGCCTGGCTCCCCAGGCCTGCCCCTCGCCCTGCCCAGGGCTCCCCTGCGAAGGAGCACTGGAAGAGGTAGCCTAGGAGGAGAGTGGGCGTGAGCAGCCCCGGGAGGGGTGAGGTCTGTGGACGCCGGCCTCCCACCCCAGAGACAGAGATTCTGGAACCTCTTGTACAAGTGGGCCAGCTGTGGGGGGCAGTCTAGGAGGCCAGCGGATACGCAAAGAGAGGTGGCCCGCACCCCTGCTCTCCGCTCCTGCAGGCGAGGCCCAGAGTGACTTGGGGCCCGTCTGTCTCTCATCGCCTCGCATTTGGGTGTGGCCAGCAATCTCATGGACCCCAGCCCCAGGCCAAGCTGACCCCCCAAGCGGGAGGAGGTCATCTCTCTTCCAGCAGAGCTCCAGCTAAGGCTCTCCAGCAGCCATGTCTTCTGGCCGGCCGGCCACGCACGGGCCGGGCAGGAAGAGAAGGATGGAGCGAGCAGGGAAATGGAGGTGGGCTCGGGCCCCGGGGGCATCCGTGCCGTCCTGCGCTCCTCGGCAGCCGGGGGCACCCAGGTTCTACCGCGAGGGCCCCCGATCGGCACGCCCTCTGGGCTGTCGCCGGCTCCCACTCCGGCATCCAGCCCCGGCCAGGACACGGCGCAGACACAGTCCTGCTCTCCAAAGGCAGGGCCACGAGCTGCCTGTCACTCAGCTCTTCTGCACGGCTGGTCACCCTGAAAAGAGCTAGTCCTGGAGCTAGCAGGCATGAATATCGGCTCAGCCCACTGCAGGAAGCAGAGACTGGAAACCCGGGGCAGGAGGAGGCCGGTCTCCAGGCCCAGCCCCCACGCTCCCAACACACCCATCATCAGCTGTCCCGGCTCCTCCCGCGCTACCCCCCACCCAGTGCCACCACCACCACCACCACTACCCTCCACATCGGCCCGAGCTCCCTTTCTCCACTTAGCAAACTCCTACTCACTCACCGCAGCCCAGGGCACGGGGCCCCTCCTCCGTGAAGCCTTTCCGAAGGGCCACAAACGTGGCTCGGGCTTCCTCTCAGAGCCCATGGTGCCCATTGCTGCCGGTCTCCCCTAAAGCTGGCAGTGCTCCTTCAGTGAATGACAGAGGCCTTGCCTAACAGAGAGCATCCTTGGGCATCTGTCTCTGAACTGCCAATCTGCAGGAAGCCAGCTCAGCTGGGCTGGCAAACTCCTGAGGAAAAGAGCAGGGGGCTGTGGCCATTCCCAACACTGGGCACTGGGCCTGGACCTGACCGACCCTGGGGGACGGGAGCTGCCCATCAGGAACCACGGAGAGAGGGCATACACCTGCACCTGCCGTCCACCCACTTCCAGCCCCTCCCCAACAGCGGCCACGCTGCAGTCCCTCACGGGCCCCCAGGGTTCCCCCTACAGGCCTGCCCACCCCCAAAGCCCCCCTTACCCACATCCCACTTCTGTAGAATTTTGAAGGCAGTATCAGGAGAGCAGGTTTCTGAAATTCCCTGCACCCCATCTCCCCCAGGGGCACAGCCCCAGAGATTTGGAAGAACAGGTATTGTGCAGCAGGCCCCGAGCACAGACCCAGCATAGATGGGGCCACCATCCTCAACACCATCACGGCTGACTTGACTTTGCTTTCGGGGCACCTCACACAGGTAACCTTGTCTGATGAAGCTTCCAGCTCCCGAAGGAGACCTGAGTGCCAGGCGTCACCACGCCCCAGGCGCCGTAACTCCCAGGACCCCTGTGATAAGGGCAGGAGGGGGTTACTCTAACCCAGGTACATGGCAAAAATGCAGGGCCCAGGTGGAAACATGCCCCACCCAAGTCCCACATGGCTCCAGGCCAGAGACCTTTGCACCACCGCACACGCGTGGCCCACCGACCAGGCCAAGCGTCACTCAGCCACATGACAGGTGGGAGAGCCCCGAGCCCCCACTCCCACAGCCCAATGGACAGATGCGGGGCAGGGAGCTCGGGCTTGACCATGCCCTCCCAGTCTGAGCGCTCCCGTCCCAGGGGCTCAGTGTTTACATACTAGTCCCTGGACCCCTAATTTCCAAGAAAATTAGTTCGCAGACGAATTTTCACTGGCGTGTTATTGACTGCTCAGCTTGCTCTTGCTGATGGTATTAGCACCCCAGAAGGAAAACCTGAGGAAGGCCATATCCGAGCCCTGAGGTCTCAGACATTCTGGCCACTGTTAACGGGGGGACATTTGAGGGTCCCCCAAAATCATGACTCCATCCAGCACGCACAGCCTCACGACTCGGCCCCTCCCTGCGTCTCCAGCATCCTCCTCATACACCCTAACCAGGAGCCCAGGCCCCAGCCCCACCTGCTGACCCAGGGATGGACAGCCGTCCCTGTCCCCTCATGTCCTCCTCCTGCGGGAAACCTCCCCATGGCCCTCAGGCTGGGCCAGGGGCTCCCTCCACACACCGGGAGCTGGTGCTGAAGGGGAGGAAGGACAGTGGTCACAGATGGACATCCCCGGAACAGGATCACCAAGACTCCCATTTGTCCACCTGGGGAAAATGAGGCCGAGGGACAGGCACACGCCGTCCTCTCCCTCACACCACCCCTAGACCCTGAAGGGTGCGAGTCTGAGCAATACTGTCAAAAGTGCAGGGGACTTAGAGGCCACCAGTGACCCGGGCATCTGTGTGCAGGGCTCCCGGTCCTGCCTCCCGCCTCCGGCACCCTTGGCCTTCTCTGCAGCCTCCTTGTGCCACTGAGTGTTCTCGGAGTCTCACCACCCCCCTCAGGTACCCCCTCGCACACTTTGAGTTCTTGAGGCTTTGGCCCGTGGCGAGGAAAGGAGCCTCATGATAATGAGCCCTGGCTTGTGGCCGGAGCCCTGGTCACCAGGCTGAAAAGCATCGTGCCCATTGCCAGAGATTGCCCCCGACTTGGAAGGCCTGTAAACCACCTTGAAAGTCATGGGTTTCAAAGATTGGGGGCATTAAATACCATGGAGAAAATACCAAAAACTTGTGCGGGTGGCTAGGGGGCCAGGTTTTACTATCTCCGCGATGCAGGCTTTCCCACACCGGGCCCCCACCCAGCCCACCCGCCAGGACTCCAGCGGGGATCCCCCAGCAAGGCCAGAGCACGCTGGCCAGGAGGCAGGCAGGGTGATGACAGGCCCAGAGGGGCAATGACAGGGGCAGCGACAGGGCTCTGCCGCGGCCCGCGGTAGGATCCGGCCCGGTTGGGGGGGTGCTCCGCAGCGCAGGCCGCCCCAGGCCTCCGGGTGCCAGGCCGGGGCCTGGGCCGCGAGGAGCCGCGGGCCGGGCGGCGGGGGCGGGAGCGGGGTCGGGGGTCCGGCCAGCTTTAATGCGCTGACAAAGCCTCATTTGCAGGTCAATGCCGCGGCACACTCGCCTCTCCCCTCGCCCGGCGCCCTTTGTCCGGCCCGCGCCCGCTCCTCGCGCCAGATGGCCGCGGAAATGCTAATTTCGGGCGCCCCCCGCCCCCCGCGTTTAATTGCGCCTTTGCAGATGGGCCGCGAGTGTGCGCTTCATGCAGATGAGCGCGGCCTGGCCGCCGGGGGCCTGCAGGCCGGCTGCCCTGGGGCCGGGAGCCGCGGCCCGGGTGGGGAGGGGGGTCGGGCGGAGGGGGGAGGGGGCAGGAGGAAGCGGGGGAGGGGCGCCCCCCCCAGCGCGCCGCCGGGCACGAGCGGGCACCCAGCGGGCCGGGCGCGGGAAGCGCGCTTTTCTCTTTTCATTTCTCCAAAATGGGATCTTAAGTGATTCTGAATGAAAACAAATTGGTCCGCTTTCTTCTCCAAACAGACGCGCGGGGCGGTGGGGGCTGCGGGCGCGGGGGAGGGGCGGGCGGGGTGGCCACGGAACCCCTGCCCGGGGGCCCTCGCTCCCGAGGACTGCAAGCCCTCACCCGCGGGCGGCCCCTGGGGGCGGCCTGGTAAGTCCGGGCGGGCTCAGGGACTCTTAACTGGAGTCGGGGTCCTGGGACGGCTTGAAGCAACCGGAAGGCGGCAGACGCTCCTCCCTCAGGACCCAGAAATGGGGCAGGCCATGGGTGCACAACCTGGGGGGGGAGGGGCGTGAGCCCCGCTTCCTGCACTGTCTCCAGCCCCCGCCGCCAGCCCCAGTGTGCCTTCGGATGCGCCCCCCAACCCGCAGCTCTGTGCCCAGAGCGGCTCTGGCCTGAGGGCGGGGGCTCTGGGGTTCGGGAGAGTGTCTGCACAGAATGAATAAGTGAATGAGAGAATGAATGAACGAGAGGATGATGGGAAAGGTCCCTCGGTGACCTTGTAGCATTTCCACCACACACTTGGAAAGCCTATGCATTGGTGGGTGAGGGACTTGGCCCACCACCAGCCGGGAGACAGAAGGATGGTCAGCTTCCCGGCCGGCACAGAGTCCTGACACATAACTCAGGCCGGAGCCACCAGTAGAAAGAAAAGAGACCTGTGGGTCCCTCACATTTTCTGTTGTATTTTTGTAACCTGCTCAGGCAAAGGGATGATCCACTGGCCAGGTCCGAAGCCCCCAGTCACCGCTAGCCTAGCCCTGGCGCCGCCCGGCCGCTGAGCCCCTCGCCTGGAGCGCCTTCCCTCCAGCCCTGCTCCACCTCCTCCTGGATACCTGGGGCCCCTTCAGGGGCTGCTCTTCCCAAGCAGTCCCCGGGCACCTCCCTCACCTGGCTCCCTGGGGGAGCCACCCAGCACCTTCCCCTAGGGGTGCCCAGCATCCAGCACGGCCTGGCCCTCTGGGAGACGTTACGAGGGCTCCTGCTGCCACTCAGGCTGGGGCCAGAGGGCTCAGCCGACCCCTGCTGCCTATCCCGCCTGCCGAGGATCTGTGCCAACATAGGGATGAGCCATGGGCAGGGGGAGGATCGTGGGAAATGCGCAGCCAGGATGCACCATGGAAGTTTCCATGGCCGTGGGATGGAAACCGTTTCCTATCAGTGTGGAAATAACAGGTGCCCTCCTCAGCCTTCCCCTTTCATTTCTTTCCAGGAAACAGTTCAAACAGGATTTATGGACCCCTTCGAGACAAACATGGTGTGGTCTTAACCCCCTGCAGGCGCATCATGAACCAGAGACTTCCATCTTCCTCCTGGTCCGCTGAGCCCCGCAGCCCTGCACGGTGTCCTGGGACCTGCAGCCCCACCAGCCAGCTGACCACCAGGACCCACGGCTTTGGTCGTCGGGTCTTCACTCCCGTGTCCTTCCTTGGAGCCTCAGCGTCTCCTCCCGTTCCTGATGCCACTCTTCGACAGCAGTGTCCCCCACGCCCAGAACCTGGGCACATCCGGCGCTCGCCTCACTTGCTAAGACGGAAGCCAGCTTCTCCCATCTTGTACGGTCACCAGCCTCACGGAAGCCTTTCTCCTGAACATTCGTCTGCTCCTTTGCCACACTCGCATTATGGGTCTCTTAACCCTCCCATCATGGTTAAATATTTTGAAATTAAAACAACTTATGTGTGTATACCTATATTTACTCTAAAGCTTTAAAATATGTACTAAAATGTGAACCCTGGACCTAAAGAGCAAGTGTGGGTCTCAGACTTGTGTCAAGCCCCAAACTGTCATCCATGACTCTTTCCGGGGAGGAGACTCCATCTGGAGGAACTTTTACTTTTTTCTTTATACATTTCTGTATTTTTTGCTTTTTTTTTTTTTTTTTTACAATGAGCGTATATTTCTACAATCAGGGAAAATACAAGGCTATTTTCATTTTAGAAATTATAAAAATAAAAAGCACCAGACTGTGAGCTGGCCCCACCAGTGGGGAGGGGGGCAGCCCTGCACGGGGGTCTGGCGGCAGGACCCCCTGAGTCCTGGGTGTGCCTCAGTAATTAAAGCCTCTTGGAGGGACGCCAGGACAGGCCCACTACGTGCCAAATCCCACTCGGACCTGCCCTTGGTTCCAGCAAAACTCCAAAGTATATTGTTGTTGTCGTTACTATTTTGCAGTTACGTGACATTTTTTAAATGCCTGGAGTGTTTTTTCAGCCATTTTCATTAGGTCCTTCTCTCTCTGCCTGTGGGACAGGCCGGCATTTTGCTGGCCATGAAGCAGGCTAGCCAAGGCTCAGAGAGGTCAAAAAAACCAGCGTGGGTCACACAGCAACACCTCCGCAAGAACGGAGGTCAACGTCGTCGGGGCTCCAGCCCCAGGTCACCTTGCAGAGCTGTGAACTCTACATCATGTTTCAGCCCCCACTGGGCTTTTATTTGGATTTAGGAATTTGGGGGTGGGGGTGGATTTGAGAAAAGAGAAGAAAAAGCACGAATGTGATAACAGAAAAAAGGAGAGGAATCCAGAGCCCAGGTGCAAGAGACCGAGGAGGAGGGTGCCCAATGGTGAGCTGCCCTGTCCAGGCCGCTGGCAGCCTGGTTCATTCGAGAGTTGGGGCTGGGGGTTGGCTGCCACAGGGTGGCCGTGCAGGGGGCCGGGCCCAATTCTCAGTGTGCGTGGGGGGCCAGGCGGGTGAAACAGCAACCTCCAGGAGAATATCCAGTCCACGGGGTGCCCCAAAATGGGGGGCAGTCCCCAGATGCCGCCGAGGCCTCTCTGAAATGTAGGAGGCCCTGGAGGTTGTATTAGTCATGAAGCCCAATCACCGAGCCAACCCCCAGCCCCAACTCTCGAATGAACCAGGCTGCCAGCGGCCTGGACAGGGCAGCTCACCATTGGGCACCCTGGGTCTCAGGGCAGGAGGCCCAAGATGGAAGCCCAGTGTTATACACAGATATGTGCCCCCAAAATTCCTTCCTTGGAGTCCTAACACCCAGTATCTCAGAATGTGACCTCATTTAGAGAGAGGGCCTTTAAAGAGGAAATTAAGGTAAAATGGGGGTCACTGGGGTGGCCCTGATCCAGTGTGATCGGGGTCCTTGCAAGAAGAGGACATCAGGACACAGACACGTACGGAGAGACCACCCCATGAGGACACAGGGAGAGCACGGCCGCCCACACACAAGGAGAGAGGCCTCAGGACCTGGCCCTGCCAACACCTCGATCTCAGACTTCCAGCCTCCAGGACGGGGGACAGTAGATTCTGTTGTGTGAGCCATTCGGTGTGTGGGACTGTTACAGCTGCCCTAGGAGACTACTGTACCCAGTGTCCACCCGACCCCAGCTAGACAGAGGGGAGGGAGGACCCATGTCCAGACCCACGCAGCCAGGGTGGACAAAGAGACCACATCCCAGGCCTCCAACAGAAACCCACACCCATACCCAAGCTTCCAGACCTTTTCTGACTCCGTGCATGAAGCCGCCTCCCAGCTGGTCTCCTTTAGAAGCATCATCTCAATACCCAGGGACACATCTCAAAACCGGGGAGTCCCCCAAAATGCCATTTCCCAAGGCCAAGACAAAAAAAGCCACGTGCAGAGAGAGCCAACGGCTGTGTGTCCCTAATGCTAATTGGGGACAGTGGGAATTTGGGTCTGGCTAGGTGGCTGGCTGCGAGGTTCGGTGCCCTGGAGAATCAGGCCCAGCTGGAGGGCCAAGCCGGGCTCAGGGCTGGGCCTCCCTCCCGCCCACTGGGGGCTCCATTAGCGGCCGCATCCAGTCTAGCTGGAGTCAGCTGATTAGCCCATTCCAGCAGCACTGGGAGTCCCCATATCTCTTTTTCCCCCCGCACATGTTCAATTAAATTTTGCTTTTGTGCCAGAGAGGCCTCTGATGTGAACGTTTCTTGTGAGTTTCTCCGTGTTTCTTTATGTCCTCGAAACCAAAGTCAGCCACCAAGTTTCAGAAAACACCCTCCTGGATTGGAGTGGGTCCGAGGAAAGAAAAACACCAACACAAAACAAAAGCGGAAGAAACAAAAGGGAAAGCGCTGGGCGCCTTTATCCAGAATCCTCCTGTGAGGAGACAATTCATTCCGATTGAAACGTTTCCATTGTGCGGTGTTCACGGAACGCGCTTGTCGCGTTGGGCAGAAATGCAAATCCCCCTTTTTCCTTTGATTCAAATATTTAAATTTTCAAATATATATGCTGTGACAATGAATGGCAGCTGACCTCACTTACTTTCATAGAAGAAATGCGGAAGCCATGGGGGCGGTTAATCTGGCCAGCAGTGGCCCCCACGGTCCTGGGGGGGTGGGGGAATAATCCTTTTATTCAGACATTTGGCTTAAAAGAATAACAAGGGGAAAAAGCTGGAACATAATTGCATTGCATGGAAAACAGAGCAAGATTTCTCTCTCTCTCTCTCTCTCTCTCAAATGCGCCTTCCCTTTTCCTTCCTCCAAGAATGAGGCTCATGGCCAGAAGCTCTTTTCTTGGTAAAGAAATCAGGAGGTTGTTCCTTCCCGATCGTCCCCACTCCCACCCCTCCCGGAGGGATTTTCCTGTCATGTAGGCTGCCACCAGCTCACTCGCTCACTCACTCACTCAATCATCTCCCACGGAAGACCTAGTGTGTGCTCAGCCCAGGTAGTCCGCCTGGGCCTGGGTCACCAAACCCTCCCAAGTGCAGCTTCCCTCCAGCTCCTGGGGGGTGGGGAGGCCTCGCTGTCCCAACAGAGCCAGCCCTTGGTCCTTGGAGGCACCCTTTGCACTTCCCTGGGGTGCCGGGAGCACCTGAGCCCAGGCGTCAGACGCCCCAGCCCAGCCCAGCCGAGGGGGCGGAGGTGGACGACCCCTCCCCAGCCCCCCTCCCCTGCAGGGCCAGCGTCTGCCACAGTGGCTGTTGCTAAGTCCCGCTCCTGGGCCCAGGGCTCCCAGAGGACCCCGGCCCAGCCCATCAGCAAGGCAGGGTCTTTAATATTTAAAGAGCTCTCCCGGACATTTCAAGAACTCCCTGACACGATTTTCTGTGATGCGTGTGCTGTCGGGACATCTGTCTTCTATACCTAATAAAGTCGCCCCGATTCCGAATGAACTCCTCGGCACCGCTTTGAACCCGGGCTCACATATGGTTGGTAATTAGCTGGCTATCTCTTGGAGTTAAATGATTTTTTTTTCTCGCCCGTTCGCATCCATAATAGAGGCGAACAGAGTTGTGATTGTTCCCTGTTGCGGGACATTCTGCGCCTGAATGAGCGGGGGCTGCTGTGTCGACGTGGATTTGCCATATGGTTGCGCGGAGCCGGGAAGAATGGGCCCCTGTGTGTGCGCCCGGGACGCAGCGGCGCGGGCCGTGCCAGCCAGGCGAGCCGGGTGCCCGACGGCGCAGGAGGAGCGAGCGCCAAGGCCAAGGGCACACCGTCGGCGCGCGGGGTCCCCGCAGGCCTGGCAGGCGGGCTGTGCACAGGCACGGACGCCGGGCGCGCGGGCCCTGCTCCCAACGCCAGGCGCACGGAGGCCGCGCGGACAGACGCACCGACGGCGCACGGACCGCGGGCCCGCGCCGCCCGGTGCCATCGCGCCCGTGCAGGGCTCGGGCCGCGGCGGGGGCCGGCACTGCGGCTGCGGCGGCCCCATTGTGAGCCCGGCGAGACAATGGGCGGCCTGAGGAGGCACCTGCTCGCCTGAAAGGCCCATAAATCGCCGCCGCGTCCAGCTGCCTTCCCGCCCCTCCCCGCGGACCCGGGAGCCGAGCGGCCGCAGCCGGAGGGGGAGGCTCCGCCCGCCGCCCCGCGTCCGCCGTCAGTCCCGGGCCGCGCCGCCGGGCACCGCTGCGCTCCCGCCCGCCCGTGTGCAGCTGCGGCCCCTCCCTGGAGGCCTGCGCCCCGGGGCTGCTGGCCCCTCGCGTGGCCGGTACCCTCCCTCGCGGTCCCTCCGGCAGGGCGCCCGCGCGGCCACGCACCCAGCAGGCGGCTGCCCGCCCGTCCGGGCTCAGGGTGCCCACTCGGCTGCCTTTGAACCAAAGCCTTGAACTTTTGAACCCCAGCCTTGACTGCTGGTGCAGTTTATGGTGTTGGGAGCCGGGAAGCACCCTCTCTGGAGAAGGGCTCGCAGGCTCCTAGCTGCTTCCCCAGGGCCCCAGAAAACAGCTCCACCCTGCAGAGGCTGATGGTCTCAGCCCCATTTGGCCACATAAGGCCCAGCCCAGTTGGGGACCCGTCAACCGTTAAAAGCAGGGACTGACACTGCCTGTCCCTGCCACAGCCAGCAGGCTCCCCCCCCAGCACTGCCTAGCCACTGCCCCTTTCAGAGGACGGGCTGGCGCTTTCAGCTGAACAGAGGGACACTCTCAGGAGCCTGAATTTGCAGCTCTAACCTCCTCATGCTTACAGGTGCACCCAGCACCATCATGAAGAAAACCAGCTTGGAGCCTGTGGTCACCTTCGTGGACCCCGGCTGGGGGTGGGGGCGGTCAGGCGAGGCGGGGCAAGCCTTTTCCAAGGCACACACTCTTCAGAGCCCAGGCCTGGGGAGTGGGGGCTCTGACCACTAATCCCTCCACTTCGTGTGATGGAGCCTCCTATCTCCCCACAAATCTCTTTCCTGGAAGGTGGACAGGCAGAAAGCGGTCAGGAGCTACTACCAGGTCTGCATTCCCACCTGGGGGGCGCTCAGATGTGGCAGCAGCAAAGGCTCATTGGGGGCACAGCCCACAGAGTCGGGGAGCAGGGCCCCGCTCCAGACAGCCAACTCAGGTGGGCACTGGAGATGCGCCTGGACCTGAGAGGGGGAGGGGTGACTCCTGGCTGTGGCCAGGGGCCGAGGCCAGCTCCTCTCTCTAGCACAGCACCCCCTCGGCTGGACGGACACTGCCTCTCCATGGAGGGGGCTAGATGCAGGCTCCTGGACGTGTCCTGGCAGTAGGGTGCTCTGGGGTATCTGCAAGTGTGGGCACACCAAATCAGCTAGTGTTTCCTTCAGGAAAGGGCACGTATTCAGCTTCCAGGTCTTTGGCATCGCCGGCCCCGTGCTGGTGGCCCGCAAGCGTGCACCCTGAGCCCGGAGGCCTCCTTGACCCTGGAGTAGCATAGCTGGGGTGGTTCCGGCGTGCCAGGTGGAGGGGCATGTCCGGAGGGCTCCCACCTGTGTCTGGGGTCTCCTGGCTGCCGAGAGGTGCTGGCTTCCACGGCAGGTCGCCGGCTCTGTGGATTTTCATCATCTGGTGCCATCTCCTCCCACCCCTCCCCTCCCCTCCCCTTCCCTCCCCAATAAAGGGCCGCATCCTCCCCATTCCCTCCCTTCTCCATGACATATTAGAAGAATGTTTTCCATTTCCTTTGATGTCTTTTACAAGTTGCATCTCATTTCCTGCTTGGGCATTTCTGACCTCGAGTGACTTCTACCAGCCAGGCTGCGTGGCTTCGGCTCCTCCTCGCGGCCCCGCCCTGACGCCGGTTCTGCTTCCTCCCGTGCGGCCGCCCAACGGCCCCGTTTCCTCCCACCTTCCCCACCTTCTCCTGAGGCCGGGGCCTGAGCCTGAGGTTCCCCAAGAGGCACCTCCCTGGGATGCCGGTCTCTCCCCAGATACTCACACAGATCTGCCTCCCCAAGACCCATGTGCCCCGTTTTTCTGATGGCTTTCCCCCTTTGAGCCGGGGCTACTGCTCATCTTGCCTCCCTGATGGGGTGAGCTGGGGGGGCGGGAGAGGGGAGTGTGGGGGGCCAGCCGGGGGTCACGGGAGGGGTGAGAGCCAGCAGGGTGGGGGGCTGGAGGCTGCTCCCTAAGTGGTCTCCGGGAGCCCCCAAAGCAGCAAGTGAAAACTGAAAAAGCAAAACCCCTGAAAGGAGCCACCAAAAGAAAAAACAAACAGAACTGAAATGGTGTCTTTCTCTTTCCCTCTCTCCTTTCTCCTCTCTTCCTTCCTTCCCTCCTGCCGTCTTTCCTTCCTTCCTTCCTTCCCTCCCTCCTGCCACCCTTCCGTCCGTCCTTCCCTCCCTCTTCCTTCTCTCTTCCTTCCTTCCTTCCTTCACTCCTACCCTCCTCCCTCCCTCCTTTCCCTTCCTTCTCTTCTTTCTCTTCTCTCTCTCTCTCTCCCTCTCTCTCTCTTTCTCTCTCTCTTTCACACACAGGGCTCTGGGCTTAAAGAACCATCAGCACCAATAGGAATATCTTCAGGGCAAGTGGGAACCAGGTGCTGCCACACAGGTCCCAGCCCTTGCCCCTTTGGGGTATAATAGGCCAAAAAGGGATCTCCTGGCACAGGAAAGCAGTGGCTGAGGGAGATTTGCACCAGACAAGAGAGGAGACAGACACGCCTTTTTCTCAACCCACAGCTAGACTCCCACAAGGACCAGAGCCAGGCAATGGCGTGGCCGAGGCTGTGGGTCAGTCGCTCTGGGCGCTCCCTGGGGGAGCAGCACCTGACCCACCTCCGTCAGTGGACAGCAGGTGACAGGTGGACTCACTCTGGCCTCTGCTGTCCTGGCTCCACCACCACTGGCAGTTCTCAGGACCGAGAGTGGGGTGCCGGGGTTAGGTAATAAACCACGTGACCATCAAATAAAGCCACGGGGACCCAGAGCTCCAGGGTGGGGGGCTCTCTCCCACTAGAGGGGCCAGTTAGGTCTTCCGAGCCTGGATCCAGGAGGGCCATGGGGTGGGGTCCGCACCAGCCGCAGAGGGGCATGGATTTCAAACCGTGGGCTTCAGAGACCCAAAGAACGTTGAGCTCAGAGGCCCCAGCTCTTCTTTCCTAGAGGGGAAACTGAGGCTCAGAGAGGGGAGGGGGCTCAAGCTTTGCTTCCCTCACCATGGAGGGTCCCCACCCCCGAGAGACCAGCAGGGCCTGGGGTGAGAGCCCAGCAAGGAGGGGGAAGTCCAGAAGACAGCCAGTGCTGGTCATGACCCCCACCCGCACCCCCAACTCCCCCCACGCCTGCTGCTTCCCTGCCCCTGCTGCCCGCCCCCAACAAGCTGGGCAGACCCCCTGGAGTCCCCGAGCTGGAATAGGTACGAACTCCCTGCCTGTTTTCTACATTGGCCCCAAACCAGCAACCCTGACCCCAGCCCCTGCCCACGGGTCCCCAGGACCACCTGATGATTGCCCCACTGCACCCCAGGAGCCCCTCTGGGAAGCAGCCGCAGGGAGGTGGCACTTTCAAGGGGAAGGGGGACGATCTGTGTCCACACACGCACCACCCGTGTGACCCCGTTGTGGTCCTAAGGGCCAGACGGTGTGGCCGGGCAGCCGCCCATCAGCTCTGCAGACGTGCCTTCTGCCATCGGTCCGTGTCCGTGTGACGCTTCCATGTTTATATGATCGCAGTCACCAGAGATGGGCCAATGGCTCAAAAGAGGTCCTGAAAAGCAGCAACAGGCTGACACGCCAGGGCTCCGGGGCAACCGTAGGACGGCCTCCACACACAGGGGCTGTCCACCACAGCAGCGTGCCACAGAAGCAGCCGGAAAGCAGCGGGGCCCTCCGGGCGGTGAGGACATCATTGGAAGGGTCCCCGGCGAGGGGTCTCGGGAAACCTGGCGTGGCATGAGGTCGGCAGCCGATTTGTGTCATTTTCAAACAAAGTGCGGGGCCTTCCCTGGAAGCCAACAATGTTCTTCTGGAGTAAGGTGGAAAGGCATGGCTCCGGGACAAAGCTGGGGGGCGGCGCACGGAAGGCAGGGAAGGGCGCACGCCTTGGCGCCGCGGGTCCAGGCTGCACCTGCGAGAATGAGGCCTGCTCCCGCTGCAAGGAAAGATCCGCCCGTGGGAGGACACAGGGTCTGGGATCCAGTTTAAAAAAAAGTTCAAAGCTGGAGGGATGAAACAAATCAACAAGATTAGAAAAATGTTAATGATCGTCAGCACTGGCCAGTGAGTACACAGGACCCACGCGCTATTCCATTAACTCTGTGCATGATGATGAGCTCCCACAAGGATTCTTTCAAGGAGGTACAATGATACTGTAACTAGTGCTCGGTAAGTTTAAAATCAGCCACAAAGTTAATGAAAAGAAAGTATGTAAATGTATGTGTGTGTGCTGTGCGTCATACACAGTATGTGTGTGTGTGCATAATATACAGTATATGTGTGTATAATACATGGTATGTGTGTGTGCGTAATATACAGTATACATGTGTGTAATACACGGTATGTGTGTGTGCGTAATATACAGTATATGTGTGTGTAATACACGGTGTGTGTGTGCGTAATATACAGTATACGTGTGTGTATAATACACGGTATGTGTGTGCATAATATACAGTAAACGTGTGTGTAATACACGGTATGTGTGTGTGCGTAATATACAGTATACGTGTGTGTATAATACATGGTATGTGTATGTGCAATATACAGTATACGTGTGTGTAATACACGGTATGTGTGTGTGCGTAATATACAGTATACATGTGTGTGTATAATACACGGTATGTGTGTGTGCGTAATATATAGTATACATGTGTGTAATACACGGTATGTGTGTGTGCGTAATATACAGTATATGTGTGTGTATAATACATGGTATGTGTGTGTGCGTAATATACAGTATACGTGTGTGTAATACACAGTATGTGTGTGTGCGTAATATACAGTATATGTGTGTGTAATACACGGTATGTGTGTGTGCGTAATATACAGTATACGTGTGTGTAATACACAGTATGTGTGTGTGCGTAATATACAGTATACATGTGTGTAATACACGGTATGTGTGTGTGCGTAATATACAGTATACGTGTATGTAATACACGGTGTGTGTGTGTGCATAATATACAGTATACATGTGTGTATAATACATGGTATGTGTGTGCGTAATATGCAGTATATGTGTGTGTAATACACGGTATGTTTGTGTGCGTAATATACAGTATACGTGTGTGTATAATACATGGTATGTGTGTGTGCGTAATATACAGTATACGTGTGTGTATAATACATGGTATGTGTGTGTGCGTAATATACAGTATACGTGTGTGTAATACACAGTATGTGTGTGTGCGTAATATACAGTATACATGTGTGTAATACACGGTATGTGTGTGTGCGTAATATACAGTATATGTGTGTGTATAATACATGGTATGTGTGTGTGCGTAATATACAGTATACGTGTGTGTAATACACAGTATGTGTGTGTGCGTAATATACAGTATATGTGTGTGTAATACACAGTATGTGTGTGTGCGTAATATACAGTATACGTGTGTGTAATACACAGTATGTGTGTGTGCGTAATATACAGTATACATGTGTGTAATACACGGTATGTGTGTGTGCGTAATATACAGTATACGTGTATGTAATACACGGTGTGTGTGTGTGCATAATATACAGTATACATGTGTGTATAATACATGGTATGTGTGTGCGTAATATGCAGTATATGTGTGTGTAATACACGGTATGTTTGTGTGCGTAATATACAGTATACGTGTGTGTATAATACATGGTATGTGTGTGTGCGTAATATACAGTATATGTGTGTGTATAATACACGGTATGTGTGTGTGCGTAATATACAGTATACGTGTGTGTAATACACAGTATGTGTGTGTGCGTAATATACAGTATACATGTGTGTAATACACGGTATGTGTGTGTGCGTAATATACAGTATACGTGTATGTAATACACGGTGTGTGTGTGTGCATAATATACAGTATACATGTGTGTATAATACATGGTATGTGTGTGCGTAATATGCAGTATATGTGTGTGTATAATACATGGTATGTGTGTGCGTAATATGCAGTATATGTGTGTGTAATACACGGTATGTTTGTGTGCGTAATATACAGTATACGTGTGTGTATAATACATGGTATGTGTGTGCGTAATATACAGTATACGTGTGTGTATAATACATGGTATGTGTGTGCGTAATATACAGTAAACGTGTGTGTAATACACGGTATGTGTGTGTGCGTAATATACAGTATACGTGTGTGTATAATACATGGTATGTGTGTGCGTAATATGCAGTATATGTGTGTGTAATACACGGTATGTGTGTGTGCGTAATATACAGTATACGTGTGTGTATAATACATGGTATGTGTGTGCGTAATATACAGTATACGTGTGTGTATAATACATGGTATGTGTGTGCGTAATATACAGTAAACGTGTGTGTAATACACGGTATGTGTGTGTGCGTAATATACAGTATACGTGTGTGTATAATACATGGTATGTGTGTGCGTAATATGCAGTATACGTGTGTGTAATACACGGTATGTGTGTGTGCGTAATATACAGTATACGTGTGTGTATAATACATGGTATGTGTGTGCGTAATATGCAGTATATGTGTGTGTAATACACGGTATGTGTGTGTGCGTAATATACAGTATACGTGTGTGTATAATACATGGTATGTGTGTGCGTAATATACAGTATACGTGTGTGTAATACACGGTATGTGTGTGTGCGTAATATACAGTATACGTGTGTGTATAATACATGGTATGTGTGTGCGTAATATGCAGTATACGTGTGTGTAATACACGGTATGTGTGTGTGCGTAATATACAGTATACGTGTGTGTATAATACATGGTATGTGTGTGCGTAATATGCAGTATATGTGTGTGTAATACACGGTATGTGTGTGTGCGTAATATACAGTATACGTGTGTGTATAATACATGGTATGTGTGTGCGTAATATACAGTATACGTGTGTGTAATACACGGTATGTGTGTGTGCGTAATATACAGTATATGTGTGTGTAATACACAGTACGTGTGTGCATAATACACAACATATGTGTATGCGTGATACATGGTAAATGTGTGTGTGCGTAATACACAGTGTGTGTGTGTGTGTAATACACAATATATGTGTGCGTGCGTAATACACGGTATAAGTGTGTGCGTAATACACGGTACGTGTGTGTGCATAATACACAGTATATGTGTGTGCGTGATACACAGTGTGTGTGTGTGCGTAATACATGGTATGTGTATGTGTAATACACGGTGTATATATGTATGTGTAATACACAGTATGTGTATGCGTAATACATGGTATATATGTGTGTGTAATACACGGTATGTGTGTGCATAATACACGGTACGTGTGTGCGTAATACATAGTACGTGTGTGTATAATACACAGTACGTGTGTGTGTGTAATACACGGTGTACGTGTGTGTGCATAATACACACACTATATGAACATATATTTACAGTGTGACCCATACACACCCGCACGCGTATATAAATAAGCAGGCACACAGCAAAAGGAGGCAGAAGGGCTTCTCAGGTGTCGTCGTGGGACCGTGTCCGTGGTCTCGGAGAGGAGGCGTCCGTGCCGTCCATGCGCTCGATCGTGCGCACAGCTCTGCCTCTGGACTGCACCCAGCTCTGATGTCTGAGCAAAACACCACTCTTGGTGGTGGTCAGCTCAAACCCAAGAAGTACTCAGTGGCCTGGTTTTCTGTATTACTGAAAATCCACGCGAAAGGAAAACAATGTTGTTTTTAGTTGAGCTCATCGTTGGTTGGTGAGTCCCGAAGGAAACTCTCCAGCATGTGCTAGGGATGGAGCACCCGCGCTGGGTACTCCAGGAGGGGTGCGGTGGCCAAGGTGGGTGCACACTCTCTGGAGAAGCAGGGCGGGGGTGTCCACCCTTGGGTCCTGGGCGGTCTCCGTAAGTTACCAGCTTAGCTGGACGAGGCCGAGGTGCTGTTGCTCGATGGCCAGGCTAGGCGGGGGGGGCAGCCGCTGCAGCTCCTGCCTGGCTCCCAGGACAGTGGCCTCTGAATCCAGCAGCCACACTGTGAGGAAGCCCAAGGCGGCCCATGGAGAAGCCCCAGGAGGAGGGGCAGAGGCCCCCGGTGGCGGCTGGTCCACTAGGCCAGGTGTGGGAGTGAACCAGCTTGGAGGTTGACCCCCCCAACCTCGATCCAACCCCCCCCAGCTGACGCCCCATAAAGCAGAGCCAAACTACCTGCCGGCACTTCCCAAATTCCTGACTCATAACATCATAGGTACAAACAAGACCGTTGTTTTAAACCGCAAAGCACCCGGATAGTTTTCACCTGGCAAGAAATAACTGGAACAGGTGTTCTCATGCCAATGGAAGAGAAGGTACCGGATGCCGTGCTCACCTGACGTTACGCCCCCAGCATTGGGAGCACAGTCGTGGTCACGCTTCGGGGCCCCCTGACACGGAAGCTGCCCGAGGAGGACCCCCCACCCGAGGGCTTCCAGACAACAGCTAAGATCAAAGCAGACACCACTCGGGCCACCGCGGCCTTTCCATTTCATATTTCAGGGAGCGTCTCTCAGTGATATAATCTGTGTCTCCACCACCCCTAGAGACACTCACTCCGGGGCTTCAACAACACCGGGGAGGGCGACTGGGCCTTCTTAGGGGTGCCCATGGGCACACAGCTCCATCTTTGAGTCTGTGCCCAAGTCCCAAAGTTGACGTTTTTCCTCCTTTGTCAAAGAAAAAAAAAGAACTACTGGACATGTGTGTCTGTGTGTATTCATTTGTCTGTGTGCGTGTCTGTGTGTCTCCATGTGAACGTGTTTCTGTGTCTCTGTATGCACGTCCGTGTGTGTGTCTCCGGGTGTCTGCATGTGTGCATACGTGTGCAGGAGGCTTCGGCAGGGATGCTCTTGGGCACACCCCTGCGGGGGAGGGAAGAGGCTGGGGGGGGGGAAGATGGATGAGACACAGCTCTCGGCCAGTGGCCCCGGGAGCCCTGGGGCGGCGGCTCGGAGTTGTGTGCTCCAGGCAAGGGGCCGGGCTTTGTCCCCCGCATCCACCAGTCGGTGGAGGTGGGCCGCCGGGGGAAGGGTGGACTCCGGCCAAGGCGGCCCTCTCCCACCGAGAGCCAGCCCTGGAGAAAACCTCACCTGAGCCATCGGCTGCCAAGCCTCCTGCAAAGCCACTCGAAGCCTCAGTCCCACCACTGACACGGTCGGTCCGCTGTGGCTTGTGGACGTGAGCCTGGCTTCCAGAGCCCGGGCCCCGGACAGCCCAGCCACACTGTGCGGTGGTAGGGGACGGGGCGGGGCGGGGGGGCTGCGTGGGGTTTCATTCATTCGGAAGCTTGTTACCGGTTCTGCTGCCCCAGGAAAGCTCAGGGTGATTAATCCCCGCGGCGGGGACGAACACATGGGCATGGCACACAGCAATGCGGGCAGAATCGGGGTCCCTGTCACACCAGCCATGCAAACGTGCACATTTGCTGCACACCATGGGTCCACATGCAGCCCCTCTGCCCGGGCCGCTCTCTGCCTCACCTCCCGGACACCGTTTAAAGCACAAGCAGTCACAGAACAGAAGACGGCCGGAGGGGGCGGGGAGCCCTACCGAGCTCCATGACCTGGCCTCCAGCCCTTAAACGAGACGGTACAGACCTAGTGCCCACCGAGGAGTCTCCATAGTCTCTGGACTCCCGTCCAAGCATCCAGGACAACCTGACAAGGCCACCGGGCCCTCGTGCCTTTCCTGGAAACCTAAAACAGTGGGTTGGGATCTTCAAAGAAGCGGTCAGCTCAGTGTACTTCACGCTGTATAACAAATACCTCGACGGCTGAGGCCACCTGCAGACCGGGACTGTCCCGCCCTGGTGGGAAGGAGCAGCCTCTGTCGGGACCCTGCGGGTCTCCCGGTGGAGAGGGAAGATGGTGGCACCCGAGGGCGGCTCCTAGCCGCAGCCGATGCCACGCCGAGCACACCGCGTCGGCCAAGTCTGGTCCCAACCCGCAGGTGGTGCAGAACCCTCCCGCAAGGCAGGGCAGCAAATATTGGGACAGGACTGCAATCCAGCAGCGCCAACTGGAACAGGAGCTGACTGCCAGCCCAGGCTCTCCGTCCCAGCCCGGTGGAACCCGCGAGGCGCTCACCGAAAGCCGCTGTCGTCCGTGTGCGTTTTTAACTTTGCTTTGTCCTTGTTGCGTCTAAATTGTGATGAAGTTTCTTTCTCTTTTTTTTTTTTTTAATTCACCTAAAACCTGGTGGTCAGTGTGGTCCTCACAAGAGAAACGTTCTTAAAACAGTGCCTTGGGCAGAAACTCTCATTCACTGCTGCTGGGCATGCCGAGTTGGGGGCACTCTGGAAGACGGGGCGGCAGCGGTGTCTTACAAAACTCTACACCGTCTTCCCACACGGCCCAGCAGTTATGCTCCTCGGGATGTACCCAGTGGAATTAAGAATGTGCGTCCACACCAGAAACCTGCACAGCTTTATCCATAATTGTCCAAAGTTGGAAGCAACCAAGAAGTCCTTCAGGAGGCGTGTGGACAAATAAACTGGTCCGTCCAGTCAACAGGATCTTCCTCGGTGCTGAAAAGGGGTGAGCTCTCGAGCCGAGACCGGTGGGGGAGGAACCGTCAATGAGCATCAGTGGGTGAGAGAAGCTGGTCTGAGGAGGCCGCAGGCCGCGACCTCAGCTCTACGACATTCCGGAAAAGGCAGAACGAGGGAGACGGGACAGAGATCGGGGGTTGTCAGGGTTTGCACAGGGCGGGGTGGACAGGCGGGGCACAGAGGGCTTTAGGGCGGGGACCCCACTCCGCATGACCCCGTGGTGGTGGACACGCGTCATCAAGCATCTGTCCGGACCCACAGGACGCACACCACTGAGAGTGACCTCTTATATAAAATGTCAACTTTAGTTAATAATGGTGTATAAATTTGTTTTTAAGAAAAGTGCTCTTGAGCTTGGGTGCGAGCTGGCGACCAGGCCAGTGGCTCCGGAAGTCCTCGCCTGTGAGTGCTAACACCTCCCTGGCAGGGTTGAGCACTAAACATGCATCCTGGGATCCACAGGCCTGGTGAGAATGGGAATCGGGGCAGGGAAGGGCCTGGATCACAATTTAGGTCCAAAACAAGAGGCCCTGTCTCTGTTTTCCCCTTCTCCCCTTCTCAGTAACGGCTTCCTCAGCTCTGAGAATGACCCACATACCCACTTACGGGAGCCCCAAACCCTCCACCTGTTTTCCACACCCGCTCCAGCCCACCAGCAAGTCCTGCTCGCCCTCCCTGCCAGGCCAGCTCAGTTCTCTGGACCCCACCTCGCACCCCAGCCCCTCTGGCCCATCACTCCGTGAACACTCCAGGCCTCCGGGCCTTCGCACCGCCTGTGCCCTCTGCCCAGAACTCCTCTCCCAGTTAATCCTCGCGGTGTGCGCCCCTCCCCTGTCAAGCTCAGATGTCACCTGCTGGGGGCCGGGCACAGCCTGCTTTAGACAGTAGCCCCCCGCCCTCCGCCCTGACACAGGGGCTCAGCTCCGCTTACCGGGGACATGACCACCTCTGCCGTGGCTCACTCAGCACGTTTCACTATGCCACCTGCCACGACAGAGGCAGCTCCTGCGAGGGACTGACTGGGTCCCTTTCATTCACCGCCCTGTCTCTGGTGCCCAGAGTGGTGTGTGGCAGGCTGGAGGCCCTTGGAATAGTTGCCGACCAGGTACTCTGCCCGGATGGCCGCCGGAGCCCCTTGCTGACCCTTGCCTCCCTCCCCACCCAGCAGCCTCAGCACGCTTTTTAAAATTGCCGCAACTTCTGTCACCCCAGGGGCTCCCCACTGCCTACAGATAAAATCCAACCTTTGACCCCAGCTCTTCAGACCCAGGAAGGTCCAGAAGACCAGAGGAAAAGGACAGGGAGTGGGGAGGCCAGGCAGCCACACCCCAAAAGGCACTGTTAGGTGAAATAATGTTTCATCCGTGTGGGGGCCCGACACCCAGCAGCGGGCCAGGCCGGCCGAGGGCCCCTGGAGCCAGAAGAGACCCCAAGCAGCTCCTCGCCCCACTCTCGGCCTCATTCAGACCCTCCAGCTCAGACACACTCGCCGTCCCCGCTGCACACATGGCGCCCTCCCCTCCTGCAGCTCCCCTGCCCACCCCTGCCCGGGGCGGCCCGTTCCCAGCCGCTGCCTGGTCAAAGGCTCTGCAGTCTGTGCCCAGCCCGGCCTGCACGAAGCTGCCATGCACAGAGCCTAGCACAGTGCCTGGCTTGCGGCACGCGCTCAGTCAGTGTCTGGGGGAGCCTGAAGAAGACCCGTCATCTGAGCCCCTGACGATCACTGCGCACCTACTGCGTGTCCCTGGTGCAGGGCTCCACGCTTTGTGCGTGTGAGCTCACATTCCCCTCCTGCAGCCCGGGGGGCCTGGCTCCCCTCCCCACCTCGTGCCCGCCTTCCGAGAGACAGGCTAGGGCGATGCAGCCCCGCCAAGGTCAGTGACTCGCCCTCCGGGAGCTTGCTCCATGCCTCAGTTTCCTCCTCAGACAAACGGGGAACATGGCGGGGCTGCACTGGTAAGATCTTGCTGAACTGTGCTCAGCTCGTGCCATTAGGGCCCCAAGACTGGTTGTCCTGGTTGTGGCTGTAGTATTAGTACTATTATTATTATTATTACCATCATCATGGATCCCCAGGGGAGCTGGAGCCAGCCCCTGACTGCGTGAGGGGCACACGCACCGCACACGCACTCCACACGTGTGCTGGCTGCCAGTCTGCTCCCAGGTGCTCTGGGCTTGGGCAGGGCCTGGGCATGCGGAGAGGAAAGGGCCCATTCTGACAGCAGGGTGCATGCCCATTCTCACCGTCACAAGCACAGATGAGGAGAGTTGGGGGCCACCAGATGTTACTGTGTCCCTAATATCCTCATATGACGACCGCAGGGCACCAAAGGCAGGAAACGGAGACCCACCGAGGGAAAGAAGGGCTTGCCGGGTCCACGTGTACCCAGGGTCACACGGTGGCTCCAAATCCGATGCTTTTTCCCTGTGGAGGGCACCCTCTAGGTATCTCTAGCAGCTCCTGCTGGGGGGCAGGGGGGCATCTCTAGAAACGATAGCATTGTTCGCCTTCCCATTGGGAGGCAGCGCTCGCCCTGCCTTGGAGAAAGCCACCCTTGGGTGACAGCAGGAAGCAGGGAGGGACAGCTGGGCTGCACCCCTGGCTCTCATGCCGGGGCTGTGTGCAGAGCAGGGCACAGCTGTGCTTGGGGACTGTGAGGTGCCCCTCTCCTGCCAGATTCAGGTAGAGCGCAGGGGACTCTGCCAGGTGCCGGGCCCAGCAGCCCCCCACTCGTGCCTCAACTGCCATCATGCTTCCTCTTCCCCCCGCTGTGGTCACACGGTGGCGGGGAGGGGGGTTGTGGGACAGGAGAGGCTTGATGCCTGATGTCAGGTCTATGCAGGCCTAATTCCCATGTTGTAATCAGGCTGATAGCAAGCTGGAGGGGGGCCATGCCCCCCGACCCTCACTGCTGGGGCATTTCTCAGTGACCTGTCCAGCCCCATCTCCCTCCTCCAGGCCCTTTTAGGCACGGGGCGGGGGGGGGGGGGGGGAGGTGAAGTTAATTACATCTAGATGCATCTTCAGACTCAAGGGTTGAGCCCAGCCTTTGTCCCTGAGCCGTCGGGGACGTTCAGTGTTGCCTACAGCCCCCAACGGTTAACTTAAATACACCACCAGTCGCCGGCTTCTCCTGGCCCAAGGCACCCGCACAAATACTGCTGGCCGCCAGTTTGTGCTACCTCACGTCATCCTTTCCATTGTAAGCCATAATTTTCAGAGGTTTATAGGTCAGCTATAAAAAAATAAAATAAAATAAACCTCCTCTTTTCGACTGAAAGGGAGTACTTTGAAACCAGAAGGCTGGTGGGTGCATGCGCCTGGATGCGACCTCGAGTTCCTCCTCAGCCGGAGCCCACCCCTCTCCACCCCTCCCCACCCCTCCCTGGCCCGTGGCACCTCCCCTGCCCCCCTCCTCCCTCGCAGGCCTTTGGGCTGCCCCTCCCCCACTGCGAGCGCGAACAGGCCCGGAACCCGTCGGTGGGTCCTCTGGCCGGACCCCGGTGGACCCTGGCCCACGAAGCTGGGAACCCCAGAGCCATTGGGCCTCCACCCCGTGCGAGGCTTGAAGAATTGAAAGCCCTGGTTCCCAGGCGGCGCCGCGGTAGCCAGCGGGGGGAATGGGCCTTGGCCCAGCCCCCGCAAGTGCCCACCTGAGTCCCATGGGGGCTCAGCCCAGGGCGGCTGGAGTGTGGGTGGCTTCCCTGGAACAGGGGAAGCAGTGAGCCCCCCCCAGTCTCGACGCACAGCCCCGCTCGTGAGGGGGGCGGGAGGGAGGGGTGACAGAGAGGGCGGGGCCGCTCATCCCTAAGTTAGGGGCCTGCAGCAGGTGGTGGTGGGCCTGCCCTACCAGGAGAAAGTCCCTGTCGCTTTGGGACGGGTGGCCTAAAAAGAAGCTGGGCTGCCCCCTGTGTCCGCTGTCCTATCTCCCTAACTTCTGGGGGTGCCAGAGAAGGAGGCTGGAGGCAGTTCACGCACACACGGAGCTGACTTGCAGCGTTTTTCGGCCTCTTTATTTAGAACCCGGCGGACGAGGGGCCGGGGCAGTGGTGCAGACGGCTCAGGAACCATGTTAACAAATTTGTCTTCAAGTTTAAAATAATCATAATAATAAAAAGAGACAGCGAAAGCGCGAAGAGAACTGCTAGCTAGATGGGCTTGTACGGCAGCTACAGCTTGTGAGCGACCCCCTCCCCCCAGAGTCCGCTATAAAAATAAATTTACATTTGTCGATAACCAGATGCGGTGACGTGCCTTTGGCATAACCAATAACCGAGCTATCGCGTGGCAGAGCGGCCCACGCCTCGACATAAATAGAAAATATAAGTTAGTATAACTTTAAAAACTTTTTGTACAAATATACATGTTTTTTTCTTTTTTCCTTTTTTTTTTCTTTTTTCATTTTTTTGCACTGAGTTTCAGCAGAGATTAAACATTTTATATAAATGACTCTTAAAGCTTTACACCTTGGGACCAGTGTACTCCTCGTGCAGAATACATTTAGATATAAAAGACGTTATTAATACATTGCACAGTTTTTTTTTTTTTTAAATTTTAAACACGAAACCGAACGCTGCTCGGTGGCAGCTGCCGCCGGTTGCTGCTACATGGACGGTCCCAGCCGAGGCCCCGCGCTCCTGTCCTGTCCGCTGCCCAGCGGGCTCCCTCAGGGCTCTTTACGCGCGACGCTGCGGGAGAGAGGCGCGGTGAGCGACAGCAGACAGACACGGTGGCCGCGAGGACCCCGCGGGGCGACCCCTCCCCGCCCAGCGCGCGCGGGGCCGTACCCACCTCATCGCAGCCGCTTGCGCGGGGTCTGCTCCGCCGAGCCTACGGCTGGAGCGGCGCCTGGGGCGGCGCATCCCGCGGGAACCTCGTTCGACGCCTTGGCCTCGGGCGCGGGTCTCTTGCGCTTGGCGAAGAAATCTGCGGGCGACAGCGCGCGCAGCCGGTCAGGGCGGGGTCGGCAGGGGAACCCAAGAGGGGCCGGGGTGGGGGCGCCGTCCCCGCCCGCGCCGAGGTCCGCGGCGGGTCAGCTTTGTTTACGTCGCCCGCGCAATGTGCTGTGTAAGCATTTCTCCTTGTCCCGCGGCCAAGCCCCCCGGGGCTGCCGCCGCGCTTAACCCCCTCCGCGCCGCGCCCGCCGCGCCCGCCGCGCCCGGGGAGGGGGCCCCGCGGCCAGAGCGAGGATCGCGCGCCCAGGGGGCCCGAGCGCGCGCTCTCCCATCCCTCCCGCGCCAGCCGCCCCGGAGCACAACAACAGGGCGGGACGCGGTGCGGGCGCAGCCGCGCCCTGCGCGCTGCTGGCCCTTTAATGCCACGGGAGGAGGCGGGGACCAAGTGAGGCCCCCGAGGCCGGGGGAGCCCGGCCGGCCGGACAAAGCAGGGCCGGGCCGGGCCGGGGCGGGGCCGCGCGGGACTCACCGGAGATGAGAGGCCCGGGCAGCTTCTTGATCGCGGCGCCTCCCGCGGCAGCGGTGGTGGCAACAGCCCCTCCGGCGGCGGCGGCGGCGGCGGCATTGGTGGCGGCGGCGGCGCTCCCGGTGGCAGCAGCAGTGCCCGGCGCGGGGCGCCCCGACATCCCTGAGTGCAGCGGCTCGGCGAGGGGCTCCTGGCTGCGCGGCGGCGGGACCGCCTCCTGCTCATCGCTCTCCTGCGGCGCCGCGGCTGGGGCCGGGGCGGGAGCCACCACCGGGCCGCCGGACGGCGGCGCCGGCGCCTCCCCGAGGCCGTCGAGGGGCTCATCGGCCGGCGGCGCGGGGGGCGGGCTATCGCCTGCGCCCTCCGGGCGGGGCCGGGGCGCCAGGAGCAGGCGGCAGCGCCCCACCTGCACCGTCTCGCGGTAGAAGGCGGGCACGGAGTCGCTGTCCACCTCGGTCCACTGCAGACGCCCGGGGCCGCGCAGTGGCACGTCCTGCTGGAAGTTGTAGTCCCAGCGGCGCTGGTCCTCGGCACTCAGCTCGGCCAGGCGGATCTGCAGCTCACGGCTCAGCTCCTCGTGGTCCACCGGCCCGAAGAGGCTGCGGCAGGCGCTGGTGCGCGCGAACAGGGGAAAGGTGCGGCGGGCGACAAGGCGCTCCATTGCCAATGCGCTGCGGAGACACACGTCGAACCTGGCCCGGGGCAGCGCGGGCCGGGGCCACGGGAGAGGAGAGGAGAGGAAGAGGAGGAGGAGGAAGAGAGGAGAGGAGGGCGGAGGCCGGGCGCAAGTGAGACCCCGCGCAGTCGGAGTCTGCATTTGCAAAGGGACGCGGCGGGAGGGCGGGCGCGGCGGCTACCTGGCTGTCGGGCCCTGGGCTGCTCCTGAGTCTCGCTTGCGGTGTCGTCCGGCCGGCGGCCGCGCCCCCTCAGTGCCTGTCCTCGCCCGCTCGGCTCGTTCGGGCCTGGTTGGCACCTACCGAGCGCAGAGCACTTGGCCTGTGGAACGCCCAGCCCTCGCGCGCCCCTTTATACGCGAGGGTCCCACCCCCCCCCCGCGCGGGGGCCCCGCGGCGATTAGCATAATGTAGTATTTTCAGTTTCAACAACACCGCGGCGATTGGCCCGCGCCGCTCTGCCCCCGCCCCGCTGGCGGCCCGGCCCCCGCGCGCCGCCCATTGGCCGCGTGCACACACCCACCCGAGGGCGGGGCGGGGCGCGCGGGCCGATTGGCGGGGCGCGGGCCGCGCGCGGCAGCGGGCGGGGGGCGGTGAGCGGGGCGGGGCCCGAGTTAAAGGGCGCTGCGGGCGGTAACGTGACACCGCGGCGCCCCGCCCCCTCGCCCCATCCCCCCCCTCCCGCCCCCCTCCGGCTCCTTTGTCTGCTGGCGGGGGCTGCGAGGCGGCGGCGGCGGTGGCGCGGGCGCCCCCTCGGCCGGCGCGCCCTCCTTGGCGCGGCGGGGCCCGGCGTCCGGGCAGTTCCGACTCGCCCCCCGGGGGCGCCAGCCCCGCCGCCCGCGCTCACCATTGGGCCTCCAGCGCCAGCTGAAGGGGCTTGAACCAGCCGCGGGCATCTCGTCCCCAGCTGGAGCGAGACGGGGTCTTCGGCTGCCCCCGCGCGGCCTGCGGCGCCCGGGGCTTGTGAGTCCCTGGCGGGGTTCCGCGCACCTGGAGCCCTAACACACCTGCTGGCCCTAAGGCCCTCGAACCACTCTTCCCGCCCCCCCACCACAGGGCGAAGTCTCAGACACCTTGGAGAGCCGGCCCTCAGCCCCTTGAGTCCTGAGCCAGATCTGGGAGCCTGCCCAGCCCTGCTCAGTGGATGGGAAACAGGCGGAGCCCGTCCGGGGCTATGCCCACCACGTCGTGGACCAGGTGCCCGGCACCTCTCAGGCTTCGGCCACACCATGCCAGAGGTCTGAGTGCCCAGACTGGCTGGAGGCTGTTATCCCTGGATGGGGTATTGGACAGGGCACTAGAGGCTTGTCCAGCGGGGTGGGCCTGGCCCGGCCTAGCCTAGGGCCTTGACTGGGTATACTGATCCTCTGGGCCAGCTTTATCCCCTATCACACAGGGAACCCCCAGGCGGGAGGTGGGGGTGAGCAGTGGGCAGCCCCTCTCTAGCTGCTCTAGGAGTTTTATCTGTCCCACGGTCCTGGAAGGCTAGCACCCTGTCATCCTGCCCAATAAATATTGTTGGTTGTTGGGAGAATACATGCCCTGAGAATGATGGGGCCCGCGAGCCAGAGGGCCCTACTCCAGCTGTCAGGGGAAAGGGAAGGACCTGCCAGGACCCACACCCCTTCTCCCCCACACGCTGGGCCTTGCCACAGCCCCAGGTGCTCCCCAGAGGCTCTCATCCCAGCAGGGCCAGGCCGTGGGACACCATTACTTTCTGCAGCTTTCCCTTTGGCCCAGCCTGTTGTGGGGCGGGGAGCCTAGGAACTGCCTCCAGCCACCTCCCCACCACCCCAGCCCAAGCTAAAAGCAGCCCTGGGCTGGGGTGGTGGGGAGGGTCAGGCACCTGTTGGAGGGTCCAGCAGAGCCCTGAGCTGTCAGCCCCTGTCCCGGGTGAGCCCATGAGCCCAGCAAGAAAAATAAGGCTGACCCGACCCCAACCAGACCGCCTCTCCCACAGGGTCAGGTGGGTTCCAGGACTCCCCAGGGATGGGACGGTGTGATAATGTGCAAATGTGTCCTGGAGGAGGTATCCTGGGTCCAGGGGAGGCGAGGGTTGAAGCGAGGGGATGAGACAAACAGGAGCGGGCATTGGCGCAGGGGAGGGAGGGGGGGACAGGGCAGGGTGCTGGGGTCTTGATAGGAGGACCAAGCGATGGTTCATGATTGGTTTTTATTCTGTTCTGTGCACTGCATTCCACATTTCCCATAAGCATTGAGATGTTACAATTTTGTATCTTCAGGAACGTAAAGAGGAACTGAGAAAGGTCCCCCAAGCTCTGTGGTCTCCTTACACCAGGCTGACGTCACCGGGCCTGGGGCTAGAAGGAGGCAGGCCTGGCCCAGCCCTGGTGCCAAGGTCACATCAGCTTCCCCAGGGCCACAGCCGGTAGTGACCACAGAATGTGGAACCAGGTGGCCCCCAGGATTTCCCGAGAGGTCCGGATGCCCTGGCTCCAGCTGTCCAGGAGGGCAGGCTGGGGAAGTAGCCCACCCCCAGGCCAGATTCAGCCTCCAGGCCGGCTCCCTTCCTTGAGGAAGGAAGCCACCCCACTCCCAGGCCCCGCTCCAGACACCCAGGGGAGTCCGAGCTCTCCTCCCTAGCAGGGACTGCTGGCACTATGAACACCTGTCTGCCCTCGGCTCCCTAAGGGCAGAGGACCTAGAAGGTGCTTCATAAATGAGCAGGAGCCGAGCCTGCACTGTCCAGGTCAGGGGGGGCTTAGAGGGCCATTCCCACTGCCTTTGGTGCCCACCCTGCCACCTCCTTGGGGGCCAGTTGAGCTCAGCCAGGTGGGTCCCAGCCCCCTCCCAGTGATAAGCCTAACGGATTGTGACATTGAGTCCTGCCTCCAAGGACTGGGAGTGGCAGGCCCCCACACCTCGTGTCACACAGTGTGGTAATAGCGGCCCCCCTTCGCTGGGGCCAAGCGCTGCCGGGACAGCTTCCCTGCATCCCCGTGCTGGGCCTCACCTGTGTGCAGGGAAGGGAGGGGGCCGGAGCTGATAGCGGGAGCCTGGGGAAGCCACCAGGGCCACGCATAGTGGGGGAGGGAGCAAGGTTTGACTCAACCTCAACCCGCTGCCTGGCTTTCTCTTTGCTTTCCCTCGGGGCTTTCTGCTTCTCTTTCTCCAAGGGCCACGAGGACACCTCCCCTCCTGGGCTTGTTAGGGCAGGGAGGTGACCTTCTCTGAGTATGTGACCCTGAATCCAGTCAAGGATGGTACCCATTGGCTCACTGACCTGCCGGTCCCAACAGTGGGGCTGGGTCCCTTCCCCCAAGCCAGGGACAGACCTGGGGGCGGACAGCTGAGGGCTGGGGGCTGGGAGTCTGAGAGAAGGCCCAGGCCTCCACCCCAAGGGCCCCCCCCAAGTGTGCAAACCTCTGTCTGAATACAATAACCAAGCTCTACTTTTGTAATTAAAAATATATTCGAAGGAGAAAAAGAAACAAAAGGAACAATGTTTGTACTCTGTTGCTGCAGAGAGCAGAACCAGAGAGGGGGTGCTGGCCCCGGGGGAACAGCAAGGAGAGGCTCCCGGGATGCCCCAGCACCCCAAATCCTGCCCACGCAGGAGTGGGGGAGCCCGGCAGGCGCCCGGCCCCCTGCTGGCTTCTCCAGCGTACCTCGCTCCGAACTCACCACCCAGTCCAGTGGAGGAGCAACCAAGCAAAAGCACTGTGTTCCCCAAACCGTTTCCTCTTCCTCTGACCGAACAGAACAAAGACCACATTCCCAGCCCCTCGGCGGCTGGGGGGCCACTCGGCCAGTGCTGGCCACAGACAGGAGAGCAGAAAGGCACCCACCCCCTCCAGCCCGGGGCCCATCCACACCAACCAAGCTATCCTGCCCCCTCCTGTCCCTGCTCTGCCAGCCAGACTGGGGGTGGGGTGGGGGGGTCCAGGGAGGGACTCCTGGGGACAGCAGAGCCCCTGGGTGGCCGAAACCCTGAATGACCACAGGGAGCAGAGCCACGAGCTCCCTCCGCACGCCCACCTGACCGAGATGGGAGTGAGAAATAAGGGTCGAGTGCCACTAACATGCGGGGGCGGGGGGCTTGTCTGTCCCAGCCACCAGCGCTGCCCACCCCCGACTCCCCTGCGTGGCACGGGCCTGTTTGGGGTGTCATTTTCTGGATGAGGGGACAGGCCTGGGCAGATTGAAGAACTTGGTCCTGCTCCAGGGCTTAAGGCAGCTAACCCCCTAACCCAGGGCCTCGCGGGGCTGTTTCCCCTGGCAGTGCCCCCCAGTGCCAAAGGAGTGGGCCCCTTTTGCAGTCCAGGAAACTGAGGCTCGATGGGGAGACACCCTTGCCCAAGCGAGTGGCAGAGCTGGGCGGGAGGCGCCGACCTCAGCCACGTGCTGCCGCCTGCTGGCTGACTTCCACTCTGGGTGTCCCAAAGCCCCCTCCTTCTGGGGAGCCGCGTGGAGCTGCTTCTGGAAGCCCAGGAGGGCAGCCTGTGTCCTGGGGCCCGCCCCCGGCGTGCCCCCAGGGACCCTGCGAGGGGCGTCTGTCTGCAGGCCCCCCGGACTGCCCTGCAGACACGGAGGCACATTCCCCAGGCTGACAGCACCAGACACCTTGAGCCCGCCCTGCACCCGGGCGCAGCTCCTTGCCTCACTTAATCCTTCCAAGAACCCGTATGGAGAGGCATTTTGATGCCTGTTTTGCAAGGGAGGAACCAGAGGCTCAGAGAGGTCGAGCAAGCGCTCAGTGCCCAGGGGCAGCAGATCGGTGCCTTTCTCCGGCCCTGAGCCCCTCCCTGGACTTCCACGAGGGGCGGGTGAGCACAAAGGCAGGAGAGGAAAGAAAGCAAGAGTCCCGGGGTTAACCTCCCCTGCCATCCCCCAAACCTGGAGCCGGGGCTGGCCATCTGTGGGGGCCTGTGGCCCAGTCCCGGGAGGGCGGACCCCTCAGGCGCCTCCCATTAGGGAGGTGACCAAGCTCTTGCCCAGCCCAGTCTGCCCTCTCCTGTGTAGATCTTGGCCTGTCCACTGTGTACCCCACCAGGGCAAAGGCCCGCTGCCCCATCCATTCCCCACCTCCTCCCCCACAGCCCCCACAGCCCCACCTCCTCCCGCCAGCCCTTGCCCCACCCCCCACACCACCACCCCCCGCCCCCCGGCCGCAGCACCCCACAGTGGGCCTGGACAGGCCTGGCCAGACCCCTGGGGAGGCTGCTGCCCCTCGGAGCCTCACCTTCTCCCCCATAAGATGAGGCCCGGAGGCCCCGAGGAGTGTGGAGAGTTACCGATTAACTAGCCAGCCTCCAGCGACAGGCAGCCAGCCCAGCTCTGAGCCGGGGCTGGGGGGGGGGGGGGGTTTCCTAGCACACTTGGCCCAGGGCCCAGCGCCGGCGCAGCGAGAACCTTCCTCCCCGCACCGACTTCCCGCGCTCGGCTCGCCCCGCCCCCAGCCCCCCCAGGACGGGCTGTTCTCGGGGCGGCTGCCAGGCACGTCCTCCGCAGGTGCCGGCCTCCCTCCGGTGACGCGTCCACATGCCGCACAACGGGAATCCAAAGCTCGGATTACAGGGGCTGCCTTGTGCTCCCGTCTGGGCCGGGCCGGGGGTCCTCACTCCCCGGGACTTAGCAGGAGGGGCTGGGCAGGCCCTGGGGGAGGTGTGGAGGGAACAGGGAACAGCCCTGGACGTGAGGGCTCTGCTGCCCGGTCCCCACAACGGGCCAGGGGCCCCTTCCCCTCAGAGTCTCAAGCAGAAGGACCACCTCCTCCCCGCTTGTCCAGGACTGTTCCGGTTTCAGCACTGACCGTCCCGGGAGGCCCTTGACCATGGGTTAGCCTAGGCTCCAGACGACCCTCCAGGGCTGGGGAGGGTTCCCAGGGTAGGGGGACAGGCACTCAGGCGGGTCTTAGGACACCCTGTGGCCAGTTTGGAGCCCCACCAGGCCTCCCTCCTCCCCTGCACCCACAGGACAGAGACCAGGCAGGTCCCCGGGGCTCAGAGGCTCACTCTGCCAAGGAAAGACCAGGAAAAATGAATCTGGGTGAGCGGGTGCCCCCCGACTTCCTTCCTGCCCAGTCTCCTTGAGCTAGTGGGGACCCCATGAGTCAGCATCTCCCGTCCACAGGGTATGCTGGGGACACCAGCTCTCACCGTGCTTCCAACACACCCACATGGTGCTCCGAGAAGAGCCTGACAGCCAGGGAGGAGACGCGGAGGCCCCCCCGCACCCCTATCCCGCCCCAGGGCAGGGCAAGAGGCAGGAGCCCGCAGGCCCACCGGGCCCCGGGGTGGGGTCTCCCCGGGCCTCGGGGGCAGCGAGCACAACACGGTGTATGCGGGCCGGGCAGTGTGTGAGCAGGCCCCAGAGCGAGCCGGGCGGCCACGGCCAGGGAAGGAGAGCCTCCCCCACCCCGTTCATTCACCACACCTCCCCTGCCCCCTCCCCCCAGCTGGGTTTCAAAGGTGAGCAGTGGTTGGTGGACACAGAGGTCAGACGGTAGAAGTGGCCCAGCCCTGGCCAGTCCTCCCCAGTGCCCTGCAGGCCACACAGAGTAGGGACTCAGCAGAAGGGACGCCTGTGCCCCACCTCCCTTGATGGCCTAGGCATGGTTCGGGGGTCTGGGGAGGCGTCAGAGGTGACAGCCCCTGAGCCCCGAGGCCGCCGGCCCGAGGCCCTGAGGCGGAAAGCTGGGCGCCTGCTGCCCCCTGGTGTCCACGGATGACACTGCAGCCAGGAGCCCGCCCACCCGCCCGCAGGCTGGGGACTGGGAAAGAGAGCCCAGGTGGACCCCAGAGCCGCCCTCAGCCCACCCCATTCGACCCTCACCTGGTGGGGAACTTGGGCAAGGGCCTTGCTCTCTGGGACCTCAAGTCTCCTCAAGTCTAAACTGGGGGGGCGGGCTGCCCGATGTGGCCGGTCAGGGCTGTGCAGGGGGAAAGCCTCCTTCTCAAAAAAAATCCCCATCACCCCTAGGTATTTGGGGGGGCTGTCACCCACACCTCTCTGGGAAATAACACATGATTTCTCCTGTCTCCAGTGGGTCGGGGGGCAGGGGGCCAGGGGGCCAAGGAGCAGGGAGAGGAAGGGGAGCCTCAACCAGGCTCAAGACCCAAAGTGAGGCCTGGCCCCTCCCGTCCCCTCCCCCTGCAGCTCCTCAGCCCCTCCCCTTCCTCCTCATCCCCAGCTCCTCTTCCTGCTCCTGCCCTGCCCCTCCCCCCCATCTGACTCCTCTCCCCGCATTAATGCTGCTGGTCACAGCCCTGGGCAGTCGGGCAGTTGAGAGCCCTGAGTCCGGCCTCGGCCTCCCCGGTTTGGTGGGCCCCTGCCTTGGAGCCTGGACGGCCTCCCGCGGACACTCTCACCCGCGCCTTCGGTCAAGAACAACCCGCTCCCGTGACTTCTCACAGCTGGGCCCACTGACCCAGGAAGCGTAACTCCATCTCTGCGCAGGGAGCCCGGGCCCCACCGTTAGGGTACGGGTTAGGGTTAGGGTACGGGTTAGGGTTAGGGTACGGGTTAGGGTTAGGGTACGGGTTAGGGTTAGGGTTAGGGTTAGCAGCGGACAGGAAAGCAAGCCCGGAGAGAAGTCTGTGCCCCACAGGTTCTGGCAGCTGCCCCCCAGAGATCCACCTGCAGCTGAAGGGAGCCCCGTGGGCCAGCAGGGAAGGCCTGGGTCTGCCTCCATTCGCTCTCCAGGTGCTCTGTGCTAGGATGGCAGGAAGTGGGAACAGCAGGAGCCCCCCTCAGAGCCCACCCAGGTTTGGGATGAGGAGGGGGATCCTGGGCGGGGCTGGGATCCCAGGCAGGGAAGTGGCCATGCCGGTCACGGCTGGTACCGAGTGAGCCCAGAATGAATCGGATTGACGGGGAGGGCCTCGGGGTCAGGCATGCGGGGCCTGGGCCCCCAGCCCAGGAGCTGGTGACTTCTTGAAGGCATCGAGGAGCCTTGGAGGCTTCTGGCTTGGGGTCCAGGGTCCTGAGATTTAATGGTGGACGCAGGTGCCATGAGCAGAGATCGGGAGCAGGGGTGAGGAATCATGGAAGTCAGGTGGGCAGGAAACGATGGTGCCCCAGGCCAGGGCAGGGCTGGGGGCCCGGAAGGACGAGCTCTGAGAGCACTGGGCCCCTGGGTCATGGGGCGTGATGAAGGAGAGGGCAGGATGCATCGGGGAGGGTGGTACCAGGAGGGGCTGGAGTGCTGGTAGGAGGGGAGCAGGCCTTTGCTGGGGGGACAGAGGGTATGACCACAGCCCACAGCTACCCCCAGGGTGTTGGTGGGCCCAGATTCCTCCTGGCAGCCCCGTGGCTCTTCCACTGCTGGCCACTCCGTGCCGACAGCATTCACGCGGCAAGGGGGTTGGGGCGGGGCCAAGTAGGCAGCACTCCCTAGCCGAGGCCAAAGCTTGGGGCTTCGGAACCAGGCAGAGCAACGGCCTCTTACCGGCTGTGTGGCCAGGGGCAAGTCGCTTAACCTCTCTGTCCCTCTGCCTTCCCCCTGCCAGGTTCCTGAGGAGGCTCCGGGGCCATGTCCGCACGCACCGGGCGCAGTGGCCAGCGCGCTCCCTGTCGTCACTGTCTCTCTGCTGACCCGGAGGGGTGGGCACGCACAGCCCCAACCAGCGGCCCCTCCAGCTGCCACTGTACCGTAAACTGGACATTTGCTCTGAGCGCAGGCACATGGGCTGGTGGGGGGACTCAGACCCCCCAGTCACGTGCATTCCCTAATAACTTGCCGGGCAGGGTGGGATGGTGTTTATACACTCAGCAGCCTGGACAGCGCTAGCACCCCTTCCAGGGTCTGGGGGGGCCACGGGATGCAGGTGGCCGCGACTCTGGCAGGCCTGCGTCCATCGAACATTCAGCAGTGCCCTCCGCCAGCCCGGGCTGGATGCTTGTGGGCACCCTCTCTGTGCCGGGTCGGGGAGCCCCGTGCCGTGCACCTTACATGCCCACGATCTCCTTCACGCTCCTAAACGGCAGGGACTGGTCTTGTCCATTTCACAGGTGGGGAAACAGTCTTGAGAGGACGAGCCCCTTGTCGAGCGAGACCTGGGAAGTCATAGAGATGCCAGCCCAGAGGGTCTGACCTTGGAGCCCCAGGCATAACCCCTGGGCCCCACCCTGAGCACAGACCCTGCCGGCCCATGGGCTGCTGGACCCCCTGCGGAGCCCCCTTCCCCGGATGCTCTGGATGCTGATTTATGGAAAATAGTGGAGCAAGTGACTGCCTTGGGTTGGACATTAGCTATGGTGGCCTGGCAGGCCCCTGTTGGCAGTGTGACCTTGAGCGGGCCGTCCTCCTCCAATGTCCAATCAGGATCTAGGCTAGGAGTGTTTCCCTGGGACCTCAGGGGGGGCCTCCCCTCCAGGGGCTTCCAGGCTGGTGGGTGGAGTCCAAAACAGGTGAATAAACCAGGGCAGGTCTGGGGCTGCTGGCCTGCAGAGTGGCCAACTGCCTGATGGAACAGGCCCCAGGGAGGACTTTAAGGGCTAGGACTCGTGCCGAGTACCGTGGGGGCAAGGGGCAGGGTGAGACGCTGGGGCTATCATTCCCTCTTCTTCAGCTTCCCCGAAATGTGTGCAAGATCCAACCATCCCTGAACAGAGCAGGGGACGAGGGGCCTCGGGGCGGGAGGCGCCAGATCCCCTAGAATCTCGCCCAGCCAGCTTCCAGGGTGCCCAGAGCACAGAAGGGAGGCTGCTCCTTCTTGATTCTTGAGATGTCGGTGTGGCCATCCCCAGGAGACACCAAATAGCCAGGCACCTTAAAAGTGCCATCCAGGCAGGGGGAGGTGGCCGGATGACGGCCAAGGGGGTCTCCAGAGTAGGAAGGAGTGCATGGGCTTATGACTTCTGGCTTTCTGGAAGTCCTTCCTGCTCCTTTCTGGATGGATTCTCTATTGGGTTTCCAATGGACAGAGGTTCTAGAAGACACTGGGTGTGGGATTGGATGGTCAGACATGGTGTCGTCCCTTCCAGGTGGGGGACCCGGGGCCAGGACAGAAGGAGGCGGTGCTTGGGGGAGGTTCGGGTACCTAAGAGGCATTGCAAACCTCCAGGCCCCCCAGGCATGTGCCTGTTGGGAGACCAAAACATATTCTTGTCACTTCTGCCTCGGTTTCCCCACCGCAGCCTGGGGAACAGGTGTGGGGCTGCTCTCCCTGAGCTCTGCTCTCCTGGGAAGTTCAAAGACCCATCTCTTCCTGAGTCCTGGCAGCCCATCTGCCCTCCCACTCCCCCTCGGAGGCCCTTGCCAGGCCAGACCACCAGCTGCTGCCCACTTCCCCTCCAGCATCCCTGGATGGACACCCCTCCTTTGAAGCTGTTGTTCCTTCCCGAGTACGGAAGTCAAGGCGAGGTGTCCCTTGAGGGGGCTGGAGGGGGGGCTCCCATGACCTTGCGGTTCCCATCCCCATGCTGCTGCCCCCCACCCAGCATCTTCCCTCCCTTCCTCCAGGTCAAGGTCCAGCATGAGTCTGTCTGGCCTCCAGGGACACATAAAGGGAGAATGACAGCCATCCCGGTTTGTCTGGAACTGTCCCCATTTTTACCTGGAAAGCCCCATGTCCCAGAAACGCCTCAGTCCCAAGCCAGCGGGGGCAACTGGCGCCTCATGCCGAGTCTGAGTTTCCCAAGACGGGGTCCCCTGTTCCTCCTCTGCTCTGGTCGCCCAGACCATGGTGGGAGGAAAGGGACAGGACCATCCCAGACGGCACTGCACTGGAGGGTTCCAGGTCTCCAGTCTGCAGGCCTCCCGCCATGGACGCCTACAGCAGCCAGCTCGCACGCTTCCCCAACGAGACCTTCATCCTTCTTGGTCATGGCCACTGGCTGGCTTGAGCCCCTGGAGTGAGTGACCCACACTCACCATGAGGGACCCTGTGTCCCAGCATGCAGCCAGGAGCAGAGCAGAGCTCGGTGCGTGCAAGGTGAGTGCTCGTCCGTCCCAGAACCCCAGGCCTCTGCCCTCCCTCCACCTGACTCTGGGGTCCCTGGATCACTAGAGGCCGGTGGAGAAGCCCCCCGCTAGCCAACAGAGCCTCCCTTGGGGGATGGGGCCATGCTGTAACCTAAAGGCTTCAATCCCACAAACCCACCCACAGGGTGAGTCAGAACTGACCTGACACTCAGCTCCAGAGAACCAGCCTTGGACAAGGTCCAGCCCCCGCCCAGACCCCAACCCCAGGAGCCTATTCACAGACTCCAGCTCTGGAAGATTCCTTGGCACCTGCCAGCCCAGCCTCTCATGTGACACCTCCAAAGGGACTCTGCCCTCTAAGACCCTAAACCAGACGGCCTCTGGGAAGGAGCTGGCCAGCTGAGGCCGGGCCCCGGACGCCCGCAGCCGGCTGGGGTGCCCCTTGTGGACCGGGCACCGCGTGGGAGCGGAAGTCCGACCCCCTCCCCCACGCTGGGAGGGGCCGCCGGAGGCCGGAGCACAGCTGCAGCTGCAGGCGTCCGGGCGCCCCTGCTGGCCGAGGCCTGAAACTGCACCTCAGCGTGCGGAGATCCCACCCTGTCTGGGGTCTGGTCCTGCCCGGGGCCTGGCCAAAACCCTGTGGGCATCCCTGAAGAGGTAACATTTGAGGTGGGCCTCGGGGAATAATAAAAGTAACAAGCACCGTCGACCCCTTGTCGACCCACAAAGGCGCTCATCTCGCTGAGGATGGTGCCCTACTTCAAACCTCCAGCTCAGACCACAGCCCCAACCCACACCTTCCTACACCTGTGTGCTGACCCCCGTCTCCGCCCACCTGAGCATTGAGCTCCAGCATGTTCTCCCTCCAGAAGCCCCCACCTCCCCGCGAAGGGCAGCCCATACCACAGGTGCTCTCCCGGCCATGCCCCGTCCATCAGGACACCCTGTCCAACTCTTCCCTCCCAGGGTGTGTGGAATCCCACCCCCCACCTCCGCTGCCACCTCACCCTACTGGGACTGCAGAAGCCTCCCTGTGCGGGCCCATGCCTGTCGGTCCCATCAGCCAGAGGCTCCTTCCAGAAGAACATAAGGAAAGCCCAGAACTCTGCAGGGGCTGCACTGCGCAGAGCACAACCCACACGCTCACCATCAGTGTATAATTCACCTACCGCACGTACTGGGTATTATCTGTCCCCTCACACGTACACGCACACACCCACACATGCACATGCATGCCTACACACACGTGTATGTGCACACGTGCACACACCTGCACACACGTGCATGTACAAACACATATGTGCACATGCCTACACACGTGTGTACGCACACACGTATATGCACGTACACACGTGCATGCGTGCACACACGCATGAACACACGTGCACTCTCAGGCTCACTACAGTGCAAGCCACACCAGGGCAGTCGCGCCCGTGGGCTGAGTACCCCCAGCACCTGGCACGGAGCCCAGCACGCAGCGGCGCTCAACAAAAGCCAGTCGGCGTCAGCGAGGCTGCCTGTTCCGCAGCCCGTCCCCCGTTCAGATGCCCGGGCAGGCCCCGGGGTCCTGGCAGCTCTGGGAGACTCACATGGATCTCACCCTCCAGCACACTGAGCCAGAGGGTCCCTCCCCAGGGCACATCTGCCCCTGTGCCTCCCCCTCCCAGCCCTCTGGGGCTCCCCCGGGCCTTAGTGTGGCCGGTGAGACCCTCTGAGATCTGGCCTCACCACCCCTCTCCAGAATTAACTCTTGCCCCCCACGCACCTTTGCCCCCACCCCATCAAGGGTTCTCGGTTTTCAAAACACCTCCACCTTCAAAGTACCTTCCTGGCCCTGGCCAGTCTTCGCTTATCCTTAGACTCCCCGGAGGTATCACCTCCTAACCCCCCCCCCATCCCTCCCGTGGCCCTGGGTCAGCCCTGCCCCTGCAGCGTTGTCAGCCTGCGCTGCGAGAGGCCGCGGGGGCTGGGGTCGCCGCGGGGCTGGGAGTGGGCCCCGGGGAACTGCTGAGTCTGTGTTGAGTGGCTAAGTGAGCGGGGCTGGCTACTCTGGGGAAGGAAGAGCAGGTCAGGGATTCTAGTGTTCCGGTTCCACTCATCGTGTGGCCCGTAGGGCAGATCTCCCACACTCTCAGGACCAGGAAGCTCCCCGCCCACACGGAGGCTGTTCATGACAAATACTCAGGCTAGAGCCGATTACTTCTGCTCCAACCAGTTCCAAGCCCTCCAAAGGCCCTGCCGGACGCAGGAGGAAGGCAGGGGTGAGTAACCAGCTCCTTCTTGCCCACCCCACGTGCCCTCCACCTCCCCCACCTGCCCTGGGGCAGACTGGAGACCCTCTCCCTGCTCCCTGTCCTGCCTCTTTTCCCCCCAGCTCCTGCCCAGAGAAACCAGAAGGGGCCAGATGATGTCCCCACCTCCTGGCCAGGTCTATGGCAAGCGGCCAGCTGGAGCCCACAGGCCTGGGGGGTGTGGAACCTCCTGGGGACAGTCCCATCCCCCACTCCGCCCCTCACGGAGCCCAGAACCACCTGGACTCCAATCCTCCTCCCAGGGGTCCCGAATCTCAGACACCATGGCCCCCCTCTTCCACAGGTCAGCCTTTCCGTGCGGTTCTTCTAGGAAACCCCTGCTGGTCCACCTGCCCCCGTTCTGGGCTCTCAGCGCAACTCCTGAGGTTGGCAGAGGACAGGGGACACCATCCTGCAGTACAAACACATGTCCCCCATTTGCACTGTTCAGACGGAGCCTTCCTCAAACATAGGAGGGGTGAGTTGTGGGGGCCCGCTAGCCCCTGCCCTGAGAGGCCTCAGCAGCAGGCCTCAGGCTCCCTGGCTCTGCCCCCTACCATGCGGACTTTGGTCCACCCTCCCGGCCGTCCCTGGGCAACGCGGGAGGGCTCCACCTGGCCGGGCCCCTGGTACCCTGAGTTCACACAGGCTGAGGGGACTTTGACTTTGACATTTGGGCCTGTGGAGGCGGAGCGGCAGTGTCCTGGACCAGCGTCTGGTTCCCTGTCAGGGGAATTGTGTCCCGAGGATGCCAGCAGGGGATCTGGGTGGCTGTGAGCACCCCGGTTCCCCAGCCCCCACAGTCCCACCGAGGGACCGCTCGAAGCCAGGTGTACCTGTGTTCCGTGGGTCTCCGGTGGCCCCGGCCAAGGCGGGCGGAGTGGCAGCCGTGTGAAGTGAGGAGTTGGCATCCACTGGTCTGTAGGGAGAGGTGGGGAGAGACCCCGGAGCTGTTTCCAGAAATGCTCCTGTCCCCCACCCCTCGTCTGGGTCTCTTTGCAGACCTTAGGGAGGGGGTAGGCCAGACACTGAGCCCTGCCCTTTTCCTTTCCCCTCTCCCTTCCTTCCCTCCACCCCTCTCTCCTCCTATCCTTTCCAGCCCCTGTCCCCAGTCCCTCTGCCCTGTCCACCTCCCCACTCTGCCCACCCCATGTGTGGACTAGACACCAGCCCCCTTCCAGAAGTCAGAGTCCCTGCCTCCGCCACCAACCTGGGAGAAAAGCTGCAGGGTGAGGGGGGCCTAGCCTCCCAGGACATGTTGGGCCAGCGTCCCAGGTCACCCAAGAAAGCCGGTGTCCCAGGTCACCCCAGGAAGGCTGAGTCTCAGGCCCCCCAGAGAGCGTGGGTGCCCAGGCCCAGCAACGGAAGGGCCAGGCCGGAGCTCACCCCAGGAGGGCTCACCCCAGGGCAAGGCAAGTGTCAGAGCTCACTCTGGAGGGGGCATCCCTGACCGTACCCCTTGTAGCATGGAGCCTCTGAGCACCAGCCAGGTGCCCCTGACCCGAGGCTCTCGGCCTCTACCCGCCTCCCCCAGCCTCCCTGAACCAGGATGAGGAGGGTGCCAGAGGCAGTGGCCGGGGTTTCCTCCTGCTGTCACCCACCCCCACCCCCAGCCTTGGACCCGAGGCTCTGAAGGCCACCCTGGGCTCAAGTGTACAATGGAGCGTTCATTTGGTAAAACTCTGTGGAGGCGTCCACAGAGCCGGTTGCAGGCTGGAGGACAGACAAGACCCTGCAGCGGAGGTGCGGCAGAGCTGCCTGCCCTGGGGGGCCTGGAAGGCTGAGCCTCGGCCCCCAGCCCCCCTCAGGCCACTCCGAAGCCCCCTTGGGCTCTGGCTGGAGGACTGGGCGAGGGGGGTTAAGCCTTCCTCCAGAAGCTGCTCCATAGGGGTGGGGGGCACGCTATGGGCCTAAGGAGCCCCCCTTCCAATAACCGGGACCCAAAATACATAAGCCCCACACATGCCGGAGACACCTACCTGAGCTGCAGTCAGCAACCATCTGGGCCTCTAAAACGGGGCTTCCCTCTTAAAATGGGGTGCTGGTGCCTCCCTGTGTAAGGCACAGGGGGAACGGAGCCTGGCCCACACTAGGGGGCACGTCTCTGTGTCACGTTCCCCAGGAGCTGTGTGCCCACAGACCCAGAGCTGTCGCTGGCGGACGGGAAGGGCCGCCTGCCACGTTCTCCGAGGGCGAGAGTGGCCTAAGGTCACGTAGCAGGTGGCTGGAAGCCCAGCTGGGGGTCCTGCAGCTCTGGCCTCTCCCACAGGCCCTCTCTTCGACGACAGGCCAGGCCAGGCACTGCCCGCTTCCTGCCCCGTGACTCAGCACCCTCGCCCAGCACAACACGACTTTTGCCCCCTGCCCGCTGTGCCGGCCTCCTGCTTGGATCCGTCCAGGCTCTCCTGCCACACCTGTCTGGGATGCGGGGAGCCGGAGCCCCTGGGGGCCAGGGTCAGCACTCCGGCAAGATGGGCACGCTGGGCCATCCCCGACTCATCCTACTCACCTACCTGCTGGTTGCCCTGGAGCTCACCTGCCTCTTCATGCGGTTCTCCATCATGCCGGTGAGTACCCTCCCCCGGGCGGCCAGCCGCCCGCATGCCCCACTGTCCCTCTCTTCTTCCATCGTGCAATGGCAGGGGCCGGGGGTGGGGGCCCAGGGCTGCCCAGGCCCCTCGTCGGGGAACCCGGGGACTGTGCCTTCTGGGCCCTCCATCAGCACTTTCTGCGCTCTGGTGCACGGCAGCCCCGGGGAGGGGCCGTAGGGAGCCACCTTCACTGTGACGCAGCCCTTCTGGTGGCAGTGCCCCTCCCCCTGGCTGGCCTGGCTCCGTCCCTTCCACCCCACCAGGACCGTTGCCCTATTGATCCACCGCCCCAACACCTGCTCGGCTCCTGTCCTTCCTGCGCTCAGGCCTCTGCTTCGGCCTCTTCCACAGGGAGCCCTCCCTCCCAACACCTGCCCAGACCCTAGAACCTCTTCCCCTCCATCCAGGTCCCGCTGGGTCAGTCCTCCTGCAGGTTGGCATGCCCCACACCCTGTTCCATGATATTAAATTATTTCTGTCTCCCCGTGAGGGCGGGGCTGGCCCCATCTCCTCCCCGCTGCCTCCCCCGGGCTGGAACTCTGCCCGGTGATAGGCCGTTGGCTAAGCGGCCATGGTCAGCGCTCGGTGCCCGCCCACCTGCTGTCCGCAGAGCCCGCCTTTGCCCTCCTGCCGGTTCCTTCAGCAGACCCCCGTGGAGCTGGCCTGGCTGTGGAGGTCCCAGAGGGCCTTTCCCGTCTGGTCTGGGTGGGGCCATGGCACAGCAGCCGGCCACTTTTTAAAGTTCCCCAGGGGATTGTCATGAGCAGTCCATGCCAGGGGATCCGGGTGCGAGGGGCCGCTGACTCCCTTCCTTAGCAGCCAGGGGGCTGGGCAGACACCTCGCCATCCCATCGTGAAATGGGTCACAACGTCCCTCCCTGGGAGGGTCGGTGCAGGGAGTGATGAGTGAATGGCTGAAGGCAGAGCACGTGTGGAACATACTGTTCTGCAAATGCTCACCGAGCACCTATTACGTGCATCCTGTTCTCAGAACCTGGAATACAGCAGGCTCGGAGCACACAGTCCTTAGACCGTGCCATGTGTGAGAAGGCGTGCTGCAGGGGCTGGGAGTGCCCACCGACGGGGGCAGGAAAGCCTCCCCCAGAAGGCAAGCTTAAAGGAAAAAGAGCAAGCCTGGCTGGTGCAAAGGCCCTGGGGCAGTAGTGAGAACAGTGCAGCTAGAGAGGAGTGAGCAGAGAGGAGAAGGAGGTAAGGCCCCAGAAAGGCTGCGAGGACTCCAGGAGGGTGCTGGCCATGGGGAAGGCAGGAAGCCGCTGGCTTTGAGGTCTGTGGTGAAGGTTGAGCCCAAGAGTTGCCGATGGATTGGATGTGACTGTACAAGAGGAGTGGTCAGGGACGACTCTGAGGATTTGCACCTGAACCCTTGCAAGGGCGGAGGCATCAGCCATGGAGCAGAGGTCTTTGGGGTGGGAGGGGAGGATGAGGCAGGTTTGAGTGCGAGGAGAAGGTGGGGTACAGTGGGCGGGGAGAGTGTGGACTCATTAGGGGAACGTGCGATGATCGTCCAGTCAAGTGCGCCAGCAGGAGAGACCAGACAGCAGGGCTTCAGGCTTCTCCAGTGGGGCTCAGCGCCCCCAGCCCCCTGCCCCACCCCATGCCAGGAGGAGGGGAGATTGCCCAGTGCCCTGGGATTGCAGCTGCCCTGGGGAAGGGGGTGTGCAGGTGAGAAAGAAGGCAGGCGGGAGGGATGCCCTTGACTGAGCTTAGGGAGAGTACAGGGTGTGGGGTCGGGCATGAGGCGTAGTTGTTTCCTGGGGTTGCCATAACAAAGCACCAAACTCGGGCGGCTTAGAGCCACAGAAGTTTGCTTCTCACAGACTGGAGGCCACAAGTCCGAATCCCGGGGTCTCAGGCCTCCCCCTGAAGCCCGCAGGGGACGGTCCTTCCTGCCTCTTCCAGCTTCTGCTCGTCCCAGGCACCACATATTCCAGTGTCTGCCCCAACTGTCCGCTGACACGGCTGTCCTGCTGCGTGGGGCCGTGTCCGAAATTCCCCTCCGTATAAAGACACCAAACCCACCCTGATGACCTTCCTTGAACTCGGTTCCCTCGGTAAAGACTCTATCTCCAAATAAGGTCACATTCCGAATACTGAGCATTAGGATTTTGTGGGGGGGACCCAATTCAACCCATTACAGGGGGGAATCACTGGAGGGAGGGGCCAGGAACTCAGAGGCCAGGGTGGGGGATATTGAAGTCAGAGGATTAGAGCGGGCTAATCTGGGGTCCCCAGGACTCCTCCCGTTCTCTGGAGAGACATTCGTCACGGCCTTTACCTTCCCCAGGGTGGCACCTGCAGAGGCTGGGAGCCCCCAAGAGCAGGCATGGGTCCTGCTGGGAAATGGGCCACCTTCTGGAGGTCATCAGGGCATTTGGGGACCATCTCTTGCTGGCCTGGAAGATGCTACAGTCCACCAGGCAGCTTCGAATGGGCGAGGTGTGCCCTGCAGAGGGGAAGGAGGGCCGGCAGCCGCCGTCGTTGACCACTGGGCCCGGTGAAACTTGTCCAGAGGCCCCAATGGGCTCCTTGCTATAAGTAGCCGAGCTCCAGGCCTGAGGGCCCCTCCCGGGCACACCGCAGCGTGGTCAGAGGGCTTCCCTTCCCCCCAGTTCAGGGCTACCTCTCCCACTCCCGACCCACTGCACACCCCGGACTCCCTGACCCTTCCCGTGGGCCCCTCCTGTGTTTGCAGTACCTGACCCGGCGGCTGGGCCTGGATTCTGTGGCCTTCGGCTACCTGCAGACGGCCTTTGGCGTGCTTCAGCTGCTGGGCGGGCCAGTGTTTGGCAGGTACCAGGGGGCAGGGATGTTCAGTGGGGGAGGCACTGGGCTCAGGCGGGGGCACTGGGCTCAGGGACAGGGCAGCAGACATCCTCCCGCAAACCCTGAGGAGGCCAGATCAACGTGGCAGGATCTTTAGGGTAACTGCGCAGAAAAGGGGCTCCAGAGACAGGAAAGTCAGACAGCAGGGGCTCTGGGGGGGTTTCCTGGGGCTGCTTGGGGGTGGGTGGAGAAAGGGCTGGAGCCTGGGAGACACTTTTTTTGTTTTTAAGATTTTATTTATTTATTTGTTTAAAGAAAGAGCACAGGCAAGCAGGGGGAGGGGCAGAGGGAGAGGCAGGCTCCCCACTGAGCAGGGAGCCTGACCCAGGGCTAGATCCCGGGGATCCGGAGATCATGGCCTGAGCCGCTTGCGGGACTGAGCCCCCCAGGTGCCCCTGGGAGACACTTACTGTACTACTCATAGACCCTGCTCCATTGGGACCCCACAAGGTATTCTCGAAGGGAGTGCGGATGCCCCGCTCGGTCAGACCCCCCGCAGGTCGCTGCAAGCTGCCGCAGTGGAAGCACGGGGAAGCTGAGACCCCCAGAGGGGCCCTCGCCCCGACCATCCCGCACCCAGGCCTCCCTCGTCGGCCATGAGGGGATCCCTGTGGCCTAGCAACCCGGCAGCCCCACGGGGTGGGTGTCAGGGGCAGAGGAGAGAGGACCCTGCCTGGTATCCGTGGGGCTCACAGCTTGGGGCCCCCCAGGTTTGCCGACCAGCGCGGGGCGCGGGCCGCGTTCACGCTCAGCTTCCTGGCGTCCTCCGCCTTCTACCTGATCCTGGCGGCCGCCTGCAGCCCGGCCCTGCCCGGCGTGGCCTTGCTCTATGTCTCGCCCTTGCCTGCGGCACTCATGCACGGGCTGCCAGGTAGGGCCAGGTAGGGCCAGGTAGGGCCCCTGCAGGAGGACAAGGTGGGGGGGGCACGTTGGGGGAGCCTGGGCCCAGGGCACGACCTGAGGGAGGTGGGGGTGGCCAGAGCCAGAGGGTGGGATGGTCACCCTCTGGGTGCCAGTTTGGGCCCGAGAGCAGGACTGGGGTGGGGGGTGTGTGACACGGGAACGTGGCCTGGGGAGCAAGTGGGGGAGGGGCGGGTGGGGGCGTGGCCTGGGCCGCAAGGTGCTCCGCAAGGGGGCCGTCCCGCTCAGCCCCCCGCTCCGCCCTCAGCCGCTCAGATGGTCATCACCGACCTGTCTGCGCCCGAGGAGCGGCCGGCGGCCCTGGGCCGGCTGGGCCTGTGCTTCGGGGTCGGCATGATCTTCGGCTCGCTGCTCGGCGGGACCCTGAGCGCCGCGTGCGGGTGAGTGGCAGAGGCGGGAACCCGGCCCCGGGGGGGGTGGTGGTGGCGGGGGCCGGGAGGCAGGGTGGGGGTGCTGGTCAGGAAGGCTGAAGTCGGGCCTCGGTTTCTCCATCTGCTCGTTGAGCAGCTTGGGTCAGGTGAAGGAAGATCCGTCCGGCCCCACGCTGTGGGCGGGGCTAGTGGTGGGCGGGGCTGGCCGTGGGCGGGGCCGGGGCAGGAGCACGTCTGCAGGCCCCCACCCCACCCCGCGGCAGCCACCTGGCACCTTCCGCACGCGCCGCAGCCCCGCAGGGTGCGCTCCAGGACAAGAGCGGGCGCAGGGCCCCCCCGCCCCGTGCCTTGGCCCCAGGAGGTCCCAGCTAGGGGCACGCGCGGCCGTCAGGGGTCCCATCGATATCAGGCTGGACCTAGAGAAACCCGAGGCAGGCCCTGGAGGCGGGGTGCCGGCATGACCCATGGGCACCATGTGGCCCTGGGCTGGGGACCCTGGGGGTTTGGTAACCACAGAACCATCTGTACCAGCGGCCCCAGCGTGCGGCCTGGGAGAAGAGCATAACCTTGGACCCAGAGACACCTAGCCCTGGAGAGGCCCCGCCGGGCTAGGGAGGGGCACCTCGTTTCCGCTGCTGGGCGACCAGCGCCCCACCCTGTTCCTCCTCTCCTCTCCCAGGGCCCCAACACCCACTCAAAATCGGCTTCTTTCATAGGAGCGGACCTTGCCCCTTGCCTTCATTCAAACCCAAGTCTTTGCTGTCGGTCTGGAAGGTGGGTGCCCAGCTGTGGGTGGAGGCCCTGTGCCAGCTGGTGACCCAACGTCCCTGTGCAAGCCTGGGAGCTGCCCTGGGACTCCACTCAGGGGAGGAGTCAGTCTGGCGTGTGACTCACGCGCGTGCACACACTCGTACATGCACGCGCACGCGGGTACCTCGGTTGACCCTGCCAGGCCTCCTGATCTTGAATGACCCTGTGCGACAGACCCCAGCAGCAGTAGAAGCGACCGGGTGATGGCTGATCCCCAGGCACTGGGGAACAGGAGGGAGGGTGGCCTTGTTATACCAGCTCCCAGTGTGGAGGGAGGTCCTTGTCCCCACCCCCCCACCTGCAGTATTTTCATCAGAGCCTGGCTTGTGGATGTCTGTGTCTACCGAGCTCCTCAGGCAGGAGGCTGGAGTGGGAAAGGCGGGGCTCCATTCGTCTGTTTCCTCACCGGTATTTATTGAACAGCTACTAAGTGCCCTCGATTCCAGGCTCTGGGATACGGTGGCCAATAGGACAGGCCAAGTCCTCGGATAAAGTGAAAATGATATGTATTTCTATTATGTCGGGATGAGCCGCATGGGGTGAAAAGTAATACAGTGGGATCGAGGGCAGATGGACAGGTGGTCACCAGGGCCTCACCCAAAGGAGGTGAGTGGGGAGGCAGGAGGACGACTGGGAAAGCAAAGACCCAGCAAATGCAAAGGCCCTGAGGTTGGGGGAGCGAGGAGGCCGGTGTGGCTGGAGTGGGGGAGCGGGGAGGGGATGGAGGGGAGGTGCACAGGGGGGCCAGGCCATGGAGCCCTGGGCAGGTGTGAGCAGGAACGGGGTGTGACCTGGCTAATGTGTGGAGAACGTGGGAGCGAGGGCCACTGTGAGGAGACCAGTGAGGTGGCTCTTGTACCAGTCCAGGCAGAAGAGGGGCGCAGCTGGACCGGCGGTGGCAGTGGGGGGAGAGGGCAGAGGGCAGGGTCGGCCTTGGTTTTGCCGACGGGTGGGTTGCGGGTGCGAGCCCAGGGCCGTGCCTGGACTCTGGACCTCGCCCTGAGCGAGCCATGAACCTTGCTGAGATCTGAGCAATCCTTGGGGCCAGTGGGACTTGGGTCTCCATTGGGCTGACCCTGGTGCCCAGTAAGCAGTCAAGGCAGCTATGGATGGAGAGGGGGTGTGTCCTCACCTGGGTGGTTTTTAAGCCCTAGGACCTGGTTCAGGTCGAGCCCCAAGCCCTGAGCCCCAACCTGGCACTTCATATTAGAAGCGGGGGTTAAGGAGGTGGCACAGTGAGGACATGAAGGGAAGGAGATCCAGGAGAACATTCCAGAAGCCACGGGGCACGTGGGTCACGGCAGGGAGGGCCCCGCCGCACTGACAGGGTGGCAGTGACCGCGGGTTCTGCCTGCACGTGAGCCGCTGGGGTGGTGGGAGCAAGAGAAAGAGGGCCTCAGTCTCCCCAGGAAGGACAGAAAGAGGGTTGGGAGCGTGTAAGTGGGGGCCAGGGTGCGAAGAGGGGACAGGAGAGGGAGAGGCGGGGCAGGGAGGAGCCCCCCCATGCTGCCCCACCCCCCTGGACTCTCAACAGCCCAGGGGCTGCGGGGCACCTACGGTCACCTGGACAGGTGCTCTCACCTGTGAACTGGGCCCACCTGCACGGCTCCGAGGTGTGCGGGCTGTCCAGAACCTTCCTCCGCCAGCCCCACCCATGTCCGCTGTTGCCATCACTTTCCTTTCCCTCCATCCCAGCTGCTGGCCCAGAAGACACCACTCACTGCCCTCTTCCCCGAGCAGCCCCCAAGATTGCCTGCACCCCTGCCCTTACCTTCCAGAACAATCCGTTCTCTTCCCTGCCTTCTTTCATCCCAAGATATAAGGTGCTTGATAGCCTGTGTATTTCCTTTGATGGGTGGGAAAACTGAGGTCCCCAGGAGAGTGAGTCTCCCCCATGGAGCTCCAGGTTCCCCGTCCAAGGCCCAGGGGAAGTGGGCTCCAGGACCCCAGTGCCCCAAGGCAAGGGCCAATGCCCTGTCTCCCAGTCCTCCTGGGGCAAGGGCCACCTCGCGCCTTCCTTCCCTTTCCTCGATGGAAACCAAGGCACATTGTGAGGGCTCCCTGGCCGCCACCTTCCTGCCCAACCCACCTCCTGTGACCCCTCCCCCGAAAGGCCTCAGCCATGCCTCCCACCTCCGGGGAGCAGGGGGCGGAGAGAGGAAGTGGCCTTGGCAGCCTCAGGGTGTGGGAAGGGCACTGGTTTAACTGGTTTGGGCTCAGCCCGGAGCTCCAGCTGGGAGGCCTGGCTCCCCACTCAGGGCCTGGGGGGGCGGCGCTCTGTGACTCATGGCCCTGAGTTAGGTCCCAGGGGAGCGGGTCCAGGGATTCCTGGAAAGGGGGGAGCCCCAGGACTGACTGTTGGACTTAGTGCGGGCAGGCCCCCCACTCGCTGAGTGCGGACAGGCTGTTGTACTCACAGTCTCGGGTACAGCGGGGGCTCGGTCCCCTGCAAGGGCTCGGGATTTGGGCAGATGCCCACGAGGATAGCAGTTCACGGAGGCTGGGGAGGATTTGCACCGGGCAGGGCAGCCTGCAGCTACAGACCCTGGAGGTCAGGCCACCCGATGCGTCAGTGTCACCGGCAGCCCTCCTGGGCACTGGCTGGCCGGTGAGTGGCTCTGCTCTGGCGGCGTGAGCTTTGCCCGGTGGGCCCTCGGTGACTCAGAGGGAATTTACGACACCCCTTATCTCCCTGAGGACTTGGGATTTTATCTCAGCCTCCGGTCTGGCCGGGGAAGGGGAAGGCCTTATCCTGCTGGCAGAGGGTTTCCACCCCAGTGACAGGGTGACACCCCTGCTTCCTCTGGAAGTTAATGAGTAAACACTTGGGCTGCCCTGAATGACAGAGACAGGAGGGACTCGTGGGTCAGCCAGGCGGCCTGCTCCCCTCGGTGCTCACGATGGCTCACCGAGGCTCTCCCCACCACAGGACCCGGCAGAAGGACCCTGGGTGTCCCGGGCACAGGGAAGTGCACAGACAGGGCCCCGCTGGCTGAGAGTAAGCTCAGCTTAGACCTGAGAGGCGAGGGAGAAGTCAGCTGTTGAAGGTGGGCTGCGATGGACAGTGTTCCAGGCAGAGAGAAAGCCTGTGCAAAGGCCCTGGGGCAGGAAGGAACTCGGGGCATGCTTGGAGGCCTGTGTGGTTGGAAATGGAGGGATCAGGCGCTCAGGGAACGCGGAGGGCTGGAAAGGGTCAGGCTAGACGAGGCTTCTCAGCTTTTTTTCTGGCACCTGGAAGGCAGAGGGAGGCTGAATCTGGAGCGGCCCCACAGGACTTCTGTTTTCAGATATTGTTGATTCGGCAGCGCTGGGTGACTTCTGCACCCCAGGCCCCAGGCTGACATCCAGTGAGTCTGGTGACTTTTGCAGCCAGGTGTCACGTGAAGCTGGGTCCCAGCTGACCGCAGCCTGTCCTCCAGGTTGGATGGGAGAGGGGTGTGCCACCCAGGAGGCCCTGAGCCCCCCAGGGCCAGGGGAGCCTCAGAGCAGGGCGAGGGCAGCCCTGGCTGGTTTCGTGAGTACTGTCACCTTGTGGTCGGACCGGGTCGGTAGAGGGGACAAAAGCACAGGGTGGGCAGGCAGGGTGGGCAGACGGCCCAGCCCACCTCCCTCCTGACAATGTCTTATTGGCAAATGGCGGGCCCTCGAGCTGAGGAGGCAAGGCCGGCCATCTGCAGCCCGGACCGATCGACCAGCGCTGGTGACCAGCCGTGACCAGCCCCCTGGGAACCCGTGCAGCCGTTGGGGGTGGGGACAAGGTGTCCGGGAGGCTGGCCCCCAGGGAGTCCGGCCCTCATTTGCATCTAAGGAGAGGAGGTCACCCAGCAAGGTCGCTGCAGAGAAGGGCAAAAGGACAAAGAGACTTGGGTGCCCGGAGTCTTGCCCAGAGCCCCTTCGTGGCCTCCATCCCTCCGGCCTCCTGTCCGTCCATTCAACCGAAAACAAAAGGGGTGGGTGGACAAAGACACGCTGGACGTTGCCTGCCTGCCGTCGTGGTCGACACTCAATTTGTAGCTCAGCTCCAACGAGCCAACAGCAACAGGGCACGGCCATCCCACGGGGTCCCGCACAAAGGAGGCGGGAGGCCCCGGGCGGCGGGGGAGCTGCCTCTGCCCCGTGCTCAGGGGCGCACTGACCCGAAGGTCCCTGGGGAGGGGCGCCGAGCTGTGTCCTGGAGGACAGAGCAGTGCCCGGTGGGGGCACCGAGCCAGAGAGCACCCAGGCCGAGGAGACGGCCCTCCGTGCAGGGGCGGGGGGCGGAGGGGCTGAGCTGGCCCGCCGTTCCCTTGCCTTCTGCTCGCCCCTCTGGCATTTGTCCTGGGGAAGTTGGAGGGGGTGTGAGGGCGGAAGGACACCCCCCATGTCCCCTGGGAAGCTGCGGTCCCCCACCCCCCACCGGGTCCCCCAGGGTCCCCATGCTCCCTTCGGTTTACCAGCCTTCATGCAAGGGGTGGGTGAGATGCCACAAGAAGGGGCCTGGCTCCTTGCCACCACCCGGCCCTCGCTTGTCACCAGCCTCCCGAAATAGCCATCTAAGTGGCCGCCTCTGCTCCTGCGAATTTCCGGGGCATCTGGCGAAGAAAGCAGGTTCTGTCCCTGCCCGCCAGGCCCCAAGCAGTGACGCGCGAGTCCTGAAGAAAGGGCCCTTCTCTCTGGCCGGGTGTCCCTGCCCGCGTCACAGATCAGTCCCTGCCAGCCCGAGGAGGGGGCTCCAGCCTGGGCCGGCCTCGGTCCTCCGCAGGGGACTGAGCGCTGGCCTCTGAGCCTCTGACCTGTGGGTCCGTGGAAATGCCCGTTTGTTTGGAAGCCTGGTGGCCAGGAAGCCCGAATATCCACCATCGCGGGCAGTGGGGGTCGGCGGGGGCGGCCAGAGATGGGCCAGTGGGGGAGGGGAGGGGAGGGCCAGCAACTGTCAGCTCTACAGCGACCACCTGTGTGAGCCTGGGCAGGGCCTGGCCGGAGATACAGGGGGCTGACCCCACTGACCCCCTGGCCCCATGTGGAACAAGGCCTCTCCTACCTGTGTCTCCCGTAGGAGCTCTGTGTGCGTGCGTGCGTGTGCACATACGTGAGCTGTGCGGGGGAGGGGCAGGGGAAGTGTGTTCTTGGCACCCCGCGGAGGGCCAAGGCACCTTGCGTCTATGCCCTGAGGCCCCGAGCAGGGCAGATCTGGGGGCTCTGGTGAGGTTGGGTCAGGATGTGTGCCTGCAAACAGCTCACACGTGTGTCCCACGGTCTGGTGTTCCCTGGGGTCTTGGCGCAGGGTGCCCCCCAGGCCCTCTTGTCCTCAAGGCCAGGTACTGGCCATCGGACGGAGCGGGCCCTCTCAGAGGACGCAGTGCCAGGGGCGGAGTGCCAGGGGCTCTCGGAGAAAGGCTCTTGCAGGATGTATAGGAGTTTCCTCTGCGGCTGACGGGAAGGGCTTTGCGGCCCCGTGCCAGCCTGGAAAGTCAGAGCGGGGCCTGGCTCGGTACGAAGTTTCCATTCCTTCTTGTGTCCCCCCTCCACCCCCAGGAGGGTGCCAGGCTGGCCTCCAAGAGAAATGGTAACGGTCGGAAGGGCCCATGTTGTCAGGTGACACGGCCGGCCTGGCCGCCTGCCCTTCCAGGGGGTCAGGGGCTGAGTTTCCGTGCAGTGACTCACGGCGGGGACGGATGTTCTCAGATGCCAAAGCTGAAGGGCCCGCCTGAGTCTGGGTCCCTGGTGGCGTCCTGAGCGTGGCGTCCGAAGCCCCTCCCAAGCGCAGCGTGCCCACCCTGCAGGAAGAGGGGGCGTGGTGGCTGGGGGCTCCTGAGGCCTACGGAGCAGGAAGGGACAGAGGCCTCACAAGGCTGAGTGGGGGTCCCGTGGTGGAGCCAGGAGGCAAACCCAGGCCCCCTGCACCCCTGCCCCTTGGCCTCCTGGTGCCCCGGCCCCAGGCCGCCTGGCATGTAGTTCCCCATCAGCCCAAAGGGCCAGATACGTGGCACCCAAAGGCACCGCCGAGCCGTCCCCCCCCCCCCCAGGAGGTCCCTCCAGTCCCAACAGAGGGACGAGGACTGATCTGGGGACAGGACCCTGCTTCTGGGAACCTCAGTTTGCACCTCTGTCAAATGGGCAGGACCCGTGGCCGGCCCACTTCTGCCAGGGCTGTGCAGGGGGCTCCTCCACGTGGGAAGACCCGGCCTGGAGCTGAGTCCTGAGTCCCCAGATGTGGGCCGCCCCTGCCCTGGCTGCGAGCAGCGGGTGCACGCACACACACACGCACGTGTGCACACACACACGCACGCACATGCACCAGGCCCGTCCTCTGGGGGCCTTCCCGCCCCTCGGCAGTCTGGGAGCCGACCATCCCTGGGAGACTCCGCCCCAGCCCTCCAGGGCTCAGCTTGCGGCTCCCACCACTGCCCCCCCTCGGAGACCCGGGACCCACGTGCCGTGGATGCCAGAGGCTGCGGCTGCAGCGTGAGCGTCGGGCATGGTGACAGCTTCATCCGCTCCTTCATCCCATCACCTAATGAGCCCCAGGTCACAGGCTGTGGGGATGTGGCTGGTGGGGTTTGAGCTGTTCTCAGCGGTCGAGACCTAAGTAAGCGTGGCTAAAGGGGCCCGTGGGGAGATCCCACACCTAGGGACCCAAGTCCTGTGTGACCATCACTCTCCCCTCCAGGCTTCGATGTCCAGCCGCCGTGGCTCTTGTGGCCAATCTCGTGGCAGCCGTCCTCAGCTTCACCTGCATCCCCATCAGCACTAAAGGAGTTAGCACCCATGCCCAGGCTGCCCCTCCAGGTGAGCCCCGCCAGGTATGCCCCTCCAGGTGAGCCCCGCCAGGTACGCCCCTCCAGGTACACCCCTCCAGGTGAGCCTCACCAGGTGAGCCCCACCAGGTACACCCCTCCAGGTGAGCCCCACCAGGTATGCCCCACCAGGTACCCACCTCCAGACATTCCCCTCCAGGTACACCCCTCCAGGTGAGCCTCACCAGGTGAGCCCCACCAGGTACACTCCTCCAGGTGAGCCCCACCAGGTATGCCCCACCAGGTACCCACCTCCAGACATTCCCCTCTAGGTACACCCCTCCAGGTGAGCCCCTCCAGGTACACCCCTCCAGGTGAGCCCCACCAGGTGAGCCCCACCAGGTATGCCCCACCAGGTACCCACCTCCAGACATTCCCCTCCAGATACAGCCCTCCAGGTGAGCCCCACCAGGTACACCCCTCCAGGTGAGCCCCTCCAGGTGAGCCCCACCAGGTACACCGTGCCTGGATGCTGGGCCGGCATGAGGCATGAGCCCTCCGCTACACCAGCCAGTGCCCCGGACCTCCCTTCAGGGAGTCAGCCAAGACCAGGACATACCAAAGAGTCCACGGGGGCTTCCTACCCGCTGAGGCGGGTGTGCTCCAGGCAACAGGCATGCGGGGCCGGGGGTAGAATTTAGGGGCCACTCGCGCCCTCTTTCCCTCCGTGAGCCGCTCTGGAGTGCCGGGCGTCTCTGGGCGGCCGACACCATCGGAGCTGAGCCGGGTGCAGTCTGGAGGGGAGGAAAGCATGGGGGGCTCAGAGAGACTGAGGCTGGAGGCAGGGGAGATGTTAGGGGGAGGCCCGGGGAGGATGGGAGGGACCACGGGGTAGGGTTAGCCAGGATCCTGAGTCCCAAAGTGGCAGGCGCCCTGGTGCGCAGCAGTGCGGTTCTGGGGGAGCACCAGGTGGGGGGCAGAGCGGTGCCACAAGGGAAGGTCAGGGCTCCACAGAGGGGCCAGCAGAGGACCCCATGCCTCTGTGCCCAGTGCCTGAGAGGTCAGGAGGGAGGACGTGCCTACGAGGGACAGAGGAAGAGCCAAATACAGGCGGACCCCAGGAGAGCCCGACAGAGGGGGAGGGGACCAGGCCGGGGAGCTGGGGAGTGGGCCATCCGGTGGTCTGAGCGGCCTCTCCGGGTCCCCCAGGGGGAGCCCAGGCCAGCGTGTTCGACCTGAAGGCCATCAGCCGCCTGCTGCTGAGGCCCGGCGTCCTGCCCGTGTTCCTCGTCAAGGTGGTGTCCGGCTTCCCCTCAGGTGAGTCTCAGAGCCTGGGGCGGACCCCTTCCTCCGCCCCGTGTCCCGTGCTCCACGCCCTCCCCGTGCCATCGCCTGTCACGTGGGCCCCGGAGAAGGAGATGGCCCCTGGGTCACGCTGAGCGGCTGCACGGGTGAGGAGGGGGAGGAACGGCGAAGCAGGGCCCCCCCACCTCCCACACCATCCTCAGCGCCCTGCCCCGGGGTTTCCGAGCCCCACTCTGGGGTCCTCTAACTGGGGGGCAGCACAGAGACCAAATTAATGAGGTGTTGTGCTGGCACGAAAGGGTTCATCTCTCGACCCCAGAAAGTGAGAACTTTCTGGGGTCCACCCTTGCAAAAGTGAAGGTTCTGGGGTCGGGTCCGTGGGGGTGAAGGCAGATGCAGGGGGCTGCCCGGACAGGCCCCCACCAGCTGTCCCAGATCCAGGTCAGCTCTTTGGGGTCACGGGGATGGGACCCGAGTGGCTGACTTCAGTAAAAGGGGCCTCTGGGGACCACCAGTGGGTCTGGGGTCACATCCTCCCACATTGTCAGCCCTGGGGCCCCCCACCTCCCCGGGAAAGCCGTCGGTCACTGTGGCCGGACCAGGGCTCCCAGCCCGGCTGACAGGGGAGGCGGGCCCTACGGCCAGGGGCTTGGGGTGACCAGGCAGCCCCTCCTCCCCTCTCCCAGGACTCTTCATGGTCATGTTCTCCATCATTTCCATGGACTTCTTCCAGCTGGACGCTGCCCAGGCTGGCTACCTCATGTCCTTCTTCGGGGTTCTCCAGATGGTGAGTGGCTGCCCAGTGCTCAAGGCATGTCTTGGGTGGGTAGGGGTCTTTGGATGCAACAGACCTCGCAGCCTGCCTGCCTCAGTTTCTCCACAGCGCTGACAGCTTCCGGCTGCCCTCCCGCCTCGCAGGGTGCACGCTCCCCCTCACAGGCAGGCCTGTCCGCCTCTCCCTGCTCGAGGCTCCCACTGATGGGCCTGCATCCTGTGGACCTGAGTCCTGTGCGCACACCCCTCGGCCTGGGGGGCTTGTCTGAGAGGGGAGGAAGGAGGCTAGCACCCCGTGGAGGCTGGTGAGCCCTTGGCCTCCCGTCTGGAAGCATGTCGAGGGTCCGTGGTCCACCCAGTGTGCATCTGGGCGCCCCACGGTGGACGGGACGGGGCAGGAGGAGCGCCCAGTGGTGGGGCGCGTGGCAAGGCTGCCTGCCCACGAGCAGGCAAGTTCCCCAAGCTCTCAGAGTCTCCGTCTCCTTGTCCATCCAGTGGGGCGGAGCACTGCGACTTGTGGGGGTGATGATGTGGCCAAGCACTCAGAGCAGGCCGGCCACCTCGGGAAGCCCCACCCAAGTGACAGTCACCCTCTGCCCTTGTGAGATGCCTCGAGCCTGGGAACTGCGCGTCAGGAGGCGCCCGAGGCGCGTGTCCAGGTGGGACAGGTGTCCGGTGCACCCGCTCCCAGGCCCCGCTCCTCCTGGGCATCCGCACCAGGCCCTGGGGCGGTGGGGACAGGTGGGGACGTGCTACCGCCACCCTGGACGGCTGCCCGACAGCCGGAGTGCGGGAGGGGCTATTCTGGGACCGTCTGGGGTGGGGGGGAAGGTAGCCCTGGACCTCTCCGGAAGCACGTGACATTCCCGGCACCTCCGGGCCATCTGCTCCCCACGCCCCTGGGCCCAGGACCGGTCGGGACCCTGGGGCTAAAATAGCAGCTCCTGGGGCTGCTCCGCGCGGGCAGCAGGGAGGGCCGGCCTGGTGGGGAAGCAAGCGACAGACACAAAATAATAGCAGGGACAGCACCAGAGTTGGGGGCCCCTGGTGCCCCGTTCTAAATGGCTGCCCCCGGGGGGCCAGGCCTGTGCGTCGGCTCAAGGAGGCAGACCCCCAAACCCTCGGGGACAGATGAGGAGCCTGGTGGTGACCCCGCCTGAGACGGGCCTGGGGCTCCAGCACCTGCAAGGATGGTGGCCGACCCCCTGGGGCAACTGGGGCTCCGGCTGCGTCTGGAAGCTCTGCGGGCAGAGGTGGGGTTTGTGTCTCCAGGGAGAGGCCCGAAGCCCCCTGCGGCAGGCGCATCCCTGCCCCCAGAGCCCGGGGGGCAGTAGGGCTGCTCACAGAGGGTCTGAGCGGCGGCCCCCCTGTAGGCTGAGCCGTGCCTCCGCCTGGCCCCCCACAGCTGGGATCCCACCTGCTGCTTCCTCCACAGACCATTTCCTGCCCCACCCTGAAGTGCGGCGGCTGCGCCTGACCCCAGGGAGACCACGGCAGCCCCCCTCCCCGCTCCCTGGGTGTGGGGGGCACTGGGGTCGGGGGCCGGTGGGGAGTGGCAGCCCAGATGGTCCTAACGTGAGGGGAGGGCGTCGCCGCCCCGGGGGACTTGCAGCCCTCTGTCCCTCGCAGACCCTCCTGCTAGAGCCCCGCTGCGCCTTCGCCGACACCCCAGCGCCACGCCACCACAGTGATGGGGGGCTCCCATCACACGGGGTCAGAGGGGGACGGAGATAAGCCCCCGACCACCTACACATCTGATGTGCCAGGGTGACTAGCACCCCGCAGGAGAATCGGGTCCTCAGAAGGGCAGAGGTGCGAGTTTAGAGGGGGCAGTCAGCCCGGGGCTGGGAGGACTGCAGGTGCAAAGGGCCTGGGGGTGGGGAGCTCACCGGCTGCTGAGCAGGCTGAGGCAGAGCGCTAGGCTCTGAGGACTTGCGCGGGGGGAGGGGTGGTCTGCAGGACCGGAAGGACCCGGATTTACTCAGACTGGGGGGGGGGCTGCGCAGGGGTCCGCGCAGAGGCTGGACGTGGTGTACGAGGCCCCCCAGCTCTGGGCGCTGTTAGAGAGAGGTGCACAGAACGCGGGGGCTTCAGGTGGCCCGCGTTACCCCTGGGGCAGGTGTGAGCCGACAGACCTGTTGGTTAACTTCTGGTTCCCTGTAGTAACCTGAGCCACGGGAGTTTAGGATTTTTTAAGTGAACAGGGAAACTGAGGCATAACAGCACCACGCCAGGGTTTTGGTCGGGGTGTCTGTATGAACGCGGAGGCCGGATTCACCCTCCGGTGCTGCTGAGAGGCCCCCAGCTGTGCCGCACTGAGGGGCTTGCCCCGTAGACCTTCCTCCACAGAAACAAGCAAACAAAGAAATGTAAGAGAAAGCAAGTCTGAAAGTAGGACTTTTTTAAGGACATCTATGGTTCCGGTTTGAAGCAGTTTTGTTAGGTTGGTTTTGGAGGGGCCCACCGGCCCGCTGAGCGGCTGCGCGAGCGGAGGGGTGCCTGCTGAGGGGCCCAGGCCGGCCCATCCCCCAGGGCCCTTGCTGCTCACACGCAGACTTCGGGACCCACTCTTCTACTCTGACCTGGTGGCTGCTAGGGTTGGGAGGGGACCCCAAGGGAGGTCCCCAGCTGCGGGGGCGCCCCCGGTCCAGACCCCTCTCACCACCGCCCCCCCCCCGCCCCCGTCTCCCCAGGTCATTCAGGGCCTGGTAATCGGGCGGCTGAGCAGCCACTTCTCGGAGGGGGCCCTGCTCCGGACCAGCGTGCTGGGCTTCATTGTGGTGGGACTGGCCATGGTGAGCATTTGCCTCTGGGCTGTCCCCCACTCCGGCCGGGGACCCGTGCCCGTCCCCCGACCCTCTGCACGTGCCCAGCATGCATTTGAGCCCCTCACCCCCACCCAGGGCCACCCTCCGTGGGACTTTGGGGACAGGCCCTTCCACCCTGGTCCTGTGAGGCCCCCAATTGCCATGCCTCCCTGCCCTGCCAGGCCCCGATGTCCAGCATCTTCCACTTCTGCCTCCTGATGCCGGGCCTGGTCTTCAGCCTGTGTGCCCTCAACGTGGTCACCGACAGCATGCTGACCAAGGCTGTCTCGGCCTCAGACACGGGTGAGAGCCGCATCCCCAGGAGCCAGGGAGGGGCGGGCCCTGGGGAGCCCCAGGCCTCCTCTCTGGAAAGCTTTCTGGGCAGTTTCAGATGGAGCAGCCCCCCGATTTCAGGCTGGGTCTGCCCCGATGCCGTGAGTGTTGAGTGGGGTGGGTGGCCTGGGGTCTGAGTGAGTGGGGTAGGGGTTGGGGGCCGCAAGATGGCTCGGGTGAGAATTCGCCACCTGGCTGGGTCGGGCCTGGCGGATGGGAAGAGGGCTTCCTGGAGGTGGTGTCTGGCTTGGCTCTGAAGCATGGGCAGGATTTCACTAAAAAGGAGGATGGAAAGATGCCATTCCAGGCATCCCAGCTGGACAGAGGTGTGGAGGGATGTGTGGGACTGAAAGTCTCCTGCAGAGGCCAGTTAGGAAGACGGCCCAGTGGGGCCAAGCGTGGTCAGCACAGGAAGGGGCTTGCCTGCGAGGCTGGGAGGAGGCAGGAGCCGGTCTTCCGTTCCCTCCCCGGCACCCGGTGCGGGGTGTGTGCTTCCTGAGTGAGAGAATGAAGGCACGAAGCCCCAGCCACCCCCACCTGGTGGGACACAGGTGTCCCCAGACAGGGATCCCCAGCCCTCACTCTGCACCTAGCTCTCTTTCTTGAGGCCTGAGTCTCCCATCCGGACTCACGTCCCAGGGCTTGACGGTGCTCAGCTGCTGCCCGTTCCCCTGGCTCCTGGCAGGCGTGGTCCCCGCATGGGACAGGCTGAGTTCACGGGCTCCTGTGGCTGCCTGAGGGTGAAGAACCCAGCAGGCTAGGAAGCTCAGGGGGCCTGGCCGACCCTCACTCCATCCACCCCTCTGTCCGGAAGGGACAGAGTGAGGTCTAGAGGCCCGGATGGGAACGAGGTGGCTGATGGGTGGCCGGCCGGGCCTGGAGGGTGTCCTGGAGTAGTGGGCTGGCACCCAGGAGAGGCCAGGAGGAGGCAGGGGAACGAAGTGCGGAGAGATGGGGCCAGGGCCCTGCAGGGAGGAGGGCGGAGCACACCCCAGCCACTGGGGCCACACGGAGCCTGAGCCCCAGGCACCACCCCTCAGCTCGGAAGGAGCCAGGAGCTGGTTCCCAGCACCAGCCTGGGAACCCGAGACCACAGAGGGGGCGGTAATTGCTCCCCGGTGTCTGCAGGGCGTGTGGGCGATGGGAGAAGCCGCTCTTAAATTTCCCCCACGCCAGGTCCTGAGCCCAGGTGGGGCCTCCCCAGGCCATCCCAGCTGGCCCAGCGGGGAGATGGGAGGGAACCGGGGCTCTGAGCCCCAGGAGCCCGGGACCCTCTGGGCACATGTCTTGTTGACAATACCCACACGCACGCACACCCACACAGGGCACAGCTGGGGCGTGGTGACAGGGGCGTCAGGTAGCCGGGGGCGCAGGCAGCGAGGTGAGCCTGGGAAGTGGGTGCAGAGAGGCAGGTGGGTGGCCCCTCTCCAGCCCTGTGGGGGGCACTCTCCCATCCATATGAAGGCAGTGGGGGCTGTGGGGGTGATCCTGGGGGTGTCAGCCCCACGCCCACCCTCCCCAGTTCCCGGCCCCGCTGGGATGCCATCTCCCGGTAGGCCTAGGAGGGCAGGGCCTGGCCCGTGACCTGTGGCTCCAGTCCCAGGCCCCTCCTGTGCTGCTCGGGAACTTTCTGAGGCAGGGCACAGGCTCTGCCCCGCATCTGAGAAGTGCCAGTGCGGCCCCTGCCCGGCTGGGTGGTCCGAAAGGAGCAGACCCACACGTCTGGGTGGAGGGAGCCAGGGGAGCAGAAGCGGGACGGGGTGGGGTGGAGGGCAGGGGAGGCCTCGGCTGTGTCCGGGGAGTGGGTGGCCAGGGCAGTGGTGCCGAGGGACCTGGCTGAGCCTGACTTGCCCGCCACGCCCCTGCCCCTCAGGCACCATGCTGGGCCTCTGCGCCTCCGTGCAGCCCTTGACTCGCACCCTGGGGCCCACGGTGGGCGGCCTCCTGTACCGCAGCTTCGGGGTCCCTGTCTTCGGCCACGTGCAGTTTGCCACCAACGTCCTTGTCCTCCTGGCGCTCTGGAGACAGCCTCTGGCCCAGAAGCCGGACAAAATCTGGTGACCACGGTCCCAGGGCACAGACCAGCAATAAATTCCTCCAGCCTGATTTCTGCAAAGTCCCGTGGGTTGAACAGGGAACCTGAGGGTGAGCGACGGAGGGATGGAGAGGCTGGAGAGCTTCCTGGAGGAGGGGGCCGGCTGCGGGGCCCCAGGGCTCCGGAGAGAGCAGTCACCCGAGCTGTCCTGGTGCGGTGGGCCCTGCCCCCTGGAGTGCACTGCGGGGGGGGCCAGTCAGAAGCCCCCCTCCCCTGCCACCACCCTCACCCAGACAGCGCTGCTCAAACCCCCAGAGACGGGAGCTTTCTGCCCACCCCCAGTCCGCCACCGCTTGGCCTCGGGGCTAAGCACACTGCCCATTCGCCCTTGTCAGTCACCCCACGTGAACGGAAACTGCTTGTTTTCGAAGATGAGGAGTTCAAGGCTTGGAAAGAGGTCTAGGAAACCAGCCCCCGCTCCCTGGTGGGAAGCCCGGTGGGTGGAGCCAGGCAGCAAGTCATGAGAACTGGGGAGCACCGTCCCTCCTCCTCCCTCACCTCCCCACCCCGCTCTAGGGAGAGGGGCACCAGGCAAGGGAGGCCAGCATGACCAGGACAGAGAGAACAATCCCAGCAGGGGGGGCAGGTGACCCTGAAACCATGAAGGTCACCCATCCCCCCAAAACCCTCCCACCCACCCCCCAGCACACAGGCTGCCTGGAAAACAGGCTATTACAACTCGGGACCCCCAACACCAGAATTCCATTGTCCCGACCAGAGGGGCCGCAGAGAGCGGAGGTCTGTCAACCCTCCTGGCCCAAGAGCTCAGACCAGACCAGCTTCTGTGTGAACCCCACCAGGAATGGGGCTCTCACCCTTTGTCCCCCTGAAGGTCTGGGCAGGATGGGGGTGCATCTGGGGCCCGTGCAGGCCCTGGGGCCACTCTCTCTCCACTCCTCTGGAGGAACCCCCTCCCCAACCACAAGTAGTGTTCAGGAGAAAATTCCTTGCAAGGAATGGTTTCTTTTTTTTTTTTTTTTTTTTTAAGATTTTGTTTATTTGACACAGAAAGAGAAAGAGAGAGAGAGAGCACGAGCAGGGGGAGCGGCAGGCAGAGGGAGAGGGAGAAGCAGACTCCCTGCCAAGCAGGAAGCCCGTTGTGGGGCTCGATCCCAAGACCCTGGGATCATGACCCAAGCCGAAGGCAGACGCTGAAGGGACTGAGCCGCCCAGGCGCCCCGCAAGGAATGGTTTCCTCTGGCTTCCCAGCAAAGGGGCAGCCCCTCCCCAGTCAGCCCTGGGACCCAGCAAGGAGGCCCATAGGGCTCCCCTGGGTCCAGTGTGAGTGACAGACATCAGGGCCCAATTTTGGTCCTTCACTCCCCACGTCACTGCCTCCCATATGTGGCATTCTTTCCGCCAGAAAGGTCCCCGAAATGAAGTTTCCCTCAACAGGCCGAGAACAATGTCCTATTCTTCTGTCCTCTGGCTTGCTCATCACCAGTGGACCTTCCGGCTGGAGGAACACACCTCCCGAGTCCTCCCCACGGGGCAGCCCTGGACACAGTGTCTCAGCCCAGCCCAGAGGCGGCCGGGCAGGGAGGGCGGAAGCTGCCGGCCATCGGGAACGGCCGGGCCTCCCCTCACCCGCCCAGAAGCACCGCCGCCCTACCGGTCCCACACGGCGGGTGCCGGATCGCCTGAAGCTGCCGCGGCCCCGCCATGGGGTGGGGTGGGGTCAAGGGGAGCACGGCGCGGCAGGCACCCAGAGGGCTGAGGGCTTCCGGCCGGAGGGCTGCTGGACAGGTGGCGTGTGGGTGGTGGGGGCCGCTGGGGTCGCCCCGGGCAGGAGCAGCTCGGCGGAGGAGGGGCACTGACCTCAATGAGGCAGTTGGTGAGCGACCTCCCTGAGCAAGCACTGGCCCCGTCCTTCCGTCCTTCCGTCCTTCCGTCCTTCCGAGGCACACCCAGGAGCAGAAGTCAGCCGGGGCCAAACCTCGGGGCACTTCCCAGCCTCGGGAGAGGCTGCTTGGCAAGGCGGGTGTGAACAGGGCCCAGCGGATGACGCCGCGCTCATTCAGAGTGCTTTCCCCTTGCCCTTCAGACGCCAGGGTGGCGGCTCTCCCCACCCCCACCCCTACACCCACTGAAAGGGCCGCCAACCCGCCCCGCAGGAAGCTCACCGCACCACGCCTGGGCTGGTAGAAAAGGGAACAGATCAAGCAGTTTATTTGGAATGAACACATTGATGCAAAAAGGAAATATTAAGACAGACGGTTCCATGACAACCATCAAAATAAATACATAGATAGTCTGATAATTTAAGGCGCCCGCTCAGCGGGCCGAGGCTCTGTGGCTCCTCATGGGAAGATCCTTCTGCGTGGGTCAGGGACACGGCTCCCGGCCTTTGTCCTCACTGTGGTCAGCGGGTGGGCGGCCCGCCCAGGTTTCCCCCGCAGTCCCCGGGGTTCCTGCCGGCGCGGCCCCGCGTCGGGCCCGACTCGTCCAGTGCGCGGCTCCTGTGGGGGAGGAGGAGGCGGTTAGGGAGCGGGGCCTCAGCCCGGGACCGAGCGGGTCCGGGTCGGGCCCAGTGGGTCCCCCAGGGCCCCGACGCGGCCGGAGCCAGCCCGACGGCTCCGGCCGCGCGCCCAGACACGCCGCGGTCGCGCGTCTCCTTCTCGACGGTGTCCCCGCGACGGGGCAGAGCACCCCCCGACGGCCGGCACTCACCGCGGCGGCGCTCAGGGCGCGCGGGCCGGCCAGGGCTCCGGGGGCGCGGCGGGCGCGGCGCGCTCCTGGCGGCTGCGGAAGTCCTGCAGGGCGCGGCGGTTCTGGAAGTCGATGAGCGCCAGCGTGATGGCCGCGTTCCAGCAGCTCTCGCCCGCGCAGCGGAAGTCGATCTCCTTGCGGTCGGTGGTGACGATGGTGAAGTAGACGTACTTGCCGGTGCGCTCCACGCAGTCCACCTTGAGGATGGAGTGGAAGCGCAGCTCCTTGGGGCGCGCGCCGGGGCCGGCGGGGAACAGGCGCAGGCGGTCGGGGGTGAGCACGCCGCGCTTCTTCTTCCACAGCTGGAACAGGCTGTCGCTGCGCTTCTCCAGCTCGCCCTCGCGCAACACCTCGCCGGGCGTCTTCATGTCGCAGGTAGCGCGCTCGGGCGGCGGCGGCGCGGGCGATGCGCCCAGGCGGACCCGGCGCCGCCTTTATGCGGCCCCGCCTGCGCTCGGTCCCGCCCCCGCCGCGCCCCCTCGAGACCACGCCCCTCTTCCCCGCCCCCTTGCCCGAGACCACGCCCCCGCCCGCCCGCGGCCGCCGGAGGTCTCCCGCTCCGCTCCTGGACCTCCCGTGGGGTGACTCGCGGTCCCCACCCCGCCCCGGACGCCGGCCCCGCGGAGGAATGCGCTGCGGCCGGCCCTGCCCGCGGTGACTCACGGCCGGGAAGCTCCGGGAAGCGCAGGGGGACGGGGTCGGCCCCGGGCGGGGAGTCGGCGGGGCCGGGACCCCCACCGTCCAGGCGCCCCAGCAGCTAGTCCTGGCGCTCCAGGGCTCGCGGCCGATCCCACGCCTTGAGGACCCTTCCCGTGGAGACCCTCCGATGGCCCTGCCCAGTCGGCCTGCTCTCCCACCTTCACCCCCGCGGGCCGCCCGTGGCAGGACCTTCCGTCCTCCCCCCACCCCCTCCGCGCCCAGGCCGACACCGAGAGCAGGTGCTGCGAGCCTGCTTTCTATTCTGTGAAATGGGGACAGTAACACTTTTGTTAGATTACAGAACATATGGAAAGTGCTAGAACAGCACCCCTCGGCGCTCAGTAAATGTGAGGGAGCTCCCTCCCTTCCTGAGGGCCTGTCCTTCCTGCGCCCTCTTGACGGCTGGCAGGGGGCGACCCCCAGCGCCTGCACAGCCCAGTGGGGAAGGCCCTGTGGGTGCGGAAAGCTCCTTGCTGGGGCTGGAGGGTCAGCCTGGAGAGGGCGGAGGGGGCAGCTGAGTCATGCCTTCCAGCCGGGCGGACAGGCTTTTTACTTACTCTCTTCCTTTAAAGGGTTTATAGGAGCAGGAGTGATGGCTGGCTCCTCCCTGGTTCCCAGGGGTGGGGGTGGGGGTGGAGTCGCAGAAGGGGTCTCTGGCGGCCAGGGCCTCTCCAGGACACCCACTTTCCAACACCCCCACCTAGCTGTGACCCTGGGAAAGGACTGCAAACAGAACAGGAAGGGCCTGAGTCCCCTGGCGGGCAGGGACACGCTTGCAGGGCAGGTGCAAAGGGAAAGGCAGGTCCCTGGTTCAAAAAGTTTTCCCGCTGGTGAGAGCAGAGCGCAGGACCAAGCGCAGCACCGAGTCGGGGCAGGTCCGTGAAGCCGGCCCTGGAGCTGAACTGACCCTGCCCCAGCCGCCCCTGCTGCGCCGCCTCGGGAAGTCCCTAACCTCTCAGGGTAGTCCAGAGCCCCGGCCCTTCAGGGTCACCAGCTCGGACAAGGGGCTTGGGCTAGGACCCCGAGGAGAGGAGCCCTGCCTGCCCTCAGGAAGGGGGCGCTGAGGGCCATGGGGCCAAGAGGACAGCTCGAAGGCCGCCAAGGGGAGGGAGTGGTGCCCACGGAGCTGCCCAGCGAGGCCCATCCCTGAGGGGTGCTCTTCTCAGCCCCATTTCACAGATGGAGAAGTGAGGCCTTAGGGAAGAGGGGACCTGCTGGAAGGGATGGGGGGGAAGCAGAGACAGGCTTGAGGTGCTACAGGAACAGACTGAGTGGGAGGAAGGGGATGTGGGGGGGCTCCAAAACCAGCAGAGGCCCAGTGAGGTGATGTGAGGCCGCCTCTCCTTGCCTCCCACTGGCCAGGCCTCTCTGGGCAGCGTTGGAGGGTCAGTGACCTGGGGGGTGCTCTGACAGGTGGGTGTCAGAGGGAACTGGGAGGACAGGTCATAAGGGGTGGAGAGCCCTGGCCCCCTCCCTGGGAGGGAGACCCCGGAGCAGGGCAGCCTGAGTGGGGATCCTGGAGTGTTGGGGGTCAGGAGCTGGGCCCACCCAAGCAGCTTCCCCGCCCTGCAGCCTGAGACCCCCATCCAGCAGAGGCCCTGGGGAACCTGCCGGCCCACTCCTGCTCCCTGCTCAGTGGCATGAGCCTGGACCAAGGAGAGGGCCCTGCACCCGCCCCCGAGCAGGCCCATCTGGGGGACCCCCTGGGGCAGGGAGTTGGGAGGGATGATGAGGAAGCAGACGCTGACCTTGCAACCCCAAGGGAGGACCTTTTGGGGGAGCCCCCTCCCTGAGCCATTTGATAGCCAGGAGCCCAGAGGACCCACCAGGCAGACAGCTTCCCGCCGGGCAGTGGGGACCACGGTGTGGATTCGGCCTGCACCCCGTGGGGAGCTGCGGCCCACCAGGGTTCTTGGCCAGGTGGGTGCTGGACGGCCAGCCGCTGGCTGGAGAGACAGGGGCCCCGCACCTGCAGGTGCTGGGCCTCGTTCGCCCTCTTTGCCCCTGTTGGTCCCCCAGCAAGGTGGGGGCTGCTGGGGTCGCTTTCTTGGATTTACAGGGAACGGAGTGGGGGTCTCAGAGAAGTTAGGGACTCAGCTGAGGTCCCACTGCCAGCCGGTGGGATTAGAAGCCACTCTACTGCGCCCCAAGGCCTGGGGGCAGGAAGGAGCCCCACCCAAAGGAACAGGGAGGGGCCGTGCCGGGCTTTGCCTCACATGGGTGGCGTCAGGCACGGTAGGTCGGGGCCAAGTTTACTAATATTTATCCTAGGGTCGCATCCGGGATCCACGCACAGCCTGCCTGGGGGAACCCCCCCTCCTGCCACCAGGCAGACTGGGCCCCAAACATCCGGCCAGGGACACTTGCTGTCCCGTCCAGCTGGGTGAGGACGTCGGATGGCCCAGACAGAACGAGGGCACCTCTCCGAAGCGCCCCTTGTGACGTCATCCGTGCAGCAGTGGGAGGCCGGGCCCCGGAGGCTCTTGCCCAACCAGCCTGGGAACGGCGGCCTGTGAGGAAGCCGTGCGTCAGGGCGGGCCGGGTGCCCCGGGCTCGATACCACCTTCTTCCTGTGGGAGGTGGTGCTCAGGAACAGCCCCGGGGTGGGGCTCCCTGCTTCCCCTGCCTGGGAGACCCTCTCCCCTGGCCTCCTCCAGGAAGTCCCCTCGGATTGTCAGCGCATGCCGTGAGGTCTGCTCCCATCAACTGCGTAACTGCTGGGCCTCAGGGTCCCGGAGGTGGCTCAGGTGTTAAACTCAGGAGGGCGGGAGAGGTCCGTGCACCTGGGAGGCGGCCTGATGCCACCTGACCTGAGTCTGACACAGCCCATTGGCCGCCGCCTGTGACTCAGGCCTGCCCTTGATCTCTCTCCTCCCAGTGGGAGCCTGGGAAAAGTGAGAGGCCGAAGGGCAGGAGGCTGGTGTTGTCCAGGCTTTCACTGTCCGCCTGGCTTGGGCCCCGCAGAGCTGTGTCTGTCCCCCTCTCTGGTTCTCTGAGCCCTCGGCTGGAGTCGGACAGGTAGGGCCTGCCTCACAAGACACTGAGGACCCAGTGAGAAGCACGGACGCTACCCGAACACCTCTCTCCTCCTGGGCCCCGGGCAAGCTCCTATTCATCCCTCAGTACCTTGATCAGAGGTCACTAGCAGCTCCTGGAATGCAGTGAGTGTCTCCGTCTTTGCGGCCCCCAGGGCCCTGCCCAGGTGCTCAGGAAAGCTTTTGGGAAACGTGGGCCTAAAAAGCATCAACCTCACCGTCCAAGAGATGTGACTCTGCTCAGAGCAACAGAAGTTACTGGAGGTTCTGCTTGCTGGTCAGTAAAACCAGAAAATCAGGGAGGGGCCCAGGGTGGGGGGCCAGGGCCAGGTTGGGAGAGGGGAGGAAGAGACTGCCCAGGGCCTGGTTCATGGGGACACAGGACCTCTCTGGAAGCTTGAATGAAAGAGGGAATGCCCGAAATACAGGGAAGGAGGGAGGGCGGCCAGAGGTGGACAAGCTATGGCCTCCACCCTCTGGATGGTGGTCAGTCCTGCGGCCCCCTGGGCTGCATCATCACAGGACAGATGGGACATCTGGCTCCTGCCCACCCCGCCCCCCCCAAGGTGGACTGTTTACTATTACTTATCCAAGGGTCCCAATTGGGATTCATGCGGAGCCTGTCTGAGGGAACACCTGCTCCTGCCCCCAGGCAGACAGACTGGTCCCCAAATGGGAAGCAACCTGCGTCCGGTGACAAATGAATGGATACACAAGACGTGATCCATCCACACACCAGACCGTCACTCAGCCTGAACACAGAGGGACACGCTGACACCTGCCACAGTGTGGATGGACCTGGGGGACGTGATGCTGAGTGAGACAGGCCAGACACAGAGGGACAAATACTGCAGGATTCCGCCCACATGAGGTCCTTAGAGTCTCCAGATTCACAGGGAACAGAGTGGACGGTGGACGCCGGGGGAGGATGGGGGTCGGTGACTCAGGGGGACAGAGAGTGGACAGTGGGCACCGGGGGAGGGATGGGGGTCGGTGACTCAGGGAGACAGAGAGTGGACGGTGAGCGCTGGGGGAAGGATGGGGGTCGGTGACTCAGGGAGACAGAGAGTGGACAGTGGGTGCTGGGCAGCGGGGGAGGGATGGGGGTCGGTGACTCAGGGGGACAGAGAGTGGATGGTGGGTGCCGGGGCCAGGGGAGGGATGGGGGTCGGTGTCTCTCACTGGGAGTCTCAGTTTGGGAAGATGGAAAGTTCTGGGGACAGGTGGTCGGCACGGCTGCACAACAGTGTGAATGTGCGCAGTGCCCCTGAGCTGTGGGCTTAGAGACGGTGAAGACGGTACACTGACGTGTCTTTTGCCACAATTTAAGAAATGTATTTACACGTGAACGTGCACGTGTCCAGTAGGAGCTGGTGTGTTTCCGAGAAGTGAGACACGGTGCATGTACTATTCTGTCCCACCTGCGTCCCGGGCAGTCCCCCCCGATCTGCCCACCCTCGTGGTGCTCAGGCTGATTTGTGATTCTCAGAAGCGATAGGCGATGCTGCTCGAACGTTTCCGGACTCCGCGCTCGCGTGCACGAGGTCACCGGGACAGACTGCGAGACGTGGAGTTGCTGTGTGGAACGTGACCGCTGACCAGCCCGCCCGCCAGCCAGCTCGCACTCCCACCCGAACGTGCTGGGCGCCCTGCATTTATGCAGCTTTCCTCCAATCCCGTGGCCAAAACCTGGGGTGCTGTCTCCGTGTAACCTGTGAATGTGACTTCGTGTGGTAAAAGTATTACCTAATGTGACAAAAGATGCCATCAAGGACCTTGAGAGGTCATCCCGGGTTATCCCCGGGTGGGCCCCGAATGCGGCCAGTGTCCTTCCAAGAGAGGGAGGAGGGGCCCCGCGCCCACGGAGGCAGGGGCCGAGGGTACCTGGGTTTGCACTTCTGGTCTTCAGAACCCCAGCTTGTTCCTTTGTTACCACCTCCCCGGGCTCTTAACACGGCCGCCAGCCCCCCCGGCGGTCTGCTGCCGGCCCCCCCCCCCGGCCTGGCACACCGTCTGGTCGCCAGAGGCGGCCCAGCAGAGTGCGGGCATGAGCTGGCTTTGGCTGGTGAGGTCAAGGCTTCCTGGAGACCACTGGTGATTTTTGAGCTGGGTTTGCAAGGATGTATAGTTCTCCACACCACCGGGCCTTCCCCAGGCGAGGACAAGAGTCTGGAAATCAGACAGAAATGCTGCCCAGCACAGGTGGACTTGGAGGCTGAGTGGTCGAGGAACCGTGGGAGACAGAGGTGCCCCTCTTCTGGGTGGGGACCCCTCGCCGCTTCCACTGCACCGGCAGCCTGTGGGCCCTGCAGTCTCAGGGCTCTCTAGAAGTGGCCCCCGCCATCACCTGGCCCCACACTCATGAGCGGCCCCCACAGACCACCCCAAGTGTTTCACGCTCAAAACAGTGCCCTTCAGTGCCCCCCCACTCTGACAGCACCCCCTCTACCGCTTCCTCCTCCAGGCCCCGTCCGTTCCCCCCCTCTTCTGCCACCCCCCACTCTGAGCATCTAGCCTGGACGCCGGCAGCTACCTCTGTGTCCTGGGGCTGCCCTGACAAAGGACCACACACTGGATGGCTTGGAACAACACACATCTATCCCCTCCCAGGTCTGGAGGCCAGAAGCCTGATGGTGAACCCCAGCCCCGCACCTTCCGGACCTGTTTCGGCTCCTCCCTGTCCTCCCAGGGCTGGCCCTCCTCTGCTCGGCTCTCCCCTCTGGGACGACAGCTCTGCTGGGATCTTCCAGCCCCCACCAGAAATGGGGGCAGCTTGGGACCCAGGGCCCTCCCTGTCCCCACAGTGCACAGTCCACCCCAGGCCGTCTCCACGCTGGCAGGCAATGGGGAGGACCCGCGTGGGCGGCCCTGCCTGGATGAAGGCTTTGGGAAGGAGGGTTCTCCCCATGTTCAGAAGCAGAAGCCGAGACCCAGGGAGCTTCAGACTTGATATTCCCAGGCTTCTGGAAAACCCTGGCTCAGGGGGAAAGAAGGAGCCCATGGAGGATGTCGGGGGGGGTCCACCCCATGTCTCCAGGGCCTGTAGAAGCCCGGCCGGGCGAGGCAGGCCTGCCGGGCTGTCAGGGAAAGTAACATCCGGCCGCCACCCTCACTGAGCTGAGTCAGCTGGGCCAGGCTGGCCCCGCGAATGGCACCACAGGGACATCGTGGGGGCAGACAGGGGCTCCGCCCAGGTGCACCAAGGTGACTCGGCCTCATGGAGGTGTCTGGGCCTCACCCTCCTGGCGGCCGGGATCAGAGCCTGCCAGGCTGTGAGGAGGGTCCCAGGCAGACAAGGCGCCTGGACGATCACACCAAAGTCAACAGAACCGAAAGCTCAGCCAGGGTCAGCTGAGGAGGGGTCCCGCCACTGGGGGCTCCTGCCTGTCAGCATCTCCTGGTGGGTGGGAGGCCCACTGACTGGGTCTGGGGTCCCTCAGGCCCCCCCACCCCCCGACGTGGCTGTGCCTCTAGAGGGAGGAAGATGGGAAGTCCTTCTGCTTGTGAGAACGTGAAGGCAGCGACCAAAGTTCAGGTGCGGCTGAAGGCTGGGCCGGCCGGCAGGGAGCCGAGGGTGGCCCCCGCGGGGGCAGCGCTCTCCAGCGGAGCCCCTCTCAGGGTGTGCAGCTGAAGGCCAGAGGGCCCATCTCCCACGGCCGGCCCCGGGCCTCCTCCACAGCCCACCTCGTGTTGTCACCCACGGGCACTCGGGGGCGAAGGAGCCGGGGAAGACCCGTTTGAGCAGAGGGCGGGCCAGAGGCCAGCACTATCACCAGGACAGGCCGGCTGAGGTCTGGGCTTCACCCCCCAGCCTGGCCTGGTCTCCCTGCTGGGGCAACGCCTGGCGCAGCCCGCCCAGGCCCAGGTGCCCTCTGGGAACACAAGGCACCGGGCTGACTCGGCCTGGGACCTACGGGAAGCGGGACCACTGGCCCGTGGGTCAGGGCTCTGCTTGGCCCTGGCCCCACGAGAGCAGACTGGTCGCCACGGTGGGGCAGGTGCTGCGGACGAGGGGGAACGTGGACACGCTGAGCCGCCTGCCGCAGCTGTGGACCTGGCCCTGGGTGGCTACAATTCCCAACTTACCCGGCGGAAAACCAGAATTTTAGGTGGACTGACCCCAATTTGGGGGCACTTCTGCAAACACAGCTTCATGGAGACAGTTTACACACATACAGCCAGACACTCCCCAGTACAGCAGTTCCGAGAGCTCCGATCTCCCGGGGCTGCCCCGGTCCCCCCGCAGCCGCTGCCCCCAGCAGTCCCCTCTGCGGGTCGTGGCTGGCTTCACCGCGTCAAGGCTGGGACCGTTCCACGGTGAGCGCGCACTCGGCCGGGACAGGGCCAAGCCGCCCCCAGAAGTCAGGGTGCACAGGCGGGTGCACCAGAGGCAGCCACCTGATTCCGCCCAAATCTGAGCGAGCAGAGTCTTGTGTAGGACGGTCAGTCCAAGGAGGAAGGGAGGGTGCGGGCCGCAGAGGCCATGGGGGATAGGAGGTGGCCCTGGACGCTCACTGGAACCCTCTGAAAGAAGCATCGTGACAGCCCAGCCCAAAAGGGGGACCCAAAAGAGAGGGGGGCCGGTAGGCCTGGCTCCAGGCAATTCAGGGGGTCAGTGGGTCAGAGGCGTGGCCCATGCAGAGCCAGCAACCAGCCAGAGCTGCTGCAAGTGCCCCCTTCCCCGCTGCCTCCTGGCAGCTCTGTGCCCTTCCGGTGAACGCAGCAAGGCCTGAACAAACCTCAGGTGCCAGCAGAGGCCCAGACGGAGCCTGGGTGCCGGGCCCCTCGGCCAGTGGAGGGCCCGCCTTCCCTGTCCTGCGACTGCCCAGGGCTGAGGTCAGAAGACAGCTTCGCGGACAGGCCAGGAGGCGGTGCCGCAGGGGACGGTGGGCACGGCTTCTCAGGGCTTTGAGCTGGAGTCTTGCTATGCAACCACCAAGCACCAGGCTGAGCCCCAGAGGCCACAGGGACCCAGCCCTGTGACGGAGCGCACCCGGGGGGGGAGGGTGGGGGTGGGTGGGGTGTGAGGTGTGTGTGTGTGGCCTGCTCACACTCTTCTTAGAATCCTGCAGGAAATAAAACCCAGGGCCTCCAGAGACGGCCACAAGCCAGACACCCCTCCCGCCGTCCGTCTGTGCTGGTCGGACGAGAAAACACGCCTTGGGCTGCCGCCACCACGCATGTCACCGCCAACAGGCAGAGCGCCCAATTCTCCGTCCCGCTGACCCCAGGTGCCCAGCTGCTCTCTCCAGCTTCCCATTTAGCTCAGACTCCAAAGGTAGCGCCGTGTATGCGAGCGCCCAAGTGCGTACCCACACGGGGCTGGCCGTGACCCGCTCCCAAGCACTGCTCTCTCAGGGGCACGCCCCACAGGCACACAGACACCCGTCCCTGGCCGCCCCACGTCCGCCATGGGCAGGTGGGCACTGACTCGGCCGGTCTCCGAGGGAAGGCACGGGCTCCCCCTACCCTGTCATCCCAAACCGCCGCAGCACACACTGGCCACGTGCTCCGCTCACACGCACGGTGTGGACTCCCGGCCCAGGTGATGCGCACCGACTTCTGGTGAAGCCCTAGCAGCTGCCGGCCAGAGAGGGCTCTAACGGCGTTTGCCCCCCGCCCGTCTCCTTGGCTCCCATCACCCGGCGCTGTGCCCATCAGAGGGGGCTCTTCTCACGTGCCCCGCGTTTCTTCAGCGAGGCCCAGCAGCCTCCAGGCTGAGCGCTGCTGTTGCTTCACAGTGAACATGGGGCCGTCACCCACTGAGGGTGAGGAGCCAGCGGGAGAGGAAAGATCACGTTCGGAGTGACCCCTGGGCCAGCAAGATGGGGCCTCCCAGAGTTGAAACCGTCCCTGCAAACCTCCTGCGAAGTACCCAAGCACATCATTTTGTGCAATCACTGCTCATCCTGTAGTTACTTGTACGGCACGGTTTATAAACAGCTTCATTCCGGACGCTCCAGGGAAACAGGACACGTGGAGAACTTGGGGAGCCCTGACCAGTCTGGGTCCAGAGCGACAAGAAGCTGCCCTGTAGGTCCGGGGGCCCATCCTCGAGAGGTGCTCCCAGCGCGCACCGTCATCTCTGCAGACTGCCCTCCGGGGATGGGGTTCTCAATCTGTGTCAGCAGGAACACGGCAGGCCTGGCACCCACAGGATTCTCGGGTGGGGGGCCAGGCCCACGGGGGGCTCACCCACAGGTACTTCAAGAACTGAGAACATTCTGGTTCTAGTTGGCTGGGGCACGCTGGAAGCAGGGCTATTCCTAAACCTTGTGCAGCACTTCTTGCTCCTTCTCGTGGCCACTCCCAGGGAGAACCAGGCCCCCCAGACAGGCACCCGGCGAGCTGGGCACCGGCGGCTGGGCCGCGGGAGGAGCAGCTGTGTGCTCGCCTTCTCCTGGTGCCTGTACCGCCCCCCACCCCCGCCCGGTACCGTGCACAGGGCTTGTGCAACAGGTGTCTGGGGGGGGCGCTCCCCTCTTAGCAAGGAATGGAGGTTCCACCAGAAAAGTGGCCTTTATGCAGGAATTTTCCCTCCTGGAACCTTCTGGATCTGGGAGGTACAGCCCCACAAACTCTTGAGAAATGGTGCACTCCTGGGGGAGAGCAGACTCTTTCCTGAGGTAGCAAAGGGCCCAACCCGGGGGCCCCAAGCCCACCCTGACAGTGAAGTGGGTCTGCAGGCCTAACGGGCCAACTAAATGTAGCCGCCTCCTAAGAACCGGCTGACACGGAAAAGCAGAGGCCTGAAGCCCGGGTCTGCCCGTCCGCAGGGCTCTGCACATACAGTTCAAGAGGACGCGCAACCACAGCCCAGAGCTGCCGGGTGGGGGCAGGTGCCAACGCCCCCACCCCGATCCTCCCACCAGGTCCTCCCACAGAGAGACTGTGCACAGAGCTGGGTTCATGGTTCACAACTTTAATAGAATATTCTAACTATTCTGTACAAATTGAAAACACTGTATTCAGTTACAAATGTATTATAAGTAAGGCTGAGCACTCTACGGGCCTGGACACAGTGTGGACGCAGCACCCCCGGCTGCCAGACCGCGGTCACACACTCGGAAACCCCACACGCCAGCCAAGAGCAGGTCGCTCTGAACCCAGGGCTTTTAAGACAAGATGAGCACGGGGCCAAGAAATGGGGGTACTGAGAAAGCAAGACTCGACGTGTCCACACTAGAAGGAGAGTAGTGCTTCCCAGCCCTGGCCCCTCACCACAGAAGCCTGGCAAACCCCGGCACTCGGCCCCCAACCCCGCCCCCCGCCCCCAAAGCCGGGTGGTATGTCGTGAAAACGAGCTCCTGCCCTCAGCCGTGGGCAGGACGGAGCGAGGTTCCTTCTCCACAGGCCTCACTCCCTTGGGAGCCACCACCACTCCCGCCTGGCAAGTCACCAGGTCACACACATGGTTTCAGAAAGTGTGAGGACAAGCGACAGCATGCGTCCCAAGCCCTCACCAGCAGGAAAGAATAAATAAATACAAAGATGAACCACAAACACTCACGCCTCAGGGCTGGGGTGCACCACAACCCCTACCCCACCCTGAGGAAGACAAAACCAGAGAAGAACGCTCTAAAGAGAACAGGACCCTACTCTACGCAGCCCTTCCGAGGCCGTTAGAGCGCAGGAGACCAGGTGGTGGGAGACACAAAGCGCGTGGGTTTCTTCAAGTGAAGGAAGAATCCAGTCCGACCGCGGAGGGGTGTGACTGGTTCTAGATGCCCCGGAACCACATCCCCAGACATCTGCCCTTGGCATGGACTGACCTTCCGCCGCCCCCTCCCCCCGGGGTCTTTGGGGCCCTCCTGAAGGCAGGGCCTGGGAAAGTCCACTGAGCTGCACCCAAGGCCGTAGAGGGTGCTGGAATCAAACCTATTTCTGAAATGCATTTAAGTTGCCACTGTACAGGTTAAGCAAAATAATAAGGATAAAGGAAAAGTTAAAGTCAAAATCATGCACTCGAAAACAAGGTAGAAGCAAGCACTGCCCATACGGTGGCGCGGCCGCCACAAGTCCCGACGCCACAGCTGCGGGTGCTCGCTCCTCACTGCTGTTTGCACTCGGACGGCTGGCTGGGCTCCTTCTGTCAACGAGAGAAGACAGGACTTGTAGGGAACCAACGTCATCAAGCCGGCACCTCCAACCAACAGTGCAAACAAGACTCAATTTAGTGCCTTCCTTCTTACTGAAAAAATGGTTACTGCAAACGTACTTTTACAAGAGTAACAAGTCACTCAGCTTCCCAGAAACAAAGTCTCAGTGGGGCTGCCTTTCTTGTTCGGAGACAGGCCCGGGAGTGTCAGTCACAGGCCAGGCACCGGGAAGGAGGAGCGCCTCAGGGTCACCGAGCCTCATCCGTGTCAGGGGAGCCCACGCTCCAAAGCTACGCCGCAGCCTCGGAGCCTCGGGCAACCCCCCAACCCCGCCCACGTGACGCAGCAGCCGGCTCCCCTTTCTGTGCCCTGCCACCCCTAAGGCAGGCTCAGCACCTGAAACGAAGAGGCGGCACCGTGGGGTGGGCCAGAGGCGGCCGAGCAGCCCCGCCGGCCCCGGGCCAGCCCCCCGCAGTGCTCCCTGCTCGCGGGACGCACCAGCAGCCCACAGCCGGGGGAGGCCAGGCCAAGGGCTCCACGCACAGCCCCGGCCTCCCAGGCCCCTCCACTAGGGGGCAGGCTCTCCTTCCGGAGAGGTAGCAGGGAGAGGCCACGCCCCCCACAGAGGCGCCCGTTCACTTCAGTGCAATCGAACACAGCTCACACCGCTTAAAGCACATCCGGCAGCCCCATGCATTCTGTGCGGAGGCCAGCAACAGCCTGAGAGACAGACACTACCAGACCACGAATCTTTCCCGGCAAATACATTTACTAATCGGTGGCCTCTAATTCTTGGCTGCCAAGATTACAGATTACTCTCATACAATCTGGACAAGCCTACAGAGTCTAAAAAAAACCTCAAACATCGGGGATGATGTAACAGATACCTTCTATGGTTGAGGCTGGGACTCCATTCTTTAGGAAATCACATTTAGGGTATAAAAAAAATTATCTGTTAAGGACGCTTAAAAACAAAACGATGATCTTGGACCCTGGTCTAAGCTCTTCATTTGAAAATCTCATGGAAAGAGCACAGGGACGCGGCCGGGAGCCCCCAGGTCTCTGCCCAGCAGCGGGCCACTCTGGGAGGGGGGTCCTGACCTTGGCGTCACGTGCTCATCTAAAATACTGCTAAAGAACCCAGGGCCCCAAACAAAACACGCCTGATAAAAAATCCAGGCGGGAAAAGATCAAGATCAAACTGTGGATCTGGAGGCAGCTCAGGCTGGTGGCCAAGGCAAGGAGCCACCGGCTGTCAGGAGTGGCTGGGGAAGGCGGGGAGGAGCTCCCAGCCCGCGTGGCCATGGCAGTAGGGGGGCGGGGGGGAGCAGGCAGCTTTTTGAGGGTGAGGGGAGAAATTCGTGTGTTTCCACAACTGTATTTGCAAAAAGAAAGCGGGTTAGAGAAGCTGGAGCTAAGGAAGTCCTGTAGGGTGACGTGGTGGGCACGGGGGCAGGCGGCACAGGACGGGACTCCTCCTGCTATACCCTTCTGTATGCGGATGAGTTACGTACAACATTTTGTAAAATCGGGCGTTACACGATTTACAATATGCTGTCTGAATCATTTCATATGCTTATTTTTAACCAGGAGAACATATTACCCATTTGTTTAAAGTACACTCAGTAGCCTGGGGGATAAAGCCTGCTGGAGGCAACGGGACCTCACTGAGAGCTCCTGGCAGGCAGGCAAGCGGCCCCACCTCTGGGGACAGCATCCGCACGGACACAAGTCCTAGGCTGTAAAGTCAACACAGAACCCCGAAGCTTCTGACGTGAATTTTATCAACAAGACACCACTGGTTTTCAGCCTGTGACACAGGCCAAAACAGGACTACAACTATGCCCCGGCATCCTTGGTCTCAGGCCACCAAGTCTGATGGCAGCTTGGTCACTCAATACCCCTGAATATCACGGGAGAGGAGTGGGGTGTTTCCAAGGCACAAACTAACAGCCCAAATCCTGCCTGTCATGGAGCCATTTAAAGGCCAAGTTTTAACAGAGGACAACTGCCCAAGAAGGGGGGAAAACAAGCCAGCAAGCACAGAGCTGGCCACCACAGCTTCCCGGGGGCACAAAGCCGGGGCCCAAGGGCCTGTATGACCGCAGAGGGAACCCCTGCACCGGAGCGGCTGGGCCCCTGACAAGGACCTGATGACACTACTGAGGGGCGACAGTACCAGGCTGCTCATGGTGGCCACGCCACAGGAGGGTCCTCCTGTCCTAGAAAGACAGGCTGAACAGGTTAGGGATGCTTCCCCGTGACCAGCAGGGCGGGAGAGTGGGGCTTGCGGGGAACATTCTTCAGACAAGTGGGGCAGCGGGCATCAAGAGTAATCGAACACACTGTCGTGTACGCACGTCAAAGATCAGCCCCGACTCCTTAAACACCCAGGATCCATGCTGTCTGTCCATCTCCCCTGGTTAGGACGTTGCCTTGCCAGGAGGCAGCCGTGCTACTGCTCCGTTCTCTGTGAGAGCAAGCCTGCAAGAGCGAGACAGGAAGGCCACGCGGAGACTCTCCCACGCCTGTGGTCTGCACGACCATCAGCACCAGCACGCCGGCCGCGGCGGTGAGCTCAGGCTCCAGCTTTCACGGGCCCTGCTCTACGCACCGGCTGGGGCTGCTCAGCACAGCCCCCGGGACCCCCTGCCATTTCCCTGCTCTACGCACCGGCTGGGGCTGCTCAGCACAGCCCCCGGGACCCCCTGCCATTTCCCTGCTCTACGCACCGGCTGGGGCTGCTCAGCACAGCCCCCGGGACCCCCTGCCATTTCCCGGGGATGAACATCACGGCACCTGCCTCCCGTGGCATCTTCTCACCACGGCCCCCGGGCCCCCGGGAGGACAGTGTCCCACGAGGGAGGGAGCTGATCGCTGGAGCGGAGTTGCAATGGCCCACAACTTGGGGGGCAGGGGTGCCGGGTGGGCAGCACCCAGCTCTATCCCCACCTGGTCAGAGCACCCCAACAACGCCCAGGACCACACCACACAGACACCGCAGCTTTTGGGGCACTAACTCCAGCACACTCAAAGTCCAGGCAGGCCTCTATGACCTACCGGTCCGCACCACACCTGACTTTAAGAAGCAGAAACAATCGACAGAGACACATCAAGAAAGAGCACAGCGGCTGCTTCCTACTGCACGGGGTGCGGCTGATCCCAGCACGGCCCCCACAACACGGTCTTCATGAAGACCACACAGTGCCCACCTCCCAGGGCCCTCGCGCTCTGTGCTCTTCCTGGAGGGCAGGCCTGTCCCCAATAAAAATGCCACACCAGTCACGCCTTTGACTTGGTCAGCAACAAACACTGGGCTCAGTGTGTGGCCAGGGAAGCAGGAGCCAAATGTAGTTTCTGATGCTCAGTTTTAGAAGTACACACAACGGACACCTGCGTGAAACGACTATTCTTCCGAAAGCCATGTGCTCAGCCTCGCACATGCGGAGTGTGCCTGCCCAGCAGCCTCCCCTCTATCCACCAAGTCACAGTAAGGCACTGTTACAAATCACAGATCAGAAGATTGGATTAGGAATGAATGGAATTCCACCTTACCTAAAAATGCATGAATAACAGACAAAAATTACACCTAAATGGGGAAAAAATTGAAAGGAAGTGTCAGCATAAAAGAAAACAAAATGCACAAAATTATACAGGCGGAAACAGCCACTTTCTCATGACAAAAAGGGCCACAAATTCTTGAGCTTGAGATGAGCAACCCCAACCCACCACATCTGTACGTTTAATACCAAAAAATCCCTTCTCCCTCGTTTGCCTCCTCGTGTGCAGACTCTGACATGACCAATCCCTCCGAAGGATCAGAGTCGGGCCCTTCTGGCTGCGCAGGGCTGGCAGTCCTCGCGCCTCCCACCAGTGGCCCGTCTATCATCCCCCACCTTCCCCCAACCAACAGCACACACAGACCCAGGGAGCACCAGTCCTGACAACCCTCTAGGGTGCCGGACGACTTGTGAGAGAACGCGCTTCCAGAAAACAGACATGTCAGGAAACAGAAAAGGACAAACAACAGAAGGTAGCAACAAGCGACGGAGTAACGGAGCTCCCCCTGCAAACCATCCTCAGCCTGCTCTAGAATCCAAACCGTGAATATGCCTGTCAGCAGCCCCCACCTGCCCAGCGTGAGCCCCCTGAGCCAGGGCCCCCGTGTCACGGAGCCGAGCACACGGATGCCTGCGCTACAGGCCCCCCGTGCTGGACAGGCCGACTGCGCAGGGGTAAGCATTTCTGTGAGCTTAGTCCCGAGTAGTATTTATATGGTACATTTTAAGTTTGAAACCCACCTCCCATCCTTCTCTAGAAGGAGCTGAACTCATATAAAGCATGCATTTACAGAAACATTTGGCGTTAAAAAAAAAAAAAACAGAGCTGGGTTATTACACTCACATTTAGTGCACATTCCACTTTGGGTAAAAACGAAGGGCGGACAAACATTGTCTAGTTAAACTGAGATCCAGGTTACAAACGGCAGGGAAGGTTAGTGCTCTGACAGCCCATGACGACGCAGTGAGCTACAGACCTCATGCTCGCTAACAAGAGGACGGCCTACTATAGCCTGAGGACTGCATTAGAGCAGCTCTGGATTTAAGGGATGTGTCAAGGGACAAAGTGCCTTCATTTAAGCTCATCTGCCATCAGTAAACATTCAGACCTTCAGGTAAAATTATATGGGGTTGCCCATTCTCCTCAGTTTTTGTTTTTGTTTTCTTAAAGCTTCCTAGTTTGCTTTCAATAATTGGAGATACTTAGACATAGCTTCTGAATATTCTCAGCCCAAAGACAATTGTAAAACTATGTCTATAGTTTTATTACTCTACTCATTAAAAAAACAACCCCCCAAATTTACTTCTTTATACCTTTTCCAAAAATAAACACAAGAAACAGCTTATTCGTGTTGTCATTCAACCATTCCCCTGAAGGGACTAAAGGTCTGGAAAAGAAAGCTGCTCTCCTGAACGAGCTTACGGAAAGAGAGCGCTTACGAGCGAGCTGGGAAGGCCTTCCCTGGCCACACACTGAGCACTAAATCCCACAGGAGGGGTCGCTCGAGCCTGCCCCCGGTCTGTTGCCGTGTTCGGACTAGAGCAGGGCTGGCGCGGCCAGGCGGGGACGCAGCAGTTGGCATTCACGGGGGCGGCGGCCCCCCAACGACTGACCTTGGGGTTAATATCGGCATCGTCCTCATCTTCTCCCTCCTCGTCACCTTCCAACTCCTGCGTAAAAGGGTGAGAGTGAGTTGAACACACAGGATTTAAACTCCTGTGGAGCAACCCGCTCCACACAAACGAAGCCGCCCTCCGCTCTAGCGGGAAACCCATGATCACTGTCCGTAAGTGATTAAGTCACTCCTAGGCACACTGACTTGTGGGCACCTTTTTGTTCTCAGTGATAACGGACATAAACACAATGCTGAAAACGCGATTTTGTTTGTTCAACCAACATTTCCTAAGCCACGTTTTCATAAGCCAATCGCGGGGTCAACAACGGGACCCTCCCCAGCTTCAACAGGGTGGAGGCCCTGAGGCAGCTCCACACAAGCTGGGTACGACTGGTGGTCCGTCCGCCCTAGCAGAGGAAGCCTAGCGAGGCCTCAGGGAAAGGACTCTCCACGTTCGCCATGTCTTACCTCCTCTTCTCCTTCCTCACCCTCTTCAAACTGAAAAAGGAAAAAGGAAACAAGATTTAGGTCTCGAAAGCAGGAGGGCAGCCTGACCCAGGCAGGGTCCCCGTCAAGCACCCCACACCGGTCAGGCCTGGGGAATGCGGAAGTGCAGCCTGGCCTCTGGGCAGAGGCCCATCTGGTGGGGGGGGCACGGTCGGCCACTGGGCTCCTCGGCCCCGACACTGTGGGCCGGGCTGGGGCCAGCGCTGCAGGGCCACCTGTTCACGAGCCCTGCTGTGTTGATAGGATGCCGGGTACCTGCAAACCACACAAAACAAGGCCTGAGGATGGGGAAGGGTGCAGAAAGGAGATGGTCAGCATGAGAACGTACTGGGATCACCTGGGAAACTGGCTGATCTAAGTAATCCAGGAGCATGATTTTACTATGCAGATACGTGAATTTCAATGGTATTTTTTAACTCATACAAGGATAAATATTTACACATTAGAAATGTGATAAAACCTTGGTGTTTAAGTGTATAGAAAAAAAGCCCAACACTATAGTCGGTTGGTCTTGAATGAATTTCTCCAAGGTCCAAAGACATCACAGATCAGACTCTCACTCAAACTCCATCCACATATCAGACTCAGATCAAGACCAAACACAAAACAAAACAAAACAAACCTCATCGCTATCGCCTGCATGACACAAGAGACCTAAAGATTTACTAGGCTTTTCTTAAGAACATTTCTTTTGTTGGAGCCCACACATATATTCCCTTAGTGACAGCTCACACAAAACTTGTAAGGGCCTGGGGGCTGGTGGGGCCCAGCTCAGACACCAGGCCGAGCATGCGCGCCCTCCTGCACCAGCTGGGCCGTCAGGGCTCCAAGCATGCCCCAGTGCCCTTTCCAGCCTCTGACAGGGAAAGACCTAGGAAAACCTTGTCTTGTAGCCAATCACATTTTAGCTCAGACTGAACTAGCCTCAAACAGGCTCAAGCGTGGATTTTCTGAGGTTCTCAGATCATTTCACTCTGGACCTGGAGGGTCCTGTGGCAAACACATCTCATACTGATGGAGAGCAGGGGTCGCTAAGCCGGGGTACAGAGCCCGTGGGACACGCAAGCCAAGCCGGGAGAACGTGGAAGACAGAATCAGCACTCCCAGCTCCATTTCCTTCTGCAACGACGTGTAGCACTTGTGCAGGTTTCCAATGCATCAGACCCCTGCAAATTTACCTCTCTCCCAACGCGCACCAAGTAATGGTGCCAACAGGTGTTCTTCGAAGGGCCCGACAAGCCATGAGAGTCACTACGGCCGTGACTGGTGAAGTCAGGACCCTGGTCTCAGCAGGCCTAAGTGGGGTGCCCCTTCCTAACCCCTCAACGACACTGCTGGGCAGCAGCACCTGCATCGGAGGTGTTGGGCGCGGACATATATACACAGAGGACGCGCAGAGCACTGCACCGCTCCCAGTACTATCCACTCTGCCTGTATTTTAAGTAAATAAATACATATAAACTGCACAATCACGTTTTAAAACCGATGGGCATATGATCAAAAAAGTGTGGAGACCGCTGGTCCAGAGATGCACTTTCCAGTGTGTGTGGTCACTAGATTTTTGGGGCTACGTTAAATAAAACGGAACCACGCATTTCCTCAGCTGTCAACAGATTCCTTCTACATCTTCGAAGCTCACGTGGGGCCGTCCCACCACGCTGGACAGAGCAGGCAGCCGACGACAGCCCTCCCACCACAGACCGCGCCGGCGTACAGTGCCGTGTCGGCTCCAGCCTCGGCGCTCACCTGAGTGCTCGGACGAGCCAACACTACGCTGACTTGTGTGCCCGCACGTTCTCCTGCCCACAACCACCTCCCGGCCCAGGGACGGACGAACGGCCTTTCCGAAGCGAACGCGTCTCAGACTACACAGCTCACACACACTGGATGGGACGTGCCCCCTGGCTGGGACCATCAGCACAGAAAACGTGAGAAGCAGGCATTCACTGCTCTGGCCGCTGAGCAGCTCAAACCTGCCCGGCTCCTGCTGCCCGTCTGCAACCTCGACAGACCGCTTAGAAAGGAAACCTAGAGCCATCCAGGAAACCTAAGAGCTCTAAAAGCAAGGGAATAAGTATCTGAAACATACTACTAACTACACACTATAAAACAAAATTTGATCCCCACAAATCAAGAAGACACAGTGAGCCAAGCCTGGGTTATGATGGAGAACTACCTCGGGTGACTGTCAAAGGACAGCTAGCGAGGTTGCGCTCAAGCAGGGAGGGAGGCGGGGGAGAGAGAGAAAGGGGCCTGCGCAGCCCGGCCACCCCCTGTGCACCCCGGGTATCCAGCCTTTGGCGCCAGCACAGCACAGGCTGGCGAGTCAGCTCTGCAGATAACCTTCTGCTGTGGTCAGACCGCTGAAAAGGAGATTTTTTCCTCATGTTTCCAAGTCACCCAAAGCTTGCAGACCTTAAGTAGGACAGGGTGAGCACCTGGGGCCTTTCAAGGATGCTGTCTGTCCCTGGACGGGGCTGGCACTCTGCTCTAAGAGCACCCAGAGCCCTGCTCGGCCCCGACCCCCCAACACCAAGGGTCCCCCAGGCTGCTGCTCAGGGCGCCCCATACTGCCAGAGGCAGGCCCCCAAGGGCTCCCGCCCACATACGTTGTCGTCATCCTCTATGGCCTCCCCCGTGAAGTAGAGCACGGCCCGCGGGACTATCCGCTCACGAAAGAAGTGTCCAATTTCAAAGTCAGAGGCTAATGTGAATTCCGAGTCTTCATCCTGAGAAGGGAAAACCTCAACGTTAACTCGTGTATACGGGCGAGCACCATGCCCCCACCCGCACTGCGCCCCTCGCTCTGGGGGACCCAGCACTGCTGGGGATGGCGGGGTGCACCGGCCCCACGCGCTCCGGCCCCGCCCCACGGTGTCGTGAACACAGTGTACCCCGGGCCTCAGGGAGGAGGAAGGAGGGACTGAAAAGAAGGTAGGCCACTACTCTGAAGATAAAGAATGTGACAGCACAAGAGATCTGATGACAACACAAAGCTTACCAGTGATTCTCCATCCCCAGACGCTAGGGAAAAAAAGACAAAACATACGCATGTTATGCTGACAACCAAAACCTTTGCAAGCGCACGCGGGCAGCTCGGAGGACAGGGAAGGTGGCACAGGGCGCATCTGGAGCCCTGCGCCTCCCGCGGTGCCGACAGCCCGCCCCCGCCTGACCTGCTTGGGAACGCCAACTGGGGAAAAGCTCTTCCTAGTTCAGTGTCAACACGTGGAAAGGCCCACCACGGGGCCCCAGACGGTGGGCACCCGGTGCACTCACGCCTTCAGGAGCGTGTACTGGTCGGTGCCTGCAGCCCTGCACGACTCCGCAGGGAAAGGAAAATCCCTGAGCCTGGTGTCTGAAGCACTGCACCTCAGCGGGCCAACACCGGTGTGTCCACGTGGCGAGGACACAGTGCTGAAGCGTCTGTCCCACGGAATGGAAAGACTCCCTGTGGGCAGGAGGGTGCCGCTGGTCGCTGCCCACCACAGAGCCCCGCACGGCTCGCCGAGGGGCAGCTCCACACACACGTGTGCACGCGGGACACACACACACGCACGCGCGCGCCCACGGCTACCAAGACTGCTGCTGCACCGGAGCCTGACCCAGAACCAAGGGTGACAGGAAAGACAGGGACTTAAAACCGCTCAACAAAGCCCAGTGACACTCAAATGATCATGTGACTCAAACCCCGGACTTCAGAGATGCTTGTCCAAGGCCCGGTCTTGCCAGGAGCTGGAAGCTTATGGCGCTGGCCTCATCCTGCCTCTTGGGGCCTCTCCCAGCTTGCAGTTCCCCATGGGCTGGGCACCCACATGTCAACACCACCCCTATGGCACTGTCCCCGAGTCTTGGCACATGAGCACCCCCCACGGGCTAAGCTTTGGGTCCGGGGACTCTGGCCAGGGACTTTGCTCATGTGACTTTGGGACGTTTTGTAGACTGAAGGACAAGGAGGGCACCGGACCAGCCAGCTTATGTTTCCTTCATTTTAAAACATGTTACCTCAATTCTGACATTTTTTCCTTGCCTGCCCCATCACCACCCCACGGTCACTTTCAATTTGTTTACAGAGCTCATCACTTGATATTATGTGTGATTACTTTAAAAGACCTATGTTTACGTGCAATTCATCTACCAGAGAACTGAAGTGTATAATTCAATGACCTCTGGGACATTTTTAGAGTGGGACAACCATCACAGGACAGTTTTAGAACCCCAAATGTCACCCCCCCCAAATTCTGAGTCCACTTAATTTCATTTTGATCTTATTGAATTACTTAAAATCCAATCTTAAGAAACCTTCCAACAAAGCCACTGCATTTAGGAACCAAAGGCCCTCTGCTTCACAGTGAATTCATGCAAGTGACCGCCAAAGGGAATTCTCTAAAACAAGGAAACTGAACAACTACCTTATGGCTGTTGTTACCCCAGACCAATACACATTTGCATCCTCTAGGCTCAAAGACAAATCCCAGAAAGATATGGGGCCGAAGGGCAGAGCTTGCGAAGCGAGGGCCCTCGGCTCAGAGACAAAGTCCTGGTCCAAGGCTCACACTTGAGAGTGGAGCCACCCTGTGGCCGAGGGCGAACAGCTCACACACCCACCAATTACCTGTGGCAGGGACGGGCAGTTCTAGATTTCAATCTGTGTTCATGGAAAATAGAGAGAAAATGTTTTATCCTCACTATCCTAACACTGCCAACCGGCCTGGCCTCCGCATTCTCTCAGGTTTAGAAAATTTTAAGACTTGCCAGTATTTGGGACACCTGGGTTGCTCAGTCGGTTAAGCATCTGCCTTCAGCTCAGGTCATGACCCCAGGGTCCTGGGATCGAGCCCCACATTGGGCTCCCTGCTCGGCGGGGAGTCTGCTTCTCCCTCTGCCTCTACCTCTCCCCCCTTCTCGTTCTCTCTCTCTCTCTCAAATAAATAAGATCTTTAATAAAAGAAAAAAAAAAAGACTTGCCAGTATTTATTCTCAAAACCTGTTGCTCACCCTCCACGAGGTCAAACTTTCCGTCTTTATTTTATGACTTGGGGGGGGGGTAGGAATCGAAGTTTCCAAGCTAAGTCTTTCAAAACTGGAAATCCAATTACTTGTGCTGTCACACTGTCTCAACTCCCAAGCCCCTTGAGTTCTACCAAGTCCCGGAGAAAAACAAAACAAAGCTGAATTTATGAGAGAGAGAGGGTGGGGGATGCTCCCTACGCTGCGCAGGTGTTAACAGGAGTACGACCAGCCACAGAGGGGGCCTGCAGCAGGACGGGCGGCCCCAGCAGTGAGGCGCGGAAGCGCCGGCTGGGGGCGCTCCTGGCAGCACTCCAGCTTTCTCAGCGTGGAGCTCAGAGAGCCCGCCAAGCCTTCCCCCCCGCTACAAGGAGGACCCACCACCCCCGCACCCCGTGAGCACCAGCACCACGGCTCCTGGCACAGCAACTGTGTCCTTACTGGCCACTCTCGCCGGAGGACCCAGACCGGACTCAGGGTAACGAAGCGACTTCGCGTAGTACATAATCAACGTCCACAACACAACCCTCTTACCTTTCAGCGGGCTGAAGAAGTTGAAAAACGAGTCGTTCGGAACTTGTTTGGTAATTGTTCTCACTGTGCCTCGGCCCTTATGTTTCTGCTTCTTCTTGATTGTTTTGACTGTAACATTTTTCCCTTTCTTCCAGTCGATAGCACACCTACAGGGACAGACGGCCATCACGCACACAGACATGTGCCCTGAGAAACACCACGAACGTCCACGGTAAACAAGGCACAGCCAGAGGCTGAACTTGGACAACGTAGGCAAACCAGGCTGCCAGCCGGCACTGCACACCTATGAAGTCCATGTGACGGCCGGCGACAGGGAACAGGCCAAGTGGCCTGCGCTGCCACGGCACCATCTGAAGCCGGGGTCTTCTCCCCTGAGGAAGCCCCCCCCCCCCCCCCGCCAGTATGTCTGCTGTGACCAAGCCCAATCAAGGCTGGGCTACGGTGCCCAGAGAGTGCTCAAGAGCTTGTCACCTGCTGCCTTTGTCCAGACCCCAGAGCACACCTGAAGTCACCCACTCACGCACCCAAATTCTCAAGGCAGCTAAGCGAGCAGGACACGTTGAAGAGGCGGCAGGGGACCACTGCATGAAGTACTGATGGGGGCGGGGCGCACTGGGTCTGGGCTGCCGAGTGGGCCCGGCTTGGGGGCGAGCCCCGCGTGCTTGCTCATCTTTCAGTCGCTGCGGACCCACACGGAACCCCTGGCAGCATGTGACTAGCGTCTGCTCGGGAACATGCCTGGAAAGGCCGGCCCACTTCCCACACGACAGCCTGGCCCTGGGAAATGCGCTCTCAGAGTCACTCTCGCCATTCAAGTCTAGCAGGGTTTTAATAAAGCTCTGAATTGCTCATACGCGAGATTCAGAAGTACTCGGTTCCAGTGAGTAAGGGTAATTGTGCCAATTCAAAAACAATTTCCCAAACCAAAAAAACCACGATTTCCCAAACCATCTCAAACAAACCAAGAGGAAAGAACTCCAAACCACATTCTCTCCCCAGTGATCTCACTTGAAATCACCAAGGTGCTCCATCATGAGTCCAACAATTAAACTGCCCCCCAATTTCCGAAGCAAGCAACTGACCAGTACTGCCCTGCCCTGATTCATCCGTTCACTCAGCAAATATTTGCAGAGGGTCGTTTATCAGCTCAGCAAGGACAGCATCATGCAAGGGACCTAGAGAACCGAATCCCCCCATCTGATGAGGAGACCGGGCCACCAGCCCCCATTTGGCACATGTGACCTCATGACACATTTCCCAGGGCAGGCCATCACAAACCCCCACAGAAAGACTATTTAATGTAAATCTTGGTCTACTAGGATTTTAAGAAAATTAAAGACATTTTGTTTTATTCCTGATTTCTCTTACTCATTAAGTTCTAAAATCATCCGTTTTTCTTTCAGAAAAAGAAGGTGAAATGGCGAGTCCTTACCCGTCACAGTCAACTATTTCAGGACCTTCGAAGGAAAAGGGATCAGCCTTATCCGGCTCTGACTTCATCTTGTATGTTTTTGTCAGGACTGAATTGGTAAAGTAGTCGTTGGGTTCAAAGTGGAACTCTAATACAAAAGACTGAAAACAAAAACTCAGGTAAGTGCCACTTAAAAATCTACAAGCAACCAGTGACAGACTTCACAAACCCCACAGTCCGCACTGGAGACCGGCGCCTCTCTGAGCGGGACGCCACAGACAGAAACGGCTACGGAAAAGTTCAACAGGTATGGCCACATGGCAAGAAAAACATGATTACAAAAAACAGCAGCACCCAGTTCAAACACAAACGACAAGTGGGGGAATACCTGTGGCGCCTCAGCCCTAGCAGAGAGCGCGTGACCCTCTGAGCCCCCTCCCAGTAGAGGTCCAAGCTCTCCTGAGAAACCCTAGCTTCTCTCTGCCGCCCCGGGCTCACCCTGGCGGAGCTGGAGGGTCTGGCCTAGGGGACACCAGGCAGCGGGCTCCAGCCCGCCCTCCTTCTCCACTTGCGTTCAGGCAGAGCACCGCCTTCTCTGCCGCACAAAGGGGCCAGACTCTGCGAGGGCGGGGAGCACTGCCTGGGCCTCCGCAAACCACACCAAGGAAGGACAAGTTCATCCTTTGTTCACAAAGCACTGTGTAATCTCAAGAGACAAGCTTAAGAGGAAAAATGGACGCAGGGTGTGTACAAAGCAGCAGACACAAATAAAGTCAAGTGGCAGTAGGAAGGAGTCTTGCTTTCTTCTTACCTATGTATGAATAATATGTAGAACTGGCAAGTGTTCTGGGAAATCACGTCCACTCATATACTGTAAATAGCTTTATAAAGGACCATCTGGCAAGATCAAGAAATTAAAGTAAAATAAAATTCTCTGACCTGGTAACTCTACTCTGAGGAATTTATTGTTTGGGAAAAGACACCTGGGTGATGCATCATCAGTATGTGCAAAGATGCTCACCTCAGCCCTATTTTAAGGAAAAAAAGAGGACGTTGGTTGAGTAAGTTATAGAGATACTTTATAAGACTAACTCTGGGTTCACATCACTTCTGCCTATAGGTGCTGCGTGATCTTGTCAAATCACTCTGTCTCTGCTGTTGTTTCGTCACCTATAAAGTGGAAAACACAGTCCTCTCTCTCTCCCTGAGCTGACTAGAGGATTGACCTTTGGAAGCACTTAGGACAGGGTTTACACAGGCTTACAGGCAATGCTTGCTAAATGTTAGCTATTTCAATTTTCCTTATAATGTATAAGGATACAATTACCAACTGGGAAAAAGTAGATTAAAAAGACTAAAACCAAACTACTTCCACTAAGGGGGAAGTGGAACCCGGACCCTGCAGAGCTTGAGTCCCCTGCAAGCTCAGCAACAGCACCCCATGCAGCCCCCTCTCGGCTCGCTGCCCACCCCCCAGGGCTACACCCACCCACCGTGAAGACAGAAGCGAGTGTTCAGTCAGCGAAGAGGCTGCTATGATCCCAGAACCGCCGCAGGCTGCGACCACAGGCGTGGACAGGCACCCTGGGGGCCAGGGAGGGCTCACAAGCGTCACCGGGGGCCCCGCCTCACTCCGTACGCTGGTACGGATCACACTGCTCCTCTTCTTTATCTCCCACCTCCCGCCCTACCAGCTCTCCAGACCAAGTGTGAGATCTCCTTTCTTCATGTTTTCCTATCCTTTCCTTCCCCATGGCCTCTGTTTAGTCTAGTGTAACACACGACTGGGGATGAATCAAGAAAGGGTTCAAGGGGTGCCTGGATGGCTCAGTCGTTAAGCGTCTGCCTTGGGTCATGATCCTGGGGTCCTGGGATCCAGTCCTGCATCGGGCTCCCTGCTCCAGGGGGAGCCTGCTTCTCTCTCTGCCCCCCCCCCCCCCGTTCCTGCTCACTCTCTGTCTGAAATAAAATCTTTATAAAAGAGAAAGAGAGAGAGAGACAAGGAGGGTTCAAGTCCGACAGAAAAGGGCCCACAGATGCGGTCGCCTCCATCACACACAACCCCCTACAGCCAGTCAGCCGTAAGCACGCAGCGGAGCCCACACGCGGGTGTGAGCAGACGCCACTCCTGCCCAGCGCGGTTCCCATGCTGCCGCCTGCTGCGCCCGCCCCGCCCCACCCCGGGCGCTCCAGCCTGGGCCCACGGCGCACGGGGACTCTGCACTGTTGCTCAAGTTCTGTACTAAGCCTGAAATTATTTCAAAACAGAGACAAAGCCACGATGATTTACAAAAAAGAAAGTGTAAAAAAAATACGTAAATGAACCACATTTGAACCTTATAAATGTTCACCTCCTTTCACCCAGTAAAACTGCACTAAAAGGAATCAAAACTGAGGAAATTGGCCAAGACTTAAAGATTTGGGTTCAAGTATGCTCTCATAATGCAACAATTTAGAATGGGGCGGAGGTGGCAGCGGCACGTGTGGGCACCATTAAATAAATCACTTTACAGCCCACAGACGCAAGGACAACTATTTCCCAGCCGCAGAGCGGGGACAACACTGTCCGCACCTGTAACCCCGCTCTGCGGCTGGGTAAGCGAGGGACCCTGGAGAGGAGCAGAGGTGTGGTCATGGGAGAAACAAACACACCGGCCCTGCTTCATTCTGAGGCTAGATATGGTTTGTATTTCTAATTTTATTGTCTAAAATATTTCATAATGATTTTAAAAAGACAAAGACTACGGGGAACCTGACTCCAGAGCTGAGAGATCTGTAGGCTGTTCCTAACACCTTCCTGTATTTTCCCAGCGTTCCACAGCCAGCGTGCATGACTTTTCTAACAGGGGAAGTGACGAGGGGGAGAAGGACGACTGGCTCATGCTCTACCAGAACTAGGGCTCTCGTCTGTCTATAAACCACTGTAAGAGATGGAGGAAAACGTCAGACAGGCTGAGAAAGAAAAGAGACCCAGGAAATCACCAAACAGGTGTCTCATAAGAGCAAACGATGAAAAAAAGAATTGATCCGGGGGGAAAAATTAATAAATGGAGTCTGGACGAATCACAGGTGAGAAAGAAGTGTTAGAAAAAAACTGACACACAAACTTACAACAGCACGCACCTCCTCCCACCCTTCTCCCCCCCCCCCCCCCCCGCCACGCAAGCAAACACCCTCAGACTGCCCCACTCGGCCTCCAGGGGGTGCCAGGGCCCAGCCTCTGCACAGGCCAAGGAAAAGGCCCTGCAATAACCCAATTAACCAGGTGCAGTAGGCAAAGGGATTCCCCTCAGCCTGTGAGCAGGCATCATGCCAGCTCGTGCCCAGGCCCCCCCCTGCAGAGGGAGAACTGAATGTCACCTCCCTGAGTGAGCTAGGCAGGAAAAGTGGAAAGGACAGATCCAGCGTGTCCCCCTGCCCCTTGCCTCCAGAAGGCACCTGCAGGACCAGGGAGGGAAATCCCACGTATGCTGGCCCTCATCCATAACCTGGGGCCAGTGCTCTGCGATGGGGAGGGAGGAAGAGCCGGACCCCAGGTCCCAGGCCATGTCCCCAGGACCTGAAACTGAGAGCCACAAGTCAGTCAGTCATGAGTCGCTGGAGCTGCTATTGCACCGGAATGGAGCCTGTCAGCCACCGCCAGGCTAACAGGCCACGAACAGTGCCTCTCTGAGGACCCAGCTCCCGCAGGGTGGTGGGCCCCGCTCTGCGGAGGAAAGGAAGGGCTGGCTTGAGTCAGGCCCCTCTCGCAGCGTGGCAAGCTGCTGGGAAGAGGTGTTGTATGACAGTGGGGGGACACGTTGTTCAGGTTTGCCCACCTGCAGTTACGTTTTCAGTAAAACCCAGCAGGCTTCGTTCATTAGCATCTCAGGTTTCTATTAAAGTGCTGCTCATATTTGAGTACATACCTACCATCCTGTTTTACAGACGTTAGGTCCTCAGAAACCTGGGAGACACTTAGGAGAAAGACATCACCCCCTCGGACATGGAACAAGCCGGCTCAGAGAGTGGCGCATGGTGTGGCCACCACCACGGCCAAGGAGTCCAGTGCTGCATGGACTCCTGCACCTGCCACACGCAGCCCACAGCCTGAGCTGCTTGCCGGGCTGTGCAGCGCTGCTGGGCAAGCCCCAGGAAGGCCGCATGAGAACATTCTAGTTCTTGGTGAGCATCTCGCTCAGGACCACCCTGCAAGTGTGTGGCCAGGTTTGCACCTCCTGCCCCGGCCCCAAGCCGCTCACCATCAGTGATGCTCTGATGCCAACCAGGAGCTCAATGAATCAGTACTCACCATAGGCTGCCCAGGGTCTGAAAACTTCACTTTAATATCCTGCAGGTGCTTCAAGATCGGCTCATCATACTCCTGATCAACGAGAGAAAAAAAGAGATTTCTAGTGGGCGTTTTTCCAGACAACACACACATTCCCCCATGACTTGCTGTTGCGTACACTCCCAGATGCTGGCTAAGCAGTCCTGCGGGCATTCTGGCCTCGTCCAGTTAAGGACTCCCAGGAAGCCACCCACATCTCTGTACACTGACAAGCAGTCCTAGGGGCCGGCAACAAGGGGACACTTCTCTCTGGCCGGAGCACTGAGAAACATCAAGGCCAGGCAGAGAGGGCAAGAGCCCGACCGTTTTCCCAAGACTGCCCACTGCCACTGCTGCAGGGACCGACCAGGCCTGCTGGTCCTCACATCTCTGAAGAGAGAACCAGAAGAAACATCTCAGTCAGCTATGGGCCTTGTTGGCCAATTTCCTGGTCTCCTGCCCTCACATCTTCCCGCTTGTCCATTCACAGTAAGATGGGGAAGGGTCTTGAGTCTGTTCACAGGCTCTCTGGGGTGAGGCGGCAGACCTCAGGTAAGAAGACGACAAGTCGTGGCTCAGCCGCAGAGGTGCAGGCCTTCCCAGCAGCACCGCGGTAGAAGGTAGCAATGGAGGCTTCCAACAGTGAGACCCCCGCCCAGGAGATCAAGAACACTCCTACGAGCTGTTGGTCACACAAAGTGCCTTTACAACCACCATGAACAATTGCTAAACTCTGAGTTAAGTGGTTCATAAATAACTATTAAGACTAAGATCTCTCTGTAGGGTGGGAATTTGCTTACCTGGACTAATTCACTTAGCATATCTACATTTCTAAAGATGGTAAACCAGAACTCTGGAATTCCTCTGGGGTTTGGCTCCTCTCCTGTTGCTGCTTCTTTTTCTGCTAGGACTACTTTATTTTTCATGTCTCCCTAAAAAAAAATAAATAAATAAAGATGCCAAATAGAACACGTACCACAAAGCACCACATTTACATTCAGTGACTTAACGCAAAATGCAAGTTTCAGAATCCTGCACAAACTTCTATCAAAAACTGTGTTCCCTGCATCCGCATCTCCAAGACCACCGTGTATGTAACACTTTTAAATGTTTTTAAGGAACAAAGCAATCAAAGCACTCCATTCAGACGTGACTCTGTGATATAATTTTAGAAGAGTGCCATCAACCTTGGGGAAGGTGCCAAGTGCCAGCTCTATGAGACGTCCATCTTGGGCCAGCCAGCCACCCAGCACCGGACAGAGACTCCAGTGCCCGGGCAACAAGGAACGACAGCAGCGTGTACGTCCAACCGTAAGGAGGGGGCTATAAACATCGGACAGAAACTGCACGCAGACATCAGGGAGGTGACCCGACAGCGCAGGCCACGGCAGAGGCGTCCTTCCCACACTGCAGCCCACGGAGGTCGGGCACGGGATGGCACCAGTGCAGGTGCAAACGCTTCATCACGGGGGACTCTTACGGAAATGATCAGAAGGGGCTTTTTAAATTAACAGAGGCAGATTGTTCATGAGAAATAAGGAAGTGATTCACAACTAGATCCATCCATAACCACAGCCTCAACTAGGCCAGGTTCCACAATATGTTTGAAAGATCAAAAACATATGGTTACTACAATGAACATACACTTCAAAAATTCCCTAAAAAGGAATCCTGATGGATAAAAAAGGTAAAAGCTACTTGTCTTCCAAACAAACTTCAAGTGGACAAAGTTACCCCGCAACATGTCGGAACTTTCTGTGGCGCTGGAATGGGACCTGTTGAAGGCTGTGAGCAGGTGATGAGAAGCTCCCAATCCAAAGTGGCTGGGTGCATCGTGGCGATTTCGTCACCACTGCTGGTCCTGGAGGAGGGTGGCCCGGACACCTACCACGCCCTCCTCACAACCCTGACCTCGCAGCAACTACCGACACAGGTATCCCCTCCCCTGTGGGACTTCGCTTTTGTCTCGATGTAAGACTTCTCCTGATGTTTTTGTTTCTGTTCATCCGATCCCACATCTCACTATCCTACGGCATGGAGCTGTTTAGACCACTGAGCAGGGAAAGCGTGTCTGGGTCACGGAATTAACGGATACTGGACCTGCCCGCCGCTCAGTAGTCTGATCACAAAGAAATCGGAACGGCCAACCCAAGGGGGAAACAGCACCTACTGTTAAGGAGCTCTTTCCTTTGTGACGTTGTAAGAGGCTTCTTACTTCTAACAGCACTGAAACAGCACAAGCTGCCATCGTTTGAACACGATACTCACAGCCAATTTATCCTCCTCCTCGTTGTCACTGTGCCACTCCGACTCCGCGTCCGTTGGCTCCACGTCCCCCGTGATGAACTCCCTTCTCTGAGTAAGAACGAGACCTTCTTAGAGTTAGGCTAAGTTAGTCAGAAGCTCAAGAGTTCAGTTTGTAAATAATGTCTGTGAAAACCAATGCTTTTATAACTTAAGATTCTACATTTTAGGGCTTAAAGGAGACCCGTTCAAGGACCCATCACTCCGTAAACGTGGGAGTCTTACGTGAAGAAAGCTCTGAAACCACGCAGGCAACACGGAGGGAGCTGCCCACCTTGTCGAAGAGGGGCTGGTACAGTGCGGCGTACTTCCTCTCCAGGTCGTGGACCTCCTCGTAGAACTTGGCTTCTATGTGGGCGCACCTCACCTGCAGTTGCTTCAGTGCGTTGATCCTTCTCTTCACGGCTTTCGGCAAACTGAAACAGGGAAGGAAAAGGAAAACATCCTTAGGCCTGCAAAGTAAGGCAGCGTGCTTTTCAATCTTCTTAAAATAAATTCAGGCTACCATAGAATTCACATCCTTACTACAGAAATGAGCTCCTAAACATCATTAGAAGGACGAACATCCCAACAGAAGGGGTGGGGGAGACGCTGACGGATAATCCACAAAAGAAAAAATACAAATAATCAAACATGGAAAGAAGGTTCAATCCCACAAAATATCTGAAAAAATGTTAATTTAAAAGAACTGCTGTCTGTTCCTTACCAAACTGGCAATTAAAAAGAACCTCCTGGGTTTGATGAGCCCGAGGGCACAGAAGTCCTCTAACCGACTCATCCACCTTAAAGGCAAAGCAGAACCTGAATGTTCCTTGGGTCCAGTAACTCTACTTCTAAGAACTTATGCTAAGGAAATAACCAAATACTTATGTGCCGATATGTCCACTGAGGCATTATTTGTGAAAGTGGAAAACTGGAAATAATGACAAGTTGTACAGGATTAAAACATAGCCTGTCCGTGATTTTGTTTTCAAGAATATTCCGCGCCAAGTGAAGGGTTCGTGGTGATGCACTAAGGGAAAAATCAGACACAATACAGACAAGTGGGGTCTGTTCCCTTCCAGGGTCAGATGACTTTGAGCTTCTTTGCCTTTTGATACTTCTCTATATTCTTTTATTTTTTTAAGGATTTTATTTATTTTATAGAGAGAGCGAGCGAGGGAGGAGCAGAGGGAGAAGGACAAGCAGACTCCGTGCTGAGCACAGAGCCTGACATGGGGCTCAATCCCACAACCCTAAGATCATGACCTGAGCTGAAATCAAGAGTTGGATGATCAACCCAGGCACCCCAGTACTTTTCTATATTCTAAAAATATTTTAGTTTTTAAGCATTACTTTTATAAATCAGAAAAAACAAAACCCTTTTTAACCCATCAAAATTCTATGTTTAACCTGAAGCTCTTGGTCACCATCTGGAACAAAGAGCAGATTTCTGGGCCTCATCACAGACCCATACAGCCCTCCCAGGCAGCGTCCACCTGGGCTGAGCCCTCGAGGTGGGGCTAGCAGTAGCCTGGGCACTCTACCCTTCCTCCAACAACTCATGGAGTCCTAGCTGCTCCTATGCACAGCACTGTTTAGAAAGTACTGGAAGAGCCTTAAATAGAGCCTTAAATCACAAAGGACCCCTGCCACCCTACCCATAGCCACCTCATGGTAAAGGTCCTCTACCAAGACTCCTAACTACAGTCCTGTCTCTAGGACTACTGCTGGCAGGAGAACAAGGAGGAAGCACAGTGAGGACCTAATAAAATGGCAGACATACAGAAACACCTGTATTTCTTTTCTGCATTAATCACACAGTTACAACTGTCTTTTATCTTTCTGTATCTTCCTAATAGAGTAAAAATAACAAATGATTTTAAGCAAACTGGACCCTGACATCCTACATCCAGCTGTCCTCCTCCCATCAGTTACAGTAACTCCACACTGTCCTGCCAGCAGGCACTTACCATGTAGTACGTCCAACATGGAACTGATTCTGTTCCATGAAGCCTTGTTCCTAGCCCCAGCATTCCCTCTCCATGAAACCCACCCCACTCACTCAGAGTCTAGCCAGAAAACTAGAGACCATTATCATCCTCCACTCTCCTACTCCCAGGCAGTACCACCAATCCACCTGCGGAGAGCCAGCAGGGAGCCAGCACCCCACCCTGAGCCTGGCCCGACGGCCCCCCGGCTAGGTAACCCCCCGCCCCCCACCGCACCTCCCACCACAGGCCTGCACCTCTACCACCTGCTGAGCCTAGGCGCTACTCTTTGGAATCCAGTGCCTGGTTCTCAGCACCCAAAGTCTGCTCAATGAGAAAGACACTTATTCCTAGTCTAAGGAACCAGGAAATCAGTCTTTTTCCCTTTGTTTCTTAAAGTTGTACCGAGTCCCATGCACAGCATACTTACGTCTCAATGTAACTTGAAGGAGTGTGGGAGACATTGTCAAGCCGTTCCTGTAAAGCTGCCAAAACTTGAGGATTCTGCATCACCTGATCAGTGAGCTTTTCTATCAAGAGGTAAAAACAAGGTCAAAACATTTCAAATATCCCTAACACAGAACAGCGAAGGGTAGAAAACCATCAGCACGTATCTACCCAGCTATGTTAATTCACTTTAATTTCTAAATGTAGCAAGTGGCTTCTTAAGTACATGTTTTAAAAATACTTGAAATTTAGGGCGCCTGGGTGGCTCAGTCGTTAAGCGTCTGCCTTCGGCTAAGGTCGTGATCCCAGGGTCCTGGGATCGAGTCCCGCACTGGGCTCCCTGCTCTGCGGGAAGCCTGCTTCTCCCTCTCCCACTCCCCCTGCTTGTGTTCCTGCTCTAGCTATCTGTCAAATAAATAAATAAAATCTTAAAAAAAACCTAAAAAACTTGAAATTTATTTCATTTTTTTAGATGGGGGGGGGCAGAGGGAGAGGAAGAGAGAATCTCAAGCAGACTCCCCGCCCAGCACAGAGCCTGACACAGGGTTCGATCACAGGACCCTGAGATCAAGACCTGAGCCAAAACCAAGAGTCGGACACTTAACCGACTAAGCCACCCAAGCACCCCTTCAAATGTACGTTCATGGCATTTGACCCGCTGCTACCCAGCTGAGCAGGCGGTCAGAAATCCACTGAAGGGCACCCAGCAAGTTCTGGTTCTTGCTTCAGCTGTTTAAGCCTCAAACCTCCCAAAGATGTCATCACCTCCCAGTTCAGGGGCCTATCTCCTGCCACCTCACCTTCTCTCCCCAAGACCTAAGGGGGCCCAGAAGGCAAGAGCAGGGACAAGGCGACTGTCCCTCAGAGGACATCGGCGCTTACTTGCGGCCTGGCTCACGTCCCAGGAAGCCCTACAAGCACCAGCTCCTGGTGCACCAGACATGCGAGCGTTCTGGCCTCCACCTTCACCTACCCTGCCCTTCTGCCCAACCCCCCCCCACACCGCACTCCCTCACTACCCCCTCCCAAAACTCACTGGCCTCCTCCCCGCACACTGCCCTGGTGGCTCACACACATCTGCACTGTTTCCCAACGAACGAACAAGACACTGAGGGGGAAGGAAGGTCTTTCACTCAACTATAACCAGGGAGTGGCCCAACAGAACACCTGCCCATGGCACAGACTCCGTGTTTGCTTAAGTGACGCGGGCTCGCTCCCGCTGGCCAGGAACCCTAATTTGGCACCCTCACCTGACTCCAAAGGTACCTGGAGCTCTGCTCACCTTTCTGTACGAAAGTCACAGGGGCAAGCAAAGGATATCAAGTAGGCAACTCAATTTTAACATTTTAATTATAAACAACTGCTAACATGAAGCACTGTGTGTATTTCATCTTTACACTCATGCATACGTACAACTGTGTATGTACACAATACGTATAAATACTACACCACACACAGACACACACCTCCTCTAGCTCTGGCCACCGAAAGGCCTAGAAACAATGACACCTAGCATCTATATTCTGGTTTTTAAATATCTCCCCCTACTAAAAGGAATAGGGCCCCTTGCAGAGATGGTAGACTCCAGGTCCAGAGCAAGAAAAGTTCAAGAAAAAATGTAGCTTAGCATCACAAAGCTACAAAGTGCTCAAAGCTCATGGGGACATAGCAAAAGGTCACAGAAGCCAGCCTGAAGAGACTGGCACTGGCCACGTGGGACAATTTGCACACCAAAGAGTACTGATGGCACCTGACAAAACACTGAAGGAGTAACAATCTAGGAAAGTGCAGGAACCCTGCAGTGGGGGCTGGGAGAGCAGGGAGGGAAAGGCCATCTCTGACAGATGTAATATGCAGAAGACCGCCAGACTTAGAAAAACGCCCTTGTGCAAACACCGATGTCATACCTGATTCTGCAAGGATCGTTATCACGACCCATGGAGAACAGGCTGTCCACAGGATGACCAACAGGTCACTTCCTGAAGAGACCCTCACAACGGGGAAGGCTGCCAGACATGACCTTCACCAAGTCCTCAATCTCAGAATCCCCGGCCACGGCCCCAGCGTGCTCTCCCTGCAGCAGGTCACCCATGTGGCAGTCTGAATCTGATGGGAAGGAAACAACCTGACCAACCCAGAGCGTGGCCTGCTTGTTCTACAAGACAGCCAGGGAGCAGCCTGCCGATACGTCATTGCAGAGAAGAATAAAAAGGTGGGAGGATGGCTCTAGAAGAAAGGAGACAGAACTAGATTCGGGACATCACCCCTGGCTGGTCCTGGACCTGGATGTGGGCTACGGCTAAAAGGAGCAGCCGAGAACAGCAAGGAAATAGCAACATGACTACATACTAGCTAAGTGTCATGTCAACGCCGCATTTCTTGGTTGTGGTCACGGCACTGGGATTAGGAGCATTCATCCTAGTTTTTAGGAAATTTACACGAAACTGTTTTAGGAGAAAAGAGTCAGGATACCCACAACTTGCTTTCAAACAGTTTAAGGGGAAAAAAGTATAGATATATAAATTTAAAAATGGAGGAAAAAATAACACATCTATGAATTGATGGACAAAATGATATGGAGTCTGGGGTTTGCTCCATAATGATCAGGGAAGAAGGACACAGACTAAGAAGACCAGTCACTGGCTGAGCCATGGCGTACTGAGTGGCAGCGGGCACAAGGAGGTGCATCGTGCTAGTCATCCTACTTCTGGAAAGCCTATCATAAAAGTCTTTAGACCAAGTACCAATTTCCACTTGAATGACTCTAACCTCCCCAAACCTTTGAAGCACAGTAATCCTTCACTTGTATGACTTATATTATCGCAAGAAATGGCTCAAGAGTGGAAGATGCTATGCTCCGCTCTGCATGCAAACTCTCCCATGGTTACCTTCCCCATGGGTGGTGAACTGACCTGTGTTACTTGCATTTTTAGCAGCCTCCAAGGCGTCTGAAGGAACACCATCTGAAAAACTAAGACAGTATGTTAAATAAGTATTACTACCAAGAAGTTCTAAAGACAAAGAGCACAAGAGCATTTTTCTTGTGTAACATATTAAGAGGCAGCTCTACAACGACTTCATATTTGGACAGAACTATGGACACACGGGTGTATCTATGAGATATGTTCCTGTTATTTAAAAAAAAAACAAATACAAAAAAACACCACCTACCACTTAACACACCCCCACCCCTTGCCATGTCCCATAGTTCTAATTTCCAACCCTGGCCAAAGCTTCTTAGTTTTCATTTCTACAGTTTCTTCCCCCCAAAAAACGTGCTCCCCACCCTCAAACTGAACCCACTAGCCAGCCAACTTGCATGCTACACTCTGGCCGGCTGCTAAAGGGATCAAGGAAGTGCCACCTTACCAAGTATTTAGGACACAAGGCCCACTGTGGCTCTGTAAGCTCACCACACAGTCTCTACAAACAATTCAACTTCACAAAAACAGGTATATCAGTTTTCAAAGATGCCTGGACATGGCTTCCCTCACCAAAATTAAACCACGTCAAACACTACACAAGACCAAACATAACCTTCAGGACGGGCCACAGAACAAACTCTTTCACGTGACCATCGAAGCTACCCAAGGTGAGGATGGTGTCAAGTCAATCCCAGGTCAATCCCAGGTCAATCACTTAATACCTGGAGGTATTAAGACCTGGAGAGCAACATGATCACTTCCCACGAGAGGTTTTTCAGTATCGATATCTGAGACACTTGCCATGTGTGAAGCCACCTCCTCCTAGGCTCAAACAGCAGCGGAGGGAGGAGCCCGCCGACCAGAGCTGCTAATGAACAGTCACTGACCAGCGGCCTGGCTCATGCGAATCAACTAAAACTTAAATCCCAATGAACAAAGTCCATTTTGGCTTACCTGTTATCTGCCATCTGAATGTTTTGATCTCCTACAAATTAAGAGAGTTTTAACAATTAACATCGCTAAATATTCACAAAGAACTTTCTAGGGTGCTTGTAGCAGTCAGTGGCTGTCTATGGGGGATGAGGGTCTACCAGGAGGAGCAAGAGGGAACTTTCTGGGGTGATGGAAATGTTTTACATCTTGAACGCGCTGTTGGTTTCTTGGATACATATATTTGTCAAATTCATCAAATCTTACTTAGGATCTATGCATTTTAGTGCACGCACATTTTACTCATTAAAAAAAAAAAAAACCCAAAAACTCTTTTTGGTGCTAAAATGACCAGAGTTCAGAGTAAGATTAATCAATTCTAATTTGCTTTCTCTAATAAGCTTCAGCAATAGGGACATATGTCTATGCTACTAGGCCAATTATTTTAGAACTATTCAAAGCATTTACTATTGCTTATATTGTCTTTCACACTCTAAGTCACAGAAAGATTTTTACTTTATTCTTATTTTTATATTTATTTATTTATTTAAAGATTTACTTACTTGACAGAGAGAGACTGAGAGAGCACAAGCAGGAGGAGTGTCAGGCAGAGGGAGAAGCAGGCTCCCTGCTGAGCAAGGAGCCCGACGTGGGACTCAATCCCAGTACCCTGAAATCATGACATGAGCCAAAGGCAGACGCCCTACCAACTGAACCACCCAGACGCCCCTAATATTTTCTTTTAAGTAGGCTCCACACTCAGCGTGGAGCTCAAGGCAGGGCTTGAACTCATGACCCCAAGATCAAGACCTAAGCTGAGACCAAGAGTCGGACACTTAACCAACTGAACCACCCAGGAGCCCCAGGAGGATTTTTAAACGTTACTGGTTTTGTATGTTCCATTACCAACACACTGAAGATGGTAATGCTTGTGCAAAAACATGATGTGAACACTCAGCACAACCCCGCTTTTACAAGACACGACAAAGAATTATCTCCAAATTAGGTGATTTTCTACCTACAAACATTAAAGCTAGGTTCTAGGACATTTACTCCTTAAAAAGAACTTGATATTAGTGAAATTTCAAAACCGTGACTAAATGCATAGCTGAACAGAGGTGGTGATGCTCCTTCATCTCAGACGTAGTAAACACACACCACAGCCTCTTCTCGAGAGCTATCCCAGGCCGACAACTTGTCAATGTTTTATCCTTTATTCTGAGCAAAGCTCAAACCCCTCCATCACAATGCTTCAGGGTGAAACAAAACAACAAAAACCTCTATATTTAAGAAAAACAGCTCCAACTGGAATTTATAATCTGCAATTGTTTTGTATTTAACTCAACTGCGCTTTTCTTTGGTGACTCTGTTCTTGCAGATGAAGCCCAGAAGGAGAGAAACAAGGTAACGAACGCTCTAGTGGCTGTGGCCACCCTCCACCTCGCACGCCCGGTCAGTGAGGGCTCTAGAAAATCATCAATGGTCCCCACCACCTGCTGCTGAGTCCCAAGTCCCTCCACAGAGAAACCTGAACCCCGAGCCTTTCTAGCCGTCTACCCCAACACTGACTCCCAGCTCCCGCTCCGCTGCGGGCGGCCGGAGCCACAGTATTCCCATGCTTCCCTTCTGCTCTCCCCCCACACTGATGGGACTTACAAGGCAGGGAAGACTTCACAATAACACCTGATGGCAACAGCCTAAGAGCTGACGTCCATACCTCCCAGTCACCAGCTGTGGAGTCCTGACGGCTTTCCCGACAGCACACCTTTGCTGATGTCCACGCGAACATCTTCGTTTGTGTGGTGGCCCAGCCCCCAGTTCCTTACTCACACAGCAAGAGGAGGATCGCCACAGCAGGGTTTCCGGGTTACAGAGTACGGACGGATACCCGCTGCGCCGTGACGCCAACTCTGATGTGCCTGCACCGGTGACAGACAGGTCAGATAGCGCCTCGTGTCGGCCACACGCACGCCAGCTGCTGGCGACAGCCTGCTCTTCAGAAGCCGCCGTCACGGCCAGTTCAGTGGACAGGCTCCGGTTTCCCTCCTCATCGATAACACCCGATCAAGCCACACACCTGAGTCTAACACCTTCTTGACTAGCAAGGGCTCCATGTGACAGGCACTCTCCCACATCTTCCACCCAACACCAACTCTGCCAGGGAGGCAACGTCCCCAGCATACGTATGGGAGAGGACACGGAGGCTGGTCAAGGCAAAACGCCTGGCCCAAGGTCATCTGCCTGCTATGATGTGGACTTGGCTTTCTGTCACCCTACGAGAAAGGAGACAGACCGAGGCAAGCCTGATGACCGGAAACAGAGCTGACTTCGGGAGAGCACAGGAAGTGTACTTCAGGGGCTACAGGGGAGTCCGCTGAAGGCTCAGGGTGGGGTGCTGTTCTGGGCAGAGTATGAAAGGGGAAAATCCAGTTAGGAGCCACGCGGCAAGTTCAACGGCTCAAAGGTGGGAAGAGATTCTCGGTGGACACTCACTGGCTGGAGACAGCTTCCATCTTCTGTCAGTCAAGCGTTCATGGGAAATCGGCCTGACAGTCCTCAAGTCCGCTGTTTTGACGGCGCAGGCGTGAGATTCTCCACTTTACACAGCCTTCAGTTCCATTTTAGATTCAAATCCTCTCAGATCTCCCCCTCTGATCCACATCTTTCACAGAAGGCCACGTTGATCAACCAATCTGTCTGGCTGTCTGGTTTAGTCAGAGATGTCCGTAGCTGTGAGTGGATGGTGCCCCTGAGAACTAACTGCAGGGACATCCTGAGATGTCTGTCCCTCACAGGAGGGAAATGGCAAGAGGGTATCAGGCCCCACTTGAACAACCAACAGTCAAAAAATGGGGAATCTCAGTCATGTGTCTCCCAGCTGAGCTTCAGGAGAAGTCTTGGTGCAGAAAAGAACTCTTGTTTGTACATATGTCTGGGAGGATCATACCCAGGGCCAAAAGTCCAATTAACGGCTACTGGCTGGAAAACCTCCTCGACCAGTTTCCCCAGCTGCCCATATTTAATAAGCTGAAAATGTCCCAGGTCCTGGGGGGCCTGGCTTATTTCAGCTCACAGTTTGATATTACCTTTTGTTATTTTTCATTCTTGCATTATTTCCCCCAATTTGTTAACATAAAAACAGCATTCTTCCCCTCCCTGCTGTGTAGGGCGAAGGCGCAGGACTGCGGTTTTGAAGACTACTACTGCGACTGTCTAGCTGGGCTTGTTGATATTCAAAAGCTCTAACAGAAGCAGTGAAGATCGGACCATGACCACAGATTCCAAGTTGCCTTTACAGGTTCTGCGACCCAACCCAAGAAGGGAACAAGGCTCAGGCAAATCCCTATCTACTATGGGGTATTCGCGACATCCACCCAAAGTGCTATCCATCCCTGTTACCATGTGCTATTTTAGGACAGTAGGAGAAAACCCCAGATTGGACACAGGGGCAGTAGGTGGAAGGGTTTTCCTGGTTTCAGCAGCAGGAATGAGGGCAACAACTTCACAGCATCCTTTCCAAGGGGAATGTGGAGTGTATGTTTCTGCCACATAGAAAGAAATAACTAGTGTTTTCTAAAGACAGGACATTAGGTAGACCCCTTTGCCCAGATTTTTTTCCCCTGGAATGAAAAAGAGGACCTCATGATCAAAAACAGTCATTTACCCTGAAACAAATAATACATTATATGTTAATAAAAAACAAACAAACAAACAAAAAGTCATTTACACACAATATGCAGTAACTGGTGCTTTTAGCATCATGGAAGTGGTTATAGGAATGTCTTAAATTTCAATATATTTGGATTAACAAATGAGTCTGGTGGCTGTGGGTGAGGTTCCAATGGAGATCTGGGGATCGTCCAGGGAGAAGGTATGTTGAATTAAGTTCCCAGCATTCACTAGATTTCTGAGCAATTCCCCAGAGGCACCACTGAAAGGAAGCACGTCGCTCCCTCCTCCCAGTACCCTATCACGGAGATACATCAACAGAGGAGACCTCGTGGTCTCGCAGACCCCAGTGGGGAGTGTACTCGTGATCATGAGTCCTGCACCACTGGGGTCACAAATGCTTACCAGGAGGCAGCCTCGGCTTCTGCCGGTCCTGTCACTGTCTGTGAAACACAGAGAAAGGTCTTGGGTAGATGCACAGACTTGAGTGAGGGTATTCCTTTATGGGTGAGGCGCACCCAACGGAAGGCTTTCATGTCTGGTGCCAGGGACTATGTACGGCTTCAAAGGCACCAGAGGAAAGCCCTGTTATCTCTGCTAGAAAGCTTCTGCCATCCTTCTAAGGATAATGGCCAGGCCACCAGTTGGGGCTTTAGTGTTAACTCCAGTGCAAATCCAACAATGGGTAGGGCTGGTGGAATCAAAAAGTGTTTGCAGAGTGGGAACAAAGGAGTGCATTACCGGCAAACCAAGGAGTGGCAAGGAGGCCAGCAAAGGGACAATTACAACTTTAGACAGCATGACTCGGTTGCTGAGCAACACCAAATTCCGTGAAGGGGGAGGTTCTACAGGCCTGGCCCCAGTATCTTGGGAAGACTGTCTACTTCCAATGTCATGTATTTCAGTCCTTAAAAATTTTTAGCTTTACGCTACCAGTTGGGGTGCAGGTCCTCTCAGGTTTTGGGGCCTTTTTAGATGGCACACATGAATCCAGGAGTCTGTCTCCGGGAACCTGATGGCACCGGGGTTCCTCAGTAACACCTGGTAGGCGCCCTTTCAACAAGGCTGGAGTGAATCTTTATGGAGATGTCTCTTCCAGCAGATTAACTCTCCTGGCTGCAAAGTGTGATGTCTGACGTCTTTTGTCTCTTGGGAGCTCACTGTGGAAAGATTGTTCTACCCTACCACAGCGTGATTATTCTCAATGGATTTAATTAGACCCTTGCAATACTCAAGTATGTACCAGTTTTTCAGTTGTGGGTCAAAGGAAGCAGGAGCTAAATGCATTAGCTGCCCTGTAATTATTTCAAAAGGTGAGAGTTTATGAATACTGAATGGAGTAGATTAAAGATTTAAAAGAACCAACCGCAGTACTTTTTGGCCAACGTATTGGAGGGTTTCAACTAATTTAGTAAACTAGATCTTTATAATTCTCTTTGAACATCGGTCCAGTCCTGAAGTCTGAGGATAAAGAGTGGAAATGCTGCAGAACTGGTCAGATGGCACACACTCACTCGTCCAAGGACTCACTGGCCAGTGAAGTGGGTCCCCTGGTCACCACGGTACTCCCCAAGTGGGAAAAGCCTTTGCTCAAAGGACTTTAGCTAAGGAAGAGGCAGTGACCTTTCTAGACGGAAACACTCCAGTCCAATGTGAAAAGATGCAAATTATCACTAGAACATCTTTCTATCCGTGAGATGAGGCAAATGTCTGAAATTCATCGGCCAGGCCTCAAACGGTCCACTGTGTAAATGCCAGTGTCCCGGGGCCAGCTCAGCTCAGGTGAACAAGCAGGACAGCAATTTTTGTGGCCTTGCTGTTTTCCACCAACACTGATCCATAAACGTTATCATTTCTCAGGGGACCAACGGTTTAATTCAGGCATAGTGGTCAATAAGGAAAGCTTTAGATTTTCTGGAAGGAGCAACTTATTACTAGGTCCAAAGCAGAGTCCCTGTTCTTTGTGGTCCCAACAGCCTTCTGATTTCCAACTCTGCTTTTCTCTTGCACAGGCCAGCTGCTGCCCTTCCCTGGTTAGCCCCATAGGTCCTCGCCGGGGGAGTCTTCTGGGCCACGACAGAGGTTTGGTCAACGGATCTCCTAAGGGCAGCATTTCTTACAGGGGCATCCGCGAGGTAGATTCCTTTGGTTTCCACTGAATCAGACTCGCAACAGTTAGAGCTGCTGGTGGCATCCTGGCATCCAACAGATTTGGGGCATAGGAGCCATCTTACTTTCACTTCCACTGGAAGGGAGGAAGCCCTGCTGTTTCCCCTAACATTCCAAAGTCATGGGCCACTCCAAAGGCATACTGGCAATCAGTATCAATGTTTGTGGTCTTGCTTTTGGCTAAAAGGCACGCTCAAGTGAGGGCATCTATTTCAGCTGGTCTGAGCTGAAGCAGCCAAAGGTAAGGGTCCAGCCTCGATAACCTCCAAACCGTCATCACACACCCAGCACGGACTCACCACTGCCACAGTTCAGGCAAGAGTCTGTCCGCCAGGAAAGATCAGTGTGTGTCAGAGGGGTTTCTTATAAGACCTCACAAGAGGTTAACAGTTGATCTGCGAAAGTCAGACGGTCATGGGGAGTTCTATCAGTGGAAGAGGGAAGAAGGTAGCAGGGCTGAGACTGTTACAGTGAATGAGAGTGATGGGGGGGGTCAGTAAGAGGACTTGGCAGGAGGAAACAGCTTGCTGAAAGGTACTGGGCGTGGCGTGACTCAAGAGAGCCTCTAAAGCCTTGACGCATCAAGAGGGTTGAGGAAGATCCCCTAGCTCTTCAGTAGCTTTCACTAAGGGTGCTGGCAGGCAGAGCTCTAAGGCAGGGGATGTATCCTCAGGCAGTGGATCTAACTATTGGCCAGAATAACCTAGGGGTCTGTGATAGCCCCATGTTTTGGGATAAGTAGTCTGAGGGCATTCCCTTCCTTCTCATCTACAAAAGAGAAAAGGGCAGCTGATAATCTGGGTGTCTGAGGGTAGGTGGACTTACTACCTTCCTTCAAAGTCTTAAAGGAGAAGTTATATTGGTCATCCCAAACAATGGGATCCGGTTTGGTGTTCTTTTGTATGGCACAAAGGGGCTCAGCCATTAAGAGGTTTGGAATCCAACTGTGACCCAGCCCAAGAAAACCCTGTAATTCACATTTGATTTTGAGGTACAGAAAGTTTAAAATGCCTTGCAGTCTTTCAGCATCTAGGAGCAGTCCCTGTTCCGAGATTAAATTGTCCTAAATCTCGGACCAGAGGTTTGAACAAATAGCAATTTTTTTGTTTAAGACCTTGTGTTGAACAAGGTCTTTTTGAGAGCAGCCTTTTGGAAGGCAAGCAAAGAAGGAAATCATCTACATATCTGTAGTAAGATGAAACCTCTAAAGAAGCCTATGTTATTTAAGTCAGCTGCTATAACCTATGTGAAGAAAGAACTCTCAGTAAAGCCTTGAGGCATGACTATCTGTGTGTATTCTCATCCTTCCCAGGTAAAGGCAAAAGGGCTATTATATTTTTATATACACTTCTATCAAAAGGAATACTAAAAAAATGCACTGCATAAGTTAACTACAGTAAAAAAACAACAACAACAACAAACACCTCCAGTAGGGCTGGATACCAATAGTGTGTACGGATTAGAGACAAAAGGGTGGAGGAATTACAGTGTTTACTGCCTTAACATGCCGGACCAATCTCCATCCTTGGGCATGGGAATTTTTATGGGTAAAATAGGGATATTTCAAGGACTACTACAAAGGATAAGAGTCCTTATCGTCTTCTAGGATAGGCCTTACGTCCTGATAAGTCCTCTTATTATTTACAGGGTACTGATTTATTTTTGGGAGAGGTTCTGAGGGATCAATCTGGATATTAATAGGAGGGGCACTATGAATTCTGCCTCAGTCTGTTGAGGATTTTGCCCAAAGAGTGGGGGTACTAGGTTTAATAGTGGGGATGAGACCAAAGTTTGGTCTTCTTTGGTCTGCAGAGTGCAATAAATGGGCTTGAATGTTCCTGAGTATTGAATTTGAAATCAAGGAATATTTTCCCTTTGGGAAAGAAAAAAAATGCAATGTATTTCCCTGGGAAATCTCATCCTAGATTAAATGTATGTTAGCCAAATCGCTGAGGAGAAATGGTTGGTAGTCTTGCAAAGGTCCCAGATAAAAGGATATGGGCTGAGAAACAGGGACATGTTGTAGTTTATCAGAGACCCCCTCTATCTGCACATATGTACTACTCCAAAGAAGGGACAATTTGGGGTAGAGCACCGATAGAATAGTTCCTGTGTTAAGTGAAACTGTGAGAAAATTCATCCCTGATCTGGAGAGTAGTCTCCCCATCCTAAATAATTCCCCTCCCACAAGGCTGGGGAATAGTCCCCGTGTACCCTCGGGGTCCCATCACTGGGGTGGGTTTAGCCATTGCCTCTTAGGGGGTTGCAACTGCTTGGACTTCAATTTATAGTGAGCCTTTTTCCAGTGGGCAGACTGTCTGCAATAATGGCATGGTCCCGTAGGACACACCTGCTCTGCGGTCTCCATCTGTGGGAGGCTCAATGCCGTCCCATATAGGTTACTCTGACTAACGGTTTTAAGTCCCATTTACAACCATAGAATCAAACCCCACCGGGGTGGACTCAACATCTATGGGAAGCCTGGATTTTTCCTTGAAAACAACTTAGAGTCATGGACAGTCATATAACAGTCACAGACAGATTCAGCAGGCTTTTGGGTGAGTGCCTGAATCTTGTTCTAGTCCACGGGCTTGGGGAAAGCCCTTGGGATGACTTCATGCAGGCTTTTGGCCATGCTGCCAGCGTGGTCATACAAAAGGGCTGGTGGCTGGTCTAGTTTAAACCCCAGAGATTATTTTCATCCAGCGCTGGGCCTGACCTTCTCCAACAACCACGTGGACTAACTGACAGAGATTGGAGACCAGGCTGGTAAATCAGGGTTACAATATTAAATTCCTCCACCCATCTACGAAGACCCTCAGTTACCTTGGGGAGGTACTTAATTACAGCCCTAAACTCAACTTTTGTCCATGGGGTGTAGGCACTTTGGGGTGGTTTAGCAGCATCCTCAGAAGATCTAATTTTGAAAGGAAAGGTTTTAATGGGTTAAAGTTGATGAGGTTTCAGTGAAAGGAAGCTCAGATAGAGGGGAGGGGTACGGAGGCCACGAGGGATATGGAAGGAGGTGGGGAAGTGAGGGTAAGAGGGAACCTTGGCTAGTGCCAAGAAAGAGGCCTCTGACACTTTATTTTTATCCATCTTTAGTTATTTATTTGCTTCAGTCAGTTTGGAAACAATATTTTGTAAGGAGGCAATTTTCGAATCCTGAACATGTTTAGAAACCTCCAGATACCAATGAAAATAACTATCCTACTTGGACTGTTTAATTTTGTAGCCATGGTCTTCTAACTTAGTTGGGAGAAAGAGAAGTCTCAAAAGACTAAAGGTTCCCCAAAATGGCCATCAGAGCCCTCAGTTACCCCTCTTAGTAAGACTGATCCACATAGGTAAAAACAGGCATGAGGGAAGACCATCATTTTTTAACATAAAACTGGTCAGGGTTCCTGAAAGGGGGACACCCTTAGAACATTTAGATGACTGGGATCCCATTATCAGATTAAGAACAAAAGAGGGCTGACAAATCTTGAATGAAGTCTGAGGGTTCAACCAAAAAAAGGGAGAGCTAGATAACGGAGAGACTTACCAAACTGAAAGTTATGGTGACTCGCGGAAGCGAAGAGCACAAAGGGCTCAGATGTGGGTACCTTGCTCGATTCTGGGGGTCGTCACTCCTCAGTGGCTGGCTCCTTCAGATCCCACTCCTGACACCATGTAATGTCAACCTAAAAGAAAAGAGGTAAACTGAGGCAAGGTCGAGTTACCAGACCTTGAGTTTCTGTGGGAATAGTAGAGGAGCTGTGATTTGGGACACGCAAACTGCAGTGAGCTACAGAGTGAGCTACAGAACTACTTTGTGGGAAGAGTACAAAAGGGAAAAATCCAGTAAAAATGTCACCCAGTGAGTCCACTGGCTCAAAGATAAGAAGGAGAGATTCTTGGCAGGTGCTCACTAATTGTAAAGTAAGTTCTGATCTTCTGGAAATAAGGATTTGTGGGAAATCAGTCTCAGTCTTATTTTTCTGAAAGCGAGTGCATGAGATTCTCCATTTCATTTCCTTTGGTCCCATTTTAGATTAAAATCCTCGCACATTTCAGATCCAGACCCTCCTGACCTTTCCCTACCACCACCAACCACTTCACTTCCTGCTGCCACTTCCACCTGCTTAACTCAAGATGCCTGCAGCTGTCCTGGGCACAGACGATGATCAACAGCTCGGTCAGAGTCAGGACCCTGCAGTGCAGCAGCATTCCCGAGAAGGACGCGGTCTAGAAAAATGGAGTAACGATGCTCTTCCTATGCTGTGCACTATGTAGTCCCAGGGCTCTAAGCAGCATCCAGCACAATGGCCGTTGAGTGAACACACGCCCCACTGCGGGACACAGGCCAAAGAGCTTCACCTTCCCGTGGAATGACGCCACTCCAAAGTAACAGATTCCCTTCACACAACGATCCACTTTATTTCCAACTATGTGAAGCCATGCACTATTTAACACTATTTCTGGTGACGTGATGACAAAGCAGTTAAGTTAAACCCGACACAACACTTGTGAAAACAAGACAAAGTGCTCAGTCAAGGACAGGAGAAGGCTTGCTTACACAACAGGAAAGAGCAAACCCAGGACTCAACATCTAGAACACAGAAGACACACAGTGACCTGGTTCTGAGGCCTACCCCTGCCGTCTCCTGGCTGTGAAACCGGGGCTCCGACACCCACAAACTATACGGGGCCTCCCGAGGGGCTGCTGTGACGACAGAACGATGCGGGCGAGGCTTCCGTAACTGCAACACACTTACACACTGCCCTGCTGCTTGTCAGAGAGCAGCAAATCCAGTTCCTCTCAACAGTTCTGCTTTATATAAGGAATAATAATCTAGAGTTGGTGACATTATAAACGAGCTAGAGTTCCATTTGTCAATTTTCATGTTTAGCAATCCCGACTAGTTCAAATAGAAAGTCACAAGGAACTACCAAATTTGCAGGTTTGAGAAATACAACCATCCATTCATTTTAAATGTTGGTATGCTGAAGCCTCATCTGAAGGTCTCCTTCACCTAAAAGGCAATCATATTAAAATATGAACAGGTCACCAAGGTAAAGAATATTCAAAAATATAAAAAAATAGAGCAGTTCAGGTCCTTCCCAGGACTAACAACTTTAACTGAGTCTATAATTCTAAATTTGGATTGGCATGCAAATTTCCATGATTATACAAATAAATGTTTTGCTTTTATTTATTTATTTAAGATACCTCACAACCCTACTTATGGATTTTTAACCCAAACAAAAAAGTTGTTTTCATGGGGAAAAATTTTTAGTTTTTGTGGCAAATTATCCACTATAACTAAATTCCTAATTTAAGAAACATTCTATAGGGGCGCCTGGGTGGCTCAGTCAGTTAAGCATCCAACTTCTGATCTCAGCTCAGGTCATGATCTCAGGGTCAAGAGTTCAAGCCCCGGGTTGGGCTCCATGCTGGGTGTGGAGCCTACTTAAAACACACACACACACACACACACACACACAAAACAACAACACTTAGTCTATAGCTAGAGTAAGCATACAGTTTCAAACTGGGCCATTTCTAAGAGACTAAGTAGGAGTAAGCTGGGGAACGTGGTCATCCTTCACATAACCAAAATTTTCATACGTTATCTACCTTTAGTCAAAGGTCCTCAATATCTTCCCATGAAATAACTGAATAGCTAAAATTAAGTTAAATGTAACCCAATGCCTCTGTAAGACTTCAGAATTCCATTACAGTCTATCATTTTTATTCAATGAGGGTGGTGTTAATGACATGGTTCACATAAAAGTCTAAGGGATGGTGATCCTACCCTATGAACCTAAGATGGAGTCTGATCAGCCCTGGCATACAGGTCCAAGTCCTCCAGGAGTACGGGATCCTGTTTTAGCTTAAGACCACATCACAAAGGAGAAAAGAACCATCTAGTCTAAGAAGGAATCAGGATACCCCCTGCAAGAAATCCCCATGTTTCCACTCACAAAACCTGGCCAATATATGAAGCCCTGGGACAGTCCAGATCTCATTTATATTGCCCGGACAGGTAGATTTTTTAATCTAGCCTATCATTATGTTCCTTAGCATTAGAGGGTAATTGTGTTGGATCCAATATGCAAGTAAGCAAGCAAAAACATGTCTAAAGTAAACAACCAAATAACTTATGTAAGTTTCTAAACTAATGTAAAGTGTCCTTGTTAACTATGTTTGTACTCTTAGCAAAGAGTGCCCAGGTCCTAAGCTCCTAAAGATAGTCTTGAAATTGGATTCAAACTAATTTCGATCGTATATGATAATTGATAATCTAATACATAAGTTTTTCCTTTCTCTTTGGACATTTATAAAATTTTTTAATTAAAAAATCATATGTAGGGGTGCCTGGGTGGCTGTTGGCTGAGTGTCCGACTCTTGGTTTTGGCTCAGGTCATGATCTCTTGGGCAGTGGATGGAGTGCACATCAGGAGGCAGTCTGAAGATTCTCTCTCTCTCTGCCCGCCCCCCACTTGCACGGGCAGGCTCTCTCCCAAATAAATCTTTAAAAAAAAGAAAAATCACACGTATATGTTTACAGATGCACTAATTGGCGAATAGTTCATTACTACATGTAGGTGTTAGATAAGGGTGATCGTTACTTTTGCATGTTTTAAACTTTCCATTATCATGTTCAAAAAAAAAAAAAAGGATGGGTAAACAATGCAAGTTTCCCACTGAAGAACAAGTTCCATGAGGGCAGGGAGCTGTCTACTTGCTCAACGCAGCAATCCCTGGAGCCAGCACAGGACTTGGCAGGACCCAGCGCCAGGCAGTCTCTGCTCTCCTCACTCACTGCTGTTGGGTCACAGCCCGCCCCTGCGCTGCCTGCGCACACCATGGCATCAGGGACTCCACACACACCTTAGGCTCTCCCACGGAGTTTGTGAACACACAGAGCAAGTTCAGTCTGCTTACAAGATCTAACTGCCACCAGGCAACAGTGGACCATCTCTTCAGAAACTTGCAGGAGACCAAGCCCTCAGTTTTCCGGAAGAAAATAAAAAATGTATTTCCTTTCCTTAACCAAACACTCTTATTTTTACTCAGGGCAAAGTGGCTCTTCATTGCTACATCTCCAATTTCCTCTTCCACTCTCTCTTCTCTGCAATTCACTAGTATATGACTAAATGAGGCAAACATTTCAAAATTTCCCTAACTCCAGTATTTAAAAGTCTTGTCACTCTGTAAGGTCTTCCCTCTTCACCTTATTTAAAAATCACAACTGCAGTGCCTGGGTGGCTCAGTCGGTTAAGGGTCTGCCTTCGGCTCAGGTCATGATCTCAGGGTCCTGAGATCGAGCCCCATATCGGGCTCCACACTCAGCTTGGAGTCTGCTTAAGATTCTCTCTCTCTCCCTCTGCCCCTGCCCCCTGCTCCCTCTTTCTAAATAAAATCTTTAAAAAAAAGAATCACAACCACCCAAGTCCCTACTCCTCTACTTTTCTTCTCAAAAGCACCTACCACCATCCAACTTGTTTATCTGTCTCCCACTATGAAAATATATGAAGGCAAGGCCCTTTGTTTTGTTCAGAGCGATACCCCAGTACCTAGAACTATGCCGAGCACAGAGAGGCTCATGAAGGAATGAATGAATAGATACAAGGCACTGAAAACTATTTTCCTACATGTACGCAATATTTTAAAGTGTAATACTTACAACTGCATTCTTACAACCTTTGTACGTAAATGTTTGAGGTGTACAGTCGATCTCTCTACCACAAAACTGATGGAAATCATCTCCTCTTGTTTGAAACAGTCTTTTGGATAATATTAAAATGCACAGTACATGAAGTCATGAACCCAGACTGGAAGCACATTTAGTTTCAGCAGCTGGCAGAGTACACTTCTAAGAGGAAATTTAAGGCAACACAGTGAGTAGTCAAGATCAAGAAATTTAAGTCACGAAGTGCTCTCTTATAGTTTCCTTACTACAAAAACACACTGCCTCTCCTGCTAGTAAATACTCATGAAATTTAAAATAAAATGGCAGGGGCGCCTAGGTGGCTCAGTTGGTTAAAGAACTAACTGCCTTCGGCTCAGGTCATGATCCTGGACTCCCTGGATCGAGTCCCGCATTGGGCTCCCTGCTCAGCGGGGAGTCTGTTTCTCCCTCTGACCCTCCCCCCTCTCATGCTCTCTCTCATTCTCTCTCTCACAAATAAATAGAATCTTTTCAAAAAATTAAATTAAATTAAATGGCAAAGGAAAGCAGCCCTGCCTTCTCTGAAGAGGACTGGGCAGAAAACCAATGGCTGTCAAATGAAAACAAATCTATGTCATCTACTACTACAATCTACTTCTTAAAAATTTCCTAGCAGTGGAACACAAAAAATTCTTCACTGCGTATTGATAAGGGTCTCCCACGGGATAAGGACAAATTCCCCACCTGCAGTTTGGGGACACAAGTACTTGCTAAAAGAGGAGAGATCACCCAAAGTAAGGGAAGGCCGGATGACAGCGACTTCCTGTGAAGACCCTGCTCTAGCCACTTGTAAAACCTCCCAGTGGCGGAATGGTCAAGCTAGGTAATCACCACCCTTTCACCGTGGATGCCTAAACACATTTCCACTTCAAGTAAGCACCTCTTAGCAATTTCAGACCAAACGCCCCACAAACTCCTCACTGCTGCCTCATCATTCACACCCGGCCGTCAGGGCCAGTGCTGGATGCCAGCAATATGGGGTTCTGCCTATTTCACATAGCTGGTGGCCGTAGGCCTTGGGGAATTTACATCACCCTCCTGCCCACAGATACTACATACTATTGTTCCAAAACAAACCAAACAAATTTAGATTCTCTGGCAAAATTTCTGGCAATACAACATAAGCTTCTGAAAACAGTTTTAAAACATTTTAAAACTGTGGACAACAAATAGAAAGCAAGAAAAAAACTCTAAAGATAAGTAATTCTACACTCTATTATGCCATTTATACATTCCCATTTGCGGTCACCTCCGCTACTAAAAGACTTACCATCAACCACTCAAGAAAAGAGAAACGTTGAAGACGTCAATCACAACACTGGCTGGTCAGCACTGCAGATACAGGAAACCGATACGCTCCCAGCACCAAGGGGCTGCTAAAACCCTGACCGGCTAACCGAAACACTGTCATTAGAGATTCAGATACAAATCCACACACTGTAATGACAAACACACCCCAATTCTGTGTACTTCATCTCTAAAGAATTATGAACTCCCTCATACAGATAAAAATCTCTACACTCGGGGCGCCTGGGTGGCTCAGTCGTTAAGCGTCTGCCTTCGGCTCAGGTCATGATCCCAGGGTCCTGGGATGGAGCCCCGCATCGGGCTCCCTGCTCCGCGGGAAGCCTGCTTCTCCCTCTCCCACTCCCCCTGCTTGTGTTCCCTCTCTCGCTGTGTCTCTCTCTGTCAAATAAATAAATAAAATCAAAAAAAAAATCTCTACACTCAAAACACCAGAAGAGTCTGGTAATCCACACGGCCGATCCACACAACTAAAAAAATGTCTGTACATATTTAGAGGACAATAATCCTAAAGCAGAACTAAACTTTTCAGGATTCAGTTTACTGAACTAATTTAATGATTAAATTAGCTAAAGTAAAGAATCCAATCTCTCCAATCATTATTCTATAATCGTTTTGAAAAATAATGCAAAATTCAGGAATGCATTTAGATGTTATTTTATGACACAGAGGTACAAATAACTGCAGTATCACTGGTAAACCAGGAAAAAAAAGACTGCAAATATATGTGTAACGACAGGTATTTCGGACAGCGCTATGCTGTTGGAATAACTACTGTTTTATATAAATAACTATTTCGAAAACAATTTTCATCATACCAGAAGAAGCAGCCTTAAAATTCTAGTTAAAATGTCCCCTAAGTGGGACGCCTGTGTGGCTCAGTCGGTTACGCCGCTGCCTTGGGCTCAGGTCATGATCCCAGGGGTCCCTCTGGGATCAGCGGGGAGCCTGCTTCTCCCTCTGCCTGCCGCTCCCCCTGCTTGTGCTCTCTCTCTGACAAATAAATAAAACCTTAAAAATAAATAAAATGTTCCTAAATAATCTGCCAATCTGTCTACTTTATCTACAAAATGAGTCCCTTCTGTCACCACGATGTTGTAAGAAATTAAACTCTGCCAACCGTATTTCTATTGACCAAAAAGGTCTTATCTTCCACTGATCCTCTGAAATCTCGCACTAGGATCGTTTACCTCAAAAGATGAAAGAAAACAATTCCTTATCCCGAAACAAGTAAACAAGCAGCTAGTAAGCGGAGCAACTTCGCGCGCCCGGGTGTCACCTCCCTGGCATCGGCACACGTCGCCCTCCTGCCGCCAGCCGGCTTTCGCTCAAGCTCCCCGGACATGTGCAGGTTACCTCCTGCACCAGCCATCACTCGCCGCAGGCTGGAACAAGTTCCAGACCCTACTGGGGGAAGTTTAGCGATCGGTAAGGATCCCGGAAGTCTGAGCGGGAAGCGACTGCCGGGCTCAAAGCCCCGGGCGGGACCCCAGCTGGGCTCCGCAGAACTTCTTCCTCCCCCTCTGCAGGAGCAGGAACGCCGGGTCAGGTCCGAGCCGCCTGCGCCTTCGAGCAAGCTGTACCGCCTCGGACGGACGCGGTCACGGGCCGGCAGCGCCCTGGGCCCCCCGCGCAGTGGGCCGGGAGGACACCAGCTACCGGGTCATTACGAAACCAGAGCGCACGTGCGAAGCGGCGAGCCGCGCCCCCGCGCTGCAGCCCCGGCCCGCGTCCGTCCTTCCGCCGCACAGCCGGCACTGCGGGGAGGCGGCGCGGGACCCACGACTCCTGACTCCCGGAGCCGAGCACAGCGCACACCCGCAGCAGCACGTCCCGGGGACACCACCCTCCCCCAGCCCGGGCAGACGGCCCGCGGGCGCGGACGGGCGGGTCTTATCGCGACCACACGGTCCTCCGCTGGCACGCGGCGGGCGCGCTCAGAAAAGCGAGCCCCGGGCGGACGGCGGCTCGGTAGTCCGGTGAAAACGCACCGCCGTGGGCGCCGCCGCCGTCTCTGAGCTCAAAGACGAACATGGAACTTTCCGGCTCCATCCCCGTCCCGGTCCCGCAGGGCGGCTTCCCCGCAGGCACAACCCCGCGCCCCGAAAACAAAGGGGCCCGCGGCCGCCGCTCCCCTCGGGGTCACGGCCAGCCGGGCAGACCGCCACGCGGAAACAAAGCGCCTGCTGACCTTCAGGGCCGCGCCGGGGAGGGGGGCGGGGCGGCGGGTCACCCACGGCCGCCCTCTCCCCGCCGCCCGCCGCCGCCCGCCACCCCGGCCTCCCCGCCGGCCTCCCCGCCAGCCCGGCTGCCGCCCCGCCCCTGCCGCCGAGGCCTGCTCCCACGGCGGCCCCGGGCCTCGCGCCCGCCGCCCTGGGCCCCCGCTGCCCCGGCTCCGGCCCCTCGCCGGCCGCCCCAGCGCACCGTTACCCGGTCAGGCGCCTCGCGTCCACTCCTCACGCCTCCTGCGGCTGCAGCAGTGGCGGCGGCAGTGGCCTCACTCGCTCCAGGGGCTGCGCCGCCGTGGCCGCCAACAACAGCGCCTTCCATTGGCCGAGGCCCCTGGCCCCGCCCTCCATAAGCAAGACGGGCTGTGGTTGGGCGGTCTCGGCGCAAGTCAAATACGCTCCGGCGCCGCCGGCGACGACCAGTCAGAGGCCGCGATGGTGGGGGACGTCACGCTGCGTCGCGCTCAGACCCTCGAGCCGCATGCAAATACGGGCGTGTGACGTCTGCGGCAGCGCGCGCCCGCGTTCCTTCCGCCCCTTTAAGGGGCCGGGGCGCGCGGAGGACACGTGGAGGGCACCTGCCGCCGCCCGCCTCCCGGCGCCCGCCGTCTGACCGCCCCCTCCCGAGCCCGCGGTGCTCTTCCAGTTCGGTGCCATCTGCAATAACGCGCGCGCGGACCCCGCAGACCTCCGGCGACCCCACCGCCCATGCCTCTGCCGTCCTCAAATCCCGGAGTTCTGCCTATGGGCTTCGCACTCGGTCCCGCCTTCTCGCGCACCCGCGTCCGCGCACGCCGGGCTCTCAGCCTGGCTCGGGCCTGGGCAGACCCCCTCCCCCGCCGCACCCATGAGGCCCAGAGGTGCGGGCCCTGCCGCCGGGCTGGGGTACCAACCACAGCCTCATCACATCACAGCTCGTAGAAAGGCGTTGAATTAACTGGAGCAAGATGACAGTTGGGTTGGAAAGCCATGCGCCCCAGGGCCGGGTCTCCTGAGGTTCTTCATTTCTGGGCTGCATCTGCAGTTGGGAGGGTGTTTCGTGATTTTTGTCTGTTTTTTCAGAAATGGTGCCTGGGTCAGCAGTCCCCATGGGCAGGCGGTCGTGGCGCACTGTGAACCTGGGGTCACTTCAACTGAGTTGCCGGGAAAGAGGGCCAGGGGTGCCCAAAGCCTTTCTGTTTGTAACACGTTGAGAATGCGGTTTTATTTTCCTGTGGCTGCCACACCGCGAAGTGCCACCAACCGAGGTGCTTAGAAAACACAACAGAAACTATGTTCTCGTGGTTCTGGAGGCCAGAAGGCAGAAATCCAGGTGCCACAGGGCTGGGCTCCTCTGAAGACTCCAGGGAAGGGTCCTTCCTTGCCTCTTCCAGTTTCTGGGGCCCCAGGCCGTCTTGGGCTGCAGCCACGTTCCCCACCACCACCCCGCCCCCAGTCTTTGTCTCCATCTTCACTTGGCCTCTCTTGTGGTCACTACATTAGCACTACCGTAGTGGCCTCATTTTAACTCAATCACATGTGCAGAGAACCTTTCTCCACGTGTCATGTGCACAGGTAACCAGGAGCTGGGGCTGAAGCTCTTAGGGCCTGCCCTCTGGCTCAGCACACAGCGAGGTGTGCCCCGTTAGTCATCCTGGCCAGCAGGCTGTGCGGTGGAGAGCAGGAGTAAAAGGGCAGGTGTTCTGGGTCAAACCCCTGGGGCCAAATCCCTGACCTTCCCAAATCTAGCTGGGTGTCCCTGACAGCCTGTGGCTCAGTTTCTCCATCTGTCAATCATGGGCACTTGTAGTCCCCATTTCACAGGTTTGGTGGAGAGTTAGAACAACACTGGCGAACAGAACAGCCTGATGTGGGTGTGGACTGTTCCAATGACCCCACCCACCCTGGCCAACGGAGGGGACTAAGTGCCTGAGGACAAGGGTGGGTGGGGTTCTCAGAGCTGGAGCCTGGGCCTGTTCTTTAGTCCTGCTACCTGAGGCTTTCCTAAGTCTGTTCTATGAGTGGGGGGGCTGCACTCGCTGAATAACCCCTGGAGCTGGCAGAAGGGACGGAGCACCGGGCCTTAGGGGCTCCCCCACGTCCGCCCACAGGGCGGTGGTACCCAGACTACCTTGCAATGCAAGGGACACGTGGAGACACCAGGGACGGAAGGCTCTCCTAGGGTGTGGATTTCAGACGACCTGCGCAGTCCCTTCCCTGCAGAGGGGTGCGCTGTGCGGAGCGTATCTGTAAGCCTCAGAAGGAAGGAGCCTGGGACACTGTCCCCAAAGCTTACAGGCTCTGAGACAGCCTTAGGGGACTGCTCAGTTTCTATCCTGGGAGTTTCCTGCATGGTTTTATTTTTAAGCCAATCTCTGATATTTTTATACTGAAAACACCAAATATTTCCCTTTGGGGAGCATCAGGAAGACAAGTCCGGCTCCCAAAGCCTGGAAAGAGGTTTCTTGCACGTACTTGTCACAGGTAAATTAATATGATACTTCCAAAAAAAATTTCCACCCCATCTTGTTCCAGAAGGTTCTCCTGCAGCTTGTGGGGCACTGAGGACATTGCTCACCAGCCTACCCGAGGGGACCTGCCGGGGGCAGGGGGGGCTGTGACTCTGACGGAGGCCCCTCAATCCACTGCCCCCACCCCAGGCCCCCTGGCTATCCCTCCGAGCGGCCGGGGCGTAGGCCAACCTCACGCTCACCTGTTCCTGAGGCAGCACGGCAGGCCTGGCGTCCTTCCCAGAAGACGAGAGGATTTCCTGGCGGCGTGCTTTAAAGGACATTTGGTCATGAAAAGTTTCACACAGAAAAGCGGAGAGGATGATGTCGGGACAGAGGCCACCGCTCAGGCCGTCTCCGGGCCGGTGTGCTCAAACCCAACAAGGCTCCCCGTCCTGCGTCTCAGCCATTCCAGTCGGCCTCCTCCTCCCGGCCCACCCCCCCGGCACCAGGGCCCCTGGACGGCCCAGCAGCCCGGCGTCCCGCAGAGTCCGGCTGCTCCCATCGGCACCCTGCCTGCACCTTTGCCGTGATGCCCGTGAACGGGAAGTGAGACGCACCGCCTCGCTCCTCTGGCATCACCCCTGCCCAGATCCGGATCCTGTGCTGGTCGCCCTCTGGGCGATGCTGAGACCCAGGGCCGGGGCAGGAGGAGGGCCCGCAGAGTCTGGCACTGTAAGGTGACACGCACATCCCCCCTGGCCCCCATGACCTACGAGCCACCTGCAAGGTGACACCCTGGCGCCTGCTGTCACTGGGGGTCGTCGGCAGCCGCAGGCCTGTCCTGGATCAGGTGCTGCACTCGGGCTGGAGAATGGGGGCTTTCTGTGCGTAGCGTCCCGTCACTTCTGTTAGCTGGTGCTTTCCGCCGGGGCCGCTGGGGGCCCGAGTACGGTTCCCATACGCCCTGCGGAGGCGGCCCCAATTCTGCCACAGAGAAGTAACTAAGCCCACCCGGTAAGAAGTGGACACAAACTCCACGTCCAGGGGGGACAGACTATTATTTCTTGGCTTCCTTTGCTTCTGAGAATAAGTATACGTGCCCGGATTCCAATTAATCTTTGCTTTCAAGACTCAAGTTGTCCCTGACTCGGCTGGTGGAAGCTCCCGAGGCGGTTTTATGTTGCAGGAGAGATTCCCAAGATGCTGAGGACCAGCGGGGCCCCGTGTGCCCTTGCGGAAGGTCCCCCCCACGGTGCCGTCATGCCGGCCAGAGCACAGAGCCGCCGCGGCCCAGAGCCCCCCACAAGCACACCCCCCCCCCACGCTCTGTTCCTACAGGTCTAGCACATCAGGAACGTCACCGACGTGGAATCATGCAGTATTTGCACCCGGCACGATGCCCTTCTGATTTGTCCCCCTTCTGACATGACCCCCTTGGTCCTTGAGGGCTTCCCTTTGGGGACAGATGGCTCGGGGTGTCCTGGTACTTCTGCTGTAGACCTGGAGCGGGCCCCCCTTCTCCAGGGAGAGGGGTGGCACTGAGCCCTGATTCTGGCTCTCCGGGGACCCCCAGCAGCCGGGTTTGCCCTCCGTCTACACAGCCAGGAAGCCCCGACTGTTTGAAAGTGGATTGTCAGTACATGTTGTTGTTTCTAATTCATATTTGAGAGTATTGTGGTTTTCCTTAACTCCTTCGCTTTTACACTTGTATTTTTCCTCTCACGTTAACGTCTGGGTTGCTGCTGTCAATATAGTATTTGCTTTGTCCCCCGATAGAGTTTCACAACAGTGTCAACATCACTGCCAGCGACTGAACACTTGAGTGAACCCTGACTTCCCTGCACTCTTTGGCCTTAGAGTAAACCCGTGGCAGACGCAGAGCAAAGCAGTGAGTCCTGCCCCAGCAGAGGCCGCCATGATGTTGCCAGGCCCTCGCCCTGTTCTGGAACCTCGCCACTGCATCCCGGGGAGCGTGGCGGGCGTCTGGGACCGCCTGCATGCCGGGAGGATGGCGGCAGTCACGTTGTGTGACCTCCAAGGTTACATCCCAAAAGGCACCCGGCCGACCGAGAGGCACCAGGGAGGATAGTAAGGCGGTGGCTGCTTTCGGCCACTAAGTTTTGGGGTGACCTGTTGTATGGCAATAGGTACCTGGAACGAGTTTGTTTCACTGTGTTTTGGGGCCTTGTTGTCTTCCTGGTTTAATGTTGTTTGTATGTAAAATGTTTACAAGGCTGAGAGGTCGGGGGTCTCGACACCAGAGCGGGTCCCCCCTCGTTTCATAAGCACGTGCTCCCCGTGACTGGTGCCACCGAGTCGCACCGGGCTGCTGGGCACAGGCGGCTGTCCCATGGGCTCTGTGAACAATGCTGCAGCGAGCGGGCTGTCTCCCGGAGTCTCCTACCAGCGGGGTCACGGGGACAAGGGCTGAGGGCGCCTACAACCAGACGGGGCCCGCTCCCCCCGGGGACAACATGGCTCGGCGCTGCCGTCACGGCCCGGTGAGACTCGGACAGCGTGTCCCGACCTGACTGCCCAGCACCGGCGCCTCTGTCGTCTGCGGTCACGAGGCTGACCCGGCGCCCAGCTTCTGCGGGGCTCTGCTCACACCCTCACCAGGCAAGGCGGGGAAGCTCGTCCGAGGCGGGGCGCTTCCCACGCTGGGACCTGGTGACAAACGGCCGCCCCGCTGCGTGTGCCGTGACCTCCCCCCTTATCTCAGCGGGCAGCCGTGCGGACGTGGGCAGGGCAGGGCAGGGCAGGGCGCGCCTGCTGAGCCAGCCCTCGGTCGTCCCCGGAGCGCGGGTGCCGCAGGACCGCTGTGGTGTGTCTACTCCTCAGACCCAGAGGGCCCGGCTGCACGGCCTTTGTGTGCGGTGTCAGCGGGCTCGCCAGTTTGAGCCTGTCTTTTTCCTACTTAAATACCTCCAAAAGCACCCAGACACCAGAGATTAGCCGATAGCAATCTGCATGGGGCAGAAATTTCTCGGCTGGCTGAAGCAGCTCCACTGACCCGAGCACCGAAGCCGTGACCTGCTGAGCCAGCAGCCCCGAGCAGGCCCCGCACAGGCGCTGACCGGGAGCTCGACGGCACACAGGACGCCCGGCCTCGCTGTCTGGGAACATTTATTACTGAAGTCTCAGAGCCGAAGATGGCGTGGGCCTCTGTGAACGGAGTGCTGGGCTCAGGGCCCGAGCACCGCTGTAAACAGGATCAGAACAGGGGCACCGTCACGAAGGATGCAGACAGAAAGGCCACCGACGGCTTAAAGCTCAGTCCCCGCTGTTCTGTTGGAAGCTTCCGTTTTGCACCATTTGCAAATACTCCTTGTAGAGCTTCTCCTGAGCTTCAAAGAGCTTCTTCAGCTTCTTGACTTGCCCTTTGCTCAACTCCTTGCCTTCAGTGTCATGTGTGGGCAAACCCTGAGAACACGGGGAGCACAGGCTCAGCAGGGCGCGCCCAACCCCCCTCTCGGAGCCCATGGGCTCAGCCCTGGGATGCACCCGGGCGCGGACTCACACACGCTCCGCGGTAGCGCCCCCCCCCCCCCCACGGCAGCGCCTCTCCCGGCCGCTAAGGAGCGAGCGATGGGGCTGGGGGCACCCTCCCACCTGGGGGCGAGGCCACTGTCCCCCTTTGGGTCAACGTGGCTCAGTTCTGATAGGGCTGGCACGAAGGAAAGCAGCAAATACATATCAGAACCAGTAAGGAAGGGTCTGGGGACAGTGCCACGGCCTCCCCGCCACACCTCTGGCCAGCCTGGAGGGAGGCCACCCCAAGCACGTGGGGCACCTGCCGCAAACTGCACCCCAAACAGAAAAGCTGCTCGCCCAAGGCTGGAGGTCCCCGTCACCCCCAATTTAGCGGTCTAACAAGGTTCTGAAAAGAAAAAAAAGAGACTCTTACGTTTTCATCAAACTTGGAGTATTTGTCGTTTTCCGACAAGAACATCTCACTGGGCGGGATCTTCATCCTGGCCAGCTTTGCTGCCTGGGACACAGAGCCCTGGTCGCCACAGCCCAGCGCGCGCGGGGAAGGCCTGACCACGCGTCACCCCCAGCCCAGCCCCGGACTGAGAGGGTGACAAAAGACGGGCAGGGTGAGGCCGGGGCAGGGCGAGTCAGAGGAGGGACAACTCAACACGGAGCATCCTGCTTGTCCTCCGGGAACAGTGGGAAGGTTGTCTGAGACCATCACAGCAGCACGGAGCCTGTGACGGCCGCCTGGAGCCCGTGGCCGCCCGGGGCAGCTCCCCCACCTGGCCTCTCCCTCACCAGGGCCTCCTGGCCTCCCTGCACTCAGGGCGCCCTGTGGGGGTGTGTGGGGAGGCCAGGAGGGCACTGTAGTCGGTGCCGACAGAGTGGGGACCTGGCCGGGCCCCAGGGAGGCACAGAGAGCGGGACATGGGGTCCGAGTGTCCACTTCCACCCAGGAGAGCCTGGGCCCCACACAGACGGCGTGCTTACCTCTTGTTCCTGTTTTTTCCTGGCGGCCTCCTCTTTCTTCTTCCTCTTCTCTTCTTCAACCTAGGGGAGTAGAGGGAGCCCCATGAGCCAGAGAGCCGGCCCCCCATTGCCTTCGCCTGGACACCGACCTAGCCACCCCATGGGGGGCGGGGAGCCCTCGTCATCAGGGACTGGGGAGACTCTCAGCGGCCTGTGTGGGTGCCGGGCCCTGCTCCGGACGTGCGGAAGCAGAAAACAGCACACGTGATGAGGTCTGGGCCCAGCAGATACAAAGAAAGGAGCAGTGAGCCCAGCTGGGGGGGGGGGGCTCTGTCAGGTGGGTGAGCAGGGACAGCATCGCGAGGGCCTAGAGAACGTGGGGGAGGAGGGCAGGGTCAGCAGGTGCCAGGACGTGGGGCCTGGGCCAGGGAAGGAACCGGGGTTAACTGTGGATGAAGGGCAGTGGGGGTTGCTGGAGACAGGCTGGAGGCCAGGAGCCCACCCCCACCTGCAGTCAGGGCAGGGCTGAGGGGGGCACCCTGGCAGCAGGGGCGGGGAGGGGATCCCCAGCCTCGGTGCTGGGCGGCGCCCGTGAGGGGAGGTGCAGGGCCCGAGCTGTACCACCGCCGACAGGAAGGAGCTACAGCTTTGGCGAGTGGAGTCACGATGCGCTCATGGACGTCCTGGGTTTCAGAGCTTCCTGGTCAGCTAAGCTGTCAGGTGGGCGGCAGGGTATGGGCAAGTGTGGGGCCAGAGAGCCATGGGACTGGGTGAGGGCAGGGCAGGGCTGGTGCAGCGGGGAGTGGAGCGAAGGTCCCCGCGAGCAGAGTCCACGGGCTCGGGAAAAGTAGCCACTGGGGCAGAGGAGGCTGGGAGCGGGCAGAGAGGCGGCCTGGTACGGGCTCAGCGGCTGCTTTCTTGGTGAGGACCGTGTTTATCCCCTGGCGGGAAGGTTCGGGGGGCGGGGGAGGCCGCAGTCCTGGTGGCCGTTCAGCACCGCCAGCTGGGACGGGCCCCACTTGGTGGGCAGACAGGAGCTACGGGAAGATGCGCGGCAGCCCCCGGCCGGAGCGAGAACCACAGGCAGGGCCCCCAGCAGGCAGGGCTGCCCCCTGCCGCCCCCATCAGAGCCCCGTCTGCCTTTATGCCCTGCGCGCACCTGCCCGGGCAGAGCAACCGGGGTGGGGGTGGGGGGCAGCAAGCGGGGGCGTTTGCTTCTTCGCCCGGCCCGGGGTGGTGGGAGGCATGGCCAGCCCCACGTCACCTCTGTGGCCGGGCCACCTGCTGTGCTGCTCAAGGCGAGGCGAGAGCCTGGCCCCGGGGACGGGCCACTAAGCCAAGCGAGCGAATGGGGCAGAAACGGGAGGAGCCGACAGGGCCTCCTCGGCTCCCGGGGACACCCAGCGGTGGCGGGTCTGCTGCGGTCAGCACCAGCTGTCGCCACCTGCCCGGGCACTCGTCTAGTGAGCCACGCTCCCGCGCCCACACGCACCTCCCACCGGTGCTGCTCATACACCCAGCCCCCTGGCACCTGCCCCGCGCTTCCTGGGCAGACGGAGGTGTGACTGGCAGGTCCTCCCGCAGGGGCAAAGGACACATCACAGGGCAAGCTGTGGCCAAACACGTCGGCTGCACGGTTTACTCAAAGTTCTCCCTTGAACTCCGGGGGTCGCTTTTTAAAAAGAGGGTCTTTCCTTAGAAGGTAGAGCTTGCTCTGTTACCACCCTGCCCCGTAGCCCGCGTCCAGCTAGGCCTCCTTCCGACGCTTCTAGATGCTGGGCCCCCCACGGGAGCTCTAGCAAAGCGCACAGCACCAGCCGTCTCCCGTTCCCGTCAACACGCGGCCGCTCCAGCCACTCACCCGTCTCTTCTCCTCTCTCTCCCGCAGCAAGGCCTCTCTGTCCCCCAGCTTGACCACGGTTGGCAGCCCTGAAAAGCCGAGTCAGAGACGTGGGGCCCAGCCCCCCCCCCCACGGCCCTCGCGCCCCCTCGCTGCTCAGGGGCTTCCACTTTAACTGGAACGTGGGGAGGCCTCACCACTCATGACATGGGGCCCAGAGATCATGAAATGGAACATGTCACCTGAGTATTTAGAATCTATAATTTCCCGTGCAGCCGAAACCCCCACGATGTCAACAGACACTGGGTGAGACTGGCCGGCGGTCCTGCGGGCCATCTGCCAAGAGACAGATCGCAAGGAAGGGCGGCCGGTGCCCGGCAGCAATAGGCAGCCAGGCCGCTCGCCTGTCAGACATGGGAGGTACCCAGGACAGCCGGAGCAATAAACCTACAAGGCTACCCCCAGGGGCCACAGGGGTGCCGCTCCGGGACATCTCACGGTAAAAACCCCGTGACCTCTGACCCCATCCCAGAACTCTTCCAAAACCAGCTCCCGACCCCAGCGTCCCTCCCATGTCCCTGCCCACTGCGCCCGAAGTTCCTGATGATGGGCCCCAGATGCGGCCAAGAGGACCCACCTTCGTGATCTTCAAACCGCACCCCGAGCTCGGGCAGGATGTCATCCCGCAGGGCATCGCTGAGTCGCAGGACCTCAGGGACTGTGAACAAAGACAGTGGTTCAGTCCAACTAGACACACAAGGAGCACCAGGATGCGCCCAGCGTGCACCTTCCCGAGTGCTCTGGGGGGAGCCGTGGCCCAGGCACAAAGGATGTGGCTGCCAGCGAGGGCCACGGTTTGCGCACCGCCTTAGGACCCCGCTCCAAGGCAGGTGCCATCTGAAGATGCACCCGCGTGGCTCCTGGGGATTCAGAGCAGGAAGTCAGGGCCACCCAAAGCCAGGTGGGCAGCTGGTCCAGGGAAACTAGGTTTTTCCTCCCAGAAAAGAGGCTCAGAAACCCCCCCAAACCCCCTGGTCAACCGGGAAGGTGTCCAGCCCCCAGAGCCTTGGCACAGCAATCCAGAAAGGCAGCCGTGTTCCACACTCCAGGACGCAGGGACCCAAGGCCACACGTGCTCTGAGGCCACCCAGAAATGTTGCTAAGTCTCCCCGCACTCTTCACCCGCCCTGGTCAGGCCTGCCTAGTGCAGAGAGACGCCCGGCTAGGACGAGCGTGTCGGCGGCTGTCAGGAACCCGCTCCGGTGCTCCACGCTCCCTCAGCCCCTCGCCTCATGAACCGTGCTCCGCATCCACATGCACCGCCCGTCCTCCAAACGTCCTTGTGGCGAGGAGGCTAGGCCCAGGACCCGCCGGGTTCCAAGCACCCACCGGCGAGAGCCAGAACTGGGTCTGGAGGTTGGGGTGAAGCCCACAGCGGCCAGCATCTCTCCCTGATGCGCAAGGCCCAGCTGAGGGATCGGGAAGGGCCGGAGGCCGGGGGGACAGGGGTCCATGCCGCGCTGCAGAACACGGCAGCAAGCACGAGCTCCGCGGTGGGTACATGGCTCTCGGCCAGCCCTCGGTCCCCCCAGGTGTGGCCGGAACAGGCAGGGGGCCTGGGAAGCCCGGGAGGAGGCGCAGAGCCTGGCCGTCCCACGGGCTCTGAAGTGACTTTTGTAAGAAAGATGGTACACGCCAGCACACAGGGCGGGCCGAGCGGGCAGGGATGAAAAGGGCACCCGTGTGGCCTTCGGGCCCGAACGGCATGGTCCCTGCAGGGTCAGACGTACGGGCCCCGTTCCCAGGAGGTTCAGCACCGGGGGCCACACGGCAGGGAGAGTTTGCCGCCGTTTGCTGCCGCCGCCGCCGAGAATGAAAAGCACGTGGGGCCTCGCTCAGAAGCTCTGGGGTGAGAACCTGACCTCGGTGAGGAGACTCAGCTGCAGTCAGGACAGGGCGGGGGGCGGGTAAGGCAGCCCCGGCCTCTCACGTCTGTGCAGCGGGGACGTGTGGCCGTCCCTGAGAGCAGCTACGAGGAGCCACAAGGTGGCACGTGTGGGAGCAGGCTGGCGCGGCTCTGCTCACAGGGTCTGGTGGCACCGAGGATGAGGCATTCTGTGGGCGGCTGTCTTTCAAAGCCAGGTCTCAGACTGGCTTGCCTCCCAGCTCCCAGGAGGCCCCCTGGCCCGCCGAGTCCCCCGCGGGCCCAGCCTGTGCTAAACGGGCACCGGGGGAAGTCAGCGTGGGAGCCGGGCTGCCACAGGGCACGGGGCGGCAATCCGTCTCAGAAAGCTCTGACGGCGACAAATCCCAGGACGTCAGGGGACAGGAGGGCTGGCACCCAGCCTCGTCGCACTGTGGAGGCACCGTGACCAGCGTGTGCCACGTCCTCAGCTCTCCCTCGGACGCCCGCCTGCGCTGCCCGCCCACCCCAAGTGGTTCTGCACGCCCTGGCCACGGAGCTGTGAGGGACGCCCACACCAGAAACCCGACGCCAGCCCCCCACTCCTGCCCGAGCCACCTACGCAGACCGGGCATGCACACACCCTGCCCTCCGCTGCCCCTTGTGCCCCTCTGGGGCGCTGGCCGGGGCCCATGGGGCCACCTGCTGTGGGACAGATGAATGATGACCGGATCTCAGAGGACTTCCACGCCCCACAAGCACAGCCAGCTCCAGGAAGCTTCCCAACACTGCTCAAGGAAAAGCCGTCTCTGCCTCTCCAGCCTTCCCGGCATGGCTGATGGGACAACAGCCTTTATCCTTGCTCCCTGCCCTCGCCCTGCCGATAGCTCCTGTGGAGGGCTGACCCCGGGGCAGGAGCTGGGGCAAGCCAACCGGAACTGGAAGGAAAGGAAGCCAGGGGCCGCCATCACCACCATCAGCTGACCGTTGGCTCCCCGCCGGTGGCAGGAACCCCAGGCCCATGCTGTCCTCTGGGTGTGGGCTCCGCAGAGCCGAGGACGATGGCCATCACCATCACGGCGACACCTGCCCCGTCCACACAGCTCAGAATCCCCCCCCACACACACACACACCGTCTTTCCAAACCTTTTGATTACTTTGGGGACTCGCCTTCTCCTCCCCTGCCTTCCGAGTCACGTGCTGACCAGGCCCAGCGTGCACAATGAAGAGCTCCCACGAGCCACAATGACAGGATGGATGACCCCACGAGACACGGGCGCAGGGCCTGAAGGGACAGCTCTCCAGACGAGAGGCACATGTGGCCACGAGGTGCAGGAAATGGGGCTCCACACCACACGCCGCCAGGGAAGCCCGCAGCAGGGCCCGCGGAGATGCCCCACAGAGCGCCAGGAGCAACAACCGTCTTCGTACGGCCAGGAAATGACAAGTGTTGGTGAGGGCGTGGAGACAGCGTGGGACACGGGGTTCTTCCGAAAGTCACACACGCAACAGCCCCACAACCCCCACGGGGCTCCCCTAGGGACCGCCCACTCTGCCGCCGGCAGCAGCACTGGGCTTTGGGGAGCGTCCGCCCGGGCAGGTCCAGGTCCGCAGCTCCGGCTGTGCAGCCGGGGGCTGGGGGAGAAGCCTGGACGGGGCAGGGCCGTCGCATGGAGAGGCGGCGCCGGGGGAGGTGGGGCTGTGCCTTGGGACAGCGGAGGGCACACGCAGGAGAACTGCTCCCGAGCGTGAGACCACAAAGGCACAGCCACCACCGTGGGCACGCTCTTCCAAGGAGGGAAGCAGCTTCACAGCCGCTAAGTGCCCAGAAAAGGAAGACGGGCTTCCCCGGTGTGGTCGCTGGGGCGCCCCTGGCCACAAGCAGCTCGCAGTCCTGTTGACTCCAAGAGGCTCAGACTGGAGCAGGTTCTAGAAAAAGAGGGTTTCCATCGTGGTCGCTGCTAACGAGCAACAGCTCAGAAGCACTTTGTGCGAACACACCGAGCGGAGACACCCGGCGGCACTCCCCTCGCAGGCCGAGATGGCCCGGCCCGGGCCTGGCCCTGCCTGGCATGGGGCTCACAGCGTCCACAGAGCTCGCGCCCAGAGGCATGCGGCCACGGGGAGGGAGCGAGTCGGCCAGGGCTGGCTACAGAGACAGGAGCGGAGAACAGACTGGGCGCTGAGCAGGGAGACCTCTCAGGTCACCGAAGGGAGGCTCAGGAGGGGACACAAAAGGCCATGGAATCTGCCCACGGACAAGCGAATGAGCAAAATGCCATCTATGCACACAGTGGTATATGACCCAGCCTTAAAGAGGAAGGAAATTCTGACACCTGCCACAATGTGGATGGACCTAAAGGACACCAATCACATTGACTGAAATAAGCAAGTCACGAAATGACAACTACTGCAGGATTCTATGTGTATGAGGCCCTTAGGGGGGTCAGATTCACACAGAGAGTGGACGTTGGGCGCTGGGGCCGGGGGAGGGATGGGGGCCGGTGACTCCTGGGGACGGAGAGTGGACGTTGGGCGCTGGGGCCGGGGGAGGGATGGGGGCCGGTGACTCCTGGGGACGGAGAGTGGACGGTGGGCGCTGGGGCCGGGGGAGGGATGGGGGCCGGTGACTCCTGGGGACGGAGAGTGGACGGTGGGCGCTGGGGCCGGGGGAGGGATGGGGGCCGGTGACTCCTGGGGACGGAGAGTGGACGGTGGGCGCTGGGGGAGGTGGTGGGGGTCACTGTTTCATGGGGACAGTCTCCGTTGGGGAAGATGCAAAGTTCTGAGGACGGATGGTGGGGTCGGCTGCACAACGGTGTGAATGTGCTTAGTGTCTCTGAGCTGTATGCTTGCTCACGATCAGATGATACATTTTATACGTTACGTGGGTTTTCCTAAAAATGAAACACATGAGGGGAGAGGGGTATTCTGACCACACCTGTGGCCTCCCTCCTCTTCTAACTTCTTCCCAAATTCCCAAGCCTCTCCTAGTCAGACGCCCCCAGCGCATGTCCTCCCTGGGCAGGGCCGAGTTCTGGCCAACACGGCTGTGGGCATTGGGGAAACGGTGTCTTTCTCACCTGTTAGGCAAGTGCCAGGCACCTGGCAAACTTGGCTGAAGCCGTGACGCCAGGGCCTACCCTAGCTTCCTACTCTGTCTTTCTGTCTCCGTGGCCAGCCCGGGGTCACAGGACAGCCAGGTGCCCAAGGACTCAGCACCCGCTGTTGCAGCTGGCAGGTGGGGAGCTGTCTTCAGCCCAGAAGGCTTTCCTTGTCTCTGGAGCCCGAAGTGCACAGGCCCCAGGTCTCTGACTCCCAGGAGGCGCCCTATCTGCAGGGCCCCAGGTCCGTGGGTCCTGGGCCACGGGCTCAGGCAGGATGACCTCACCCCACCTGGGCTCCGGGCAGGAGAGCGCTGCAGGTGGACAAGGCACACACAGCGTGGACTCAACTACCACCATCCTGACTCAGCAATTGGGCTCTTTGTCCATTTGCCTGAGCAACAAACAAAACACAGCAAAAAGAGAAAGCAAGCCAAGGAGAAGTAAAACCAAACTCCTCCCCAAGCTAGTCGACGGGAGATACTCTCGGCCTGCGCAAGCCCCTGGCCCGGTCTGCACACTAAGCATGGCCTCCAATGGCCCTCGGTCACCAGCACCTGCCAGGAAGGACGCTGGGCCGCAGGGGGACAGCCGGGAAGAGGTGCCCCGGCCGCCCCCGAGCCCGAGATGCCAGGGCTGTCAACGTGGCCGGACGAGGCAGCGCGGCTCCGGCAGAGTCCATTAGGCTCTCTCCGGCGATTAAAACAGTGAGGGTGCCAGGTGCTAGAGAGAGGGTGTTTAGTCAACGGGTCTAAACGCCCCGGCCTAAAGCCCCCTGCTCCCCACAACAGCCCTGTCAGATCCAGGCTCCTCCCAGGGGGCCCGTGGCCTCGGGGTCTCCTGCCCTCTTGCTCTGCCCTCCCCGGAACAGGCCCAGGCCTGCTCTTTCGTCTCCAAGGTGCGGCTCCCTCCAGCGGCTCCCTGAGCACCCCATCGGGCCCTCTGCCTGCTCCACCCTCGGGACACCCCGCCTGGACCTGCTCTGCAGGGATGGCGGCCAGGGGAGCTCCAGGTGTAACTACCTGTCAGAGGGCCCTGGGGAGGGAGCACGGCACAGCAGGAGACAGGTGGCATTTGCGGTGAGCGACTCCTGCATGACCCTCCCCGGCAGGGCTCCAACTCTCTGTGAAATGCTGAGCCCCGAACGGGGCAGCGCGCACGTGGGTGGAGCGCGGCAGAGCGGACCCGGACAGCCTGGGTTCAGCACGCCCGTCAGCCGCCCCGACAGCGCAGAGTGAGACGCGCGCTCCGGCTCACGGCCGATACAAACAGGTCTGCAATGACGCAGCACTCTCCAAGTCTCCAAGGACACACAACAGTGACCGACCTCGGGAATGTCGGCGACGGGCAGCTGGCCGCATGCCGTGAGGCGGCCCCGGGGGAGGCCCCTCGAGTGCAAGGCAGCTGGCCCCCGCCACGCCCGAGCAGAACGACAGTTGGGGCGGCGCCGGGGCTCCCCCGGCTCCCCATGCTCACTTCCAGAAGCAAGGACAGGCACTGGCGAGCCCCCGGCCCGCAGGTGCACCAAAAGTAGAAATGAGTCCCGCGCAGACGGGAGGGCAGGGGACTCAGAGGGGCCTCGTTCTGCCTTTCCACTCAAATAATGCAGGCGAAGAAACCCCACCTCTGACACGCGTCCTCGGCCCCCACCCGGCTGTCCTGCCCTGCGGGGGACACCGGTGTCGAGAGACGTGGTGGCCGTCACGACGTGGGGGGGCGGCCCTGCAGATGTCGTGCCCCAGGCCGGGCGCTGCTAACACCCGACGGCGCCCAGGGTGGCCCCACACAGAGACACCCCAGCAAGGAAGAGCCTCACCTTTTTGCTCCCGGGCAATCTTTCGCACGCCTTCTCTGAACTCAGACAACACCTGCAGGTAGGGCAGGACCGTGGACTCCAGCTGCGGGAAGAACAGGTTCGCGCAGAGTCAAGCTCGGCCTGTATTTATGGACAGGGCTCGGTGCGCGCGGAAGGCCGAAGGGGCAGGGGGTGCCGCCGTCCCAGAGCTGGGACGCACTTGGTCCACACTGGTATGCAGGCCCCCGCATGGACGACGCGGACCACAGACAGGAGGACGGCTCCCCTCCCGGCCCAGCCCGACAAGTTCTGCAGGCCACTCTGCTCAACTGCTCACAGGAGCGGCTTTGCCTCCGGTCAGACACACTATTCAAAAAACCCCGTCTTTACAGATAAATGGTTCAACGTGGGTGTCTGTCGGGCAGGCCATGTCCTGGGAGGCTGACGCCGTCCCTCCTGGGCTGGGAGTGGAGGCCGGCACCATGGAGCCGGGCTGTGCCTGCGTGCGCCCTGTGGCCACACACACGCTCGTGCAAGAGGAACCAGAGTCCCCGAGAACTGTCACCATCCACACACGCACACACACTCGCGTCTACGCCACGGTTAACTACCGGCAGTAACCCCGGGGCGGTCCCGGCACGGAAAGCCTGATACAAAGGAAAACCAAAGGCAGCAGAATCCAAACTGGAGAAACAACGATTTTATAAAATCTTTCCTTTTACATCTTTCCTCTTTTTCCAGTAGGCTTTTAAGCAAAATCTCTGCCTGCCTCTTAATTAAGTCTTTCGGTGGCTCAGCACTGAAGTACTAATCGCTACCCACAGAAGCTGGCTAGGCTGCCGAGCCCCCGGCCTGACCTGGCCTCCCACGTCCCAGTCCTGCACCCGGCTGGGGCGCCGTGCTTGTGCAGGGGGACCGGCATCAGGGTTTTTGCTCTTTATCTCCACCAGGCACGGAGACCGCCGTGGCGAGCCTGGGCGCAGGGGACGGGAGCCTCAGCCAGCAGGGTCTGTGTGGAGGAGCGGTGCCCCGGCGGCCCTGTGGACCCCACTCGCGTGCACTGCACACCACTCAGTACCGGCCTCATCAAGACTGTCTGCCCCGCTCCGAAAACAATTCAGATTTGGAAGCTGACACAGAGACTTCAAAAGCTGTGAAGCCCACAAAGGGGTCCCGCCCTTTGGCCTGGCAGGCCTGCCTGCCCTGTCACCTCACGGCTGCTTATTCCCACACGCGGCCTTCAAAGGGCCCACTGAGGTCACGCGCAAAGCCCCCACACAACCAGCGCATTAAAAGCACTGTTTTTAAGCTCGAGAGCAGACTGTCTTTAGTGCCGGAAGTGTTTTCTCTCTTTCTCTTTTTCTGAGAAACTCAATGTGTGACACCACACGTACAAGACAAGAGCAGCCGCGTGGGTTTCCTTTCTGAGAAGCACCGAGGGAGGTTAAAGCCTTTACACCAACAGCTTTAGGGCGAGTGGAGCCCCGGGGATGTGGGCCCGGAGCTCGGGCAGGCCTTCTTCCTGACACAACCTGGTTTCTTTTCGGAAGCCAGTTCCTGGGGAGACAGCTGTAGGCTCCCCCTGCAGAAGAAGGCTCCTCACACTAGCTACCATCCAGAAACAGAATTCTAAAAAGGGCTGGCCTTTTTACTTAGTCCTTGCTTCCTGTTCTCCTTTAAATAAGTTAGATCTAAATACCCACACACGCATTCTCATCAAATCATTAAAGATCAAGCCTGAGGAGTGTCTGAGATGAGCCTACGAGCATGTGCCACGAGGGAGGGTCATCGTGCAGTGGAAACCGACAGTCCTGGGGCGACACTGGCCACTGCCGGGGAACTGTCTCCCCACCAGACACACTGCCCGGCGTGCCATCTGAACGCACACGTGCAAGAACGTGAGCGCATAGGAATCCATTACCATGTGGCTACAGCTCAAGCAAAGTTGGTCCCATCGAGCCTGCTGTCCTGAGCCTGAGCTCACGGGCAGCACATGGCAGCACAAGCACCCCAGCAATGGGTCAGGGAGCAAGGCTGAGCTTGCACACGCGGGAGGAACAGCTGACTGGGAGGTCCAGGTGAGCCCCGGGGCTCGGTCTGGAAGGTCCAGGGCCGGTGGGACCTAACGTGGGCCTCTAAATGTCCACAGGGTTGGCCCAGGAGGGGAACGAGGAAGGGAAGGGAGCAGGCGTGGAAGGCAGGAGGGTGCTCCTCGACACAGGCACCATTTCCCAGGGGTGGGGCGACCCCCAGGGAGGGACTTCTCTGTGCCCAGCGGTGCTCTACTCACATCGAGGCTGGTTCCAGGTCCTCTCACTGGGAATCCCAGGGAGCTTTCCTCCTCGATGGCCCCGAAGATCTACAGAGAGAGACAGACGTGCAGGATGAGTGCGTCCAGAGGTCCTGAGAAGGGGCCCGCGGTGACCGGATGCCAGGCCCCGAGCCGCCCGAGGCCTCCGCGGTCACGGCCGAGGCCCACGGCCTGCGTGCACGCGGCACGGCGAGCGCCACAGGCGCCTGCAGTCCGAGGGCTGCCCACCTTCAGCATGTGGGTGAGGTACAGGGCGACGCTCTCCAGCAGAGCCCGGTTGGGCCTCCTCCTGGCGGCCTTGCGGGCTGCCACGTACAGGTTGCACTGGCTCACCAGAGCCCTCATTTCCTCCAAGGCCGTGCGCGTGTCGACGTTGTCACACAGGGCCTCGTGAACCGCCGCCTTCTTGTCGTAAAAGCTACGCCAGAGGAACGGGAGCATCAGCCGGTAACGCCGCGCCCGCGCGCCCGAGCGCTCCAGAGGCCGGGAGGCGGTCCACGCAGACGCGGCGCGCTCGCCGGTGGGTCTGCACAAACGGAGGCCGGGCGCACAGCCTCCCGCCCGCTGGCGGGTCTGCCACGGGGCAGCACGGAGCACGGCGTGCGCGCAGACCCCTAAGTCTCCTACCTCTTGTTCAGTTCCGATTCTTCATCTTCCCACTTTTCAAACCGGCCGGTTATATCAACGGGAGCTCGAAGGATGTCTTTCACATTTAGGAAAAACTCCTAAGGTCAGAAAATTTGGATTAATTGCGTTTAGAAGACTTTTGCACCCGAGCAGTATCCGGGAGAGAGCTCTCATGGTGAAGCGCGTCTCCTTCCCGTATAATCTGGAAAACCACGGCGCTGACACGGCACCGCAGCCGCAGGGAGCGGAAGGTTCTCCTTCAAGACGGGAACGGGTTCCAGGCTTAGCCTGGGACGCCGGCACAGCAGACAGGTGTGCGGGAAACGTGCCCTACGGACACCAGAGGAACGTGGGCACCTGACTCTAGCAGGTCAGCAAGGGTTTCAGGAAAGGGGCGCGGGGCCGACTGCCCCCCGTCAGCAGACACGGGAGCGGGAACGACCCCGGCGCGGCAGAGCGGGGGGGCTTACGCTCATGAACTTCTCGTACTGCAGCGCCGACTCCATGGTGTTGCTCGAGTAATCCAGCGTGTCCTTCCAGGAGTGCATGAGGAAGGCCAGCCGCAGCTGCCGCGCTGGGATGGGGGACAGCACCGCGGTCGGTCCCCTCAGCCCCCTGAGCGGCCACCGCCACCGCGCCGCCACAAGAAGGGGCGCTTGGGTCCTGGGGGGTCGGGCTTACCGGAGTGCTTCTTCAAGGCGTCTTTAATGGTGATGAAGTTCTTGAGTGACTTGGACATCTTGCAGCCGGCGATGGTCAGGTGGCCCGTGTGCAGGAAGTAGTGGACCCAGCAGTCGTTCTCGAAGTAGGCCTGCTCGGGAAGGGGCGGAGAGGGCGAGGTCGGGGCGCCACGAGGCACCTCTGCTGGCCGGGTGCTCTGCGGGCCCTTTGTTCACGCAGCGACGCAGAAGAGGGGGCGGCTCTCCGAGCGGGGTCCCCTGGGGCTCAGAGGGATGGCCCTGGACCAGTGAGTGAGCCGAGAGGCAACGGCCGGTTCCAATCCAGGCCTGTCTGTCGCCAACACTCAGGCTGTTCGTGTGGGAAATCAAACCGAACAACGAGGGTTCAAATCCCACCAGCGAGACCCTGATGTGGGCATCAGGCCGGGCTCAGTGCCTCGCTGGCAGCACCCCTGGCTGCTTCTACCACCGCGGGGGGGACTTAAGCCCCCTCCCAGCGGACACAGCGACCCCAGCCTCCGCCTACCTCCGACTGGGCCAGCTCGTTGTCATGGTGGGGGAACCGGAGGTCAAAGCCCCCCCCGTGAATGTCCATCGAGGCTCCCAGGAGAGTGCCTGCCATGGCAGAGCATTCGATGTGCCATCCCGGACGCCCCTAAAGATCCAAACGGGACCCCGTGACCAACCAGCCTACCCTCGGTCCAGGCGTTCAAGTGTCCCGTGTTCGTGACCCTCAAAACCTCCGAGCCTTATTGGAACAGACGTTATATTCCAACATGAAAATCGCAGGCCAGCCCCTGCTGTCAGGGTCCCAGCAAGCGCTGCAGGCCGAGGCGGGCTGAGGCTCACGTTACCCCCAGAACTGCCCAGCCCGGACCAGAGGCAGGTGCGAACACCCCCTCCCCCGGCTGTGGGCCATCGGGACTGTTGTCACAGGGACCGTCAGAGGGTGGACTGGCCTCCAGCAGCGAGCACCACTCAGAGTCTAAGGCTGGGAGGACACGGGGCCTCGCAGTCCACCCACCCGCACCCCAGATGCACACGGGCAAGTCCTGGAAGGGAAGTCACGTGCCCACAGGCCCACGAGGGTCTGGGGCATCTCGGTGCGCCCACCACCGCAGCCCGCGCCTTCCCGGGAGCACACCTTTCCCCATGGGCACGGCCAGGACGGCTCGCCCGGCTTGGAGGCTTTCCACAGGGCGAAGTCGTTGGGGGACCGCTTCTCGCTCAGGCGGTCTGCCGAGATGCTCAGGTCACCTGCGGACACGAGGAAGCGGGTCACCCGGTGCTGCCTGGCGGACAGAACCATGTCACTGCAAGGCCGCCTCTGGGGGCTACCGGCCAACGCTTCGGATTCCCACTCATCTCCTCCGTCAGCAGGGGCTCCACTACGCCCAGATGTTAGCGCTGCCCCAGCGCGTCCACGTATGAAACCGTATATAAGCTCCGATTCCTGGGGGGCCTGAACCACACCTGCCGGCTCCCCAGATGCCCCTCTCCCCGCCTGCCCCCCATGGCTGCGACCCGGGTCTCGGGTAAGCGATGGCGCTTGGGTCTGAGGGGTGAGGCCACGGTATTTGGTGGCAGCTCTCGCAGGTGGGGCTTCGTGCCGACGGCCTGCACGGCTCCCAGTGTCTGAGGACCAGCGGATCCTGCTGGATGTGGCCCCTTGGCCCCAGAGGTGGCAAATCAGGTCAAGTTCGGTTCCCGGACGAGGCCCCCCGGAAGGCAGACACGGCGGGAGCGACGGGAAAGGTGTGCACAATCACTGATGACCGTGGGAGACTCTCTGGACCACACGCAGGACCAGGGGAGCGCATTAGCGGCCATGAAAATGAACACTTCAGGCGGCCAGTCCCCTTCAGGCGGTGACCCGGTGAGTGGGGGCAGCGCCAGGGCCTTCAGCGGGGCCCCCAGTGCGTGGCCTCAATGCTGCCTTTCCCTGGGTGCTGTCGCCCCCTCGCGGACAACTCCGGAACGGTAACGACAGACCCGGCCTGGTGCCCAGGGTCGCCAACGCGGCCCGACCTCAGTGAGCACCACCTTTCAAGTGCGGAGTCAGGCCACCGTGAAGTCGCCCTGACAGCAGCCAGAGGGAGAGCGCGCCGAGCATCCTTGTACCACAGACCCGAGGGCTACAACACGGGCGCTCCAAGCAGAACACGCGGAAAATACGAGGAAGAACCAGGAAAGACATGCCACGATCATAAACGAAGGGATGCTTGCTGTTGGCCCTCTGGTGTACTAACCAGACAGACCCAAGCAGCAGGACAAACTCCAGCCTCGCCCGTGGGGACCTCTCAGCGATAGGTCACCGCTCACACCAACGACGCAGACGGTTTGATGTGGTGTCATGACATTCTTTTAGCCCCCCTACGTGTGGCAGATAATGTATATTTAAGCTTTTAATTTCCATTATTACTCATGAATATGTTCTGATTCTTAAAATTTTGTTTTGAGAAATTCTGTGACAGAGCAAAGAGGACCCTCTTCCACACACGGCCCGTCTCCCACTCTTCGGCAACCGTCACTTCAGTAGTACTCGCTCTTTGCTCTAGTCTTTAAGACGAGTGAGTCACACAATCCCTTCTGCTCCCCTGGTGTCACTTCTCGTCTCCCTCCCCAGAGGCGACCCCCGTGACCCCACACACGTCAGGAGCCGTCTCTACTAGAGTCCCCGCATGCCAGTGACCCTGCAGTGAGGAGCTCGTGCTGGGGGTCACATCGTGCTGGAAGCGGGACTGTCCCCAAAGGACAGCACGTCCCTCTTCGTCCCTTCGTACTTGCTGTTGGATTCTACTACTCTCGTCCCTGGAACGCAATGCGATTCTAAAGTCAGTCTGGAAGAAAAAAGGCCCAAGAACAAGCGATATTTAAGAACTCCGGGGAGGACCCAGCTGGCTTAGTTGGAAGAGTGAGACTCTCTCCATCTTGGGGTCATGAGTTCGAGCCCCACGTTGGATGCAGAGATTACTTAAAATTAAACAAAAAACAACAAGAACAAGAACCCAGCTGCGGCCAGATGCCAAGGTTTACCGTACAGCCGCACATGCGCTCCCATCTCTGGAGCTCTCCTTCCCGCCGACTGGAGGCGGGCTCCCCGCGGCCTCGCCACCCGCGGCCACGTCCGAGTTCCCTGCGCTGCGCGGCCCACTCTCCCCGCACCGTGTCTCGTCACGTGCAGTTTTGTCCGGACGTATCTGCGAGTCGTCAGTGTTCATTCATCAGTCTTGCACACGTTTTTCCATTTCATTCATCTTTGTGAAGAACCAGCGGCTGACTTATTTCCATTCCATTCTCTCTTCGATCTTTATCTCCTGCTCTCTCCACTGCTCCTTCAGGAGCTTTTGGGCAGCTCACCCCACCCACCTTCCATCTTTGTTCTTTAACTACTAATTCAAACTACAGGCTGCCCTAAGCGGCAGACTGTGCCGTGGTGTCACTCAGGACTGTGACGGTCAATGGGTCCGTCCGCCGCCCGTGTCCCTTTAGTGCTGGTTGCCGGCTCAGTGTGTCATGGGCAGACGACACGGGCTGCGTGACAAGCGACCGCTGGGGAACCACAGAGACGTCCTCCGTGGCCGGTGTGGGTCCTGTGTGAGCACGAGGGAGGGGCCCTGCCTGAATTCGTGCTGTTGAGAGTCCCAGTCTGCTACACAAAGCCCTGCTCCCCGTGTACCCCAATCCTTGCAGGTCTTGTGACCCTCAGCCTGCCCGAGCCACTGCATGTGGGCCGTGCGCAGTTCCTCCCCTCACAGACGTGGGCTGCCGGCACACAAGCCCCCGACTGCCCTTGAGGAGACGCCTCCTTTACTCTGACAAACGCCTTTAGCCTTCGATGGCCCAGGGTCTGGTACCAATGCTACCGAACCACCTTAGCCTATCGTGTCTCCACGTTTCCATGTCATCTTGTGTGAGGTTCCGATGTCTCTTCACAACAGAGCCCCAGAGGTGGAAGTCCTTGATCAAAAAGTGATCAAAAAGCCCCTCCAGGCCCTGCTGTTCTTCAAGAAGGGTTGGTTTTTATGGCCAAACTGCCTTCCAGAAACACTGGAGGGTAGACAGCACGTGCCCCAGCCGTGGGAGAGCCATCCCTGCGCCACGGGACTGCGGCTTCTGTGGTCTGTCCCAGAGTCCCTGAGGGTTTAAGGGTGGAGAGAACACCATGAAAGACAAATCTGATTTGGCCTGGTCCCGGGAATGCCTCGTGTCTACGTTTAATATGGGGGACCCTTCTTGAAGAACAGCAGGGCCTGGAGGGGCTGAACCCCCACAACCGAAACCACGAAGAGCCCCCCCCCGCCTGAGCCCCACCAATGGCAGGAACAGCACGCGGACACACTGTGCACGTGACACAGAACGTGAGCTAGAGAAGAGGTCACGGAAAACCAGAGGAATCCGTGTGCAGTGCTGAGCTACACTCATCGAGAACGATCTGCACGCAGTTCAACTGTGTTGCTCTAGGGTCAGCTGTACCCAGACCACTGCGGGCACGGGGCTGCTGCCCACACGTCACTCGCTGGGACGAGAACAGCTATGAGGTGCTGCCCAGGACCTGACGGTGTGACCCCCCCGCTCACACCCAGAACCGGGACGTCCACACAGGACCTGACGGTGTGACCCCCCCACTCACACCCAGAACCGGGACGTGCACACAGGACCTGACGGTGTGACCCCCCCGCTCACACCCAGAATCGGGACGTTCACACAGGACCTGACGGTGTGATACCCACCCCGCTCACACCCAGAACCGGGACGTTCACACAGGACCTGACGGTGTGATGCCCCCTCTGCTCACACCCAGAACCGGGACGTGCACACAGGACCTGACGGTGTGACCCCCCCACTCACACCCAGAACCGGGACGTGCACACAGGACCTGACGGTGTGACCCCCCCGCTCACACCCAGAACCGGGACGTTCACACAGGACCTGACGGTGTGATGCCCACCCCGCTCACACCCAGAACCGGGACGTTCACACAGGACCTGACGGTGTGATGCCCCCTCTGCTCACACCCAGAACCGGGACGTCCACACAGGACCTGACGGTGTGATGCCCCCTCTGCTCACACCCAGAACCGGGACGTCCACACAGGACCTGACGGTGTGATGCCCACCCCGCTCACACCCAGAACCGGGACGTTCACACAGGACCTGACGGTGTGATGCCCCCTCTGCTCACACCCAGAACCGGGACGTTCACACAGGACCTGACGGTGTGACCCCCCCTGCTCACACCCAGAACCGGGACGTCCACACAGGACCTGACGGTGTGACCCCCCCCCACTCACACCCAGAACCGGGACGTTCACACAGGACCTGACGGTGTGACCCCCCCTGCTCACACCCAGAACCGGGACGTTCACACAGGACCTGACGGTGTGACCCCCCCGCTCACACCCAGAACCGGGACGTCCACACAGGACCTGACGGTGTGACCCCCCCCACTCACACCCAGAACCGGGACGTTCACACAGGACCTGACGGTGTGATGCCCACCCCGCTCACACCCAGAACCGGGACGTTCACACAGGACCTGACGGTGTGATGCCCCCTCTGCTCACACCCAGAACCGGGACGTGCACACAGGACCTGACGGTGTGACCCCCCCACTCACACCCAGAACCGGGACGTTCACACAGGACCTGACGGTGTGACCCCCCCGCTCACACCCAGAACCGGGACGTTCACACAGGACCTGACGGTGTGATGCCCACCCCGCTCACACCCAGAACCGGGACGTTCACACAGGACCTGACGGTGTGATGCCCCCTCTGCTCACACCCAGAACCGGGACGTGCACACAGGACCTGACGGTGTGATGCCCCCTCTGCTCACACCCAGAACCGGGACGTCCACACAGGACCTGACGGTGTGATGCCCACCCCGCTCACACCCAGAACCGGGACGTTCACACAGGACCTGACGGTGTGATGCCCCCTCTGCTCACACCCAGAACCGGGACGTTCACACAGGACCTGACGGTGTGACCCCCCCTGCTCACACCCAGAACCGGGACGTCCACACAGGACCTGACGGTGTGACCCCCCCCCACTCACACCCAGAACCGGGACGTTCACACAGGACCTGACGGTGTGACCCCCCCTGCTCACACCCAGAACCGGGACGTTCACACAGGACCTGACGGTGTGACCCCCCCTGCTCACACCCAGAACCGGGACGTTCACACAGGACCTGACGGTGTGACCCCCCCCACTCACACCCAGAACCGGGACGTTCACACAGGACCTGACGGTGTGATGCCCACCCCGCTCACACCCAGAACCGGGACGTCCACACAGGACCTGACGGTGTGATGCCCACCCCGCTCACACCCAGAACCGGGACGTCCACACAGGACCTGACGGTGTGATGCCCACCCCGCTCACACCCAGAACCGGGACGTTCACACAGGACCTGACGGTGTGACCCCCCCGCTCACACCCAGAACCAGGACGTTCACACAGGACCTGACGGTGTGATGCCCACCCCGCTCACACCCAGAACCGGGACGTTCACACAGGACCTGACGGTGTGACCCCCCTGCTCACACCCAGAACCGGGACGTTCACACAGGACCTGACGGTGTGACCCCCCCGCTCACACCCAGAACCGGGACGTTCACACAGGACCTGACGGTGTGACCCCCCCGCTCACACCCAGAACCGGGACGTTCACACAGGACCTGACGGTGTGACCCCCCCGCTCACACCCAGAACCGGGACGTCCACACAGGACCTGACGGTGTGACCCCCCCGCTCACACCCAGAACCGGGACGTTCACACAGGACCTGACGGTGTGATGCCCACCCCGCTCACACCCAGAACCGGGACGTTCACACAGGACCTGACGGTGTGATGCCCCCTCTGCTCACACCCAGAACCGGGACGTGCACACAGGACCTGACGGTGTGACCCCCCCTGCTCACACCCAGAACCGGGACGTCCACACAGGACCTGACGGTGTGACCCCCCCCCCACTCACACCCAGAACCGGGACGTTCACACAGGACCTGATGGTGTGACCCCCCTGCTCACACCCAGAACCGGGACGTTCACACAGGACCTGACGGTGTGACCCCCCCTGCTCACACCCAGAACCGGGACGTTCACACAGGACCTGACGGTGTGACCCCCCCCACTCACACCCAGAACCGGGACGTTCACACAGGACCTGACGGTGTGATGCCCACCCCGCTCACACCCAGAACCGGGACGTCCACACAGGACCTGACGGTGTGATGCCCACCCCGCTCACACCCAGAACCGGGACGTCCACACAGGACCTGACGGTGTGATGCCCACCCCGCTCACACCCAGAACCGGGACGTTCACACAGGACCTGACGGTGTGACCCCCCCGCTCACACCCAGAACCGGGACGTGCACACAGGACCTGACGGTGTGATGCCCACCCCGCTCACACCCAGAACCGGGACGTTCACACAGGACCTGACGGTGTGACCCCCCCACTCACACCCAGAACCGGGACGTTCACACAGGACCTGACGGTGTGACCCCCCCGCTCACACCCAGAACCGGGACGTTCACACAGGACCTGACGGTGTGATGCCCACCCCGCTCACACCCAGAATCGGGACGTCCACACAGGACCTGACGGTGTGATGCCCACCCCGCTCACACCCAGAATCGGGACGTCCACACAGGACCTGACGGTGTGACCCCCCCGCTCACACCCAGAATCGGGACGTTCACACAGGACCTGATGGTGTGACCCCCCCGCTCACACCCAGAACCGGGACGTCCACACAGGACCTGACGGTGTGACCCCCCCGCTCACACCCAGAACCGGGACGTCCACACAGGACCTGACGGTGTGACGCCTACCCCACTCACACCCAGAACCGGGACATTCACACAGGACCTGACGGTGTGACGCCCACCCCGCTCACACCCAGAATCGGGACGTCCACACAGGACCTGACGGTGTGACCCCCCCCCGCTCACACCCAGAACCGGGACATCCACACAGGACCTGACGGTGTGACCACCCCGCTCACACCCAGAACCGGGACGTCCACACAGGACCTGACGGTGTGACCCCCCCGCTCACACCCAGAACCGGGACGTCCACACAGGACCTGACGGTGTGATGCCCACCCCGCTCACACCCAGAACCGAGACGTCCACACAGGACCTGATGGTGTGATGCCCACCCCGCTCACACCCAGAACCGGGACGTTCACACAGGATCTGACGGTGTGATGCCCACCCCGCTCACACCCAGAACCGGGACATTCACACAGGACCTGACAGTGTGACGCCCATCCCCCCACTCACACCCAGAACCGAGACATCCACACAGGACCTGACGGTGTGACCCCCCCCGCTCACACCCAGAACTGGGACGTCCACACAGGACCTGACGGTGTGACCCCCCCTGCTCACACCCAGAACCGGGACGTTCACACAGGACCTGATGGTGTGCTGCCCCCCCACCCCCTCTCATACCCCAAACCGGGACGTTCACACAGGACCTGACAGTGTGATGCCCCCTCTGCTCACACCCAGAACCGGGACATCCACACAGGACCTGATGGTGTGACCCCCCCGCTCACACCCAGAACCGGGATGTCCACACAGGACCTGACGGTGTGACCCCCCCCGCTCACACCCAGAACCGGGACATCCACACAGGACCTGATGGTGTGATGCCCCCCGCTCACACCCAGAACCGGGACGTCCACACAGGACCTGACGGTGTGACCCCCCCGCTCACACCCAGAACCGGGACGTCCACACAGGACCTGATGGTGTGATGCCCCCCGCTCACACCCAGAACCGGGACATCCACACAGGACCTGATGGTGTGACCCCCCCGCTCACACCCAGAACCGGGACGTCCACACAGGACCTGACGGTGTAACGTGCCGCCCCCCCCGGCTCATACCCAGAACTGGGATGTTCCCACAGGACCTGATGGTGTGATGCCCCCCGCCCCCCCCTCATACCCAGAACCTGGACGTTTACACAGGACCTGACGGTGTGACCCCCCCCGCTCACACCCAGAACCGGGACGGTCACACAATTCCTGCCTGGCTTGTCCCAGGGCACCTTTCAAAATAACCACACAGAGTTGAGCCCATGGCAGGCAGCAACCGCTGTCCCCACCGCCGTATAAGGACCGGGCGCCTGCTCTCCCCAACTCGTGACGCGCGTTCTGGAACTTGTAAGTAACACACCTTGGGAGTGCACTTCCTCCGTGTGGGGCTATTGAAACGGTGCCTTCACCTGAAACGGCCCCGGGGGTTTCCGGTTGCCCAACGCGGGAGCTCCGCTGCTGAGGGGGCTGCTGCCGACCCTGTGTGGGTGGCTTTTGTGCCCTCGTTCAGCAGGTCACCACCTGCATATTGCTAACACACCAGCGCTGGGTGTCCGACACACGGCGCACAGCGTGTCCCACCCTGACCCTCAGGTGCTCTCGGCACAACAAACGCCAGCCCTGTGGACCCGGGCCCGAGTCTGCTGTGCTTTCAAGATGCTCTTGGATACACTCGCTTTTTTGCTTCTCGTGGAAAGCTCCTAAAATCCCGAGGGAACAAGGCAAGGCTCCCAGGCGCCCAGGGGAGCATGGCCGGGGCTAGGGAGGGGGAAGAAGCCCCCCACCCCATCACCAAGCTCAGTTTACCTTCCCCTTCCTGCAGGGCTTTCTGGTCCCCAACAGCCTCAGGCACCAGCTTCCCGTAGGAGTGTCTGTCGCTGGAAGCAAACTTCACCGTATCAAAGTAGACGGACCCATTTGAGGCGTAGCTGGAAAATAAGAACGAGGTTGTGGGAAAGCGGATCGATTCGAAGACAGCCAAAGCACCTCGCAGGAGGATGACCCGAAGAGCCGAGTGTTACACGGCCCGCGTGCTGCTTCCATCTGCTCTGCCTTCTGCGTCCGGGGCCGGCTCGGCCATTTACCGCTTCTGTGGTGCAGCGACTCACAGCCACGGCTGCTGTGCAGGCCGAGCGGGCCTGCCAAGGACACTTCACGCCGCAGAAGCCAACTCCTCACTCGCCGGGCAGCGGGTCCCCCTGCACACCCTCTGCCTCGTGTCCTATGGCCCTGCAGCTCCCGCCCGGTCCCCGCCTCAGCGACGGCGTGCTCCCGCCAGGCCCTCCCTCTGGCTACATTCTACCCACCTGCCCAGCCAAGGCTCTCTGCCTCCCAGAAGCACTCCAGGTTACTCCAGCCCGGAATGATCTGTCTTCTCCCACCTTGGCCTTGCCCACGGCACGCAGTTTGGCACACGATCTCGTGCCGTCCTGAGTGGTCGTGTTAAGTGGGGCAGAGAGAGGAGGCGCCTGTCACTTCCGGAGAACCTGTGCTGCTCCGGGCCCACACCAGGAGTTGGCCACTCCTCACTTGGTCCAGCAGACGCCACGTCTGCCCCACGAGGCGGGAAGCAATCTCCTACAGCGGGGGCGCCGCCGACAGGCGCCGTGTGCTGTAGACACCACGCTCCCGTTTATGCCTCCATTTCTTGGTGATTTCTGACCGTGCTCACTGCAGACACTTGGACCGTGTTTCCCGCAGGCAGGTGGTGCTAGGACCGGAGGCCAGGGCCGGGGCAGTGTGCGGAATCACAGCCGGGCGAAGGGCCCCGAGGGAACCACACCTGCCCTGGGAGATGACTCGGGGACAAGTGCTCTCTGCTCACACAGTGAGGCCGCGCCTCCAGACACCCGGCAAGTCCACGCTCCCCAGGCCAGGCCACGTGCTCACGGTCTGAGCTGTGGGCACCCTGGTGGGCTGCAGGCAGGGGTTCCCTACAGCACCCCCATCCTGGCCACAGCCCCAGGCCCACCTGGCAGGGCTGGGCCCAGGCCCCGGGCTGCACCAGCAAGTCTGCTGGGGGCTTCGGGGACAGGCTGGGCACAGCTGGCAGCACCCTCTTGCTCTTCCTTCCTGCCTTGAACAGAGAGATGGCATCTGTACGGCTAAATCCCTGCCGGATGGCGACCAGTATCAAGGAAAGCCCGGGGAGTTCTCTTACAAAGCAGCCCTGAAGCTGAGGACCCGGCGGCACGGAGGAAAGAGGCCTGCTAGGAGGTCAGTGTGTAAAGGCACGCCACTATGGGGAAGTCGCGGGCTCGACCGTATCCTCCCCAAATTCATACGTACGGTCCTAGCCACCAGCACCTGCGAATGGGAGTGTATTTGGAGACAGGGTCTTCCCAGAAGGAAAGCGAGGTCAGCAGGGTGAGCCCTGACCCAGTGTGACCCCTACACATCGATCTGCAGAAGAGGACATCGGGACACAAAAGGAGCCCAAGCAGCCCACGTGCAGAGTGACGAATGTGTGAGAAGTCTGCGAGACGGCCACGGTCTGTGCCAAGGAGCGGGGCTGGGACACACCCTTCCCTCAAGGCCCTCAGAGGAACCCGTCCTGCGGGCACGCTGGCGGCCTCAGACACCTGCCGTCTGGAGCTGGGAGCAAATCCGCTTCTGCTGCTTCAGCCGCCTGGTCTGTGGGCTTGGTGACGGCAGCGCCAGGCGCCCACACGCCCAGTGGCTTCCCTGCTCCGCATCCCCTCTCAGAGACGGAGAGTTGCCTTCCTTGGCAAACCTTCCCCTGAACGGTGCACTGACCCGAGGAGGGCCCTCAGCTCACCCGTAGCCATTGTCCACGATCTTCTGGACAAAGTTCACGATCTCTGGCACGTACTCGCTAACACGGGTTAAGACGTCTGGAGGGAGAACCTGTGGGCGGCCAGAGAAGGTCCCGGTTCTTCCTTCAGAAATGTCGGCCTCAGACGAGCACGCCCCAAGAAACCAGCAGAACCAAATGCTGGCAGAGAAGCCCCCTGTGCCCTCGGCTCGCATGTGAAACCACACTCAGCGAGCGATTAGGAACATGGCCCGGGTGGCGTGAGGCCGTTCGGGCATTGGGGCGCAGACAGCAAGCACGGGCTCATCGGCCGCACTTACGTTCAGGGCCTCCATGTCTCTGTGGAATTCCTCTTCCCAGAACTTGGGCAGTTGGGAGAAGATAGAATTGTCAGTAACCTCACTGCCGAGGGTGGAGTCCAGCCAGTCAGAGAGCAAGTCCTTTGCTTCTTCCAACAGCACCTGGACAAAAAGAAAGTGAACGTCCACACACGTGTACGAGCTGATCACATAAGACCGCATCTCACGCAGTTGGTCTGAGTTAATAATGGCCTCGAATTCAAAGATGTGCAGCACAGAGCCCTGCTCCACGACGGGCTGCCATCCCTGCGAGACCACGACGCTCCTGTGAACGGCTCAGCACTCAGACAAACACCAGACCGTGACCGGGAGGCGCAGGGGCACGTTCAGGAGAGCTGACTGCGGCCAGGATGCGGCCGGGCGTCCACAGGACGTTCAGGTGGTCAGGCGATGGGCAGAGTCCCGTCCTGGAGGGAGGTGTCAAGGCCATGGTGCCCCGACAGTCAGGGGCCATCAACCGAAGAGGCCAGCCCCGTGTCACGCACCACAACAGTGCAGCGTTGGTACAAGACCTGTCCTGTCACCGCAGCACCTACGTCACCTGGGAGAAATGTCCATCTGTGATGGGATGTGAGTGTCATGGCCGCGGCCTGAGCCTTGCAGGCTGCGGGGACCCTGAGGTCCGGCTCTGGAGGAACCGGGGTTTCCAGCACGTGAACTGTAGTGACAGGCACGTGGGGACAGGCAGGCGGTCTGCAGTCCACCCGTGGGGGCGAGAGGGCAAAGAACAAAGGGCGGAGGGAGAAGGTGAAGGGCAAGTAGATGTGGAAGACAAAGGGAGGCCACGCAGGGTGGGCACGTTTGTACGCATGGCGCTGACAGGGAAGGGGCGGCTCGGGCGTCCCACCGAGCCCCCAGGGAGAACTGTCCTGCTGACTGTTGCTGGGCTGGCAAGCAGTGACGGGGACCCGCCAGGATGCTCGGGCCAGAGGCGCGACACGCTGGAGGCTGGGCCCCACGCACGGCCCGTGGGCCGCCCTCGAGCCCGGCCACCCCACCCTGCGCGCTCACAGCAGGCCCTTCTACTCGGTACCTCACGTCTGGCTATGGAGAAAAAATGACAAGGCACACCAAAAGGCAAAAAACATCAAAGACAGAGCAGCAACAGAACCAGACGCGGCAGGGCTCCGGCAGCACTCAGCCCAGCGGTCTGAAACGACCAGGACAAACACGCTCGGGTGTTCCCGCTTTCTGCGCCTGTGGTTCAGGGTCTGCTGTGAGCTCAGGGAACCTCAGGCAGGACACCACACCCAGGCATTCCACAGGAAAGCTGCAGAAAATCCCGAAAGGAGTCCGAGGACAAAACCTTGCCCATAGAGGAACAAAATAAGAACCGCACCCAATTCGTCCTCACAAAGCATGTAAGCAAGAGATGTGGGGGACGCTTCAATGTCGAGAGAAAACACTCACCACCCTCGAACTCTGGACCCTGCGAGCTTATCCTTCAAAAGCAAAGGGAGACAAAAGCTCTCAGGCAGACAAAAATCAAGGGAACTTGTTGCCCGTAGACCTGCTTTGCAAGAAATGTGAAAAAGAAGTTCTTTAGAGAGAACAAAAATAATAGAGGTCAGAAACGGGTCTGCACAGTGAGGGAGAGCATCGGAGAGAAGATGCAAAGGTAAAATGAAAACTTTTGTTTTTCCTTTTTTAAGAAAAAGTATTTATGTATTGAGAGAGGGAGAGAGAGTGTGTGTCAACAGAGGGGAGGGGCAGAAGGAATCTTAAGCAGACTCCCTGCTGAGCGTGGAGCCCACTACGTGGCTCGATCTCATGACCCTGAGATCATCGCCTGAGCCGAAACCAAGAGTCAGGCACTCAACCGGCTGAGCCACCCAGGTGCCCCAAAACTTTTGTTTTTCTTCATTGATCTAACAAGTAACAGTTTATAGCAAGAACGTTATCAATCTGCACGCTTATGTACATACTTTATGCACACATAGTCCCCCCACCCCAGGTTTTTAGATAGGTAAAATGGACAACAGCAACAACATGAGGACGGGAGGCAGAACTAGATCATTCTGTTATTGTAAAGCACCCCTAGGACCACGCAGTATAGTGTCTTTGAAAGTGGACTGAAATTAGTGGTGAGTGTATATTGCAAACTGTAGGGCGACCACTAAAAAAAAGAAAAAAAAAAAGGTATAACTGATATGCCGTAAGAGGAGAAAAAGTGGAATCATGTAAAATGTTCAATCAAAACCACAAAAGACAGAAAAGGAGTGGAAGAAATCAATGGGAACAAGGAACAGGGCAGTGAATAGAAAACAATACACACAGTGGCTAGGAATCCAGCTGTCTCCGTACCACCGTGAATGTCAGTGGTCTAAACGCACCAGATAGAACAGTCAGGTAGATCAAAATACAAGCCCCAAATGTATGTTGTCCACAAGGAACCCACTTTAAATATAAAGACACGTATAAATTAAAAGTAGACGGATGGAGACAAATGTACCATGCTATCACAAATCAAAATAGACCAGGAGTAGCTTGTTTTAGACAGAGCCAACTTCAAAGCCAGGACAGTCATCAGGGATAAAGAAGAGCTTGGCCAGACAAAGGGGTCAGTTCTCTAAGACAGCGGTGCTTCCGGTGCATGGGCCCAATGGCAGGGCAGCAAACTACATGAGGCAAAAGCAAACAGAACTGCAAGGACAAACAGATGAATCCGTGAAGGTAGTTGGGGACTTCAATACCCCTCCCTTGGGCGTGGACAGACCCGGCAGGCAGGAGATCAGTAAGGACATTGTTGACCTCAACTACACGCTCAGTCAGCTGGATCTAATGGACATCTATAGACCACTTGGTCCAATAGCAGCAGAACACACATTCTTCTCAAGCTCACAGGGAACGTTCACCAACACAGACCACAGGCTGGGCCATACAACACGTCTGAACAAATTTAAAAGAACAGAAATCATACATTGTGTCTGCTCTCAGACCACGGTGGAACTGAACTAGAGATCAGTAAGAGAAAGAGAGCTGGAAAGTTCCCACAATACATGGAGATCAAACAACACACTTCCAAAGAACACACGGGTCAAAGAAGGTATCTTGAGAAAAAATTAAAAATTTTTGAACCAAAATGAAAATGAAAACACACCTTATCAAAATTTGTGAGATGCAGCAAAAGTAGTGCTTAGAGGACGTCTATAACACTAGGTGCACAGATTAGAAAAGAAAAAAGGTCTAAAATCAAGCTAATCTAAGCTTCCATTTTATGAAACTAGAAAAAGAGAAACAAGTTAAATCCAAATGGGAGAAAAGAAATAATAAAAATTAAAGCAGAAAACAGGAAATCAATAGAGAAAAATCAACAAAACCAGAAACTGGTTCTATGAGAAAATGAATAAAATTGATGAGCCTCTAGCCAGGCTACTACCTAAGAAAAGGGTACTAATACTAATACTAATACCCAAAAGAGGGCCATCACTACAGACCTCACGGAAATTTAAAAACTTAATAAAAAAACACTATACACAACTCTGTGCCCCCAAGTTTGATAACCTGGATTAATGGACCAATTCTTTGAAAGACACAAGCTACCAACACTCACACAAGATGAATAAACAATCTGAAAAAGCCTATTAGCTAGTAAAGAGATTTAATTAAGAATTTATAACTTTCCAAGCGCCTGGGTGGCTCAGTCGTTAACCGTCTGCCTTCGGCTCAGGTAATGATCCCAGGGTCCTGGGATCAAGCCCCGCATCGGGCTCCGTGCTCGGCGGGGAGCCTGCTTCTCCCTCTCCCACTCCCCCCTGCTTGTGTTCCCTCTCTCGCTGTGTCTCTGCCAAAAAAATAAATAAAATCTTAAAAAAAAAAAAAATTTATAACTTTCCAAAACAGAAATCACCTGATACAGAGGAGTTTACTGGTGAATTTTACTAAACATTTAAGGAACAAATGATATCAGTTTTCTACAGTTTTTCAGAGGACAGAAGCAGAGGGGCTACTAACTCATTCTATGAAGACAGTATTACTCTAATTACCAAAAGCTAAGACATTACAAGAACAGAAACCTACAGACCAGTATCTCTCATGAACATAGATGGAAAAATCCTTAACAATATATTAGCAAATTAAATCCACAAAAGTCCGAAAAAAGGGCGCCTGGGTGGCTCAGTTGGTTAGGCGACTGCCTTCGGCTCAGGTCATGATCCTGGAGTCCCGGGATCGAGTCCCGCATCGGGCTCCCTGCTCAGCAGGGAGTCGGCTTATCCCTCTGACCCTCCTCCCTCTCATGCTCTCTATCGTTCTTCTCTCTCAATAAATAAATAAAAATCTTAAAAAAAAAAGTCCGAAAAGAATTACATACCACGGCCAAGTGGGATTTATCACGGTATGGAAGGCTGGTTCAACAGTATAAAATCAATTAATGTAAATTATTACATCAACACACCAAAAAAGTAAAATGCCATAATAGCATTGCTAGATGCAGAAAAAGCATATGACAAAATCCAACACCCATGCCATCAGTGTGGTCGCGAAGAAGTCATTGCCACACCCTGCTCATGGAGCTCAGTGTGTGGACTTCGTCAAGAGTAAAGATGTTTGCTCTGGAAAAGTCACCGTCAAGAAAACAAAAAGATGAGCTACAGACTGGGAGGAAATATCGGCCAAAGACACATCTGATCAAGGACTATTATCCAAAATATACAAACTCAACAGTAAGAAAACAAACCACCTGATAAAAAATGGGCCAATGACCTGAAAGGCACCGCACCCAAGAAGACACATAGATAGGCAAATAGGCACGTGACAAGATGCCCCACATCCAATGTCTCCGGGAAATGCAAATCACAACGAGATACCATCACACACCTGTTACAATGGCCCAAATACTAACACTGACAACACCTGATGCTGGGAAAACCCAGAACCAAAGGAATGCTCATCACTACTGGGGGGAACGCAACATGGTGCAGCTGCTTTGGAAGACGGTGTGTGGCTTCTTACAAAACTACACATACTCTTACTATATGACCCAGTAGTCATGCTCCTTGGCATTTACCCAAAGGAGCTGAAAACTTATGTCCACACAAAAACCTGCACATGGACGTTTCCAGCAGCTTCTTCACAATTGCCTAAACTTGGAAGCAACAAAGATGCACTTCGGTAGATGGAAAGATAAACAAGCTGCGTTCCATCCAGATGACGGAGTATTATCTAGAACTAAAGAGAAAGGAGCTATCAAGCCATGAAAAGACATGAAGGACCCTAAAACCTATATTCAGTGACAAAAGCCGATTTGAGAAGGCCACATACTATAGGATTCCAACTCTGTGACATTCTGGAAAGGGAAAACCATGGAGGCAGCAAAAAGATCAGTGGTTTCCGGGGGCTGCCACAACTTAAGAGGCCGTCAAACCGAGGGAAAGAGACCAGTCATAAAAGGACAGACACCATAGCATTCTATGTGGTCCCTGGAGTCCCCAGATTCATGGAAGCAGAGTGGACGGTGGGTGCCGGGGCCAGGGGAGGGATGGTGGTCGGTGTCTCACGGGGACAGAGTCTCTGTTTGAGAAGATGGAAAGTTCTGGAGACAGATGGTGGGGACGGCTGCACAATAATGTGAATGTGCTTAATACCTTTGAACTCCACACCTAAAAATGGTTAAGATGGTAAATTGTTGGTAACGGGAACGTGACTGCTGTCCGAGGAGAGGGAGAAACAGCTGGGCCCAGGACGCCCATCGAAGGAAGGCCAGCTACCATGCGGGGCCCCCACTCGGAAGCACACTGAGCAAAGCGCTCATCCGCAAGCCCGTGTAGGGGGGACTCTCTCATTAAGCTCAGAACAAGCCCGCGCCGGAAATCCACGCTAAGTGAGGAGGAAAGTGAAAGGAAAGCCTAAGCCGGGCCGAGCTCTGGGGGCATCTCTTCCACGGCCTCCAGACGGACAGACAGCGGTGGCCACACCTTTTCTGGAGCTTCTCGATTCCTGAGTGTTGAAGAGGGTGGCCAGCAGAGGGCGCCGGCGTGAAGGAGAAGGGCCACCGTGGCCAGGGCCGCCGGCAGGGGAAAAGCTGGAAGAGAGCCAGGCCCCGTGCACCCCGTGCCCTCACCCCGTCGGGGGGCGAACTTCTCCCAGGGGCAGGAGAGCCGGCCCAGGGCGCCCCACAGCCCAGTGCAACCTCAACCTCCCTTGGCTCTCTGCGCCGCTGCGCCACCAAGAAACACAGGAGCGCCGGCTGGAGAACTCTGGAATGACCTACCACACACACGCCAATGGGCCCCCAGTCCCGTGAGGAGGCGGCGCGGGGGTAGGCGGCAGGTGTGGGGCGGGAGGGCACTGGCCAGCCCCCTCCCGGGCGGCCACAGGCGCAGAGGCGCAGGCTGGAACCCGCGAACAGCGAGCGGGGCTGTGGCGGGCCCGTGGAGACCTCACCTCCACACGGCGTTCGGCCACCTCCTCTGGGAGGTCGCTCTGCACAGCTTTCTCCAGGGGCTCTGCGGCCAGTTTCACCGCGCGCTGAATGCGATCCAGCATCTGCCTTTTGTCGGGGTCCGTGGCCGCGCATAACTTGACCGAAAACAGCTGCAAGCACAGGAGAGGGCGGGCCCATCAGACGCGGCTCAGCACAGCCCCGCGCTCCCCCGGGGGCCCTCGCTGGGGACAAGAAAGCAGTCTGCGTCCCTAAGGGTGTGGGCCCAGCTTCCCCTGAAAGCCTGCTCCCCGCAACCCCCGGGCCTGGTTCTCTGATGTCACACGCTGTGCTCGGGGTCACGGGGGCGTCACCTGGGGACTTCGTGACCGTCACGAAGTCACCCATGACCTGGCAGGCCCACCTCTGGTCGGCCGAAGCCGGCTAAGCTCTGATTTCATTCCTAGTGTTTCTTCTAGAGATAAAACACAGAAGCACACGTAATTACTACTGCAGCTACTAAAATAGTAATTACAGAGCATCAAAGGACTTATTCTAACCTTACTCCGTTAAAACAGTAATTCGTAACACCGTCATTCAAAATGACAATATCATATTGGAAAGAACTGATTTCTTCAAGTTCTGAAAATTTCCAGTACTCCCGATTTAAGCGGCTCGGTGCAGCGCCTGCGTGGCTGAGACCGCCACACGGATGAGCCCACAGGGGCGCTCGGAGCATCTAACGGGCAAGCATCCATCAGTGCCACCGTGACGGACTCGGACACTCTCCCGTAAGTGGGAGGCACAGGCCCCCGCCCAAGTGTGTCTTTCCTGGCGACTCTTCCCAGCGGCCAGGGGACACATCGGTCAGAACTCCGGGGCCCCCGATGGGGCCGGCTTTGGTTACTGTGTGAAGCCCACCAAGGACGGCCACGGCTCTTGGGACAGTCAGGAGTCAAGGAGCAGACAGCGAGGGGCCCACCTTCAGGGCGGCGTGAACATCTTCTAGGAGCTGGGCCGCCCGCGGCCGCTTCCCCCGATACTGCTCGAACAAGTAGTTCTGCCGGGCCCTCGTGATGATCTGGAGGGAGGAGAGGGAAACTGGGGGTCGTGCCCCACGCAGCAGGCAGGCTCCGAGTCCCAGGCGGCCGCGCTGGGGCTGTTCCCATGACCTTGCTGATCTCGAGGAAATGAGCTGCACCCCCGCCCCCCGCGCCCTCCCCACACAAGAGCACGCGTGACCGCGGGTCCTGCTGCCACGAAGCCCCACGGGCTGACGTTTTATCAACTGGGCCCCTGGACACGAGGTTTCTCCCAGCTTCTACATGACGTCATCGGTATACACCACCAAGCTACTGAGCGGAGGGGACTCACACCGTGTGCATCAGGTCCAGACCTGAGCTGGGCCAAGCCCACCTGATCTCATCTACAAATGACGCTTCCTCCTCCCTGTCACCCACCGTACTGAGGACGTCCCGGTGAGAGCCCTACCTTGTCGTCCACGTCCGTGATGTTCATGCAGTAGAAGACGTCGTACCCGAAGTAGTCACGCAGCACCCTCCGCAGGATGTCGAAGGAGATGTAGGACCTAGAGCGCGGGAAGAGACCTGTCCCACAGCCCGCCACACACCCTGGCCCACGGGGCCATGGCCACGAGAACCAGGGGAAGGCTTCTGCGGCCCCGCACAGGAGCCAGGAGCACCGTGGGGCCGGGCCTGCTCTGCGCCTGGGCTCCCGCCAGAGCTGCGGCCTGGGAAAACCAAGGCACGGGGAACAAAACATCTGTGTGCGTCCCAGGACACCAGCCACAGGGCGACAGGACAGCGAGCTCATGGCCCGTGCGTATTCTCCAACTTTTCCATCATCAATATGGATTACTTACGGAATGAAAATGTTTATCTCAAAAACAGGAAAGGAAAAGTCCAGGACTGATTTTCCTTTCAAATCTCAGGTCCCTGGAGCAGAGCGGAGATCTCGGAAGGGCTGAGATGCTCCCTGTAGGACCCACACCCCAGACACCCGGGGACCCCGGCCCGTGCTGGGCGCCCGGCAGCAGCCCCTACCTGGCGTGCCCCATGTGAGACGCGTCGTAGACGGTAGGTCCACAGCTGTACCACGTCACCCTGTTCCCATGCTGAGGTACAAACACGTCCTTTGTTAAAAATGAAGGAATGACAACCATCAGCCGCGTAAGAGGTGCTGTGCAGGATCACCCCAACCAGCAACAAAGAGCATGGCTGTTTATACAAAATTCAACAAGAACGATTTTGTTTTACTGACAAAAGTCACAGACGTTGGGGGTGGAGGAGCTCAGTTACTCTGGGTGGGCTCCCTGAGACCCCTGTCTCCCCGTCCGCCACTGTGCTCACTGATGAAATTCCAATCAGCCCACGGCTGGAGCCATGGGCCACGCTGAGCAGAACACACCAAGCAAACCCCGTTCAACTGGGATCCGATCCTGCCTTCTTCTCAAAACCCGGTCGGCTCCCAACCACGCCAACCGGGGCCCCGCTGTGCCTGTTGTGCTTGGCATGCCCTGTGACAACCACCACCACGTGTCCTCCCCGGAAGCAGACCGGCACCTGGCCTGGCTCTGAGCGACGCGTGCTCGGGCGCTCCAGGCCCGCAAGCCCACAGGCAGGCTGCCCCTGGGCATGCCCGGTGTCAGAGGTCAGCTGTGCCCCCCACGGGCCACGTGCAGAATGCGTGGCAAGAGCTAAGACTTCACTCCCGTCTGGACCGATGGCTGCAGAGCTCGCCCACAGACACCAGCTCAGTGGTCCGGAAGGGCACATGCGCCCCGCCCCCCCCCCCCGTGGCCACCGCTGCACCCCACAGGCCACGCTCCCTCCTTACCTTACTCCGGGTGAGGCTGTTGTAGAGACGGAGCTTGCACGGAGGAGACCCTGCCGGGGGAGACCACTGAGGCTGCCCTCGCCGGCCTTTACCTGCCAAGGCAGAGAGAACGCAAGTCACGCTGCACCCACTTGGTCTTTCTCAACGAACAGGGCTAAGGGTGCGGGTCTCCATCAGCATCACCCATGTCAAACGCAACGGCGTCTCTATTTTGCTTTGCTCACAGTCTGTGGGGCAGCACAGCTTGGGAGCACCTGTGAGCATCCCCTGCTCCCCAAACCCAGGCCCTCCTGGCCGCTTACGGGCACCGTGGTGGACACGGCTCATGGGCCAGGAGGGGGCATGGGCCCTGCAGTGCCAGACTCAAATGCAGCAGACAAGTGGGGGTACTCTACGCCTTGTGGAGGCTTTGTGGGACACGGGCCACTTTCCAGAGCAGTCCGGGACTGGCCAGGCCGCAACTAGCTCACGGCCCCAGAAACTCAGTAAGAACAGGCTCCACCCCAGCCCCATCTCCATCAGACGGGGGCAAATGGCCAGCTCCCCCTCAATTCTGGTCCCCACCCCCTGCAACATGCGGATCACTCCCTGACTCGACTGGGACAAGACGCTTGTGGCTTCCAGCTCCACACAGGTGCTTGACCAACTCTGGAACAGTGTGGGGTGGCTCTGTCCCTTGCTGCCTTCCAGGACCCCGTATCCTCCCCGCTCCTGCCACCACCACCGTCCCCTCCCCAGCGCTGTCTCGGGGGCTGCCCCTGTGGCTCCATGCTCCCAGGCCCACACTTCCAGATGGACAGAGGGCAGTACTTATGTGGCGGGTGCCTGAGAGCCCGAGAGGGTGTAGCTCCGTCCTGGGCATCTAGCATCCTACACCTAGAGCCCAGCTGTCCCCCCCAGCTCTCGCTCACAGAGCCAGCTTTGTGCCTCGCTCACAGTGCACAGGATGGGCCCATGGAAGCCTCCGCGCTACCTGACCCGTCTTCCCAAGCAGGGGTCTGCAGCTCACTGAGCTGCCCTACTGTCCACTCCCCGCCTCTGCCTCTTGTGCCGGATGGCCTGCTGACCGAGACCCCACAGAGCCCCACTCGCTGCTTCCTGCTGGGATCACGGAGCAGTCAGTCCTGGGCTTGGCTATTTGCCCAAGGTGTCTCATCAGCCACACAGAGGCTGCCTGAAGTGACAGGCGGAGGAGAGCGGAGGAGGAAGGCAGCTGCCGCGTGCATGTCTGTGTGAGCGCGTGCAGGTGGGAAGGGGAGCGGGCAGACAGGGAGAGAGGCAGCCCGCGCTCAACAGGAGCTCCTTACTCTGGGTGGCGGCCAGCAAACGAGGCGGCCACAGACTCCGGTGCGTGGGAAGGCCCACACCCTCAATGAGACAGGGGTGCTTATTACTGAGGTCAGGCGTGCGTCTCACAGGCTCACTTTACATGCAGCAAGTGCCCGTGAAGGGAACTCTCAGTGTGGGACTCAGTGATGCTCAGTGTGCTGCAGATGCCACCACGCATCCCCTCTCTCACTCACACCCCAAGCTCCTGAGACAGACGACCCTGCTGTCTGAGCTGAGCGGGGGCATCGGCCAGAGCGGCCACACACGGACGCGAGCCGGGGGACCAGCACTGCTCGTCCTGCGAGGCGGAAAGGCTCGGGGTTCACAGCACGGCAGGCCCATCCAAGAAGACAGGGGGTGGCGGGACGCAGCCGGCGGTGGAGCCCAGGGAGCCCGGCCGCGCCGCCAAGGGCCACCACGCTCACACAGCTGGTGGCAGGCTCGAGGGACTCGGGCAGGTATCACACAGGACCCTGGTTTAATGAGGACACTTTCCACTAGTGTTCCCTTACACCATCAGCTGCGCCGTGCCCGAGCACGAACACGGCTCACTCAGGACAGCGGCCACCCGCGACCCTCTACACCTCGACAAGGCTAAGCCGAGTCTCCCCACGCCGTGCCCGCGCCTCCACCCCAGCACTCACCATCCCGTGCACTAACTCCTTGTTTCGGCCTCTGCTTGAACTAACACACATCCCATTCATCCAACACAGAGCCAGTCCCCTCCAGGCTCCGTCCTGGGCATGGGGCCACTGCGCAGCCACAGCCCCGACCCGATAGAAACGCACACACCGCTTAGGGGCGCTGCGCCCATCCCACGTCCGACGGAGGAGAAACGCTCCCCCAGGACACGGGTGGGGGCCGGGGGGCAGAGAGGGGTGCCACACTGTGCCGCCCCGACAGCCACGGGGCCTGAGCCCCCTGCCGGGGGGCTGGAAGCCACAGCAGCACAGGGATCCCTGGCGGGAGGGGCAGCACTCCAGACACTGACCGCAGGCCAGGCCCTGGGCGGAGTGGTCCCTCTGTGCCGCGGCCGTGGGGGTTGCTGATGGGACTGGGAGGCGGCAGGGACAGGGGCCGCCCCACTTTCTGTGCCTGAGAGGGTGGCTCGGGCTCTGAGGCCCACAGCCCGGGGAGGGACACGGAGGGACAGACCGGGCGCCAGCAGCAGGGGCAGCTGTCATGGGCACCGCCGCTGGGACGGGCTCAGAGGGAGTGGGGACAGGGTGCCGGGAAGCGGGGGGCTGGGAGAGGCGGCGCTCGTGCCCGAGACAGGACATCAGAGCCCTGAACGGAGCAGTGCTCAATTCTGGCAGCAACAAGCGGGCCAGCAGGTGCTCGGTTCCTATGCTCCCAGGGATGTGGGAGAGGGTCCTGGGAGCGGCCCTGCTTGCAGGCCACCCGCGGCCATGGGCCGGGCACACGAGGGGACTTGCAGGCAGAAGGAGTCAGGAAACGTTATGGGTGCCAGCCAGGGTGCATCTCTCCTTGCCCCCCAGCCAGCCTAGCCTCGTCAACGCACAGGGCGGCTCTCTGCCTCCGGTGGGCCTTCCTCTGCACGGTTAAAAGGCACCTGCTCGTTCTCTAGACAAGGTCCTAGATGGACCACGAGCCAGGCCGCTCCAAGGCTGGGAGCCCCGGATGCGCCCTGACCTCTGCCCCTGCACGCTGTGTCTTAGGAGCTGGGACCCAGGGGGACGACATGGCACCTGACACCATGGACATCAGCAGGGTCACCGTGCTAGATGCCCATGGAGGAGACAGTGTACCCACAAAACTCCCACCCTGGGCTGGGGAAGGATTATCCAGAAAACCAAATCACACCCCACTCGGGGGGAAACGATGCCCCCACCTCCGCCTGTTCCGGCAGGGGACCCAGCCCAGGAGAGCGGCGTAGGCGCTGGGCGATGCTCCGACGCCCCACCTGAAGGAGTCTGGAAAAGCCCCCAGGAGGCTGCCCCGCCCTGCCAGGACCAGCAGAGGCAGCAGGCGGCCCACCCCTCCCATGAAGCCGCGCGAGCGCCCAAGCTGAGCTGCTCGAGGGCATCAGGCGATTGCGGGACGAAGCACCCAGGGGTTCATCGCAGGAGAGAAACCACACAGGGCCTGAGCCCCTCGGATGTTCCAGAAGGACCCCGAAAGTAACCGCTGCCGCCTGTCAGACATGCCGGCACCCACAGGCTGCAGCTCAAGCTCAAAGCTGAGAACTGACTTCGTTCTGATTTTCAGAGACTTCAGTGACTGTTAACATAACATGTTAATTACGTGGCGGACACACACACACACCGCGGCGCGTGGACAAAGTAAAGGAGAAGAAGCCAGTCAAAGTGAAGCCAGGCCAGCAATTAGCTGTAACGCCAGGCTGGAGCCTGTGCCCAGGCCCCCCAGCCCCCCCGCGGGCGGCACGCTCTGGCGGCGGCTCTGCACTGCGGCCCGGGCAGGCGTGACCCGCACGGGCTGACTCCTGGGCAGTCTGTCCTGACCTCCACTCGGGGTGCGCGGGCCGGGCTGCCAGGCCACGTGCTCACACGCAGGGACAGGAGCAGCCCTGCGGGGTCTGCTGCCAGCTTTGGGGCCCTGACCTTGGAGGTGGCCGCCGGCGGGAGAGGTGCTACCAGCTGGGGAACTCACTCCGCTACTCACTTGCTTGGCGCCCACAGGGCTCGCCTCTGCCGCAGGGGCCACCCAGGATCGCTTCTATGTGCCTGAACCACCGAGCCACGTGGAAGAGGCGCGTGTCAGCGGGAGGGGCCGAGAGCTGCCTGAACACGTCCACGTCCGCCTGGGACAGGGAGTACCCCCGGACATAGCTACGCGTGCTGAGGTGCTCGTTCAGGGCCTGCACCCTGGCTGTCTCGTCCCTAATGCTCAGGATGGACCTGTAGGCAGGAGCTGCAAAGACAGAGGCACACAGCGTCAGTTGGGGGCCCGGGGGCCTTGGGCTGGAGTCCAGACACGTGCAGGGCTTCCCCACGTACAGAACGTCGGAGCAGGCCAGTGGCTGCCGGGGCTGCTGAGGGGCGCTGGGGAGAGACGAGTGGGGTTCCGAGTCGCGGGGACAGGACAGCTCTGGAACAGGACAGTGGAGCTGCACGGCACTGGGGCGGGCGGGGGAGCGTAAGTACCACCGCACCATGCCATCTCCGTGCGACTGCAACTGTGAACTTGACGTTATGTGAATTCTGTCTCAACTGAAGGAAAACAACCCTCCGGGCCCACAGCCCCTTCTCGGCAGCAGCAACCTCCCAGGCCCAGTGGGCGCCGAGGGCGGGTGAGGACACAGGACGCTCGGGCCAAAGCCCCACACCGGCATGGTGTCCAGCAGCTGAAGGCTGTGTTTCTGGGAGGATCAGAGCCCCGCCCCCGAGAAACCTGCCGCAGGCCCTGCCCGCCCCCCTTAGAGCAATTACTGGGAGGACTAGCATTTTGAGTATGTCTCTCCTCTAACCCAGAAGGGACTCCCAGAGACCTGTAGGCCACTCCTCCAACATGGAACCATCAGGAAGGATGGGCCCCCTCTCCCATCTCTGTGGGAGGACAGAACCCTACCAGCCAGCAGGCACAGCTGGCCGGAATGGCCTTGGCACTCACCAGCCCTTGGTGATTGCTCACCTCCTCCGCGGTACTGAGTTCTGCTCACCCGTCCCACCCTCTTCTCCCCTGGGAGCCATCGCCTGTCACCCCTTCACGTCCCCGGTATCAGTCACTGGGTAAAACCTGTTCTTACCATGCCAACTAATGCCCAGCTGTGTCTACCTCTGGTGTGGGGGGTTCAGGGACAGGAGCTGCCCCGAGCCTGAGCAAAGGGCACAGAGCCAGCCCCACCCTGGAACAGGGAGGCAGGGGCCAGGCTGGGGCACTAAACCAAAGACCCTTCAGCCTCGGGAAGGAGCCTGGTACCCCAGCCCATGAGTCTGACTGAGCTGCAACTAAGCCTTGATCATCCCGGTTGGTTTTTTTTCCTTAATTTTCTGAGCAAACCATGGAGAAAGGACCAGTGCTCATTCGCTTCCACAGACACGCTCTTGGCCTGGGACCCACTCAGAGCGGGGAAGTACGAGCCCGTCCCCTCTCTCTTTGCCGGTGCACCTGCCCTTCCAAGCTACCTGCCTGGCACCACAAGGTCACTGGGTCACTGTACCTGACCCACAGCAAGGACAGCTGCAGACAGGGGGGTGATGTGGCCCTACACAGCCACGGTCCCCGCCCCCCGGCCCTCTTCTTCCCCATCCGGGTGTGCCTGCCCGGTACAGGAACCCGAAAATCACCCCAGCACCTACCCAAGCAGACAGCGCAGCACGAATGTGGAGGGCCTGTGCGCACACAAAAGGCCTTTCTGCACTTGCTTCCACTGCAGGCCGGGCCCCCCGCAGACTTCCTGGACGCAGTGCCATCAGCAAGGATGAGGTGGAATGAACCGGCAGAAGAATGAAAGCCCGCGGCATTTTCCAAGCAGCCGGCACACAACATGGCCTGCTTCTCGGGGATGTCCTGAACCCCGAGCTCTTCATGCACAGGAAAGGGGTGGGCACCCAGGGTAAAAGTCCTCCTTGAGCCCTCAAATGAATGCTGTGCTTAAAACACAGGCTTTCCCCAAAGCCCACGTGCTTCCTTCCCCAGCGCACCCCCAGGAGGGCTCTGGCTCATGCGACCCCGTCTGATCGGCCACCCACTCCCCAAAGCCACACCCTTCCGTCTCGGCTGGAGTCCTGCCTCTCACGAACTACCCTTGCTGAGGGCACAGCCAAGCTGCCGGCCAGTCCAGGAGCCCCACCTGCACACACGTCCGGAATGCAGCCCTTGTCACCCACGGCTGCCACACGGGGCCCAGCCCATCATCTCTGTGACGCAGGCTCCCCCACGGGCAGGCGAGAGTGGACTGCTGACAGGTGCAAGATCACATCCCCCCTCCTCGTCCTCCAGACTGCCCCCACCTCACAGGGACCCCCCCAGGCCTGACTTCAACCCCGCTCACTCCACAAGAGCGTGGCCTGTTCTTTTTGGGGTCTCTCATCCCACTGTCCTTGCCTGCCTGGAATGCTCCCCCAGACATGGCCGGGCTCCCGCTCTTCCTCAGGGCTCTGCTGGGTGTCTTCTTTCCGTCAGGTCTCCCTGGATGCTGTTCCAACCAGAGCCCGGACCCCCTTCCTGCTTTCTTTGTCCTCATGCCACTTCTTTAGGTCTGCCCCACACCCCACTTTATCACTCAGCATATACCTTCAGCATCTAGAGCTAAGCCCAGAACATTCTAGACACTGAACGCATTCGCTGCACGAACAGGTGAGCAAGCAGCAGAATGGGAGCTCACAGGGCAGCCCTGCCTGAGGGGCTGGGGGTCACCCGCTGTGTCAGGGCCTCAGGGGCCCTCTCCCAGGACACAGCCCACCCACCCACACAGCACACGGCAGCAACCAGATTTCCCATAGGCTGAGTCTAAAGTTGCTTTGAACCCCGAAGGGCTTGCCCGGCCAGAGCCCTGCTGCCCAGAGGCGCACACCTACAGGGGACGTTGCTTTTGTTCACTCTAGACCTACAAGGAGAACAAGCCACTTTCCGTGTCCACTCTTGGGATTGTCGAAGCAAAGAGAGGCCCGGAGGCGGCCCCTCCCGCTGAAGGTGCCCGTGCCCCCCGCTCTGCCTCCTTCCCTTGAGCAGGTGGCTCTGAGGACCCAGCCCAAGGGCTCTCGGGGAGTGGCCCCCGCAGCCCTGTTGCTCAGATTCTGTCTAAGGCCAGGAGGAAAGTTCCAGGCGGGTCTGTGCCCCCCGCTCTACTATAGAGGGGCCTGCCTTTGTGAGCCCGCCTCACAGCCCCAGGCGGGGAATCGGGCTGGAGGTGAAGCCCAGGCAGAAGGGAGGCCGTGCTTGCCTGAGAGCTCCATGAAAGCCTAACTCTAAGGATCAGGCTTCTTGAGCATTTCCCGCACCGCGTCTTGCTCCCAGGGAACTTCTACTTCACCGGCAAGCTGCCTCCGACAGCTGAGCGGCCTGTCAGGTGGCTGTTGGCACACTCTCTCGGTGAAGATTAAGTCCAGTAAGATCAAGGAGAGGACGTGCCAGCGGTGTGGGCAGAGCTGGGGCAGGCTCTCCTGCAATCTGCCGTCCTCCCCGCGCCAGCCCTCCGAGCTCCCTGTCCCCGTCTCCTGCACAGCTACCCTGCCGCCGACCCCCGGGGGGGGCGGGCAACGGAGCAAGGCCAGCCCACTCTGATCCGGCCCGCCCCGTCTCCCCCACAGCAAGCAGACAGGGACACACACCTCTCGCTCGGACCGTGTTCTAGTGAACAAAGCAGACCCCCAGGCCCGCGCCCAACATTGAGCGGGCTTACAGCTGATTGGTATTTCCCGCTTTTTTTCCCACGTGTCCTCCAATAAGTATACGCTATTTTTAAAATAAGTACAACAGGTCAAACGTCCTACCCACCATGCTGGCTTTAAAGCACTGGCGAGGGACTTAGGGAACTCTCGAGCTGCAGGGCGGCGGCTGGGCAAGGCGCCGTACCATGGCAGTGCCGGGGCTCGGTGCCGGGGCTCAGCGCTGGGGCTCGGCGCTGGGGTTCGGTGCTAGAGCTTGGCACTGGGGCTCGGTGCCGGGGCTCTAGTGCTGGGGTTCGGCGCTGGGGTTCAGTGCTCAGGCTCGGTGCTGGGGCTCAGCCCTTGGGCTCAGCGCTGGGATGCAGTACTGGGGCTCTGTGCTGGAGCTCTGTGCTGGGGCTCGGTGCTGGGGTTCTAGTGCTGGGGCTTGGTGCTGGGGCTCTGTGCTAGGGCTTGGCGCTGGGGCTCGGCACTGGGGCTCGGCGTCGGGGTGCAGTACTGGGGCTCTGTGCTGGAGCTCTGTGCTGGGGCTCGGTGCCGGGGTTCTAGTGCTGGGGTTCGGCGCTGGGGTTCAGTGCTCAGGCTCGGTGCTGGGGCTCAGCCCTTGGGCTCAGCGCTGGGATGCAGTACTGGGGCTCTGTGCTGGGGCTCGGTGCTGGGGTTCTAGTGCTGGGGCTTGGTGCTGGGGCTCTGTGCTAGGGCTTGGCGCTGGGGCTCGGCACTGGGGCTCGGCGTCGGGGTGCAGTACTGGGGCTCTGTGCTGGAGCTCAGTGCTGGGGCTCGGCGTCGGGGTGCAGTACTGGGGCTCTGTGCTGGGGTTCAGTGCTGGGGCCCCGGGCCTTCTCTCCGCCTCCATCATACAGGCTCAGAACAACACACGCCTCGTAAAAGCCGCTGCGTCTCATGAAATTACACTTGCGAACATTTAAAATACCACCTGGCACACAGCCAGGCCCCCATCAGTTTGCCACTTATTACGCTTGCCCTGTGTCATTATTATAATGGCCCCTGAAGTCAGAGACTACACACGCATTTAAAATCCACCGTCCGGAGCAGCCTAGGCCGTCGCAAGGGAGGGATCTTCTCGGGATGGGCAGGCGCGGTGCCAGGGCGCACCGCCAGACGGAAGGCCCCCGGGCTGCGGGAGGGGCAGTCCCTGAGCTGCGACTGTGGCCGGGCACTCAAGCGTGTCTTGAGGAAACCAACAAGAACCAAGTCAGCTTTGAAATGGTCATGGTTTTGGCCAGACCCCCGAGGCGAGATCAGATGGGCGGGTGGGTACGCAGGAGCCGCACACGTGGCGGTGGCCCTCGCTGAGGCGGCAGCACGTGCTGGTGCACACGCCGGCCCTCGCCGCTGTGCAGGGCACGTCCGCCTCCAGGTCAGGCTGCGGCGGCCGTGCCACTCAGACAAACACCAAGGGAGAGACACCTACTGATCACGGGAATGTCATCACGTGCGTATCCAGCTTGGATTGATCTGTTATCCAGTTTCTCCAATTTAAGCAGCCGAAGGCTTTATAAAACATTTCCCGAGATCACACAAACAGAACAGCCAGGCAATCTCTCAGCATGGATATCGAACCGAAAACCACATGATATGAACTGCAGTCCTGACAGGACGAAGCGCATCACCTCTCCCTCTCCTCGGTCCCTTGTCGCCAGCATTTAAACCTGCCTCTGTCTTCCTCCTCCGCTCCAGGCCCAGTGCATCTGCCGGGCCCACCGGAACCCTTCAGAATCAGAACGTGGGGGTGAGGTGGGCCCACGGTGGGTACCTACATCAGCTCCCCGGGGGCCCCTGTGCTGGCCCAGGACCTGCAGACCTCCATGTGCTGAGAGCCCCAGGCAGACCCCTCGCAGCAGGCCTGACTTCCTCATAAGCTCCCAGGCCAGGTCTGTCCGTTTCAAAGACCAGCCTGGGCTCCGGGAGGTGAGCACCCTCACCCACTCCCGGCACTGCATACATGGCTAAGGACCACTGTGGGCCTCATCCTGCAGTGCTCCGCGCACCCAGCCCTACAAACCACGCCCCGTCCACAAACACTCCTCTGGCTCCCCTGGTTGCCGTCCTGCGGCGCCCCCCTCCTGGGTCCCCTCCACACTGTTTCCTGTCAGGATGCTCAGCTGCCCAAGTGGCTCTCAGAAAGGGGACTGGACAAGGTTTCCCAAACGTATCCCTTCTCCACATTGAATCTCGGAGAGCAGAGAGGCGCGTGCACCCCTGCTCTCCACCACCTGGGGGAATGCCACCCACTCCCAGAGCCCAGGGTGTCCTCCCACAGGCCAAGGGCTCCTGACGTCTCCTCCAGCGCCCTCTCCTAAGCACCAGCCCCTCAAGTCCGACTATCACTCATCCACGGGCATCCCTAGGCATCGTGCCTTGCCCCCCAGACCTGGGCGCAGGTCCTGGGGAGCGGCATGGCCATCATCCCCTACTGGGCTAAAGCTTGGGTGCTCGGCTCTTACCCCCGCACCACCCACCCCCAGCACCAGCCCTGGTCCCCGAGCCTGCCCCTCTCATGCCACGGCTGCCATGGCTGCCGCTGTCCTACTCCGCCTGCACGTGGGGGAGGGGCAGATGATCTTTCCAAAACCCAAAGCAAGACCTAAACTCCAAAGATGTGCGCAAGGCCCTTGCAGATGCGGCCCTGCGGCTGATGTCTGGCCCTCCTCCGCCCCCTGGCCTCAGGAAACTGGGGGAAAGCAGTGCTCTCTGCCAGGAATCCCCACTCCGCTTTCTTCCTCGGGGCTCAGCCTCCACCCCACTTGGGATCTGGCCTGCCCCTCCCTTCCTCAGGAGCAGAGTGCTGGGGGCTCCATCTCCGGGCTCTGGGCCTGGCCAGCAGAACACTTCCCACTGCTGCCGCTTGCAGGTCTGGCCCGGTGGAGCCGCCCCTGTGGTTCCCCACACTCCCATCTTGCCCGTGGGCTGGCTGGCAGAAAAGGACGCCGCCGAGGTTCTGTCCGCTCACAGTCACAGAGCTCGGACTCTGAACAAGCTCGCAGTTCTCGGCCCACCAAGCAGCACATGCTCTGGGACGGGACCAAAGAGGGAGGCCGTCCATTCCAGCCCACCCCAACATTGACCTGTCTTACGGGTCTCGCCCTTCACTGGTGTAACCCACCTCCCTACTGGACGGAAAGCCCTGGAGAGGCTGAGACAGATCGCCCTCGTCTGCGGTTGGACCTCCGGCGCCCAGCACTGCCTAGCAAAGCAGGTGCTCAACGTATACTTAGTGAGGAAATAAGTATCTAAGTAAATCTTTGTGAACTGCTCCGGGACACTTTTCCACTGAAATGGACGATATAATGCTCTCACCTGGCGCTTTCACTTTCCCGCATCTTTCACAGACCTTTCATTAGAATCACAGTCTGCTGCCCGGGTAATGAGAGGGCAGCCAGACGGCACCATTGCCACCACGACACTGAGATGGCTTAAGCTCCACCCCAAGGGCACCATCTCTTACAACTCTTACATAAAAGTAAATACTCGCAAACATGGAAACACGAGTTCAGAGATAAGCAAATATTTGTAGTCTATAAATACGGATGTTTCGTTTTTCTTCGGGAAACGCAGCAAAACCTATTGGCTTTATCTCGTGTGCCCTTACACACACTCTGGACTGGGGGCTCTAGCTGTTATTCTGAATGGAATCATTCAGATTATCATCAAAAGCAGCACAGGATGGTGGCTGAGATCCCCGCTGCGGTCAAATTGCCAGGGCTGGAAGCCTGGCTCGGCCTCTGGCTAGCTGTGTGACCCTGGACGAATCACGCAACTTCTCAGAACGTCAGGATTTCTCGCCTGGACAGGCAGATAAGGGCAGTATCGACCACAAGGTTGCTCTCAGGATGAAAGGCCACAACAGATGCATTTAGACGGATGCCTGGAGAAGAAAAATGCTAGCTATACGAGGGTTACAAAGACCCTTTGAAGTACTCAGCATAAAGAATTAAACAGCAAGTTTGACACAAAACCACTGAAGACTGCCTGGAGCCTGCAGCACAAGGCCTCTGAGAGGAGCTCCGTGCAGCCAGGCGTCCTCAGAGAGGAGACCTGTCTTTCTAAAGCAAGCGGAACCTGGAATGGGACGCGCACTTTCGAGCAACAAAGGAGAAGCTGCAAAACTGGTGTCAGCACAGGGAACCACACAGATGTTCTGAATCTACTTAAGGAAGAGCTGAAATGGGAAGAATATTCTAAATGAGGATGTCCTTGAAAAGCCTGGGGAGGGCACCTGGGTGGCTCAGTCGGTTGGGTTGAGCGTCTGCTTCGGCTCAGGTCATGATCCTGGGGTCCTGGGATCAAGCCCCATGTCGGGCTCCCTGCTCAGCGGGGAGTCTGCTTCTCTGCCCCTCCCCTGGCTCATGCACACTCTCTCATTCTTGCTCACTCTCAAATAAATAAATAAAATCTTAAAAAAAAAAAAAAGCCTGGGGAGATGGTCACTTTTGATGAATCCAACCTTAGGAATAAAAAACTTTCAGAAACTGGAAACCAAGCATATCTACAACTCTAGTACCCATACACACCCTTTCCTATTTGATTTTATTTCCTGTTTCCTCAGGGGATGACCACAGGTTCTCGACCTCGGAGGAAGCCTAGGGACAGGTGGGCGGGGGGCACCAGGAAAGGAAGAGCAGGTGGGCTGCGTCCTGCGCCCAAGCACTGGCTGACAGGTACTGCCCGACGGCACAGGACTAGAAAAATCCATCAGCTGTCCAGACAAACTGGGGGCTCAATTCCAATCTATAGAGCAATCTCCAAAAACAGGCCAATTCTTACCAAGCCTCCAAACACCTGACTTTCTAAAGCAATTAAAAGAAAAAACCCAACATGTCATTTATCTCCACAAATGAAACAGAACCACGCTTTCATTAAAAAACAAAAAAGAACAGAGAAACAAGCTCCAGGTTTCAATCCAGACACACAGCGTCTGTCCTGTGCCAGGTGCTACTCTAAATCCTTTCCAAGGGATGACCCCTTAAGGGTCCACATCCTCTGAGGTGGCACGCTCGGCCCCCCGTGCTCTGAGAAAGGGGCAGAGGGGCGCCTGGGTGGCTCAGTCGTAAAGCGACTGCCTTCGGCTCAGGTCATGGTCCCAGGGTCCTGGGATCGAGCCCCGCATCGGGCTCCCCGCTCCACCAGAAGCCTGCTTCTCCCTCTCCCACTCCCCTTGCTTGTGTTCCCTCTCTCACTGTGTCTGTCAAATAAAATCTTTAAAATAAAAAAAAATAAAAAAAAGAAAGGGGCAGAGCTGGGAGCCCAGGCGCGCCACACCAGCTCTGGACTCAGGGCTGTGACCATGCTGCTGTTTCACCGGAGGCGGGGTGGACTTCTCAGGCTGCCTGGCTCTAGGGAAGGTGGGGACAGTCCTGGCATCCAGGCACACCTGTCGGGGAGGTACAGTGAGCCTGGTATGTGGGTGCTGGTGTGGGGCAGCAGCCCGTCATGTGGGTGCCGCCCACGTCACAGGGTTACCCAGGTGGTCGGAGCTCCCCACTTGGAGGCCCAGAGCACCCAGAGGCAAAGGGGACACACACAGCCTAGAGTGTGGGCAGGCTGGAACCCTCACACATCATTTTCACCAGCCAAGAGCAGTAAAACTCTAGGTCAATAATTCCAATGGAAAGTTTGCTCCAGACGGGAATCCCGGTGACAATCTCTCGACTTGCCAGAAGTCACAGCCCTACTTGCGGGTCTGTGGGAAAAGATCCAGCGCTCTTCCAAGGCTGGCCTGCGGACGCGTTGGTCCACGCACTGGTGACATCAGAGCCCGGGTGGGCAGAGCTGCGCCCTGAGCCTCCCAGGAGGCAGGCAGTAAAGTGGGGTAATAACGCACTGATCAAGCAGAGCCCAATGGCCACTGTGTGTGGAGCCCCAGATGAAAGCCTTCATAAAACCCGACGCCTTTCATGTGGGTGTCTGCGAACCCCAGCTTCTTCCGCCCACCCCCGGCTTGCTGCCAGGCTGGACGCCAACTGAAACCCCGGGGCTCTGCCTGTCCCCAGAGTACCGCTGGGGACGGGGGGCGCCAGATCCCGCCCAGACACCAGCTAAGGGAGGTGGGGTAGCGCTCCGGGGTGGGGCGCCAGAGGACCCCCGCGGGGCCCGACGGAGAGGCTGAGGACGGGGTGGCCTCGAAACCGCGCGGAGCCGACAGGTGTCCGGCGAGGCGCGGGGAGCGCAGGCCCAGGCCGGGGATCCCGGGGAGGCTCAACGACCGCCAGGTCGCTCCGGGGACCCGCCGACCCCCAAACCGGGTGGTCCCAAGCCCGCCCCGGGGAAACGCCACCCCCAGGACCGGGGTCATCCTCCGCATGCTGGCCCAAGGAACCTGCCGACACCTCAGGCCCGGGGTCATCACCCGCCCGGCCAGGAGATCCGCCGACCCAAGGCGAGGGGTCATCCTCCGCCCACCCCGGGGACCCGCCGAAACCCCAGGGCGGGTTCATCCCGCCGCCCCGCCGCGCGCACTCACCCTGCTCCCCAGAGGAACCTGACATCTTAGAAATTCCAAACCAGCCAGAGGCCACAGCTTCCCAGAATCTGATGCAACCACCGCCCCGGAAATCCCACCCACCGCCCCGCCCGCCTTCCGGGACACGCCCGGTCGCCAGGCAACCACCGCGGACTCAGGGCGCCACCGCCTCGGGGCATGCTGGGAGTTGTAGTTGTCCCTGCTTCCTAGAGCATGCGGGGGGACACCCACTCCATTTGCCGACCTAGGAGGAGACCCGTTGCCGCCCGGGCGCGGGGTTCGGTGCCAGCGGGGGGGTCGAGGGGGGGGATGTGTGTGTGTGTGTGTTGCAGTTCGGCCTCGGGAGACAGGCATTAAGGACACAGCTCACGCACACTTGCTGAAGTTAGCATTGCACCCAGGGGCGTGGGGACAAGCCCCAGCCCCAGCCCCAGCCCGCTGGTCCAGAGACAGGGCCGTCCAGAGACAGGAATGGGCTGGCCAGGACGGAGGACTGGTTGGAAGGAAGCTTAGAGGATGGGATTGCGGATGGGTGGGAAGTGCATGCCAGGGAGAGGGCTGTCCAGCAGATGACCCCCGCAGAAAGCAAGCCACTGAAAACTGCACGGTAGTGCAGAACGCGCAGAACAGCCCTGGCAAGAGATGGGGCCTGAGGCACAGGCCAGGGCTCGACCTTTTGGAGGCATCCTGTAAGCAGAGTCAAGAATGGCACGGAGCCGCTGAAGGGTCCCAACAGGACCAGGCACGGCTGGATTTCTGCTTTAGAACGCTCAGAATGCCCAGGGTGGCAGAACGAACTAGAGAGACCCGGAGGACAGCCAGACTGAAGCCTTTCAGTCGTCTAGAGGACAGTGAATGGTGGCCTGGACTAGCGGGGTGAGCACACAGTCCGGGGAGAGCCCCAGGAAGCAGCAAACCCTGGCACAGCGGGGGAGATGGGGAGACGGGGGGGGGGGGGGGGAGGGGGACAAGGGAGCGGGTGGCGACCAACATCTCAGATGACGGAGCAGGTGTGGCATTTACTTTAACTGGGAGTTGAAGAGGCTGGGTGCTGGATGGGAAGAAGCAGGCAAATCTGTGCCTAACTCCAGGGACCGGTGATGTTCGGGGTGAGGGGGGCAGAGTGGAGCTCACCTTCTGAGGCAAGCAATGGGAGGAACACCACAACCCAGAAGAGGCTTCTCCAGCCTCCGATCCTCAGTCCAGAGCCCTGCCTCTGGCAAATTACAGCCTTGGGATCCGTGTCGTCCTCTGTGCATGAAGCCCCTGCCAAGGATTCACACCCACCTTGTGTACCCACCGGAAATAAAAGGAAACACGATTTAAAATGTAAGTTTTATTAGGTAAAACTTAATTGCAGGGGTCCCTAAGTGGCTCAGTAGGCTAAGCACCTGGCTCTTAATTTCGGCTCAAGTTGATGTTAGGGTTTGAGACAGGAGCCCAATGGCAGGCTCCGCACTGGGCAGGGAGTCGGCTTAGGATTGCCTCTCTCCCTCTGCCCCTCCCCCTGCTCACAGAAATTCTCTAAGCTACATAAAATCTTAAAAAAACAAAAAAAAAACAAAAAAGAGAAAAGAAAACTATAGGGGCGCCTGAGTGGCTCAGACAGTTAAGCGTCTGCCTTCGCATCAGGTCATGATCCCGGGGTCTTGGAATCGAGCCCAGCAGGGAGCCTGCTTCTCCCTCTCCCTGCCGCTCCCCCTGCTTGAACTCTCTCTAGTAAAAAAATATGAAAAAAAACAACTACAAATATAGAAAAAAATGTAATGATATATTATCTATACTTGTGATAAATACGACATAAGGTCAAATCATTAAGTTACTCCTACTTGCATAGGGGAACCTCAGTCACAGGAAGAGTGTTCCAGGTCATGGGGACATCCCAGATCTCTGAGATTTAGCAGTTGATCAGTGCAGAAAAACGGCCTCCCGCCTCAGTGCCTGGGGAAAGGGCTGCGCAATGTGAGTGCAGCCAGCAGTCCCGGCTCCCGGCCCAACCAGCTCAGGACTCGCTGGGATCCACGTAGATCCTGCCCACCTCTGCTGCCTTGGCCACAGGCAGTCCCCACAGCTGGTCTGGCCCCGCAGGAAGCACTCTTGCTGGCATGTAGAACTGACCTCCCCATTGCAAACTACCTGTACAATCTATATAGAAAATGTGCACAGCCCCACCAGGGATTCCAGAAGTTTCCAGTAAGATGCAAACGGGGAAAGGAGGTCAGATCACGTCCATTCAGGATCCGGCTTAACGGCATGATCCCGAGCCAAAACTTTAATCTGCGGTCTCCGAACGTCTGACCAGGATGCCTTCGGCAACTAACCCGTTTATAATATTTTCCAAGTACATATGTAGCTGCATCTTATGGAGGGCAGCGAAGAGTTTAAAAACAGAGGCTTCCCTTCCCAACTGGATTCTCCACCTAAGCAGCATCTGGTGATGCTGCTCCATCAAATTGCCGGGGTTTTGGCATTCGCAAATGTCAATGTCATGGTCCTGCAGCCCGATAAACCTCATAAATGTTTTCCAGTGTTTATCAGAAATCCTTTTTTCAAATTCATAGTAGATCCTGTCTGAAAAAAAGTAAAAGCAGAAAGGAGGACTGTTTACAATTCTGGGAGGACCGTGTGGCCCCTGCTGTCACAGCTCCCCAGGGATAGGTCCCAGGTGTCTCCAGCGTGCCCCAGGGCTGGGCGCCAACCAGCACGCCACACCCAGGAGGTGGGAGGTCCTGTGGGACCCCGCCGATGTCCCAGAAATCGGGTCCAGGGGCCGAGAGACCGAGGTGGGGCCAAGGCTCTTGCCCTGCCTGTGGCTCATTACTGGAGCCTGGGAGATGGAGCCAAAGATCCGGGGAAGTCGGGAACTGCATGGGATCCCCAGTCTGCTGCAAGTCACCTGCGCTTTTGCTGTCCCTCGACACCCAGAGAGAGGCTGTAAGACGCACAAGACTGAGAAGGCCTCCAGCTGTCGGCTGGGGACCGTGGCTAGGATCTGAGACCGGAGGCAGGTTCTGTAACCTCGCCGGGTTTCAGACTACCGTCTCTTTAAACCAATCCAGAGGGGTGGTCTTGCAGAGCTGTTAGCGAAGATGAGATGTAAAACAGCACCTGTCATGTAGCAGGTCCCAAAAACCCTCCCTGAACGCCTGAGACAGCACAGAGTCCTAGCCAAGAGCGGGCCTGCTCGTCGAGGCTGCAACAAGTATTCCTACCCCCCCTTCATTTCTCCTTCAAAACATGAACGCATCTTCCAATGAAAGCGGTAGTCAAAGCCGATGAATCCCACAAAACTCGTGTTTGACAAATGATGTGTCCCCTGATGTCACTCCTGAGCGCGCAATAGTGCACCCCAAGGGGACAGATGGTGCCCGCGGCTGGACGCAGGCAAGTGTCCCCCTCTCAGAAACAAGGACACCAGGCCTTGGCATTCAGACCAAACAAGATGAAACCTTAACAGCATCTAGAAATGAGGGATGCAGATTACATACCTTCATTGGACGTATCTGTTACAAAATACTTAGTTTCATATTCCTGTGGAGAGAAGAAAACAACGTTGGTGCAGGAGAAGGAAGAATCGGTGTGGCTGAAGCCCAACCACAATCTGGTTGGAGGGAGCAGCAGGGTGAGGGCATGGGGCCTCTATGGACGGGCAAAGGCCTTCAGGGAATCAGTCCCGCACAGGGGGCCGAGAGTTCACAGCCCACGTGTGTCCTCCGGGGCTCGCTGCCCCAGGACACGGCCGGGGCCCAGAGGCGGCCCAGTGGCCCCTGCTCGGGTGGGCAGGCGGGCAGGTACCCGCTGAGCTGTGTCACCTGGGGATACCCAGCTCTGCTCCAGGGAATACGAACGGACAGCACTCCTGTCCACAGAAATGCACAGGGAACGCGAGACGGGACTCCAGAGAGGCTCCGAGCGGAGGCCAGAGCCAACACCGAGTGCCCGAGAGCGGCAGCCCCAACGCCCGCTTCTCCTGCGCATGAGGTCAGGCCGCCGGCTGCAGGCCCGAGGGCCGCGCCTTCAGCCCCCAGCTCTGCCTCCCGCCCGCGGCTGGCCCCCCACGGGACTCCCCGCTCTGGGCAGGGGCTGCTCGGCCATAACATGGGGCAAGAACGGGCTGAGAGGGACCCCCGGGGCTCCTGCTGAGATGGGCAAGGGTCCTAACGGCTCTACTGACTCGTCTCGGAGCCGGCAGGGAACCTGAACAACGTCAGGGCCTCTCCCCCTGCAGTGCTGCCTACGGACACTCGGCCCAGGAACCCAGTCTCCACGGTGGAGCTGGCATCCTCCACGCCCACTCCAGGGGACCCCAGGGGCCACGGCGATCGGAACAGGAGCCGCGTGATCTCCTCCCTGGGACCCTGGCCCTCAAATCCTCGCCTGGGCCCTGCCTTCAGGATTCACACACGGGGCCCTGTCATTCCCCAAACCCTGGCTCTGTCCCTTCGATGCACATGCTGTCCCCGCTTCCGGAAGAGCCCTACTCCCCTGAGCCACGGAGCGGGTGTCTGCTCCTCTCGTCAAACTCAGGTGTCGACCGCAGGACGGGCTGCGCAGCCCCGCAACAGAGGATGGGGACCATTGCCGTCCCGCGAGCGAGCCCGACCCCACGGTCCATCCAGGGGTGCAGTGTGCGCTCGCCCCTCCCCCCGCCGCCCCGGCTGCACAGAGGCCATGCCCGGCACGCAGGACTTGCTGGCCGAGGCCCGCCGGGCCCATCTGAGACCCGCTCGCGCTCCGGAGCTGTGGTGTCCAGCACGTCCCAGCCTCGGGCCCTGGACTAGGACGCTCCGAGCCTCGGCGCCCTCCTCGGTGTCACAGCCCCTTCGGACAGCAGGTGGCCCCGGGCTCCTGTGCGCTGAATCGTAGCCCCACACGCTGAGTCCCAACCTCTCAACGTGACTAGTTAGGAATGGGGTCCAGGCGGACAACAGTCCTGTCGAGGTCGTGAGGGTCAGCCTCACTCCATCCTGACTGGCGTCCTCAGGCAAAGGGGAAATCTGGACATGGACTCGTACACAGGGACACACCCCGTGAGGACGGACGCAGAGCTTGGGGCGACGCTTCCGCAAGCCCCGGAGCCCGAAGCCAGCCAGATGCGAGCAGCCGCCGGGGGAGAGGCCTGGCCCGCTGGTCCCTCGCAGCCTCCCACACCTCCATCTGGACCGCAAGCCTCCAGGACGCGGAGACAGCACACAGCCCGCTGCAGAAGCCGCCCCGGGAAACGCGCACAGGGGCCGTGCAGAGCGCGCGCGTTAGCCCTGAGCACGGACTCCGCGCACAGTGAGCGCCAAGCAAGCAGAGGCTCTCGCTCCTCGGACCCCCCAGACGGCTCACCCACCTGCTCCAGGGTCCTGAGGGAAGGGGCCGCCTCGGGCCGGTCCTGCGGCCCGGGGGCGGCCGGGGCTGCCGTCGGTAGCGCCTGCTCTGGGGCCGCGGGGCTCCCCCCAAGCACCACCCGCGCCAGCTCGGCGCCCTCCTCCGGCTCCTCGGAGGGGCCTGCGTGGGGCCCGGCCTCGGGCTGCACGGCTGAGCCCCCCTCCTCCAGCGTGCGACAAGACGAGGACGTTTCTGTGGCAGGGGCTGGCCCGTCGCTCTCAGGATTCAGGGGCAGCAGCGACTCACTCTGCTGATGGCCAATCTGTGAGTAAAGGACGAAACCGTGTCTTTTGGTCACGGAAGCCTGCGGCACAGGTGCTTCCCAAGCCACGACTCTGGGGGGAGAAATACCGGGTAATTCCTACCAAATGGCAGACTGTTTCGTGAGGACTGTATTTGTCTGGTGACCTGCGCAACTAGCGGGGAGCTCAGGTGACCGGTAGCAATTACTAGCAATAAAGCATCTCTTTGTCTTTTAAGCAGACTCCCGCCCAGCGTGGCGCCCAATGGCGGGCTTGAACTCACGACCCCGAGTGCAAGCCCTGACATGAGATCGAGAGCCGGAGGCTTAACCGACGGGCGCCCCCAGGCACCCGGGCAATACAGCATCATCGATTACGGAGGGTGTGACCCTGGTTTGGACACAGAACGCTACTGCACACTTAACAGTCTACGCTGGTGTGAGCACAACTTCTGCACACACCAGGGAAGTGAGCAATCCACGTGACTGGCTCCGTCGCGTTACGTGCTTTACGGCTGTGGGGTGGGACCACCTCCCCGCACCGCGCACGTCGCCCGTGGGTCCGCAGCCGGAGCTCTGCGCCCGCACGAAGCACCTGACTGCGGGAGTTCACACTGCAGGAACGTGAGCCCTACACCAGCGGTGAGCGTGCGCGGACAGGCCGACTCTGAGACGCACGGACGTGGGGAGAGAGGCAGACACGGGCTGACACCTCAGCCCTACAACAACTGGGGTCTCCAGCCCGGGGGGGCAGGCAGAAAGGACCCTCCCAAGCGCCTCTGACAGAGCCCCCCCTTCCCGCCGCCCCTCCCCGATGCCAGACTCCGCCCGCACACTTGCAGGCCACGAGCTCTATTGCTTCGTGCTCCCCAGCGGACACCGAATGTTTCAGCAGCCCTGGGACGCTCTCGCACACCCCTCTGCCCCTCTGAGCCTCGTTTTCCACCCCGCCCTAGACCGACAGAATCTAAGTCTTCTTCCAGCACATTCTGGGGCTCCGATAAGCAGGCACACGCGAGGCTGGAAAGCAGGGGCTCCCGTGCGCCCAACGCTCACCCACCCCGGGTGACTTTTGGGACTCGGCTGCCACCAAAGCCTGGTGCCACCGTTAGGGAAACCGCAGGACAATACTTACAGCGCTGTCAGGTCCGTCCAGCCTTCCTGAAGACCAAGAAGAAGAGAAAGATCAGAACTGAAATCGGAGCAATGACTTCTACGAGGGAAGAAACTGCTCTGAATTCACGACAAAGCGTCCTTACCTTTCCAGAAGCTGAAGAACCAGTGGTGAGGCCACACACCTGCAAGGAGCAAGGAGGGGAGCGTCCTCGGGGCTCTGCCGCACCCAGCTCCCTGCCTCCCTCCGGGCGCCCCCACACTGACGCAGCGCCCGTCTCTCCCTGCCCCATGGCCCACAGCACCCCGGACGCGACGTCTCCAGCCAGCTGACCGGAGATTCGGGTCTTAAGACCTGCGTGCGGGGAGCAGGCGAAGAGCTCCGAGCTCAGACACGAGAAGGAGAAAATCAAGACAGCTGTGCTTTCACAGCAAAAGCCTCCTGGGGGACCCCCAACCCAGGGGGTCCACTTCGGAGCTCCTGATGGGGACTCGGAGCTGGTCCTCCAGGTCTGACCTGACCCTAATTTACCTTTCTTCTTATAGCAGTACGTGACGAGGAAGATAGCAATGATGAGGACGATGCCCAAGACGATGAAGAATAAAACAAGCCCACGGACGGACACATCCTTGGGTAATTCTTTTCCTGGAAGGAGACGAAACAGAGAATGGTGGAGCAGGGTCAGGCTCACGTTCCTCGCCCAAGTGACGAGTACAAAAAATCCTCGCTCCGGGAGGCAAGGAGGCACTGTGGTCTCCCCCGGCCCCAAGCCCTCTCTCCCGCTAATCATGGTCGTGAACGGCCCTAGTGGCAGGCAGGAGAGGCTCATGGTTCCCGTGTCATAGACGAGGACCCGGGGTCCTGCTCAGGTGGCTGGAAGGAGGAGGTCTGCACGGCCAGGGGAGCGGAGGGAGGTCCTGGTTTCCCGGGACCCGGCTCTGCATTTCCACCTGCACCAGCAGGAGGCAGAGCATGGCCAGTCCTGGCGGCAGCAAGGCCCTCCCACGGTGGCCCGAGGGACAGGCAGGTCCACCCCGAGGGGACACCTGCTGTAAGCACTCTGGTGACATCACAGCACCGACAGGACACACGGACACGGGGGCAGGACAGCCCCACTACACCCGGATGGTCAGCCACCAGGATGTCATCGGCGTCGGCAGCCGGGACCGGGAGGGATGGACGACAGGGCAGATCTCTCACATGGTGCCAAGTCTGACTCCGAGATTTTCTTTATGCTCTGATTAGGCCCTTCCTAATTTGTTCTTCTATCTTGGGCGTTAAAGTATCCGTTGAAAGTGCAAGTTACACGAACCAAAATCTTGTGGAAATCCACAAGACGGTGCTGCCCTGTAAAGGGACACCCCAACGTCCCAGAGCAGCCGGACGACCCGGACGCAGAGCCTCAGACGTCAAGGCCCGCAGTTAGGTGGACTTGGCCCAAGATGGGACAGAAGGACAGCCTCACACAGGGATGCTCGCTGCGCTGCCCCACCAAGGGACGCTGGCTACAGCTGGAAGGGACGGTCTTTGAAGGACACAATCCTGGGTCAGGTGTATGTGCAGATGGGAAAAACACACCGAACCTGGACCTCCTACCCCACACCCTGCCGGGTTCACTGCAGAACAGAATCAGGGAGGCAAACCCACACAGAACCCCTCGAGGCGAGCGAAGATTTCTCACACAGGACATACGAGTCCCAACCGTACGGGACACAGCGGTAAAGGGACCACATGAAAACGAAGGGCCGGTCCACCAAGACACCCTTACCGTCAGATAAGGAGACACGCCGAGGAGGAGATATTTGCAACACAAAGGGACTATCCGTGAATCTTGGAAGCCATCACCCACCTCTCCCAATACAGCTGACCTTTCAACAACACAGGTTTCAGCTGCCAGGGTCCAGGTACACGTGGAATTTCTTCAATACATACATTATAGAACCATCAACGTGTCTGCTCTTCCTTATGATCTCCTTATTACCGTTTTCTCTCTACTCTATGTTACCGTAACAATACAGCACGTGGGATACACGTAACACACAACAGAGCAGTCATTCAACTGCCCGGTCCCGCAGAGGCTTCATTCAACAGGACGCTATCAGTAGGTAAGATTTTGGGGGGATCAAGGGCTCTCTGGGGATATTCCCGTGCGCGGGGAACCGGCGCCCCTCGCCCCACGTTGTTCAGGGCTCCGCTCTAACTATCAAAGCTAAGAAAGCAACCCCGCCTAGGACTCAACAGTAGGCAAGAGTCTCCCAGAGACACTCAGCACAAGAGGCTCAAAGGCTTGGGGCCTCACCTCTGCTCTCGGCTGCTGCCCGCCTCAAAGCCTCGGGTACCAGCTGAGCGCCCCTGAAGGCAGCGACCTGGCCTGCTTTTGGGGATCCCATGAAAGGAGAGATGGAGGAGGTGCCGACTCACCGGGAGAAAACCGCGGGCCTCACGGAACCCAGCCGCTCCCCTCCCCTCCTGCTCCGCCGGGCGCGGGACGCCAGCAGCGAGCGTCCCTGTCGGCCCACGCAGCCCGGCACGGGAGCCTAGGACGCGAGCCACAGCGCGGCTCTGAGCCTTCCGTTTACTCAAGACAGGGCCGTGACCGTGGCCCATGGGCCCAACACAGCCCACTGCCCATTCCCGCAAGTCTGAATGGCACCCAGGCCTGCCAAGCCTAACGTCTTACCTTCACGGGGCAGGTCTGATGGCGTCCGGCTCTTACCTGGTGCCTCCGTACCAGCTTCTGGGTCACAGACTGTATCGTGTGTGACATTGCAGGGCTGAAGGACAGCGCCAGGACATCTGACAGAGGGAGGAAACCCGGAGCATTATTCCGCCCTGCCTGGTACGGCCCCAAACATCCTTCGCACCACCCACAGGTCAGGGGTCACGAGGAGCCCCGGCTCCCCGGATGCCCCGCCAGCCCTCGGGCTCTCACTGCCGGGCATCTCCCCGGCTGCCTGGCCCAAACCGGTTCACTGAGGAGTAAAGCTCTGTCCCATGCTCTGTGACATGTGGGGGGTGGGGCAGGGCCTCCCCCTGTTCCTGGATAGCACTGCGTGTGCTGGGAGGACGGGCCCTGCTGTAGCTGAAGAAAGAAGGTAGCCCAAAGGTGAAGCGCGTGCAAAAGGGGACGTGCAAGCGAATCCAGAGAAGCCAGAGGCTTGATCGAACCGGACCTCAAAGCGGTCCTCACTTTGGACTCGCAGGTCCAGGAAGCTACCGCTGGACACGGTCTGGGTCATGTCAGTTCACGACGTGCCGCACAAAGGAAAGGCGAGCTATCTCTTTAGGGGCTCCGCACTGTCGGCGTCCCCAGGAGGTCCTCCCCAGTCGGTGTCCACCCAGAACCTCGGGAGGGGGTTTGCAGAGATGCTCACGTGACGGATGCGGTCACGCCAGACTACGGCGGGCCTTCATCCACGACCGCTGTCCTTACAGGACGGAAGAGTGTATCGGGACAGAGAGAAGGCCGGGTGCAGACAGACAGACACAAGCACGCGAAGACGACCTCAAGCGGACAGAAGCAGAGGCAGGTAAGCCCAGGAGCCCCGAGGCGTGCCGGCACCATCGGAGGCTGGAAGAGGCGAGGCAGGGTCCTCCCCCAGGGTCTGCAGAGGGAGCTCGGCCCCGCTGACCCCTGGCTTCAGACTTCTGGTCTGCAGACTGTGAGAGAACACACCTCTGTTGGTTTTCTCACAACCACCCAGGTGTGGCCGTGTGTCAGCAGCCACAGGTCACTCACGGTGACGCGTTCACGCTGCTCTGCAGTCACTCCATCTGCCTACACCTCTCCTCCCCCGGAACCCTCGACGGCTCCCTCCTCCCTCCCTGGGCCTCTGCTCAAGAGGCCAGTCCCCCCCCAAGCGCTCTGCCCCGCGTGGACTCGTCACTGCCCCCGTGTCTGCACCGTCTCCACCACGCTGGGCGCTTAGGGTCTGCTACCGTGAGCACAGGGGGGGCCCACACCCGCGCCCCCAGCACCTTCGACACCGGAAGCAATTCTCCACGCAGCTCGGTGAGTCGCAGAAGAAGCTCCCCGACGCGCACTGGCACTGCCGGTCGCGGGTCCGTGTGCACGCGGCCACCATCTCCTGGTCTGAACGGGGAGGGCTGAGGGTCAGCGCCGGGGGCAGGACCGTCCCCGCCCACACCGGGCTGCGCCCAGCACGGAACCCGGCCTCCCCTTCCCTTCTGTGCAGGGGCGGAGAGGGGCCAACAGCCAGACCTCACCCCTGCATCCCGGCCGAGGGGCCAGGGCCACCTGCTCAGAAGCCACCCCCATCGTTCCGTTCACCTCGTTCGCCCCACACAGAAGAGCACAGCGCCGCCAGGGATGCCGCGTGAGTGACACCTCAGAGAGAGAACGGTAGGCAGGGGGACCCCTCCTCCTCCAGCAATACCCACCCCTGCCTCTCTGCACTGAGTCGTAACATGAGGGAGGGGGAGTACGCGCTCTCTCTTCCTCCTGAGAGTTTTGACAATTGTCAGCTCCTTAGATTGCATGAAAATACCTGTTCCGATTTTTTTTTTTTAAATAAAAATTGTTACTTAAAATCTTCAGCGGGCCGCCTAGATGGCTCAGACGTTAAGCGTCTGTCTTGGGCTCAGGTCATGATCCCAGGGTCCTGAGATCGAGCCCCGCATCGGGGTCCCTGCTCAGCAGGAAGCCTGCTTCTCCCTCTCCCACTCCCCTTACTTGTGTTCCCTCTGTGTCTCTGTCAAATAAAACCTTTAAAAAAAATAAAGAAAATGAAATAAAATCTACAGCAGGATATCTTGGGAATCCACTGATTCTAAGAATCCTTTCACAGCGATCTGATATCCTTAAAACACAGAGTCTTCTTACTTATAATCTCGATTCTCTGCATAAGTAGACTTTCTTCAATGTTGTCTGTTCACATAAACAGAAATTTTATACATCCTTTCCTAGATTTTCTCAAAGTTTCTTATCTTTTCTTTGCTAATCCAAACAGTATCTTTTTAAAGAATGACATCTTTTAAAACAACTTGATGCTCCTACATAGAAATAGAGAGAACCTTTTGTATATGACCCTTGCCCCGAGCGTCTCTAAGATCCTGACTCCCGGAAGGCTGATTCTTTAACCAGGTACACCCACCATCATGATAAGAACACCCCGAGATCGGTACCCTGCAGCTCTGTCATTGTGTTCATCTGACATCATTCCGTTTGGGGCAACGCCGACAAGCTGAGGCCAGGCGGCTACGTTTCCAAACCCCGAGATCCCACTGTGCCGGACTGCAGCGCACTTACCCGCCCGACACTGAGTGCACGGCTGGCAGCTGGTCTCCTCGTTTGGGTGGGAGAGGAAGCTTTCGGGTTCGCATGGGCTACATATCGTAACACCATGGTTTACCCCACAGTCCGCGCTGACATGAGAGCCTGAAAAGGAGGGAACACAGAGGTGAGGTGGGGGCCCAGAGCGGACCCGACCCCGAGGCCTCTACTGGAGGACCAGACCTCGCCACTATCTCCTTGGAACGTTCTGGACTGACACTTGGCCTCACGTGTCCCAGGAACTGGGGACCTGGTGCCCCACGGCTTTCAGCGACATCTTGGAACACGTGTCAGCAGGTGGTTTTGAGCATACACACTGGAGACTCCTGTGGCCGATAACGTCTGTGTGTCCGCCCCCTGCCCCCGGGGTGGGCTGACAGCTCCCGGCTCATCTACAGGGAACGCCGGAGGGCTCGAGACAGAGTCTCTGACCAGTCCCGGAGGAGCCCCCCGGTCTAGCGCTTGCCTCGGGCAAAGGCCGTAGCTGAGACAATCAGCCCTTGCTGGGAGGCGGCTGTCACACCCCGGACCTGCACACAGGCTGAGTTCACAAGGTTCCCAGTCGAAGCGCCCGGGGCTAATCCATGCCCACATGCCTGGTGCGTACAGAGCTGTGCTGGGAGCGTGTCAGGGGAGTGGGCCAGGTGGGGACCTTCAGTACCCGAAACGGGAGCCCTGCGGGCGCAGGGAGTGTGCGGGGCCGTGGGTGACGCCGGTGGCGATGGGTAGAGGGATGTGGCTGGCCCGCGCAAAGACGAGATCCGTGAAGGAACTCTCACGGACGGCGTGTGCACATCCGTCTGCGAGTGGAGATGAGGTACATGCTGTGGGGGGTGGGCAGAGCAGGCACCCGAGGCCTGCGGCCCCCTCCTGCTCTATGGGGTCATTCAGAGCATCCTCACGAAGGTGAGTAAGCCTCCGTGCACGTGCTGTGCCTGAGCACCGTGGTCGCCCCTGCCCCGCTAGGACCCTCCTCGCCAGGGGTCCGCAGTCACCCCAACGGGAGGACAGCTAGGAGCATCCGGCCTGGCCGTGCACCCCCATGTTGTCCTCCAGCCTGCTGAAGGACCTCCCTGAACAAAACAAGCCCACAACCCTGTTCACAGGAGAGGCCCCCCAGGGGGCCAAGATGGGGGGGCTGGCTGCCAAGGAGCGGTCCACCCACCCGAGCCAGGGGGGGGTCTCCCCGCCCAGCCTCCAGCTCTGTGTGCTCCAAGGGCCCACAGCCGCCCTTCTCCAGCCTGGGAGGGCCGCCCCTCAAGGCTCCAGAAGATGCCCTGGGACTCACCGGCAGGACACTGCTTGCAGCACCGGCTGAGACCCTCAGGCTTGTACTCATCGGGGCCGCACTCGGGCTCACCGCCTGGCAGGGGCACCTTCGATCCAAAAAAGGAGATGGGGGTCATCAAGAGAAGCCCCTGCTGCACACGGAGCCGCACACATCCTCCAGCGGGACACGTGCGAGCACACACGGGGACAGCCACCTGCCACCTCACGGGGGTGGGCTCTGTTGGGGGAGCCCATGTTGGGAACTTCCTACGGATCTCTGTGCTTTTGCACTTGGGATCCGGACCAGTGCTACTCCGGGGCAAAATGTTCTTTCGTTTCCCAAAACATGTGCTCAGGTCCACTCTTCCCATTGTTGCTGTCTAACCTGCTGGCCCGGCCAGGACTGAGTCGTCTGGGCCTGAATATTGCTTTTTTTGAAATGATTTATTTATTTATTTCAGAGAGAGTGCACGAGCAGGGGGATGCGTAGGAGGAGAGGGAGACAGAATCCCAAGCAGACTCCCCGCTGAGTGCTGAGCCCGACACGGCTTCGATCCCACGACTCGGAGACCGTGACCTGACCCAAAAGCAAGACTCGGACGCTCAAGGGACCGGGCCACCCAGGTGCCCCGACCATTTGCTTTTGTTCTAGTTCATCTGTTCAGCGACTACGTATTTATGTGTCAACAAAGCACATCATCTGCTGGCTGGGAACAGGGGATCTGAGTGTGTGCACCTGCCACCTGCGTGCACACACACTGGAGCCCCCTCGTGGTGTGGTCCTGACGTTTTACATCGTTACTGATGGTTTTCTGCTCGCTCTATTGGTGTTTGAGGTACAGTAAAAGCTCAACCAAGTTCATGGATGTCAGATTTCACCAGACAATTACGCCAGCTTCTGCTGTGTGTGCTGCGGCCGCTCGGGCGGATGCGTGCGATGTCATGACCGCTGCAGTTAAAGCCCTGCACCCCTGCCGTCCGCTGAATTCGGGTCTACGAGCCGGCCCGCTCCGTGACACTCCTCCGTAACCCCGAAGCGGCTCCTCGCGGCAGCTCCCGGCACGCGCAGGACTGCAAGACTCTCTTGCCGGACTGTGCTGCTACCACTCCTCGCATCTCTAGCCGAGAAGGGCCTGCCGTCCACCTTCACCCCGTCTGCTTCCCGCCCAGCCGCGCTACTTCCTTTTAGGCAGAGCTCTGAAAACACCACCTCGCTAGACTTTCCCTTCTACGCCAACCCGATCATTCGGAAACGAGTTCCACCTATTTGCAGGTGCTGGACCATCACCGTATTTACGTTTCCTCCTGCCATCTCATGTTGTGTTTTTAATATCCCACTTTCTCGGATTCTTTTTTGCCTGCTTTTCAGGCTTTCGCTTCCTTTATTCCTCGTCTCCACATCCCTTTTTTTCCCTTCCCACGGACACTGATGAGGTTCCATTTTTAGTTTCTAGTGGTTTAGGGTACATTGTAATTTGGGCGAAACATAAAGGAACAAAATCAGATTCAGGTGGGCTTCCCTCTGCCAACACCACAGTCATAACTGTTTCAGGCAAGAACGTATCAATGAACGCACGTTCGTGAACGAAAGCTCCTGCGAAAACAGAATATTTACACACTTTCAAAGGCAATGCCCCTGAAGATACTTGCTAATTACAGACGGAGAAAATATTATTAAGTTTACTGTGAAGACACCTGGCAAACACCACCTGAACTGTCAAAGTCAGCGTCGCCACGGAAGGAACAAATCGATGTCCTGTGTCATGTGTCTTTTGAGATGGTGCAGGTGAAAGGACACAAAGTCGCCTCTATGGTATTTTTCCCCAAAATGCCAAACTCACATTTATTCACAAAAAGCCAGCACACAGACCCAAATTGAGAAGCGTTCTACTAAACGATGGGTCAGTACTCTATAAGCGTGTGAAGATCATGGAAGAGAAGAAAGACTGAGAACAACTCAGCCTGAGGACAGGGGTGGGACAGCAGGGGACTTGAAGGGAGTCTGGGGACAGAAGGTCAGCACCTGTTTCAACCTTTGCCCCATTCTGAGCATGGAGTGCAGACACCCTCCTCTAGAGGTCTGCAAGGTCACTACCAGTGCTCTTAGTCTGTGCTATTTTAGTTGGCGGGAGGTGTTTTTTTTTTTTTTTTTTTGAGGGTATCGTTTTTTCTTTTCTATCAGGCTAACATGCAGGGCACTCAAAAGTAACCGTCTGAAAGTGTAGAATACGGTGGCCTCCAGCCCACGGACGCTGTTGCACAACCATCTGGACTATTTCGGTAACTTAAAAAGTCCAAAGGTACTTCAAAATCAAACCTCAAAAATTAAACACCTTGTAAAAAAGAAAAAAATATCTCAAGAGGAAAGCGGCTTTCCTTCCTGGAACTCAGCCTGGTCAGTAACATAATGGAGGCCATTTCCTTCTGTCCGGATGAGGCTCACCGGCTCAGCCAGCAAGGGGACGCTTCAAGTGGCAAAAAACAGTAAAAAAAAAAGTCCTGTCCTGTGCCCCAGCCACTGTGGTGTCGGGGCCACCGGCCTCCGCCCCACCCCCACTCCGCCCCGAGTTCGGCCCAGTGTCGGCTCTGGGATGCCAGAACCCGGTGCTCCCACCCCCCAGCCAGAAGGAGTGGGGCTGGGAGGGTGGGTGGTCTCAGCTGTACGCTGGTGGCACGCTGGGGACCCTTCCTGTGTGCCCTGACCACCCAGGCCCAGGACAAGGGTGGGGCAAAATGTAAGCCCCCCCCCCCACTCAGCAACCAAGATAAAACTACATGATCCAATAATTTAAAAACTGGAATCAGCAGACGGCTACCAGCTGTTGTGAGTACAGTTTTCCTGGAACCAGAGGACGAAGGGTTCCCCATGGTCCCACCGGAGGCCCACCTACCGGCAGCAATGCTCCCACCCCCATGGGGCTCGCCCCAGCCAGAGGTCCCCCTGCTCTCCGCCCTCCCCTCAGGCCCCAAGGCCCCTCCAGCCCCTCACTTCTGTGTCAAGACATCCCTAAGGAATTGCAATGGCATGTGGGAACCACAGCCATCCAGCATTTGCACACCCCCAAGACTCCAGTGGGGAAGCCCTGAAGAGCCTGCGAGAAGCTTAACCCTTCAGTGAACAAGAACATGCCACCCATCTGAAGTGAGCATCTCCTTCCGGGCAACCCCAGCCTCACAGAGAGGAAGGTCCAGGAAGGGGTCCTGAGAACCCTGAGCCCAGCCCAGTGGGTATATTGCAACCACGCTGAGAAGAGAGGCATTTCCCCTGCACCTTCGAAGACAGGCTGGCAGGCAATTTCCAGAAGGTGCAGATTCCAAGTTCTCTCCGCCTTAAAGCTTCAGCATGTATGACAAGGAGCTGATGGAAGAACGGACCCTGACTAAGCACCAAGCAACACATTCTGATGCACGACCAAGTTTCATGGAATCAAAGGCTCTCTGCTTCTGCACAGCGAAGGAAACCATCGACAAAATGAAGTGGCAATCGACCGAACGAACGGGAGAAGATACTTGTGAACGACATACCCAACAAGGGCTTAACGTCCCAAACAGACAAAGAACTCATACAACTCCGTTAACAAAAAAAACAAACAACCAGCTTAAAACATGGGCACAGGACCCGAGTAGACATTTTCCAAAGACGACAGAGATGGCCAACAAACCCGTGAAAAGATGCTCAACATCACCCATCATCAGGGAAATGCAAATCAAAACCACAATGAGATTTCACCTGGCTCTTGTCAGAAGAGCTGGGATCAAAGAGACAAGAAATAGCCCAGTGTTGGGGTGAGGCTGTGGAGAAAAGGGAACCCTCCCGGACTGTTGGTGGGAGTACAGAGTAGCGCAGCTCCTCTGGAAAACGGGATGGAGGTTCGTCAAGAAAGTAAAAATAGAACTACCCCACGACCCAGCAATGCAACTTCTGGGATTAACCTCACCCATGTGAAAAGACATATACACCCCTGTGTTCCTGGAAGGATTATTTACAACAGCCTCGATATGAAAACAGCCAGAGAGTCCACGGTGATCGATGAACAGGTAAGGAAGATGGGGTATATATACACGGTGGAATATTCGCCACAAAAAACAATGAAATTCACAATAAAAAAGGAGAAAAAGAAAGAAAAGGCTCTCTGGGTCAAGTTTTTCAGTGCGTCAACGTGGTCTTGCAGACATCACCAGACATGCTTGACTACAGGACACAAAGAGTCCCCCCATCGAGGAATCTGGGAGCCACCAGCGTGGAAGGCGGAAATATGACGAGGACAGAGAAATCGACAAGCCATCGGACCTGGCTGATCTCATTCTGAACGTGCTCTGGAAAAATCTGCTTATGCACACCTGGCAAATACACGGGCAGAAACAGGCAGCCCCAGGGGCGGAGGGCACCTAGAAGAAGGTGTTAGGTAGGAATGCCCTCCGGTCAGGAAAACACCAAGACTGGACTGAACTCAGGAATTCGACAAACAACCTGAAACTGACACACAGACCGTATTTACAAAGCACTAAAATCAGGGACGCCTGGGGGGCACGGTCGGTTAAGCATCTGACTCTGGGTTCTGGCTCAGGTCAGGATCTCAAGGTTGTGAGATCAAGCCCTGTAATGGGCTCTGCGCTCAGCTCACAGAGTCTCTTGAATTCTTTCCCCCTCTGCTCTGCTCTCTCTCTCTCTCTCTAAAATAAATCAAGGGGCGCCTGGGTGGCTTAGTTGGTTAAGCATCTGCCTTCAATGCAGGTCATGTCCCTGGAGTTCCGGGATCCAGCCCCCCACTGGGCTCCCTGCTCAGCGCGGAGGCTGCTTCTCCCTCTTCTCCACCCCTGCTCCTGCTGTCTCTCTCAGATAAATAAACAAAATCTTAAAAAACAAATAAAGAAATAAAATCTGGGGTGCCTCGGTGGCTCAGTGGGTTAAGCCTCTGACTTTGGCTCAGGTTATGATTCCAAGGTCTGGGATCCAGTGCCACGTGGGGCTCCCCCCTCAGAGGGAAGTCTGCTTCTCCCTCCCCCTCTGCCCCTCCCCCTACTCATGCCCGCGCCCCTGCTCTCTCTCTCTCCAATACATAAATAAAATCTTTAAAAAAATAAATAAAATCTTTTTTTAAGTTTAAATAACAGTATGGAGGTTCCTCAAGAAGTTAAAAATAAACCTACCCTACACCCAGCAATTGCACTAATATTTACCCAAAAGACACAAAAGTAGTGATCCAAAGGGGCACCGGCCCCCAGTGTTTATAGCAGCAATGTCCACAATAGCCAAACTATGCGAAGAGCCCAGATGTCCATCAACAGATAAATGGAGAGAGATGATGTGGTATATGTACAATGAAAATTACTGAGCCATCAAAAAGAAAAGAAAAGAAAGAAATCTTGCCATTTACATCGACACGGATGGAACTAGAGGATATTATGCTAAGTGAAATAAGTCAATCAGAGAAAGACAACGATCATATGATCTCACTCATATGTGGAATTTAAGAAACAACAGAGAGGATCCTAGGGGAAGGGAGGGAAAGATAAAACGAAATCAGAGAGGGAGACAAAGCATAAGAGACTCTTCACTCTAGGAAACGCACTGAGGGCTGCTGGACTGGATGGGGGTGGGGGGCTGGGTGATGGGCATCAAGGAGGGCAGGAGATGTGATGAGCACTGGGTGTGATACGCAACGCATGAGTCACTGAACTCCACCTCTGAAACGGTAATATACGTTAATTAATTGAATTTAAATAAAATTAAATTAAAATTAAAAATCAAGAAATGAAAATAAAAGCACTAAAATCAGAAAGGACATCCTTTTCAGGGGAGAAACACAGCAACGCTGTAGCCAAACCGGCTTCCAGGAAACTCAGCAGATCGCTGGGTGTGGAGAGCCTGGGCCTCCTGTCGCCCTCCGGCAGAGAGAGGACGACGCAGCCCCCAGCCCCCAGCCCCCAGCCCGACTGCGGACTTCGAGCCCCTCGGGGGAGCGGCGAACGCAAACCTGCACACTGCGGTTTGAGGCTAACGCTCCGGGGCCCCGCAATCCGATCCTCTGAGCTTGCGGTGTCCGGATACGTTACCAAGTATGATCACGGGTCCCAATGCAATGCCACAATCTCGGCCCCAACCCATTTCTGCGCGAACGTGGGATGGCCGGAAACACAGCCCAAGTGATTTGCAGCAGATTAAAGAGGACGCTTCCCGCGGGAACTCGCGCAGCCTCCCTCCCGTCCCCGTGCCGGCCGGGCGCCCCGCCAGCCCCGGGCTCCGTCCGCCCCGAGGGAGCGCGCGCGGCCTGCCGGGCCTGCCCCGGGACCCTTCCCCGCCCGCGGCAGGCTTGTCCGGGCACGCACGGTCTCCGGGACCGCTCCGCGCGCCTCGGCCGCCCCGCCCGCTCCGGCTCCCAAACCCTGCGCCGCCCCCACTCTACCCGCCGCGCCGGGCCCCCCACCTGGGCCAGCACCCCCACCCTTCCGCCCCCGCTTCAGGGCCCTTCCCTGCCCGCTGCCGCGCCTCTCCCACTGCTCCGCGCGCGGGCCCAGCCGCTGCACGCCCCCTCCGCGCCCCCTCCCCGCGCCCCCCCGGCCCCAGGCCGCCCCCGCAGCCCCGCCCCGCTCACCGCGGCTCCGCGAATTAGCGGCAGGGCGCACAGCCCCAGGGCGCACAGCCCCAGGGCGCACAGCGCGTTCTCCCCTCCGCCCATCGCCGCGCCGCGGACCACACAGCCGACGGCCGCTTCAGCCGGGTGTACTTCTGGGGCGGGGCGGGGCCAAAGGGGGCGGAGCCCGGCAGGAATGTCACTCGCGCGAGCCGGCCTACCTATCCGAGCGCCGCGCTCCTGGTGGGCGGAGCCTCGCCTCCCACGCGCTGCCTTACAGGGCGGGCGAGGACGTAGACGGAGGCGGTGACGTCATCTCTAAGCGCCGGCCGTGGGCTCCGAGCCAGAATCCCGGTGCGGGACGGAGCCGCCGCCTCTTCTGGGCCCGCCCTCAGCGGGGCTCCTCCTTCTGCCGCTGCCCCGCCGCCCCCTCGTGCGCGCTCTCTTACTTATTAATTTGCGAGAGGGAGCGAGCACCCATGAGCAGGGGGAGCGGGGAGCCGACGACGACGTGGGGAGGGGGCGGCTCGTGTTTCAGGGGCACAGAGCTTCGGTTCGGGAAGATGGAAAGTTCTGGAGTCGGACGGTGGGGATGGGTGTGCGACCGCACAGCTGCCCTTAAGGCTGCGCAGCTGGGCACCCGACACTGGGTCAGATGGAAAATGTGACGCGTTTTACCGCAATAAAAGCAGAGTCATTAGAAACCCGCCCGGAGCAGATGTGCGGCAGTGCGATGTCCGGCGCAGCCGGGGCCGGGCGGCAGGGTCCTCGTCTCGGGTGAGGAAGGGTGCGTGTCGCGGACACACCAGGCTGACGTGATAGTTTATTAAGCGAAGCTGAGAGCCGGACGAGAGCTCTAGAGCGACAGCGGTCCGGGATGGGCCGCCACTGAGGGGCTCCTGCTGGGTCTTCTCCGGGGGCCACCCGGGAGCTCCAGTCGTGCGATGTCCCCGCTGAGCGGCGCGACTGCGTCTCCGCTGAACGTCTCGTCGGAGGATCGAGGCAGACGAGGGGGTCTGGGTGTGGTCGCCTATCTCCGCTTTCGTCGGCCTCGGCGTTTGTGCGGTTTCTGGTGGGCCCCGCCGTGTCGCCCCTCCGTCTCTGTCCCCGCGGAGCCCCGCCGCGCCCTTACCACCTTTGCAGCACCCGCCTCGAGGAGCGCAAGGGAGACAGACAGACCTCGTCCTGAGCACCGGTTTCAGGAGGTGGGGCAGGCTCCCCAACCGGCTGTCTAGGTACGCTCCTCCGGGCGCAGTCAAACTGAGAAAAGAGACTTTTACTAGTTTCAAGACCTTCAGCAGCATGAGTGAGCATTTCTGTGTCCTAATGAATAACGTTTCCTCCTAGAACACGACTCCGTCGTGTGTCCGGGGGCGACGCCCAAAGCGCTACCCCTTAACTCTTTCAAAGCCCAGACGTCGGCCAGAGCGATGGGCAAGAGAAAAAAGGCATCCAAATTGGACAGAAGCAGCAAAACTCTCTGCTCAGAGAGGTCACCGCCTTACTGCAGAAAACCGTAGAGATGCCGCTGAGCAAACCACAGTCCGTTAGAGCTAATAAAGTCTGGACCGAAGCCTGATGGGGTGGACCATCATATCCCACAATCTCAGAGGCAGCGATTGGTGGGGCTCTGCAGAGTGGGGCCATCACAGCCAGAACTGAGGCCCGCAACGCAGCCCACTTTGGGGGCAACCTGTCCTGCGCAGGTGCGCTGGGCTGGGCGGGAGGGAGCTGTGCTGGGCCCCATGCCCCCCGGGGTGGGCCTCCTGCAGGGGGCAGGGCAGGTAGGGACACAGCCCCCTGCTGGCATTGCATCTCTCCCTGGGAAGCCACCCCCGTTTCCAGAAGCCCCCAAGAAGACAACACAAAGTGTGTGTGTGCCGTTTATTTCAAGGCCTGGAGCACAGACACGTCCCCACATTGCCGGCAGGGAACGAGAACGTGGATACAAAATCTGGAAAATGGGACGGTGGGTCCCGATGGCACCTCCCCCACGTAATTTAAGGCTCGGTGTGTATCTACAGGTGCGTGTGCAGATGCTCACGCACACACGCGCACACGCACGCACACACACGGCGGCACTTGACACACAAACAGGCGAGACGCCAGACGCTGCTTGCAGCCTGCCTAAGATATTGCAATTGCGTTTATTAAAAAAGTGTAAAACGGGAGGACCGTGCATCAGTCCCAGCAAAGTGGCAAACCTGGGCTTCCCCGTCCCAGGGAGTGCTGGGGCCCGTGCGGCCGCCCCCTGCGCACCCCTGCCCACGCACGCACAGCTGTGCCCGGGTACAGGTGTGCCCGCTCCCCTTGGCACGCCCAGGCTGTGCAAGGTGAGGGTGGGTTCCACTGGTGTATCGTGGGGGTCCCGTCCACCCAGCACAGAAGCAGAGTAAAATCCAAAAGTTCTCTCCAAAGGGACCCGACGCCTCCCCAGGCTCGGGGTCATACCCGGCCCGGCCCTGGGGCCCGCCGAACCCCCACACCCGGGGTCGCCCCGCCTGCTGGCTCTGGAGTCCCTCCCAGCCCTTAGCCCCGGGTAGTCGTCCGCCCGCCCGTGGCACCCGACGACCCCGCCGCGCGCACTCACCCTGCTCCCCAGAGGAACGGGACAGCTTAGAAATTGCAAACCAGCCAAAGAGACTCGGCTTCCCAGAATCTGATGCAACCAACGCCCCGCCCGCCTTCCGGGACACGCCCGGTCGCCAGGCAACCACCGCGGACTCAGGGCGCCGCCGCCTCGGGGCATGCTAGGAGTTGTAGTTGTCCCTGCTTCCTAGAGCACGCGGGGGGACACCCATTCCATTTGCCGACCTAGGAGGAGACCCGTTGCCGCCCGGGCGCGGGGTTCGGTGCCAGCGGGGGGGTCGAGGGGGGGGATGTGTGTGTGTGTGTGTTGCAGTTCGGCCTCGGGAGACAGGCATTAAGGACACAGCTCACGCACGCTTGCTGAAGTTAGCATTGCACCCAAGGGCGTGGGGACAAGCCCCAGCCCCAGCCCGCTGGTCCAGAGACAGGGCCGTCCAGAGACAGGAATGGGCTGGCCAGGACGGAGGACTGGTTGGAAGGAAGCTTAGAGGATGGGATTGCGGATGGGTGGGAAGTGCATGCCAGGGAGAGGGCTGTCCAGCAGATGACCCCCGCAGAAAGCAAGCCACTGAAAACTGCACGGTAGTGCAGAACGCGCAGAACAGCCCTGGCAAGAGATGGGGCCTGAGGCACAGGCCAGGGCTCGACCTTTTGGAGGCATCTTGTAAGCAGAGTCAAGAATGGCACGGAGCCGCTGAAGGGTCCCCACAGGACCGGGCACGGCTGGATTTGTGCTTTAGAACGCTCAGAATGCCCAGGGTGGCAGAACGAACTAGAGAGACCCGGAGGACAGCCAGACTGAAGCCTTTCAGTCGTCTAGAGGACAGTGAATGGTGGCCTGGACTAGCGGGGTGAGCACACAGTCCGGGGAGAGCCCCAGGAAGCAGCAAACCCTGGCACAGCGGGGGAGATGGGGAGACGGGGGGGGGGGGGGGGGGGAGGGGGACAAGGGAGCGGGTGGCGACCAACATCTCAGATGACGGAGCAGGTGTGGCATTTCCTTTAACTGGGAGTTGAAGAGGCTGGGTGCTGGATGGGAAGAAGCAGGCAAATCTGTGCCTAACTCGAGGGACCGGTGATGTTCGGGGTGAGGGGGGCAGAGTGGAGCTCACCTTCTGAGGCAAGCAATGGGAGGAACACCACAAACCAGAAGAGGCTTCTCCAGCCTCCGATCCTCAGTCCAGAGCCCTGCCTCTGGCAAATTACAGCCTTGGGGTCCGTGTCATCCTCTGTGCATGAAGCCCCTGCCAAGGATTCACACCCACGTTGTGTACCCACCGGAAATAAAAGGAAACACGATTTAAAATGTAAGTTTTATTAGGTAAAACTTAATTGCAGGGGTCCCTAAGTGGCTCAGTAGGCTAAGCACCTGGCTCTTGATTTCGGCTCAAGTTGATGTTAGGGTTTGAGACGGGAGCCCAATGGCAGGCTCTGCACTGGGCAGGGAGTCGGCTTAGGATTGCCTCTCTCCCTCTGCCCCTCCCCCTGCTCACAGAAATTCTCTAAGCTACATAAAATCTTAAAAAAACAAAAAAAAAAAACAAAAAAAGAGAAAAGAAAACTATAGGGGCGCCTGAGTGGCTCAGACAGTTAAGCGTCTGCCTTCGCATCAGGTCATGATCCCGGGGTCTTGGAATCGAGCCCAGCAGGGAGCCTGCTTCTCCCTCTCCCTGCCGCTCCCCCTGCTTGAACTCTCTCTAGTAAAAAAATATGAAAAAACACAACTATAAATATAGAAAAAAATGTAATGATATATTATCTATACTTGTGATAAATACGACATAAGGTCAAATCATTAAGTTACTCCTACTTACATAGGGGAACCTCAGTCAGAGGCAGAGTGTTCCAGGTCATGGGGACATCCGAGATCTCTGAGATTTAGCAGTTGATCAGTGCAGAAAAACGGCCTCCCGCCTCAGTGCCTGGGGAAAGGGCTGCGCAATGTGAGTGCAGCCAGCAGTCCCGGCTCCCGGCCCAACCAGCTCAGGACTCGCTGGGATCCACGTAGATCCTGCCCACCTCTGCTGCCTTGGCCACAGGCAGTCCCCACAGCTGGTCTGGCCCCGCAGGAAGCACTCTTGCTGGCATGTAGAACTGACCTCCCCATTGCAAACTACCTGTACAATCTATATAGAAAATGTGCACAGCCCCACCATGGATTCCAGAAGTTTCCAGTAAGATGCAAACGGGGAAAGGAGGTCAGATCACGTCCATTCAGGATCCGGCTTAACGGCATGATCCCGAGCCAAAACTTTAATCCGCGGTCTCCGAACGTCTGACCAGGATGCCTTCGGCAACTAACCCGTTTATAATATTTTCCAAGTACGTGTGTAGCTGCATCTTATGGAGGGCAGCGAAGAGTTTAAAAACAGAGGCTTCCCTTCCCAACTGGATTCTCCACCTAAGCAGCATCTGGTGATGCTGCTCCATCAAATTGCCGGGGTTTTGGCATTCGCAAATGTCAATGTCATGGTCCTGCAGCCCGATAAACCTCATAAATGTTTTCCAGTGTTTATCAGAAATCCTTTTTTCAAATTCATAGTAGATCCTGTCTGAAAAAAAGTAAAAGCAGAAAGGAGGACTGTTTACATTTCTGGGAGGACCGTGTGGCCCCTGCTGTCACAGCTCCCCAGGGATAGGTCCCAGGTGTCGCCAGCGTGCCCCAGGGCTGGGCGCCAACCAGCACGCCAAACCAGCACGCCACACCCAGGAGGTGGGAGGTCCTGTGGGACCCCGCCGATGTCCCAGAAATCGGGTCCAGGGGCCGGGAGACCGAGGTGGGGCCAAGGCTCTTGCCCTGCCTGTGGCTCATTACTGGAGCCTGGGAGATGGAGCCAAAGATCCGGGGAAGTCGGGAACTGCATGGGATCCCCAGTCTGCTGCAGGTCACCTGCGCTTTTGCTGTCCCTCGACACCCAGAGAGAGGCTGTAAGACGCACAAAACTGAGAAGGCCTCCAGCTGTCGGCTGGGGACCGTGGCTAGGATCTGAGACCGGAGGCAGGTTCTGTAACCTCGCCGGGTTTCAGACTACCGTCTCTTTAAATCAATCCAGAGGGGTGGTCTTGCAGAGCTGTTAGCGAAGATGAGATGTAAAACAGCACCTGTCATGTAGCAGGTCCCAAAAACCCTCCCTGAACGCCTGAGACAGCACAGAGTCCTAGCCAAGAGCGGGCCTGCTCGTCGAGGCTGCAACAAGTATTCCTAACCCCCTTCATTTCTCCTTCAAAACATGAACGCATCTTCCAATCAAAGCGGTAGTCAAAGCCGATGAATCCCACAAAACTCGTGTTTGACAAATGATGTGTCCCATGATGTCACTCCTGAGCGCGCAATAGTGCACCCCAAGGGGACAGATGGTGCCCGCGGCTGGACGCAGGCAAGTGTCCCCCTCTCAGAAACAAGGACACCAGGCCTTGGCATTCAGACCAAACAAGATGAAACCTTAACAGCATCTAGAAATGAGAGATGCAGATTACATACCTTCATTGGATGTATCTGTTACAAAATACTTAGTTTCATATTCCTGTGGAGAGAAGAAAACAACGTTGGTGCAGGAGAAGGAAGAATCGGTGTGGCTGAAGCCCAACCACAATCTGGTTGGAGGGAGCAGCAGGGTGAGGGCATGGGGCCTCTATGGACGGGCAAAGGCCTTCAGGGAGTCAGTCCTGCACCGGGGGCCGAGAGTTCACAGCCAACGTGTGTCCTCCGGGGCTCGCTGCCCCAGAACACGGCCGGGGCCCAGAGGTGGCCCAGTGGCCCCTGCTCGGGTGGGCAGGCAGGCAGGTACCCACTGAGCTGTGTCACCTGGGGATACCCAGCTCTGCTCCAGGGAATATGAACGGACAGCACTCCTGTCCACAGAAATGCACAGGGAACGCGAGACGGGACTCCAGAGAGGCTCCGAGCGGAGGCCAGAGCCAACACTGAGTGCCCGAGAGCGGCAGCCCCAACGCCCGCTTCTCCTGCGCATGAGGTCAGGCCGCCGGCTGCAGGCCCGAGGGCCGCGCCTTCAGCCCCCAGCTCTGCCTCCCGCCCGCGGCTGGCCCCCCACGGGACTCCCCGCTCTGGGCAGGGGCTGCTCGGCCATAACATGGGGCAAGAACGGGCTGAGAGAGACCCCCGGGCCTCCTGCTCAGATGGGCAAGGGTCCTAACGGCTCTACTGACTCGTCTCCGAGCCGGCAGGGAACCTGAACAACGTCAGGGCCTCTCTCCCTGCGGTGCTGCCTACGGACACTCGGCCCAGGAACCCAGTCCCCACGGTGGAGCTGGCGTCCTCCACGCCCACTCCAGGGGACCCCAGGGGCCACGGCGATCGGAACAGGAGCCGCGTGATCTCCTCCCTGGGACCCTGGCCCTCAAATCCTCGCCTGGGCCCTGCCTTCAGGATTCACACACGGGGCCCTGTCATTCCCCAAACCCTGGCTCTGTCCCTTCGATGCACATGCTGTCCCCGCTTCCGGAAGAGCCCTACTCCCCTGAGCCACGGAGCGGGTGTCTGCTCCTCTCGTCAAACTCAGGTGTCGACCGCAGGACGGGCTGCGCAGCCCCGCAACAGAGGATTGGGACCATTGCCGTCCCGCGAGCGAGCCCGACCCCACGGCCCATCCAGGGGCGCAGTGTGCGCTCGCCCCTCCCCCCGCCGCCCCGGCTGCACAGAGGCCATGCCCGGCACGCAGGACTTGCTGGCCGAGGCCCGCCGGGCCCATCTGAGACCCGCTCGCGCTCCGGAGCTGTGGTGTCCAGCACGTCCCAGCCTCGGGCCCTGGACTAGGACGCTCCGAGCCTCGGCGCCCTCCTCGGTGTCACAGCCCCTTCGGACAGCAGGTGGCCCCGGGCTCCTGTGCGCTGAATCGTAGCCCCACACGCTGAGTCCCAACCTCTCAACGTGACTAGTTAGGAATGGGGTCCAGGCGGACAACAGTCCTGTCGAGGTCGTGAGGGTCAGCCTCACTCCATCCTGACTGGCGTCCTCAGGCAAAGGGGAAATCTGGACATGGACTCGTACACAGGGACACACCCCGTGAGGACGGACGCAGAGCTTGGGGCGACGCTTCCGCAAGCCCCGGAGCCCGAAGCCAGCCAGATGCGAGCAGCCGCCGGGGGAGAGGCCTGGCCCGCTGGTCCCTCGCAGCCTCCCACACCTCCATCTGGACCGCAAGCCTCCAGGACGCGGAGACAGCACACAGCCCGCTGCAGAAGCCGCCCCGGGAAACGCGCACAGGGGCCGTGCAGAGCGCGCGCGTTAGCCCTGAGCACGGACTCCGCGCACAGTGAGCGCCAAGCAAGCAGAGGCTCTCGCTCCTCGGACCCCCCAGACGGCTCACCCACCTGCTCCAGGGTCCTGAGGGAAGGGGCCGCCTCGGGCCGGTCCTGCGGCCCGGGGGCGGCCGGGGCTGCCGTCGGTAGCGCCTGCTCTGGGGCCGCGGGGCTCCCCCCGAGCACCACCCGCGCCAGCTCGGCGCCCTCCTCCGGCTCCTCGGAGGGGCCTGCGTGGGGCCCAGCCTCGGGCTGCACGGCTGAGCCCCCCTCCTCCAGCGTGCGACAAGACGAGGACGTTTCTGTGGCAGGGGCTGGCCCGTCGCTCTCAGGATTCAGGGGCAGCAGCGACTCACTCTGCTGATGGCCAATCTGTGAGTAAAGGACGAAACCGTGTCTTTTGGTCACGGAAGCCTGCGGCACAGGTGCTTCCCAAGCCACGACTCTGGGGGGAGAAATACCGGGTAATTCCTACCAAATGGCAGACTGTTTCGTGAGGACTGTATTTGTCTGGTGACCTGCGCAACTAGCGGGGAGCTCAGGTGACTGGTAGCAATTACTAGCAATAAAGCATCTCTTTGTCTTTTAAGCAGACTCCCGCCCAGCGTGGCGCCCAATGGCGGGCTTGAACTCACGACCCCGAGTGCAAGACCTGACATGAGATCGAGAGCCGGAGGCTTAACCGACGGGCACCCCCAGGCGCCCGGGCACTACAGCATCATCGATTACGGAGGGTGTGACCCTGGTTTGGACACAGAACGCTACTGCACACTTAACAGTCTACGCTGGTGTGAGCACAACTTCTGCACACACCAGGGAAGTGAGCAATCCACGTGACTGGCTCCGTCGCGTTACGTGCTTTACGGCTGTGGGGTGGGACCACCTCCCCGCACCGTGCGCGTCGCCCGTGGGTCCGCAGCCGGAGCTCTGCGCCCGCACGAAGCACCTGACTGCGGGAGTTCACACTGCAGGAACGTGAGCCCTACACCAGCGGTGAGCGTGCGCGGACAGGCCGACTCTGAGACGCACGGACGCGGGGAGAGAGGCAGACACGGGCTGACACCTCAGCCCTACAACAACTGGGGTCTCCAGCCCGGGGGGGCAGGCAGAAAGGACCCTCCCAAGCGCCTCTGACAGAGCCCCCCCTTCCCGCCGCCCCTCCCCGATGCCAGACTCCGCCCGCACACTTGCAGGCCACGAGCTCTATTGCTTCGTGCTCCCCAGCGGACACCGAATGTTTCGGCAGCCCTGGGACGCTCTCGCACACCCCTCTGCCCCTGTGAGCCTCGTTTTCCACCCCGCCCTAGACTGACAGAATCTAAGTCTTCTTCCAGCACATTCTGGGGCTCCGATAAGCAGGCACACGCGAGGCTGGAAAGCAGGGGCTCCCGTGCGCCCACCGCTCACCCACCCCGGGTGGCTTTTGGGACTCGGCTGCCACCAAAGCCTGGTGCCACCGTTAGGGAAACCGCAGGACAATACTTACAGCGCTGTCAGGTCCGTCCAGCCTTCCTGAAGACCAAGAAGAAGAGAAAGATCAGAACTGAAATCGGAGCAATGACTTCTACGAGGGAAGAAACTGCTCTGAATTCACGACAAAGCGTCCTTACCTTTCCAGAAGCTGAAGAACCAGTGGTGAGGCCACACGCCTGCAAGGAGCAAGGAGGGGAGCGTCCTCGGGGCTCTGCCGCACCCAGCTCCCTGCCTCCCTCCGGGCGCCCCCACGCTGACGCAGCGCCCGTCTCTCCCTGCCCCATGGCCCACAGCACCCCAGACGCGACGTCTCCAGCCAGCTGACCGGAGATTCGGGTCTTAAGACCTGCGTGCGGGGAGCAGGCGAAGAGCTCCGAGCTCAGACACGAGAAGGACAAAATCAAGACAGCTGTGCTTTCACAGCAAAAGCCTCCTGGGGGACCCCCAACCCAGGGGGTCCACTTCGGAGCTCCTGATGGGGACTCGGAGCTGGTCCTCCAGGTCTGACCTGACCCTAATTTACCTTTCTTCTTATAGCAGTACGTGACGAGGAAGATAGCAATGATGAGGACGATGCCCAAGACGATGAAGAATAAAACAAGCCCACGGACGGACACATCCTTGGGTAATTCTTTTCCTGGAAGGAGACGAAACAGAGAATGGTGGAGCAGGGTCAGGCTCACGTTCCTCGCCCAAGTGACGAGTACAAAAAATCCTCGCTCCGGGAGGCAAGGAGGCACTGTGGTCTCCCCCGGCCCCAAGCCCTCTCTCCCGCTAATCATGGTCGTGAACGGCCCTAGTGGCAGGCAGGAGAGGCTCATGGTTCCCGTGTCATAGACGAGGACCCGGGGTCCTGCTCAGGTGGCTGGAAGGAGGAGGTCTGCACGGCCAGGGGAGCGGAGGGAGGTCCTGGTTTCCCGGGACCCGGCTCTGCATTTCCACCTGCACCAGCAGGAGGCAGAGCATGGCCAGTCCTGGCGGCAGCAAGGCCCTCCCACGGTGGCCCGAGGGACAGGCAGGTCCACCCCGAGGGGACACCTGCTGTAAGCACTCTGGTGACATCACAGCACCGACAGGACACACGGACACGGGGGCAGGACAGCCCCACTACACCCGGATGGTCAGCCACCAGGATGTCATCGGCGTCGGCAGCCGGGACCGGGAGGGATGGACGACAGGGCAGATCTCTCACATGGTGCCAAGTCTGACTCCGAGATTTTCTTTATGCTCTGATTAGGCCCTTCCTAATTTGTTCTTCTATCTTGGGCGTTAAAGTATCCGTTGAAAGTGCAAGTTACACGAACCAAAATCTTGTGGAAATCCACAAGACGGTGCTGCCCTGTAAAGGGACACCCCAACGTCCCAGAGCAGCCGGACGACCCGGACGCAGAGCCTCAGACGTCAAGGCCCGCAGTTAGGTGGACTTGGCCCAAGATGGGACAGAAGGACAGCCTCACACAGGGATGCTCGCTGCGCTGCCCCACCAAGGGACGCTGGCTACAGCTGGAAGGGACGGTCTTTGAAGGACACAATCCTGGGTCAGGTGTATGTGCAGATGGGAAAAACACACCGAACCTGGACCTCCTACCCCACACCCTGCCGGGTTCACTGCAGAACAGAATCAGGGAGGCAAACCCACACAGAACCCCTCGAGGCGAGCGAAGATTTCTCACACAGGACATACGAGTCCCAACCGTACGGGACACAGCGGTAAAGGGACCACATGAAAACGAAGGGCCGGTCCACCAAGACACCCTTACCGTCAGATAAGGAGACACGCCGAGGAGGAGATACTTGCAACACAAAGGGACTATCCGTGAATCTTGGAAGCCATCACCCACCTCTCCCAATACAGCTGACCTTTCAACAACACAGGTTTCAGCTGCCAGGGTCCAGGTACACGTGGAATTTCTTCAATACATACATTATGGAACCATCAACGTGTCTGCTCTTCCTTATGATCTCCTTATTACCGTTTTCTCTCTACTCTATGTTACCGTAACAATACAGCACGTGGGATACACGTAACACACAACAGAGCAGTCATTCAACTGCCCGGTCCCGCAGAGGCTTCATTCAACAGGACGCTATCAGTAGATAAGATTTTGGGGGGATCAAGGGCTCTCTGGGGATATTCCCGTGTGCGGGGAACCGGCGCCCCTCGCCCCATGTTGTTCAGGGCTCCGCTCTAACTATCAAAGCTAAGAAAGCAACCCCGCCTAGGACTCAACAGTAGGCAAGAGTCTCCCAGAGACACTCAGCACAAGAGGCCCAAAGGCTTGGGGCCTCTCACCTCTGCTCTCGGCTGCTGCCCGCCTCAAAGCCTCGGGTCCCAGCTGAGCGCCCCTGAAGGCAGCGACCTGGCCTGCTTTTGGGGATCCCATGAAAGGAGAGATGGAGGAGGTGCCGACTCACCGGGAGAAAACCGCGGGCCTCACGGAACCCAGCCGCTCCCCTCCCCTCCTGCTCCGCCGGGCGCGGGACGCCAGCAGCGAGCGTCCCTGTCGGCCCACGCAGCCCGGCACGGGAGCCTAGGACGCGAGCCACAGCGCGGCTCTGAGCCTTCCGTTTACTCAAGACAGGGCCGTGACCGTGGCCCATGGGCCCAACACAGCCCACTGCCCATTCCCGCAAGTCTGAATGGCACCCAGGCCTGCCAAGCCTAACGTCTTACCTTCACGGGGCAGGTCTGATGGCGTCCGGCTCTTACCTGGTGCCTCCGTACCAGCTTCTGGGTCACAGACTGTATCGTGTGTGACATTGCAGGACTGAAGGACAGCGCCAGGACATCTGACAGAGGGAGGAAACCCGGAGCATTATTCCGCCCTGCCTGGTACGGCCCCAAACATCCTTCGCACCACCCACAGGTCAGGGGTCACGAGGAGCCCCGGCTCCCCGGATGCCCCGCCAGCCCTCGGGCTCTCACTGCCGGGCATCTCCCCGGCTGCCTGGCCCAAACCGGTTCACTGAGGAGTAAAGCTCTGTCCCATGCTCTGTGACATGTGGGGGGTGGGGCAGGGCCTCCCCCTGTTCCTGGATAGCACTGCGTGTGCTGGGAGGACGGGCCCTGCTGTAGCTGAAGAAAGAAGGTAGCCCAAAGGTGAAGCGCGTGCAAAAGGGGACGTGCAAGCGAATCCAGAGAAGCCAGAGGCTTGATCGAACCGGACCTCAAAGCGGTCCTCACTTTGGACTCGCAGGTCCAGGAAGCTACCGCTGGACACGGTCTGGGTCATGTCAGTTCACGACGTGCCGCACAAAGGAAAGGCGAGCTATCTCTTTAGGGGCTCCGCACTGTCGGCGTCCCCAGGAGGTCCTCCCCAGTCGGTGTCCACCCAGAACCTCGGGAGGGGGTTTGCAGAGATGCTCACGTGACGGATGCGGTCACGCCAGACTACGGCGGGCCTTCATCCACGACCGCTGTCCTTACAGGACGGAAGAGTGTATCGGGACAGAGAGAAGGCCGGGTGCAGACAGACAGACACAAGCACGCGAAGACGACCTCAAGCGGACAGAAGCAGAGGCAGGTAAGCCCAGGAGCCCCGAGGCGTGCCGGCACCATCGGAGGCTGGAAGAGGCGAGGCAGGGTCCTCCCCCAGGGTCTGCAGAGGGAGCTCGGCCCCGCTGACCCCTGGCTTCAGACTTCTGGTCTGCAGACTGTGAGAGAACACACCTCTGTTGGTTTTCTCACAACCACCCAGGTGTGGCCGTGTGTCAGCAGCCACAGGTCACTCACGGTGACGCGTTCACGCTGCTCTGCAGTCACTCCATCTGCCTACACCTCTCCTCCCCCGGAACCCTCGACGGCTCCCTCCTCCCTCCCTGGGCCTCTGCTCAAGAGGCCAGTCCCCCCCCAAGCGCTCTGCCCCGCGTGGACTCGTCACTGCCCCCGTGTCTGCACCGTCTCCACCACGCTGGGCGCTTAGGGTCTGCTACCGTGAGCACAGGGGGGGCCCACACCCGCGCCCCCAGCACCTTCGACACCGGAAGCAATTCTCCACGCAGCTCGGTGAGTCGCAGAAGAAGCTCCCCGACGCGCACTGGCACTGCCGGTCGCGGGTCCGTGTGCACGCGGCCACCATCTCCTGGTCTGAACGGGGAGGGCTGAGGGTCAGCGCCGGGGGCAGGACCGTCCCCGCCCACACCGGGCTGCGCCCAGCACGGAACCCGGCCTCCCCTTCCCTTCTGTGCAGGGGCGGAGAGGGGCCAACAGCCAGACCTCACCCCTGCATCCCGGCCGAGGGGCCAGGGCCACCTGCTCAGAAGCCACCCCCATCGTTCCGTTCACCTCGTTCGCCCCACACAGAAGAGCACAGCGCCGCCAGGGATGCCGCGTGAGTGACACCTCAGAGAGAGAACGGTAGGCAGGGGGACCCCTCCTCCTCCAGCAATACCCACCCCTGCCTCTCTGCACTGAGTCGTAACATGAGGGAGGGGGAGTACGCGCTCTCTCTTCCTCCTGAGAGTTTTGACAATTGTCAGCTCCTTAGATTGCATGAAAATACCTGTTCCGATTTTTTTTTTTTAAATAAAAATTGTTACTTAAAATCTTCAGCGGGCCGCCTAGATGGCTCAGACGTTAAGCGTCTGTCTTGGGCTCAGGTCATGATCCCAGGGTCCTGAGATCGAGCCCCGCATCGGGGTCCCTGCTCAGCAGGAAGCCTGCTTCTCCCTCTCCCACTCCCCTTACTTGTGTTCCCTCTGTGTCTCTGTCAAATAAAACCTTTAAAAAAAATAAAGAAAATGAAATAAAATCTACAGCAGGATATCTTGGGAATCCACTGATTCTAAGAATCCTTTCACAGCGATCTGATATCCTTAAAACACAGAGTCTTCTTACTTATAATCTCGATTCTCTGCATAAGTAGACTTTCTTCAATGTTGTCTGTTCACATAAACAGAAATTTTATACATCCTTTCCTAGATTTTCTCAAAGTTTCTTATCTTTTCTTTGCTAATCCAAACAGTATCTTTTTAAAGAATGACATCTTTTAAAACAACTTGATGCTCCTACATAGAAATAGAGAGAACCTTTTGTATATGACCCTTGCCCCGAGCGTCTCTAAGATCCTGACTCCCGGAAGGCTGATTCTTTAACCAGGTGCACCCACCATCATGATAAGAACACCCCGAGATCGGTACCCTGCAGCTCTGTCATTGTGTTCATCTGACATCATTCCGTTTGGGGCAACGCCGACAAGCTGAGGCCAGGAGGCTACGTTTCCAAACCCCGAGATCCCACTGTGCCGGACTGCAGCGCACTTACCCGCCCGACACTGAGTGCACGGCTGGCAGCTGGTCTCCTCGTTTGGGTGGGAGAGGAAGCTTTCGGGTTCGCATGGGCTACATATCGTAACACCATGGTTTACCCCACAGTCCGCGCTGACATGAGAGCCTGAAAAGGAGGGAACACAGAGGTGAGGTGGGGGCCCAGAGCGGACCCGACCCCGAGGCCTCTACTGGAGGACCAGACCTCGCCACTATCTCCTTGGAACGTTCTGGACTGACACTTGGCCTCACGTGTCCCAGGAACTGGGGACCTGGTGCCCCACGGCTTTCAGCGACATCTTGGAACACGTGTCAGCAGGTGGTTTTGAGCATACACACTGGAGGCTCCTGTGGCCGGTAACGTCTGTGTGTCCGCCCCATGCCCCCGGGGTGGGCTGACAGCTCCCGGCTCATCTACAGGGAACGCCGGAGGGCTCGAGACAGAGTCTCTGACCAGTCCCGGAGGAGCCCCCCGGTCTAGCGCTTGCCTCGGGCAAAGGCCGTAGCTGAGACAATCAGCCCTTGCTGGGAGGCGGCTGTCACACCCCGGACCTGCACACAGGCTGAGTTCACAAGGTTCCCAGTCGAAGCGCCCGGGGCTAATCCATGCCCACATGCCTGGTGCGTACAGAGCTGTGCTGGGAGCGTGTCAGGGGAGTGGGCCAGGTGGGGACCTTCAGTACCCGAAACGGGAGCCCTGCGGGCGCAGGGAGTGTGCGGGGCCGTGGGTGACGCCGGTGGCGATGGGTAGAGGGATGTGGCTGGCCCGCGCAAAGACGAGATCCGTGAAGGAACTCTCACGGACGGCGTGTGCACATCCGTCTGCGAGTGGAGATGAGGTACATGCTGTGGGGGGTGGGCAGAGCAGGCACCCGAGGCCTGCGGCCCCCTCCTGCTCTATGGGGTCATTCAGAGCATCCTCACGAAGGTGAGTAAGCCTCCGTGCACGTGCTGTGCCTGAGCACCGTGGTCGCCCCTGCCCCGCTAGGACCCTCCTCGCCAGGGGTCCGCAGTCACCCCAACGGGAGGACAGCTAGGAGCATCCGGCCTGGCCGTGCACCCCCATGTTGTCCTCCAGCCTGCTGAAGGACCTCCCTGAACAAAACAAGCCCACAACCCTGTTCACAGGAGAGGCCCCCCAGGGGGCCAAGATGGGGGGCTGGCTGCCAAGGAGCGGTCCACCCACCTGAGCCAGGGGGGGTCTCCCCGCCCAGCCTCCAGCTCTGTGTGCTCCAAGGGCCCACAGCCGCCCTTCTCCAGCCTGGGAGGGCCGCCCCTCAAGGCTCCAGAAGATGCCCTGGGACTCACCGGCAGGACACTGCTTGCAGCACCGGCTGAGACCCTCAGGCTTGTACTCATCGGGGCCGCACTCGGGCTCACCGCCTGGCAGGGGCACCTTCGATCCAAAAAAGGAGATGGGGGTCATCAAGAGAAGCCCCTGCTGCACACGGAGCCGCACACATCCTCCAGCGGGACACGTGCGAGCACACACGGGGACAGCCACCTGCCACCTCACGGGGGTGGGCTCTGTTGGGGGAGCCCATGTTGGGAACTTCCTACGGATCTCTGTGCTTTTGCACTTGGGATCCGGACCAGTGCTACTCCGGGGCAAAATGTTCTTTCGTTTCCCAAAACATGTGCTCAGGTCCACTCTTCCCATTGTTGCTGTCTAACCTGCTGGCCCGGCCAGGACTGAGTCGTCTGGGCCTGAATATTGCTTTTTTTGAAATGATTTATTTATTTATTTCAGAGAGAGTGCACGAGCAGGGGGATGCGTAGGAGGAGAGGGAGACAGAATCCCAAGCAGACTCCCCGCTGAGTGCTGAGCCCGACACGGCTTCGATCCCACGACTCGGAGACCGTGACCTGACCCAAAAGCAAGACTCGGACGCTCAAGGGACCGGGCCACCCAGGTGCCCCGACCATTTGCTTTTGTTCTAGTTCATCTGTTCAGCGACTACGTATTTATGTGTCAACAAAGCACATCATCTGCTGGCTGGGAACAGGGGATCTGAGTGTGTGCACCTGCCACCTGCGTGCACACACACTGGAGCCCCCTCGTGGTGTGGTCCTGACGTTTTACATCGTTACTGATGGTTTTCTGCTCGCTCTATTGGTGTTTGAGGTACAGTAAAAGCTCGACCAAGTTCATGGATGTCAGATTTCACCAGACAATTACGCCAGCTTCTGCTGTGTGTGCTGCGGCCGCTCGGGCGGATGCGTGCGATGTCATGACCGCTGCAGTTAAAGCCCTGCACCCCTGCCGTCCGCTGAATTCGGGTCTACGAGCCGGCCCGCTCCGTGACACTCCTCCGTAACCCCGAAGCGGCTCCTCGCGGCAGCTCCCGGCACGCGCAGGACTGCAAGACTCTCTTGCCGGACTGTGCTGCTACCACTCCTCGCATCTCTAGCCGAGAAGGGCCTGCCGTCCACCTTCACCCCGTCTGCTTCCCGCCCAGCCGCGCTACTTCCTTTTAGGCAGAGCTCTGAAAACACCACCTCGCTAGACTTTCCCTTCTACGCCAACCCGATCATTCGGAAACGAGTTCCACCTATTTGCAGGTGCTGGACCATCACCGTATTTACGTTTCCTCCTGCCATCTCATGTTGTGTTTTTAATATCCCACTTTCTCGGATTCTTTTTTGCCTGCTTTTCAGGCTTTCGCTTCCTTTATTCCTCGTCTCCACATCCCTTTTTTTCCCTTCCCACGGACACTGATGAGGTTCCATTTTTAGTTTCTAGTGGTTTAGGGTACATTGTAATTTGGGCGAAACATAAAGGAACAAAATCAGATTCAGGTGGGCTTCCCTCTGCCAACACCACAGTCATAACTGTTTCAGGCAAGAACGTATCAATGAACGCACGTTCGTGAACGAAAGCTCCTGCGAAAACAGAATATTTACACACTTTCAAAGGCAATGCCCCTGAAGATACTTGCTAATTACAGACGGAGAAAATATTATTAAGTTTACTGTGAAGACACCTGGCAAACACCACCTGAACTGTCAAAGTCAGCGTCGCCACGGAAGGAACAAATCGATGTCCTGTGTCATGTGTCTTTTGAGATGGTGCAGGTGAAAGGACACAAAGTCGCCTCTATGGTATTTTTCCCCAAAATGCCAAACTCACATTTATTCACAAAAAGCCAGCACACAAACCCAAACTGAGAAGCGTTGTACTAAACGATGGGTCAGTACTCTATAAGCGTGTGAAGATCATGGAAGAGAAGAAAGACTGAGAACAACTCAGCCTGAGGACAGGGGTGGGACAGCAGGGGACTTGAAGGGAGTCTGGGGACAGAAGGTCAGCACCTGTTTCAACCTTTGCCCCATTCTGAGCATGGAGTGCAGACACCCTCCTCTAGAGGTCTGCAAGGTCACTACCAGTGCTCTTAGTCTGTGCTATTTTAGTTGGCGGGAGGTGTTTTTTTTTTTTTTTTTTTGAGGGTATCGTTTTTTCTTTTCTATCAGGCTAACATGCAGGGCACTCAAAAGTAACCGTCTGAAAGTGTAGAATACGGTGGCCTCCAGCCCACGGACGCTGTTGCACAACCATCTGGACTATTTCGGTAACTTAAAAAGTCCAAAGGTACTTCAAAATCAAACCTCAAAAATTAAACACCTTGTAAAAAAGAAAAAAATATCTCAAGAGGAAAGCGGCTTTCCTTCCTGGAACTCAGCCTGGTCAGTAACATAATGGAGGCCATTTCCTTCTGTCCGGATGAGGCTCACCGGCTCAGCCAGCAAGGGGACGCTTCAAGTGGCAAAAAACAGTAAAAAAAAAAGTCCTGTCCTGTGCCCCAGCCACTGTGGTGTCGGGGCCACCGGCCTCCGCCCCACCCCCACTCCGCCCCGAGTTCGGCCCAGTGTCGGCTCTGGGATGCCAGAACCCGGTGCTCCCACCCCCCAGCCAGAAGGAGTGGGGCTGGGAGGGTGGGTGGTCTCAGCTGTACGCTGGTGGCATGCTGGGGACCCTTCCTGTGTGCCCTGACCACCCAGGCCCAGGACAAGGGTGGGGCAAAATGTAAGCCCCCCCCCCCACTCAGCAACCAAGATAAAACTACATGATCCAATAATTTAAAAACTGGAATCAGCAGACGGCTACCAGCTGTTGTGAGTACAGTTTTCCTGGAACCAGAGGACGAAGGGTTCCCCATGGTCCCACCGGAGGCCCACCTACCGGCAGCAATGCTCCCACCCCCATGGGGCTCGCCCCAGCCAGAGGTCCCCCTGCTCTCCGCCCTCCCCTCAGGCCCCAAGGCCCCTCCAGCCCCTCACTTCTGTGTCAAGACATCCCTAAGGAATTGCAATGGCATGTGGGAACCACAGCCATCCAGCATTTGCACACCCCCAAGACTCCAGTGGGGAAGCCCTGAAGAGCCTGCGAGAAGCTTAACCCTTCAGTGAACAAGAACATGCCACCCATCTGAAGTGAGCATCTCCTTCCGGGCAACCCCAGCCTCACAGAGAGGAAGGTCCAGGAAGGGGTCCTGAGAACCCTGAGCCCAGCCCAGTGGGTATATTGCAACCACGCTGAGAAGAGAGGCATTTCCCCTGCACCTTCGAAGACAGGCTGGCAGGCAATTTCCAGAAGGTGCAGATTCCAAGTTCTCTCCGCCTTAAAGCTTCAGCATGTATGACAAGGAGCTGATGGAAGAACGGACCCTGACTAAGCACCAAGCAACACATTCTGATGCACGACCAAGTTTCATGGAATCAAAGGCTCTCTGCTTCTGCACAGCGAAGGAAACCATCGACAAAATGAAGTGGCAATCGACCGAACGAACGGGAGAAGATACTTGTGAACGACATACCCAACAAGGGCTTAACGTCCCAAACAGACAAAGAACTCATACAACTCCGTTAACAAAAAAAACAAACAACCAGCTTAAAACATGGGCACAGGACCCGAGTAGACATTTTCCAAAGACGACAGAGATGGCCAACAAACCCGTGAAAAGATGCTCAGCATCACCCATCATCAGGGAAATGCAAATCAAAACCACAATGAGATTTCACCTGGCTCTTGTCAGAAGAGCTGGGATCAAAGAGACAAGAAATAGCCCAGTGTTGGGGTGAGGCTGTGGAGAAAAGGGAACCCTCCCGGACTGTTGGTGGGAGTACAGAGTAGCGCAGCTCCTCTGGAAAACGGGATGGAGGTTCGTCAAGAAAGTAAAAATAGAACTACCCCACGACCCAGCAATGCAACTTCTGGGATTAACCTCACCCATGTGAAAAGACATATACACCCCTGTGTTCCTGGAAGGATTATTTACAACAGCCTCGATATGAAAACACCCAGAGAGTCCACGGTGATCGATGAACAGGTAAGGAAGATGGGGTATATATACACGGTGGAATATTCGCCACAAAAAACAATGAAATTCACAATAAAAAAGGAGAAAAAGAAAGAAAAGGCTCTCTGGGTCAAGTTTTTCAGTGCGTCAACGTGGTCTTGCAGACATCACCAGACATGCTTGACTACAGGACACAAAGAGTCCCCCCATCGAGGAATCTGGGAGCCACCAGCGTGGAAGGCGGAAATATGACGAGGACAGAGAAATCGACAAGCCATCGGACCTGGCTGATCTCATTCTGAACGTGCTCTGGAAAAATCTGCTTATGCACACCTGGCAAATACACGGGCAGAAACAGGCAGCCCCAGGGGCGGAGGGCACCTAGAAGAAGGTGTTAGGTAGGAATGCCCTCCGGTCAGGAAAACACCAAGACTGGACTGAACTCAGGAATTCGACAAACAACCTGAAACTGACACACAGACCGTATTTACAAAGCACTAAAATCAGGGACGCCTGGGGGGCACGGTCGGTTAAGCATCTGACTCTGGGTTCTGGCTCAGGTCAGGATCTCAAGGTTGTGAGATCAAGCCCTGTAATGGGCTCTGCGCTCAGCTCACAGAGTCTCTTGAATTCTTTCCCCCTCTGCTCTGCTCTCTCTCTCTCTCTAAAATAAATCAAGGGGCGCCTGGGTGGCTTAGTTGGTTAAGCATCTGCCTTCAATGCAGGTCATGTCCCTGGAGTTCCGGGATCCAGCCCCCCACTGGGCTCCCTGCTCAGCACGGAGGCTGCTTCTCCCTCTTCTCCACCCCTGCTCCTGCTGTCTCTCTCAGATAAATAAACAAAATCTTAAAAAACAAATAAAGAAATAAAATCTGGGGTGCCTCGGTGGCTCAGTGGGTTAAGCCTCTGACTTTGGCTCAGGTTATGATTCCAAGGTCTGGGATCCAGTGCCACGTGGGGCTCCCCCCTCAGAGGGAAGTCTGCTTCTCCCTCCCCCCCTGCCCCTCCCCCTACTCATGCCCGCGCCCCTGCTCTCTCTCTCTCCAATACATAAATAAAATCTTTAAAAAAATAAATAAAAGCTTTTTTTAAGTTTAAATAACAGTATGGAGGTTCCTCAAGAAGTTAAAAATAAACCTACCCTACACCCAGCAATTGCACTAATATTTACCCAAAAGACACAAAAGTAGTGATCCAAAGGGGCACCGGCCCCCAGTGTTTATAGCAGCAATGTCCACAATAGCCAAACTATGCGAAGAGCCCAGATGTCCATCAACAGATAAATGGAGAGAGATGATGTGGTATATGTACAATGAAAATTACTGAGCCATCAAAAATAAAAGAAAAGAAAGAAATCTTGCCATTTACATCGACACGGATGGAACTAGAGGATATTATGCTAAGTGAAATAAGTCAATCAGAGAAAGACAACGATCATATGATCTCACTCATATGTGGAATTTAAGAAACAACAGAGAGGATCCTAGGGGAAGGGAGGGAAAGATAAAACGAAATCAGAGAGGGAGACAAAGCATAAGAGACTCTTCACTCTAGGAAACACACTGAGGGCTGCTGGACTGGATGGGGGTGGGGGGCTGGGTGATGGGCATCAAGGAGGGCAGGAGATGTGATGAGCACTGGGTGTGATACGCAACGCATGAGTCACTGAACTCCACCTCTGAAACGGTAATATACGTTAATTAATTGAATTTAAATAAAATTAAATTAAAATTAAAAATCAAGAAATGAAAATAAAAGCACTAAAATCAGAAAGGACATCCTTTTCAGGGGAGAAACACAGCAACGCTGTAGCCAAACCGGCTTCCAGGAAACTCAGCAGATCGCTGGGTGTGGAGAGCCTGGGCCTCCTGTCGCCCTCCGGCAGAGAGAGGACGACGCAGCCCCCAGCCCCCAGCCCCCAGCCCGACTGCGGACTTCGAGCCCCTCGGGGGAGCGGCGAACGCAAACCTGCACACTGCGGTTTGAGGCTAACGCTCCGGGGCCCCGCAATCCGATCCTCTGAGCTTGCGGTGTCCGGATACGTTACCAAGTATGATCACGGGTCCCAATGCAATGCCACAATCTCGGCCCCAACCCATTTCTGCGCGAACGTGGGATGGCCGGAAACACAGCCCCAGTGATTTACAGCAGATTAAAGAGGACGCTTCCCGCGGGAACTCGCGCAGCCTCCCTCCCGTCCCCGTGCCGGCCGGGCGCCCCGCCAGCCCCGGGCTCCGTCCGCCCCGAGGGAGCGCGCGCGGCCTGCCGGGCCTGCCCCGGGACCCTTCCCCGCCCGCGGCAGGCTTGTCCGGGCACGCACGGTCTCCGGGACCGCTCCGCGCGCCTCGGCCGCCCCGCCCGCTCCGGCTCCCAAACCTGCGCCGCCCCCACTCTACCCGCCGCGCCGGGCCCCCCACCTGGGCCAGCACCCCCACCCTTCCGCCCCCGCTTCAGGGCCCTTCCCTGCCCGCTGCCGCGCCTCTCCCACTGCTCCGCGCGCGGGCCCAGCCGCTGCACGCCCCCTCCGCGCCCCCCCGGCCCCAGGCCGCCCCCGCAGCCCCGCCCCGCTCACCGCGGCTCCGCGAATTAGCGGCAGGGCGCACAGCCCCAGGGCGCACAGCCCCAGGGCGCACAGCGCGTTCTCCCCTCCGCCCATCGCCGCGCCGCGGACCACACAGCCGACGGCCGCTTCAGCCGGGTGTACTTCTGGGGCGGGGCGGGGCCAAAGGGGGCGGAGCCCGGCAGGAATGTCACTCGCGCGAGCCGGCCTACCTATCCGAGCGCCGCGCCCCTGGTGGGCGGAGCCTCGCCTCCCACGCGCTGCCTTACAGGGCGGGCGAGGACGTAGACGGAGGCGGTGACGTCATCTCTAAGCGCCGGCCGTGGGCTCCGAGCCGGAATCCCGGTGCGGGACGGAGCCGCCGCCTCTTCTGGGCCCGCCCTCAGCGGGGCTCCTCCTTCTGCCGCTGCCCCGCCGCCCCCTCGTGCGCGCTCTCTTACTTATTAATTTGCGAGAGGGAGCGAGCACCCATGAGCAGGGGGAGCGGGGAGCCGACGACGACGTGGGGAGGGGGCGGCTCGTGTTTCAGGGGCACAGAGCTTCGGTTCGGGAAGATGGAAAGTTCTGGAGTCGGACGGTGGGGATGGGTGTGCGACCGCACAGCTGCCCTTAAGGCTGCGCAGCTGGGCACCCGACACTGGGTCAGATGGAAAATGTGACGCGTTTTACCGCAATAAAAGCAGAGTCATTAGAAACCCGCCCGGAGCAGATGTGCGGCAGTGCGATGTCCGGCGCAGCCGGGGCCGGGCGGCAGGGTCCTCGTCTCGGGTGAGGAAGGGTGCGTGTCGCGGACACACCAGGCTGACGTGATAGTTTATTAAGCGAAGCTGAGAGCCGGACGAGAGCTCTAGAGCGACAGCGGTCCGGGATGGGCCGCCACTGAGGGGCTCCTGCTGGGTCTTCTCCGGGGGCCACCCGGGAGCTCCAGTCGTGCGATGTCCCCGCTGAGCGGCGCGACTGCGTCTCCGCTGAACGTCTCGTCGGAGGATCGAGGCAGACGAGGGGGTCTGGGTGTGGTCGCCTATCTCCGCTTTCGTCGGCCTCGGCGTTTGTGCGGTTTCTGGTGGGCCCCGCCGTGTCGCCCCTCCGTCTCTGTCCCCGCGGAGCCCCGCCGCGCCCTTACCACCTTTGCAGCACCCGCCTCGAGGAGCGCAAGGGAGACAGACAGACCTCGTCCTGAGCACCGGTTTCAGGAGGTGGGGCAGGCTCCCCAACCGGCTGTCTAGGTACGCTCCTCCGGGCGCAGTCAAACTGAGAAAAGAGACTTTTACTAGTTTCAAGACCTTCAGCAGCATGAGTGAGCATTTCTGTGTCCTAATGAATAACGTTTCCTCCTAGAACACGACTCCGTCGTGTGTCCGGGGGCGACGCCCAAAGCGCTACCCCTTAACTCTTTCAAAGCCCAGACGTCGGCCAGAGCGATGGGCAAGAGAAAAAAGGCATCCAAATTGGACAGAAGCAGCAAAACTCTCTGCTCAGAGAGGTCACCGCCTTACTGCAGAAAACCGTAGAGATGCCGCTGAGCAAACCACAGTCCGTTAGAGCTAATAAAGTCTGGACCGAAGCCTGATGGGGTGGACCATCATATCCCACAATCTCAGAGGCAGCGATTGGTGGGGCTCTGCAGAGTGGGGCCATCACAGCCAGAACTGAGGCCCGCAACGCAGCCCACTTTGGGGGCAACCTGTCCTGCGCAGGTGCGCTGGGCTGGGCGGGAGGGAGCTGTGCTGGGCCCCATGCCCCCCGGGGTGGGCCTCCTGCAGGGGGCAGGGCAGGTAGGGACACAGCCCCCTGCTGGCATTGCATCTCTCCCTGGGAAGCCACCCCCGTTTCCAGAAGCCCCCAAGAAGACAACACAAAGTGTGTGTGTGCCGTTTATTTCAAGGCCTGGAGCACAGACACGTCCCCACATTGCCGGCAGGGAACGAGAACGTGGATACAAAATCTGGAAAATGGGACGGTGGGTCCCGATGGCACCTCCCCCACGTAATTTAAGGCTCGGTGTGTATCTACAGGTGCGTGTGCAGATGCTCACGCACACACGCGCACACGCACGCACACACACGGCGGCACTTGACACACAAACAGGCGAGACGCCAGACGCTGCTTGCAGCCTGCCTAAGATATTGCAATTGCGTTTATTAAAAAAGTGTAAAACGGGAGGACCGTGCATCAGTCCCAGCAAAGTGGCAAACCTGGGCTTCCCCGTCCCAGGGAGTGCCGGGGCCCGTGCGGCCGCCCCCTGCGCACCCCTGCCCACGCACGCACAGCTGTGCCCGGGTACAGGTGTGCCCGCCCCCCTTGGCACGCCCAGGCTGTGCAAGGTGAGGGTGGGTTCCACTGGTGTATCGTGGGGGTCCCGTCCACCCAGCACAGAAGCAGAGTAAAATCCAAATGTTCCCTCCGCAGTAGCTCCAGTCTACCCTAGAGTCCGAGGGAGGCCACTCTTAGCGTGACCCGGGCAGCATGGGCAGGCTCTCAGGACGGACAGCCCTGTGCATCAGGACAGAGGAGGCTCTGGGAACCTCTGGGACTCGCGGCTTGCTCCCCCAAAGCTCCCCACTCACCCCGGCTGGGGAGTGACCGCGCAATGCCTGGGCAGGCAGTCCGCCCCCGCCTCCGACACTCCCACGGGACAAGTGGATGCTGGACCGGGAACGAGCAGGCAAGTTGACCAGGGAGCGAGAGGCATGACGAAAGCTGCACTTGGCTTTAGCATTAAGGCCGGCACTGGGTGGAGGGTCCCACAGGGAAGGTCAGCACCTCCCGTGGAGGAGCCGGTGTGGCCGCCCAGGTCCCTCCTGCTGTCCTCCTGCTGCCGTGGGCCCCTCTGTCCGCAGTGGCCACGCTCGCCATCTCTCTCTGCCTCCCCGGGCTGGCTGAAAGTGCTAGGTGCCTGGGAGGGAGAGGTGGGCCTGGACGCCCACGCTGCCCCCAAAGGGCTCTCATTTGAGGATGAAGTTAATGAGCAGCTGACACGCCAGGAACACACAGAGCAGGAACCAGGAGCGGGGGTTCTGCAGGAGGCCTGGCGCCGGCACCTGCCTGGCCCTTGCCGTGGAGCTCAGCATGGCTGAGAGGTGCCTGCAACGACAGGGGAGGATGGTGGCTGAGCCAGGGTGAGCGTGCATCCCTACCTTCAATGGACGGCTTAGTACGTAGGGGTCCCCGGGCACAGATTCCAGGGAAAGGGGTTCATGGCTGGGGGAGCTGGGCCTCTTGCAGCCTCTTTTCCACTCGTGCTGTGACGGGCTGAGCTGGACCACCCTGCCCCAATAGTCTCATGTTGGAGTCCTGACCCAACAGGTCAGATGTGACTCTATTTGGAGAAGGGGTCTTTAAGAAGCGATTCAGTTTAAGTGAGGTCATGGGAGTGGGCTCTAATCCAGGGTGACCGGGGTCCTTATAAGAAAAGGACATCAGGACACAGACCCGCACAGAGGGACGACCCCGTGAGGAAGGACCCAGGGAGAGCACGGCCATCCACACACAAGGAGAGAGGCTTCGGGGGAATCTGGCCCTGCCCGCGCCTGCATCCCAGGCATCGGACTCTGGGACTGGGGGACAGTGAACGTCTATTGCATAAGCCCCCGTCTGTAGACTATGTCAGGGCCACACCCAGGACACTCGTATCCTCGCCCTGGACTCTGGCTGCACTGTGTGTCTGCAGAAATGTCTGGCTGTTCTGGCTCTCTGCTTCACGGCTGGCCTCCTCTGCGGTGCCAGGGGGCTGACTCACTCTGACTCCAGTGCGGCTGGGCCAGCCCATGCCTGGACTTCCGGCCCCCAGCTGCTGTTTCCCTGTACAGAGCTCAGGGGCCACCAAGCATCACCGGCTCATCCTGTTTAAGCAAGACCCCCTACAGTGTGGCACCCTCAACTCCCCCCCCCCCCATCTTCCACCGGCCTGCCCAGGGTAGAGCTGGCTGCCTTCTTCCTGTCTTCCATCCATCAGACCCTCTGCAAACCCCCAGGGTTCTAGTTCTGAGTGATGCATGGTCCCCCGGCCTCTGCAGCTCCCTGGCCCCGTCCCCGGGAGCGACACTTACCTGTGCAGCTCCTGCTGGGCCTCCCGGATCGACAGGACGGCCTCGTGCAGTGCCTGCAGCCGCCGCGCCTCCTTCCCGCACCGTGGGCATGGGCTCCCGCCGCCTGGGATGTCCGGCCACCGGTCACGGGACCCAGGGGACAGGGGGTGGAGGAAGAATCAAAGACGAGCCGGCATGTCCGGGGAGCCGGCACGCGGGGTCCCGGGGTCGTGCCCGGCTTGGGCCCCTGCCCCACCTCTCGGGAGCCTTCAGGTGAAGCTAACAACACGGGGAGTCGAGGGGCAGGCATAGAGGGAACCCCCAAGCTCAGCTGCCCTCTAATAAACCCTGGGAGATAGAAATGGCAAGGCACAGCTCATGCACCTAGAGACGGGGACAAAGTCGGGGAGGAGCCGGCACACCCGTGAGGACGACAGGAGGCACAATCAGATGGTCAGACAGAGACGGACACTAGCCAGCCCTGCCCCTTGCACCAACCCTGCCAGCCAAAGGGGGCGCCACACCATATGAGTGCGGGGCTGGGGACCGCTGCCCTCCGCAACCCTGGTCTGCCCCTGGGCTCAGGGAGGCGTGGAGGACCCTGGGAGGACGGTCAAGGTGTGCCATACACCTGCCCAGGGAAGGTGCTTCTCTGGCCTTCTCCCACCCTGCAGAGTAGCCGGCCCGGGAGGGCTCACCGGGAATGAAGTCGCTGCCGTCCCCCTCCTCCTCCTCCTCCTCTTCCTCCTCCTCCTCCTCGTCTGAGAGCTCTGGGCAGGACTCGGGTGTGGAGCTGCTCTCGGTGACCTGGCTGTGGCCAGAGGGCTGGTCGCTGGCCTTGCGGAGCCGCCGGTCTGGGCCAGGCCCCTGGAGAGAGACGAGCCACTGCAGCCGGGGGCTCACCCAGGTCCACCACAGCTGTGCCCGCGGGGACAGGATGTGCCGGCCTTGGGGACAGGGCCGCTCTAGAAGACGTGGCTGTGGACGGTTCTGACTCGGGGGCCATGACAGCAGGTCCCGTCCCACCGTGTGAGCTGACAGCTAGGCCTCCCCCAATGCTGAGGGGACCTCTCCAGCGGGACCTCCGGTTGTTCCCCAGAGCACAGAGGTGGCCGAGCGGTGGCTGACTGGAGGGGCTGAGGGGGATGCGGGGGCATCCAGGTGGGTGGGCGCCTGTGGAGGGGGTGGGGCCGCCCGGCCTGAGGGGCTACAGCAGGTGGAGGGGGACACATCGGCAGTGAGATACCGTGACCCTTGCTTGCTGGCAAACTGGGGCCACCGGGCAAGAAGGGTCATGCCCGTTCTGCCCGTGTGATCACTGGCCTCCCACCATGTGCAGGGGAGGCAGCTGGCCTCACACAGAACCTGTGGCCTCCGCCCACGTGGCACCAGGGAGGACACGCCAGGCTTCCTCACAAGTTGCACCCTGGTGTTTGTCTCAGGAGACCTCTTGCAGGCCTCCTGGAGCCTCCCCGCTTCCCGCCCTGCCTCCCCTCAGCATCCCTGCAAATGCGGGCTCCTCCTTCTCCTGGCTGAGCAAGCCCCCAGGCTGCCCTGAGCCTCAGCTTCCTCCTCTGCAGACTGGCACCGTGTGCTCTTGGCACCACGGAGGGCGGCTCCAGGGAGCAGGGGGCCCGGCTGGGGGGGGTGAGTGCGTGGGGGGGTACCGAAGGGGGAGGGGCAGGCAGGTAAGGGTGAGGGTGGGAGAGACGGCCTCACCTACAGCCTGACAGTCCCCTCCTACTGCTGAGGTTGACCCCGGGCAGGGACCCTGGGGGAGCTGACCTGGTGCCTGGGCCCCGGGCTGCCCAGGAAGGTGGTCTGGTGGGCCATGGTCTCCCGCCGCACTGTGTGCAAGACCCCATCTTGCTCAAACTGGGCGATGTCCTTCAGGGGGTCCCAGGGGCTACGGCTGGAGGGTCCAGAGGGCGTCTGTTGGCAGGGGCAGTGGCCCCTGGGAGGAGGGGGCCCCATCTCGGCCCAGCCCCAGCTTCCCAGCAGTGGCCAGAGCCCCAGAGAGGACCTACTGCCGGGGCCGGCCAGTGAGCCCCCACAGGAACCCCTCCTCTCCCATCACTCGCCCCTCCAGGGGAGCCCCCCCCGCCGCACTCACTCCTCGTGCTGGTAGCGCCACTCCTGGGTGGCGGGGTCCAGCCGGAACAGCTGTGGTTTCCAGGGCACGAGGTTCTGCTGGTGCTCGCGGATCCGCTGCCGCTGCATCTCCTCCAGTGAAGACTTCTCCTGTGTGGCCTTGTGCTGGTCGCCCTCACCGATGGCCCTGGTGACGTGCTGCCAGAGCCTGGGGGTGGGGCACGTGCTCTGAGCAGGTGATCTGGACAGTCCCACCCCCTGGGGGCCGGAGGGGAGGCTTAGAGAGCAACCTCCACTTGCTTGCCTCCAGGGACAGGGAGCTCACTCTCTCCTGGGGAGCCTAAGTGTCTTAGAGCGCTGGTTATTCAAAGTGAGGTGGTTCTCCTCAACCTTGAGCTCATACCCCCCCCGGCAGGGTACTCCCTGTGGAGCAGCTGGGCATCTGCTGTCCCCAGGCCTCATTCCCTCTCCCTCAGCTGCCCCAGCAGGACATGGCGTCTGTCATGGGGGGGGTCCCCTCTGGTCCCCCCCTCCCTGCCAGGGACACCCCAGGTCACGCTCGCTGCACGGAAACCCTGCCCAGCCACGCCAGACCTGGGGGTCTGGGGATCCGGCGAGTGCCCGCGGGCACCTCACCTCTCCGACTCCAGCTCTGTCTGGTCTTCCAACAGCACCGTGTGCCTCTTCAGCCTCTGTCCCCGGACCTCCCTGCTCGGGTTCCAGAAGAGCTCCATGCTTCCTCGGCCCTCCTCCTTGAGGAACACTTCTCGGTCCTGCCCCAGATGGCCCAGGCAGGAACAGAGGGGTTGGCCCCGCGCTGTTCCTATGCCCGCGGGCCCGCCTGTGCCTGCCCCGGACGGCAGCCTCTTACCCAGTGCCCGCGGAGACGCGCGACGACCTCCTCCCCTGACGTGATCTTCCCCGAGATCTGGTTGGTGCTGGTGCTGCCCCCAAAGAAAGGCTGTGGGGACCCCCGAGACAGCGCTGGTGAGCGGCCGGCGGCCTCCCCAGCGCCCTGGCGCCCGCAGTGAGCCGGGGAGGAGGAGGCCCCTTCCTCACGAGGTGCCGGCTCTCAGCCCCCGGGATGTGGGAGGCCGGCCTGGATGGGACCCAAAGCTGGAGGCTGCCACACTTGCCCAACGCCTCAGCTTGAGCTCAAGGATGCAGGGGGCCTACCAGGCCTGTGCGCCCCATGGCTGGGAAGGGGTCTGGGCCTGTCCTGGCTCCGCTGTGCGGCCTGCAGGAGCCCCTTCCTCTCTCTGGGCCCTGGCTGTGCTACGGAGATGCCAAGAGCTGCCCCCTCCTGAGCGCATCTGCTCCAGAACCATCCCTGGGGCGCGGAGGGGGCCCCCCCGGCCCGAGCCCACTCTGCTCAAGGCCCTCCAGTGGCTGAAGTGCTACCTTGAGCTTGAATTCCAGCTCAGCTTGGAAGTTGGTCTTCTCACACTCGATGGTCACTCTCCCGCCCAGCTCCATGGTCATGGCGCCATACAGGATCCCTGAAACACAGTCTCCTGCTCAGTCTTGGCACTGCATCCCCACACAGCACCGCTGACCCCGAGGAGGCCAGTGTCAGAGCCTGGGGGAGAGGACAGGAGCCCCTGGGGGCAGAGTCTCTGGGATGGAGAGGAGCTGGTGGGGGCGGGAGGCAGAACCCGGCCCGCGCATGTTTCCTCAGTGACCCTCTGCCCCCAGGGCCTCTGCCCGAGAGTTGCTCTGTCCAGGGAATGTCCTGCCCTTGGCAGGTTCCTTCCTCCAGGACACCTTTTCCAGGCTCCCAGGGGCCCCACTGCCCCCATGAAACGCTCATTACCATCTGTCATTTGCTCTGTAGTTCGGGCCCCAAGGTGGGCTTCTCCATCTTCCCTGCTCGCTGCTGCGCCCAGGACTGGCCCGGCGTGTTTGTTTAAACTAATACATGCATTATATACATATTTATTAAAGATTACACTCATCTATTTATTTGACAGAGAGAGAGCACAAGAGCAGGAGGGAGGGGCAGAGGGAGAAGCAGGCTCCCCGCTGAGCAGGGAGCCCGATGCCGGACTCGATCCCAGTACCCCGGGATCATGACCTGAGCAGAAGGCAGACGCTTAACCGACTGAGCCCCCCAGGCGTCCCTAATACAAATACTTTTTAATTAATGAAAGAAAGAACGAATCTTCTGTTTCTTGCCATGTGGAGGACTTAATCTAACTAAAGAGAAGAGCTGTGTGTATTATAAAACACTTGGACGTGTGGGATAGAATGAAAAGATAAGAAAGGCAAGCCCAGGGAAAGAGCAGAAGGGCTGGGAGTGCCCCCAAATCCCGCCAGTGCACAGGATGGGAGCCCCACGGTCCTGCGTGCGGCTTGCCCGGGGAGCCGTCCAGGATGCTCGAAGTGGGAGAGGCAGCTGGAGGGCAGGGGGTGCGGGGATCCCGAGAGAGAGAGAGAGAGAGAGAGAGAGAGAGAGAGACGCCAGCTTTCTCTGACTACACCTGCTTTTGTAGTTTCGAACTTTGGATCCAGGTAAATACTGCATTTCCATAATGACCTACAAAATGAAATCACAAAAGCAACTGGGAGCAAAAGGAAAATGAAACAAAACAAAAAGGAAGTGGGTGTCTGCCTGGTGGTGTGATACTGGAAGGGGGTTATTCTGCCGAGTTTACAAATCCTATTGGGGTATGCTTAGGACAAATCAATCCCCAAAAGGAAACAGCTCGGCTTGGGCTGTTTGCAGCCTCGGCCTCTTGGGGGTAGGGCTGGTTAGTGTTACTCTGTGTGTGTGAAGTGGCTAAGGGAGAGTAATGACAGCCCAGAGTGGTGTTGTTTACAAAGGGGCTTTCCCGCCAGGGTTGGGGGTGGGGAGGGGGGACGCAAGGGGAGAGGGGGGAGACGGTTCAGCTGTCAGGCCAATGGGTTACAGACACCGACCCTCTTGGATCCGGATTGGAAACCTGTAAACTCATGATCCATTTTAATCTTAAAAAAAAAGATGCTTATGTTTCTTTTACTGGAAAGTTCTAGAAACAATGACAAAACCACTCTTAAGAAGCAGATCTGGTTTGCGGTCTGTGACAGGAAGTGGGCTCTTGTGACAGGAAGTGGGCGCTTTGAGTTGAAAACATTTTGTCAGACAACTTTCCAGGCTAGGAAGTCATCAAAGAGCCAGGGTGAACCCTCAACAAACAAACAAGGGCAAGAGCGTCTCCGCTGAGGGTGCTGGCCGGGGCTCTGCCCTCCTGGGGGGCAGGGGGCCTCTCACCTTTACAGTGGGCGTAGGGCATGGTGAGGGTATAGTCCTCTGCCAGGTTCAGGAAGGTGAGCGTGGCCTTGCCATCCAGCAGAGCCGACAGCGAGTTCCCTGGAGAGATGGGGTGGTGGTGGGTGGGACCAGTGAGCAGACACGGGACCTCAGGACCTGGGGGCCCACCCCCTAAGTCACACGGTCTGAGCTCCCTTCTAGCAGGTGCAAAGCATTCCCGGTCCCTCCAGCTGGGTGACCGTGGGGCAGCTGGGCCTCTCACCTAAGCTGTGGGTCACTTCACCTCCCTGACACTCAGATTCTGGAAAAGCGCCCTGACCCAGGGCACACAAGGCCCGGCTCCCAGGGAGGGCTTCTGAGGCTAGAGGCTGCATGCAAACCCCTGCTCTGATTGTCACCCCCCCCACCATGGAACTCCTGTGGCCCCGGAATGGTTCCGCTCTGTGCTGACACAGCACGTGTGATGTGGCCGGGCCAACCGCGCAGCAGGGTCTTATCACGCAGGTTTTCGCCCACAAGCGGTGCCCCCCCTATGGCTCAGGGGTGGGGGGCCCGCGGGCTCTGCCTGGCTCCAGGTCCCTGACCCGGAGAGGTGGGGAGGGAGAGAAACCTGGCCACCGCATCCGGGGACCCAGTCCTCCCCCCATCTCCCCCAGGCCCCGGGAGATCCCAGGGGAGCCCCGCCCCCCACTCACCGTAAAACCGGGACTTAGCCGTGATACTGCCGCTAATGCAGAAGCCGTCCTTCCGGTTGCTGATGTGGAAGGCGGACACGGGAGGGTGGTGGGACACCTGCGGGCAGAGAGGCACTCTGGAATGGCCCCGGGGGAGGAGAGAGCCCAGCTCCCTGATGAGCAGCCCCCCTCCCCCTGCCCCACCTTGTCCCTCCAGGCCCCTGGAGCGGCGTGGGGCCATTCCCGCTCTCACTGCTGCCTAGGGAAGCGGACACTGAGTCGTGGGCCTGGTGGCCATCTGCAGAATGCCCTGGGGGGACGGGATGCACGGACCCCGCCCGAGGAAACCCTTCCTGCTGTCACAGTGCTGGGCCTGCATCTCCTGGGGGAATCTCGATGGGCGGGGGGGGGGGCAACCGGAACGCGCACAGGGCTCAGACTCTGCCGGCCGAGGAGCCCGGTGTCCAGCCTGGGGGAGGCGGGGGCCTTGCCTGCTCCGCTATGTAGAAGGTGTGGCTGTTGGTCTGGGGATGGAACCAGCAGCAGCGGAAGGTCTCCCCCAGGATGGGGTTGTAGGGCTTCTTGATCCCCTGCAAACAACGAATGGAAAGCTCATGTGAGGAGCCAGGTGGGCCACGGACCCACGTGGGATGGGGTGTGGACCGAGGGGCAATGTGGGGGGCTGGCTGCCCACTGCCCACACCCCCAGGTGCCCACAGGGAGGCGGTCTCTAGACGGGAGGGCCTGGTTTGCCACCAGCACCTGGGGACCGCACCCCACTGTGCTCTGGGGAGAACATGCTTTGCCCATGGTTCACATTCTGAGGGGCAGCCTATGAGATGTCCTGTCTGGCTCTTGGCTCCCAGGGGGCCCTGAGACCCTCCCCAGGTCGTGCTGTCCCTGGACTTTGGACAGAATTGGTGCACAATCTGTTCAAGGCCCCAGTGACTTCTACTGACCGTTTCATAAAATCCCAAATCCCGCAGGCCTTCCCCCCTGTCCCCTGCCTCCCCTTCAGCCCCGCTCACCACCTTTCTGCTCCCCAAATGGCCCAAGTTCGTCCCCACTGCAGGGGGAGCAAGCTCTCCCCCACTCAGGAGAGCCCTCCTTCTGGGGCTCAGACCCCCTGATCTGGTCGGAAGCAGCCGGCTGCCCCTTCACGCCACCCGCCAGGCGCACCACTTCCAGCTGTGTGTGCGCGCGCGCACGCGCGTGTGAATCTGTGTGTGCGTGTGCACGCGTGCGCTTACCCCTGGAGATGAGGCTCCGTGAGCACTCAGTGCCTGCAGATGCCCAGGGAGGCCACCTGCTGCCGCCCTTGAGAGCTGCGTCTGCGCTCGGGCCTGAGTGTGACTCTGGGCCGTCGCTCGCCCGCCCCTGCCTGGCCCTGGGCCTCAGGTCCCCACGTGCACAGTGAAGTGGAAACAGAATGATGCTTTCACACTAGCACAGCCCAGAACCACCGGCGCCACGGTGGCCAGGGGAGGGGGCAGGGCTGCGGGCCCCTCCTCTCACTACTTCCCCCCTCCCCCCAGCACCCTGTGCTCAGCAGAGCCTGAGTTTTGGGTTCTCAGAAAGGTTTCTATGACTACGAGACACACCATGAAAACCACAGGTCCCAGGGTCCCCTCCAGGTGCAGGGTCGAGAGCCCCTTTCCCAGCACCGCTGTGTGTGGTCGCTGTTTCTCTGAGGTGTGGAGGTCCCGCTTGGGCCCTGCAGGGAACTGGGACCACCCCTGTGGGCCTGGCCTGGCTAGGAGGACCCTGGGTGGTAGGTCAGGGCGCTGCCCCCATCTCCGAGGACTGGGGGCCACGACGGGGACCGTGTGGGGTCAGGGTGGCCCCAGGCTCTCCGAGGGGCAGGGAGGTATGGGGCCGGGGGGACGGCGCGCTGGGCCTCCCTTCTTACCTTGGGCTTCTTGTAGAAACCAGACAGATACCACTGCAGCACCAGCTTGATGCGGCTGTAGGCGTCCCCCTCCAGAGCAGCCCTGGCACAGCATGGGAGAACGACTCATTCCGGGCCGGGTCCCTGGCCACCCTCTTCCCTGTCCTCCTTCCATCCCGCCCTCCACCCACTGGTCACGGGCCCCTCCTGTCCTGCCCAGCCCCGGGGCCGTGGGGAGTCTCCCACCCTCCCACAGGGACCCGAATTCTCCACCTAACCAGAGGGCCTGGGCAGACAGGGCGTTGCTGGCTCAGGGCTGGCAGGGTGCCTCCGCCTTCAGGAAGGCCTCCGGGAGCTCCTCTGCATGGGCTCTTTCCAGCCTTTCCAGCCTTCGGGCTTCAGCTTTAGGGCACTGAGGCCAGGGCCCAGAACTCAGGACACCAGAAGGTGCTGGGGGCTGCCCCACACTCACCTTTGATGGTGGGGCCCTGACCTGACACGCAGCTGCCCTCCCCCCCACCATGAGCGGCTCCTGGTCTTAGAGACTGGGCCCACTAGCAGGCTGAGCCAGCAGGGACCATGGATGGAGCTCAGCCCCGGGCCCCAGGCCCCTCCGGAAACATCCATGGCCGGGGGGGATGGGTAGGGGCAGGGGCCAAGGGAGGCTGGGGTCTGTGGTGTGCACGGGTGCGTAGGGCACCCCCCGCTCGCTCACCTGGACAGCAGGTCGGCGTGGTAGTAGTAGTCAGAGAGCTTGTCGAGGAAGGAGCGGGGCTCTAGGACGAACGTGGGCAGCACCACGCGGGACAGGTCCATGCCCGGCCGCAGCTGCCTCAGCAGGACCCAGATGAGACTCTTGTTCTCTTCCGACACGGTCTCTACCTGGGACGCCTGGCCCAGCTGCTGGCAGAGGGGCTGCGGTCGGGCCCCAGCTCCGCGCTGCCCGGGGAGCCGCCGGGGGGGGGGGACAGCGGCGGCTGGCTCTAGCTGCAGGAGGTGCTCCTCCGCGGCCCAGCCCCCGCCGCCCGGCCAGCCCGTCCTGCCCTGTCTGACCCCTGCCCTCCCTTGGCAAGGGTCCCAGCCCCGCCCAGAGGGGCCCGTGCGGGCCCAGGCCAGCTCCTGAGGAGGCCTGGAGCTGGATTCGGGCACAGGAGGCACGGTGTGTCCGGGCTGCCCGTGCACCCCCCTTCTTGCTCCCTAGGCCTCCTCCTTGCAGTGGCCCCTGCCGTGGGCGCCCCGCCTCACAGAGGGGACAGCTGACTTGCCCGAGCTCACAGAGCTGGCGTGAGGCAGAGGTGGGATGTGAACTCAGGGCTGTCTGTGTTTGTGGCCCGACGGCAGCCACCCCCAGGGAGGAGCAGGATCCGTCACCACCCTGCTGGGCCGCCTTCAACAAGTTGCTTTGCCTCTCTGTGCCCGCACGCCTGTCCTGAGGTCTCCTGCCGGGTCTCCCCAGGTTCCCCTGTGGAGCCGAGCCTCGTCTGTGCTCAGCCTCTGAAGGGTCCCTCGGGCTGCCCGCTCTCTGCCTCGAGCCCCTCGCGGGCACCATTTCCCCCCATCACGGGCCTGTCCCTACTCCCAGCTGCCAGCCCCACGGTGCTGTCAGAGGTGAACTGGGACCCGTCCGTCCACCTCCCATGTGTCCTGAACCCGCCACCTGGCCCTTCTCCATGGCTACCTGGGACCAAGGCCTCCGGGGAACTGCTCCTCCCTAGCGGGCCCCGGGCTTCTACCTCCGCCCCTCAGCCTTCTGAAGGCCTCGCCTGGACTCCAGGGGTCCCCGCCTAAACCCCCCCAGTGGTTTTCCCAACACCCTCAGCCGAGCCCTCACGGACCACCTGTGCTCCCCAAGTTGTGGCCACCCTGATCTGCTCCCTAGCCCCCGGGGTGCTACAGGGCCCCCCACCGCCCGAGGGGCCGGCCAGGCTCTGCAGGCTCCGTCTGCTTCGGGGAGGCCGGTGAGGTACAGGGGGACACCCAGCTCTCCAGGGGGGCGGGCTCTCACCTCCCCGAGCTCCTCGTGGACCTGCTCCACGTACATGGTCCCCCTTGGCACGGGGCCCGCCAGGGTCTCTGACTGGGCGCTCCCGCTCTCGTTGGTCTTCCCGCTGTGCTCGTGAGTCTCGTTATCCGACTCCTCGGCGTTCTCTCTCTCAGACTTGTCTGAGAAAGCATCGTTCTCCAGGGAGGACCCGTTCAGCCTGGAGGGGCAGATGGCGCCGTGGGTCCCCGGTCAGAGGCGCGGCCCGGGCGCCTCTACCCCTGGGGAGTGAAGGAGGCCTGCCTCCTGATCTGAGGTTTGGGTGGCCAGACTCCACGGTGCTTGGTCCCCCCGCCCACATACAAGGAGACCCCACATATCAGTCCCAGAGACAGCCAGGGTCCTGGGGGTCCCCAGCAGGAAGGAGACCTGGGCTTCTGGGAGGGGCCAACCCTTGCCCGCCACGCCCCTGCTCACGGGCACAGGTCCTGGTCATGGATGGCGGCCGAGGGGGGCAGCCCACAGAGTGAGGGGGGCGACGCGTCTGGCGAGGATCCGGGCTCCCCGTCACGGCCCTGCTTGCACGTGCTGAGTCGCAGGAGGCTGGAGCATCGCAGGGCCAGCTCCAGGGCATCCAGCCAGCAGCGGCCTGCAGGGCGGCACAGGGTGAGTCCACTGCAAGCCCAGGGAGGCCCCCCTCTGCCAGAGACACCCCTGTCCCTTCCCCATCCTCCTGGGGCATGGGTACCGCTGCCGTGTAGGTGTGCATGCATGTGAGTGTGTGTGTGTGGGGGGGGCAGATGTGAACAAGGACGAGGCCTTAGCCGGCAGGCCCGAGTCAGAAAGAGATGCGTGCCTGGAGGAAGATGCCCTTCAGAGGATGCTCACGGCACTCCCTCAAGGTCATACCTTAGCAAGACTCAGAGCCTCAATTCCACCCGGACACCCGTAGCTTCTGTATATGGAGTTGGGGAGGAGGGCCCTACGTCATGAGAACTGCCTGCCACAGGTCTCAGGGGGCATGGGGGGCTCCGCGGGCCTGTAGCACAGAGCCGGAGGGTGGGTGGCAGGCTGGGGAGGGGGCTGGAGCGTCGTGGAGGGAGGGCTGGCCAGGGCCTGAGAGAGGCAGCTCCAGAGGGTGGAGAGTGGATGGACCAGGAGGGCAGTGGGCGACCCGAGGCAGAGCCGGCCAAATCCTCCCATCCCTGCTGCCTTCCCGGTGGAGGCTGCCAGAGGGTTCGACCAGCACCACCTCCGTGTCCCCGGGGGTGTTAGCAGCTTTGGGGACATGTGTCCACCAAGGTGCCCCCCGATGTCCCGGTGTGATGACTAATGGCGGCCCCTCCACTCAGAGGCATTGCCCTACTAAGTGTTCTTCTGGGGAGCACAGCTGGGGCCTGGCATGGGGAGGCAAGCGTTTGCAGGGATAGTAGCCCTGGTTCTACAGGGTTTCACTGCAGGCCCAGCCTGGGCTGAACGTTCGTGGGGCAGAGGAGGGGGTGACAGGAGCAGGCCCTGCAGGACACCCCTGAGCGGGGCACGCTTCGTGGTTACCACAAAGGACTAGACACTCTAAATGCTCTGCATCCTTTGAAGCCCCCTCCTCATCCTCCAGGAAGCCCACCCTCATACCCACAGGGGCTGTGGGCCCTCCCTCCCTGCTCATGGCCCCCAGCCCATCAGGAACCCAGCTCATGCCTCAGCCCCATCGGCCTCGTCTGACAGCTGATTTTCTCTCCCCCGAGACTGCGGGCTCCCAGAGCGCGAGCGGTCCCTCCCGGAGCGTGGACGTGGCGTCTGTCCACCAGGGGGTGGTGTGGCACCAGCGGGCGGGCCACCAGCTCCGGGCTCTGGGCCCTGAGGGCCTGGAAGGGGGCAGCCACATTTACCCGGAGCAGCCATTGGAGGGCGCTCCAACAGCGTGCACTGCATCTGGGGCACTTCGGATTCCCCACCCAGGCCTGGCCCTCCTTGCTGGCAGGTGGCCGGGGCCCCGTTTTTGTCATACATTACATGTAGATGGTAACGGGAGAACCCACCGATTCATTGGTGCCCAGCAAGCGCTTGGCGCACAGTAGCTGTGATCTGAGGACTTTAAATCAGGTCATCAGGTTGTCCTGACAAGTGGGGAGCCGGGCGCTACTATTCATGGTTTACTTTGGGGAAACTGAAGCTCAGGGAGGTACTAGCAAGGGTCAGGCCTGCCTGGCCCGAGCCCGGGCTTGTCCCGTGGCATCTGGCCATCTCCTTTCTTGGGGGGCAGTGGAAGGGACTGATAGTGGTCATGTGCACCGGTTTGTAAGTCGGCCAGGGCGCCCATGTCGTGCGGGGTCACCAGGGAGACCCGCAGGGCAGGCGGGGACTCACCGTCTGACTCAGAGGCAGCCCTGAAGATCAGGTAGCTACTGGGGAGGGGCTGTGTGATGGAGCCCACGCTCTCACCCTTGGGGCCCTGGGGAGACAGAGATCCGGTGTCACCTGGGGGGGACACCCAGGTCACGCAGACTCACGCAAACCCCCACTGACGCACACGTGGCCGCAGGCCCGCCAGGCACCCGGGAGCAAGAGAGGAGAGGGAGCTGGTGGCTCCGTCCGCGGCTCTCTGGCTCTGGAGCTCCCCCTTTTAGCATGGCCAGAACCAGCACACGCACATTCAGGATGCCCACTTAAATTCAAATCTCAAGAAAGAATACAGCTTTGTCCAGGAGGAGTATAGCCCATGCAATATTTGGGACATACTTATACTAAAAAGAACTATTCGGTGTGTGTCTGAAATCCTAATTTAACTGGACATTCTGGATTTCATCTGGTAACCTGACTTCCGTTGGTCCTCGGCCGGGCAGCTTCCAGTTAGGAGGCTGGGTCGGGGAGGTCTGGGCTGGGAGCAGCTGCTCACACGGCCCCGTCCCTCAGCCCCATCGAGGATCCACCTGGAGGGCCAGGGACCACATCTGATCCCCAGCCCCCAAGGGACCCACCCCATGGCCCCCCGCAGTTGGGTGGTGATGGGCCCATCCGGAACCCCAAGGTTTGCCTCCTGGCCGCCCCCCAGTGCCGGCCTCCCACACGGTGTCCACAGGCCTCACTCCTCCCCGGGGGCCCGACCTCCGTGACCCCGGGGTGCCCCGCTGCCGTACCTTCACGGCCCAGACGGACTGGTCCAGCGGGTGGAAGAGCTTGAAGCAGAAGCCGTCCTTCTTGGAGGGCCGCTCGATGAGCTCACAGCAGTGCAGTAGGACCGTGCCTACCCACTGGCCCACCTTGGGCGTCTTGTAGATGAGCAGCACCCCCGGCTTCAGCACGCACCACAGTCTGGTCCAGCTCTTCAGGGTCCCCCGGATCTGCGGGGAGGGGCGCCGCTGTTGGGGAGGCCGACACCCCAGGGGCACCTGGACAGTGTGGGGGGCGGCGCTGGGTGGCGGGCAGAGTCCTCTTTTAGCTTGTACGAGGGGCGCACAGATGCTAGGGAATTGTACAAGGAGCGCATAAATGACAGCGAATCCAGAGAAAGACACTGAAGCTAGGAACGGATTTACTGGGGAGGCTCAAGGCCAGAGTCAAGGCCCTCCGGGGGTCCCGGGAGGAGCCAGCCACAGACGTGACTGTCGTCAGCTCTGCAAATCGTGAAACTTGTCATTTCTTTTCTCATTCCAAAGAAAAAAATTCACTTTTGTACCTCATTTTTTATTCATAATTTTGTGTGGGGGAGAAAAGGAGCCCATGGGGGCCCAGGTCCTCGGCAGATGACCCGGTGCTGATAGGCCCGTCCTGTTTGCCCTCTGAGGCAACCCCAGGATTCGGCAGCTTTCCCTCCACCACGGGGGGCATGGAGACAAGTCCCCGGGGCTCAGTGAGGTCTGAACCCCAAGCCGAGAATCCAGAGTGCAGCCTCCCCCGCTCTGTGCCCCAGCCCAGGGCTCTGTGCGCATCCTGGGACCCCATCTGCGGGCCAGGACCCCCACCTCAACTGGACATAGGATCTCTGCAGATTTAAGGAGGTGAAGATGAGGCCACATTGAAGTGGGGTGACATGTGGACACAGACACACAGGGGCCACGCGAAGGCAGAGGGTGGAGGGGCGCGTCCAGCAGCCCAGGGAAGCCTGGGGCCCCCAGAAGCTGGAGGAGCAGGAAGTGTCCCCCCTTAGCGCCTCCGGAGGCCTGGGGCCCTGCCCACAGCTCGATGTCAGGTGCTGACCTCCGGAACTGGGGACAGTGGGTCTCGAAGCCCCCAGCTCATGGGCCTTGGTCAGGGCCGCCGCAGGACGCTGACACAGATCTCAGTCCCAAACACGCCGAACTGCCTCCTGACTGTGGAGGTGGCCAAGCCCGGGACACCCACCTGCCCGCCCCGCTTACCTTGAGGCTGTCAGCCATGATGACCACGCTGGGGTCCGTCAGGGCGCTGAACAGCTGCTTCGTGGCTCGCTTCTTCTCCTGCCGGTAGTTCTCTTTCTGTGCCTGGACCCCGGGCACCCAGCGGGCAGGTCAAGGGACAAGGCCCGGGCTGGCCCCCGCCCCGGCTCCTCCCACCTGCCGCGCCCCCACGGTCCAGCCCGGGGTGGGGGGTGGTGAGGATAGGGGCAGGGAGAGGAGAGGAGAGGAAGTGGGGGGCGGCGGGGAGGTGGCCAGGGTGTGGCCTGCCCCCTCCCTTTGGCAGGCTGGGGTGTGGTGACCTCCCTGGCCCATTCCTCTGGCACATGACATACTTGTGTCCCCTTCCTGGGCCCGTGCGCACCTTGAGAGCTTCCTTCTTGGTGACCTTGGCTGTTGGGGACACACATTCCTTGTCGGACCCGTTGTACAGCCTGTATTCTGCCTGCAAGAGAGACTCAAGTGGGGGGCAGAAGGGGCATCAGGGTGCGGTCTGGGGCTGCAGAGGCCTGGGGGGCGGCCGGGGGGGCTTGAGGTCCGAGAAAGGTGCTCCTGTCCCTCACCGCGCAACACCCTCTGTTCGGCTCACCAGCGATGCCGGGGGTGGGGGGTACAGGGATGGAGGACTCAGGGTAGCCAAGGACAGCATGTGGGCGGGAGCTCAGAGGTGCCCAGGAAGCGTCCACCCCAGCCACCATGTGCCCAGCCTCTGGGCGGGGGGCCACACTGCAGTGCGGACTCTCCTCCCTGGTGCCCTGGGAGCTGCTGAGCACGGGTCCCATGCCCGGACGCTCTCCGGGGCCTGGCCACGGCTGCGGGGAGCCAGGTGGACCGAGGAGAAGGCTGGACGAGCTCCGTGGGCCGAGAGCAGCAATCAGGGGTCTGGGGCTGGAAGGGGCCGTGGTCCTTTAATAGATGGGGAAACTGAGGCCTGGGGGTGGTGAGGGTAGCCAGGAGAGGAAGCAGGATTAAGGGGCTAGAGGCAGGGCAGAGCAAAGCATGGCCCGAATCCTGCCCTCCGCCTGTTTTTGTTCAGCCTGTGAGCTCGGAATTGTTTCGCATTTTTAAGTTGTTGAAAAAAAGTCAAAAGAATAATATTTTGTGAGACATGAAAATCATGATTCGTGGCTCCTTTTTCTGTGACGGCAGCGTGAATACTTGAGACAGAGTCTGGGTGACGGCGAAGCCGCACAGACTCGCTCTCGGACTCGCCCTCAGTCCTTTCCAGAAAGAGTCGGCCTGCCCGGCTCTGCTCTCCGGGCGGCGTGCCCGGGGGGTCCTCGCCAGCACCGCCCTGAGCCCCCAGACAAGGGAGGAAGGCCCGGTGGCCTGAGCCCCCTGGCCTGCAGGAGGCATGGGCCCAGTCATTGTCCCATTTGACCGACTGGGAAACTGAGGCCCACGAGAGAGGGTAAGCAGCTCCCCTAGGCTGCGAGCCAGGAAGCGGCAGGGCTGGGACTTGCATCGTCCAGCAGGCTGGTCATCCCCACAGCGCCGTGTGCCAGGCACGGCGTCGGGCACTGGGTGTGGAAAGCAGGCCACCCACGAATCCCAGAGCTGCCACAGCCGGGGCTCACTCATCCTCCACGTCCCGCAGATGAGGAGACTGTGGCTCAGAGAGGCTCAGAACTTGCCCGGGGTCACACAGCTCACGAGGCGCCGAGCTGGGACTGACCGCAGGAGGGATGGGGGTGCGGTGGGGACTCTGCTCTAGAAGCAGTCTTGGAGCTGAAGCAGAAGTGTAGGCCAGATGCTGTCCGGTGGCAGGTCTCTGGGGGCCGGGGCTGACCCATAAAGGTGCTCCCAGCGGTCCTCCTGGGGAGCGCCCCAGCCCCCTTCACACAGGCTGTGCCCCCAGCCTGGAATGCTCTTCCCTGTTGCGGGGAAGACCCTGCTCCCTCCTCAGGCCCCACCCAGCCACTCCCCAGGGGGAAGACACCCCCCCGCCCTGCTGGCCTCAGACCTGAGGACGTACACCTGCCCTTGGCCGCCCAGCACCTCCTGAGATGACAGCCACGCGGACCGGGCTGCTTGTCGTCTACAACGCCCGCCAGGGGCAGGGACATCCCGGCACTCCCCAGGCATGGGAGCGGGGAGCCTGGTAAGCATCTTGCATGAATGAATGAGTGAATGAGTGAGTGAGTGAACCTGAGGCCCAGCTCTCTTCCAGGTGTGCTTGGGGCCTGGGGACCTAGGGGCCTGGAGGCGGGATGGAGCGTCTGTGCCCTGCATCCCCGTGGGTCTCAGTCCCGCAAGGCCACTCGGGCTCCAGTCACTGCAGCCCTGCCCGCCAGCTCTTCTGTCCTCAGGGGCACCCCGGGACCCTGCCCAGCCCTGAGCCCCTCTGCGCCCTCCTGCACGCTGCTGCACATCAAGACACAGCGGGATAACACAGTGCACTCACGCTCGAGAAGCACGGCTCAGAGCCAGGACCCCCAGTGTCTGACCACAAACGTGCAACCTCTGAAAGTGACTTCAAGAAGCCGTTTAGGACGACCTACAGAACAGGAGCCGCATTTGCAATCACACACCTGACAAGGATCTGGTGTCTAGCATATATAAAGAGCTCTTACAACCCAACAACAAGGACAAACAACATGATTCAAAGATGGGCAAAGGACCTGAACAGACATTTCTCCAAAGGAGTCCTACGATGGTCGAGAAGCTCTCGCACAGATCATCAGTCATTAGGGACACGCAAATCAGAACCACAGAAAGACACCACCGCATACCCACTGGGACCACTACAACAGCGATTAAGGAAAAACCCAGAGAATCTAAGTGTGGTGCGGTTGTGAGAAAGGGGAGCCCTCCCTTGTTGCCGGTGGGGTCGTAAAACGGTGCAGACGCTGTGGAGGGGAGTCTGGCAGCTCCTCAAGAAGTTAAATACAGAATGCTTGAGAATTCCACGTGACCCCGGAGCGACCACCTGGCCCGCAATCCCGCTCTTAGGGGCTCCAACACGGTCACCGGAGCTGAAGAACGAAGACAGCCCAGATGCCCACCAGTGGGTGAATGGACCAGCCAGGGGTGGGCCGTCCACACCTGGGATATGACTCAGCCCTAAACAGGAGCGGGGCACGGCCACATGCCACGACACGCGTGAATCTCAGAACACGGTGCATGATTCCATCGCCACGAAATGTGCTGAACTGGTAAGTCCACGGACACAGGAGGTGGTGTCAGGGCCGCGGGGCTGGTAAGGGGGCGGGGAAGGCTCTGACGGGGTTTTGGGCTGGGGGACGGGAATGTTCTGGAACTAGACAGAGGTGGTGGTTGCACGGCATAGCAAACGCACTGAATGCCCTCGAACTGGGCACTTAAAATGGCTGGTTTTAGAATATCTGAATTTCACCTCACAAAAAATACAGCATCTCTATTAGCTTGTGTCTTTTCCCAAGCTGGGTCTCTCAAAGCAGCCCCAAGTCGCCCTTAGGAATCTGGGGGTGTATGGAGCTTTCTCCCCCTGCCCCCGGGCTCTGACGTGTTGCAGGTTTAACTCGTTTTGTCTGGTGCGGTCTCCCCCCCCCCCAGGACACCGCGCTCTCCTCACGCCCTCCCCCTGCACCCACGGCCCTGCGTGCGGCTCAGGCGCCGCTCAGACCTAATTACCAAATGGATGGGATCTGAAGTTCGAACCAAGTCACATGTTTGTGATGGTGTTTGTATGTTATATTGGGTTGTAGAAGGACACAACTATGTTTTCGGTGTTTTTATGCCAGAAGCTTGTATCTTGAAAAAATAAGTAACCCAAGTGCCAACTGACGGATGAATGGATCAACAAAATGTGGTCCATCCAGGCAATGAATATTCCTCAGTCTTAAAAAAGGCAGGACACGCTGACACCTGCCACAGCGTGGATGGACCTGGGGGATGTCATGCTGAGTGAAATAAGCCAGTCATGAAAGGACAGATACTGCAGGATTCCCCCCACATGAGGTCCTTAGTCTCCAGATTCACAGGGAACAGAGAGTGGACGGTGGGTGCCAGGGGAGGGATGGGGGTCGGTGACTCAGGGGGACAGAGAGTGGACAGTGGGCGCCGGGGGAGGGATGGGTGTCGGTGACTCAGGGAGACAGAGAGTGGACGGTGAGCGCTGGGGCTGGGGGAGGGATGGGGGTCGGTGACTCAGGGGGACGGAGAGTGGACGGTGGGCACCGGAGCTAGGGGAGGGATGGGGGTCGGTGACTCAGGGGGACGGAGAGTGGACGGTGGGCACCGGAGCTAGGGGAGGGATGGGGGTCGGTGACTCAGGGGGACGGAGAGTGGATGGTGGGAGCCGGGGCTGGGGGAGGGATGGGGGTCGGTGTCTCATGAGACGGAATTTTGTTTGGGGAGATAGAATGTTCTGGTCATGGACGGGGTACAGCTGCGCAAGAGTGGGAATGTGCTGAAGGCCCCTGAGCTGTGCGCTTAGAGATGGATAGGTCGGTAAATTTGGGGCATGTCTATTTTACTGCAATGAAAAAAAGAAAAAAAAATTAATTAAATAAAAATAAGTCAGTAAATAAATATGCCCTGGTTGCTCCTGCAGCAGTTGGAAGCCCTGGGGCCCAGGAAGGGAAAAGGGAAATGCAGGCTCCGGAGTGGGGGGTACCCACCAAAGGTTTGGTTTCTTCTCCACCTGAGGCAGACATGGGACAGACCATGAGAACCACAGCAAGCCCTCCTTTGATGGACGAAGGCATGAGGTCCCAGAGGAGTGAGGCAGTCGCTCGGGATCCCACGGGGGGCGGCAGGTGGCTGGGCAGGGGTGAGCCTGGGGTCTGTCTGCACTGCTCCCCAGCCCCATCGCCAGAACCCAGAGCCACCAACCTCCGTCAGCATGTGGGGCCACGGCTGCCCTGGCCTGAGACCCTCTGGGGGACAGAAGTGTGTGCCTAAAACCCTGCAGGCGGTGCCCGGGGCCTCGGCACGCTCCCTGGACCCAGGTTCTGCCTGGAGGGGCACAGCCGGGCCGGAGCCAAGAGGGGCTGGCCTGGGAGGCGCGCAGGGGGTGGGGGGGGGTGTGCGTGCATTTCCAGAACTCAGCACCCCTCTGCAGAGGGACGTACCTGGTGGAGGGAACAGCAAGGCAAAGGCAGAGGGAGGGAAGGCTCATCCCTCGGTGGTTTCCCTACAACAGAAGGACTCCAAGGCCTCCTCTTACACTGTTTTCTGTCCCTAAATGCCACTGGGCAGCCCACAGCCCTTCTCCAGTGCCCAGCCTCCCTGGACTGTGTTATGCCAAGAAGGGGGCTCCAATAAACCAGCTAACAAGCACTGTTTGTGACTCTGTCCATCATCCCAGCCTCCCCAGATGCGGGGTTCAGAGCTGCCCCTCCTGGCACATGCGGGCTGGGGGTGGCAGGCTAGGCCCGGTGCCCCTGTTCCTCCCCACAAGCTACTTTCCATTGTCCCCTGGGCAGACTCCCTGTCCGAGTCCTCCCATGGCCAGGCTCTTACCGGTGGCCCCTTTGTGGCAGAGCCTGGGGTCGGGGGCCCTTCATCCCTTGGCAGCGATGGGCCATTGGGCTCCATGTCCTTCCCTGCAAGAGAGGGGCCAGAGTGGGGACCAGGGCACGGCAGGAGGGCCAGTCCCTCCGGCTGGCCGCCCCGAGTGAGACACGGGCCTCCTGGGCAGGGCAGGAAGCCAGCCGAGAGATCTAACAACACCAGCCAGGGTCCCTGCAGGGAGGGACCCAGGAGTGGAGGCCCAGCTCCCACGACCTGTAGGAGGAGCCCAGGCACCTGGGGCACTGGTGCAGCATGTCTTTGGGGTCCCATAAGGCCAGGCACCCCCCTTTCAGAGGAAGAATGCGATGTCCAGGTTCCGAGGCACATGGCGGGTTCAGGGTGCCTGGACCACGGCTGGCCTTCCCTCTCGCCCTGACCCTCTGGAGCTGGGCTCTCGGAGGGAGGTAGCTGGACACGGTCCCTGCTCCCCGACCTGGCAGGCGTCTGGATTCAATCTGGGAAACAGTCACCCTTCCCTAGCTCCATCTGTTTTGAAGAGGGTTTCCAAAGCTCGGGTTTACAGGCAGGGGGACGAGGGATGGGCTCAGACCTTACAGCTTACTGCTGGGTCCCCGCACTGGGAAGGCGGGGAACCATCCTGGCGGGGCGGTGAGGACAGGCGCCCACAGAGCCAGCCCTGGCGGGGGCTCTGCACACCCACTCCCCGGAGCCCTGGGAAGGGGCTGGGGGCTGGGGGCTGGGGACGGAGCGCCGTGCTCTGCAGAGAAGCCAGCCTGAGGAAATGGTTCTGTCCTCAGGGACCCAGGTTCCCCTGGGGCAGGAAAGGCCCTGGAACAGTGGCCACTCCAGGGGCCACGGCCTTCCTGCCCCAGCCGGGGAGGCCTCCTTGCTGCCTCCGCTTCTGCATCCGCAAAGCTCCCTGTGCCCCGATACCCAACGCCCGGGCTTGGGGGTGAGCAGGGGGCTTTCTGCACTTCCAGGGCGCCCCTCCCTCCAGGCCCCTGTCTTGGGGGGCTTGTCCTGCAGCTGTCACCTCCGTGTGGGTGCTGCCTGCTGGCCTGGGAGGACCGGGGGCCCATGGCAGTCGGAGGCGGGCACCGGTTCATCTCCTCCGTCCACACCCCCCTCCTCACCCCTGCCCCCAGGACCTGACACTCTTCTCCTCCTGGAGCAGGTCCCTGCCTGCTGTGTCCTGCACTGCATGGGCCAGCCGCCCTGGGGACCAAATACTCCTGAGGCTGGCCGCCCACTGGGACTGTCCTTTCCCTCCCCCTGCTCCTGAGAGGACGCGGCAGCAGAGACGGAGGTCGGATGTATTTCCCCAGGCGTCCCGTGCCCCTGGCCCATGTCACCTGACGAGGCACATGCCATGTGGCCTGTTTCCATATCTGCTTGTGAGATTTTGGGTGGGAGGTCCCCAGAAGCCCCCCAAGTCCTGACAGTGTGTTGGTCTGAGGCTCTCCCGGGGTCTCCAGGGTCAGGACGGACGCTGCAGCCGGGAAGGGCTCGGGCATCTCTGTCCTCCTTCCCAAGGCAGGCAGCGGGCGAGGGGCAGGCGGGCTGGAGGAGGCGAGGTCTCCCAGGACGGGAGGAAAGGCAGGCCGCTCTGGGGGCAGGAGTCACAGACACGCAGGGAGCGCTCAGCTTAGACTCTGCTGGGCGGCCGGTGAGGAATTAGGTGACGGCGCAGGGCGCACCTGGAACCGGGAAGGCACCCTGTGCAGGGGACCCTGTGCCCTGTGGGCTCAGTGCTTCATCCACCAGAGGCATGAGAGCCCCCGTCTGGACTGTTCCCTGTCAGAGCCCGGGACTCCTCTGCAGCTAGGAGGAGGTACTAATATCCCCATTTTACAGATGAGGAAACCGCCGAGCCCGAAGAGGTCCTGCCCCTGGCCCAGGGTCACCCAGCCAGCAGAACTGGGGCTGGGACTCAGGCTGCCTGCCCTGAGAGGCTAGGTTTGGGACTGCCCCACCACACTGCCTCTCCAACGACCAGCTGCCCCCAGAGCCCGGGCGAGGGAGCCCCCTGTTGACCTCCACGGCCAAAAGGCTGTCACCTGGCCCCACGGGTCCCAGGGCTTCAGTACCCTGCTAGCCCTTTGTTCATTCTGTACAGTACCAGCACCTGGGCGGCGGTTAGCTGAGCAAGGCTGTCGCCCGCCTAGCCAGGACAGCACAGAGAGGGGAAGGGACCTGCCTGAGGTCACAGAGCCGGGGGGACCCAGGCCCCGGCGGCCGCCCCAGCCCGTGCCGGCGCTGACCTGGGCTGAGGGGGTAGAGCTCATTCTCTCCACCGAAGAGCAGGTTCCGGCTGAGTTTCCGGGGGTCGACTTTCTGGGGGGTGGAGGAAGGCGGACACAGTGAGAAGCGGCGGCGGAGAAAGGCCTCCTCCTTCATGGCCTGGGTGCTGGGAGGCTTCTGGAAGGAAAGAAGAGACGCGGTCACACCTACGTGGAGAGCAGGGGCGGCCCTAGGGGCCGGCGGGCAGCCTCCCACCCACCCTGGCAAGAGGCACTTCACAGGTCAGGGGTCAGTGGCAGGGGTCACCCCATCTTATAGTCAAGCCCTCACTTGGGACGTCTCAGAAACAGACAAGGGCCTGGGGGGCCTGCAGACCAGCGGGGGGGCGGTCAGCACAAGGAAGGCCATGCCCGGGCTTCCCAGAGCCCTCGAGGGAGGACTGCGCCCGAGCCCGTGTCGGAAGCTCGGCCCAGAACAGCCCTGTCCAAGTGTAGCCCCTCATGGGTGTGGCAGGCACCTCTCTCTGGAAACACCCCGCCCCCAGGCCCAGCACTAAATTGGCTCTATCGACCCCGGCCACGGCCACGTGGACCTGAGACGTGCCACTGACCCATGCCAGGCCACCAGAACTTCCCTCCCTGGTGACAGAGCTCTAGGTGGGGAGATGGCCGCTGACACACACGGGGGGGGTGGTGGGGGTGGCCGAGAGCTGCCTAGAGAGAGTGGACGGTGCCCAGGGCACCAGGGGCAGCTGGCCTGGGACCAGACCCCGCTGCCCTGAGACCCTGCCCCCCGCACCCCCTCGGTCTGTCCTCCGTCTGCTTCGGCTCCTCCTCGGAGGTCTCTGCTGCTGGCGCCCCAACAGCTTCACTCGGAGAGAGACACAGGTGTGCTTAAAGCCAGGTGTGCCCCGATTCACACTCTGCCTGAGCCCTGGGCACTCCTGAATGGGCTTCCTTCCTGCCCCAGGCCTAGCCCGAAACAGCCCACCACTCACGAGCGGGCCTGGGCCTCCTCCTGGATCCCTGCCCCCTCGCAGCCCGGTCCCCCCCAGGCCTGGTGCAAGCAGGTGACCGGTGACGTAAGTCCCCAGAGCCGTCAGCCCATGTTATAGATGAGGAAATTGAGGCTCGGGGAGCTGAAGGCCTTTCCCCGTGGTCACAGCCTGGGGGTGGTGGCAGACAGGGACTTGGGCTCCTAGTCCTATGCTCTGTCCACTCCCTAGGACCCGCTCCGGAAAGGCCCACGGAGCCATCTCTCCTCCGGGTCTGGGGCTGTGGGGCGCCTCCCTGCGTGGGCCCATGGCTTCCCGCCAAGCCCAGGACAAAGGCCCCATTTCTTCCCAAGGCCCTGGGCCCTTCAGGGCGGGGCTGAGACACACGGAGCCTTTCTGGCTGTGACGGGGTGGGAGAGTAGGACTGGGCGGGGCTTCGGGGTGGGCACGGGGGCCCCCCGGGGCCTTCGTGGCCACCCCAGACCCTCCTCTGTGCCCCCTGCCTGGGGTCAGAGTGAGGGGCTCCCAGCCCCTCCAGCCCCTCCCTTCCTAACCTGGTCACCTGGCTAAGCTTGTTACCTTTTACCGATGGGGAAACTGGTTTCAGAGAGGTTGGGATTCTGGCCCATGGTCATGCAGCCACTGAGCGGCAATGCCCGTGCTTGAGCCACCTGGGACCGACTGCAGAGCCTGGCTCCCAGCCAGCACTCCCACGGCCTCAGCCTGGCTTCCAGCAAAGCCGCTGCTAGGCCAGCAGGGCGGGCGTCTGGGCGGCCCTGCCGTGCTCGTCAGCGTCCGCGGACACCTGCAGCCTACCAGGTGAGTCAGGCATGAACTGGACCTGGAGGGGCCCCCAGGAGAGCGAGGAGGGCTGAAGGCACAGGCAGGCCTCCCTCACCTGGAGCCTCGCCTCTCCTAGGTGTTAAGTCTTGCCCACATTGCCTGAGATTGGCTCGGCTCCCCAGCTGGCCCGTCTGCGCCGGCTCCATCCAGGGCAGAGTGGGGAGGGCACGAGGATCCTGGCTGCCTTCTCAGACCCTATCTCATGCCTTCTCCCAGCACTGCTAGCGGCCATGGGACTCTGGTCTGTGAGCTCCACCATCCACCCATGTACCCTATCCTCCTTCCTTCCCTCCCTCCCCTCCACCTATCCATCCATCCATGCATCTACCCATCTACACCATCCTCCCTCCTTCCCTTCCCACCATCCATCCACTTACCTATCCATCCTCCCACTTACCTATCTATCCATCTACCCAACTTCCCCATCATCCACTCAACTATTTATCCATCCATTCACTTGCCCATATACAATCCATCCATCCATCCCCATCTACACCATCCTCCTTCCCTCCCTCTCTCCCATCCATCCACCTACCCATCCACACCATCTTCTCTCTTCCCTCCCTTCCTCCCATCCATCCATCCACCCATCTGCCCATTTGCCTATCTATCTATCCATCCATCCCCATCTACACCATTCTCCTTCCCTCCCTCCCTCCCATCCATCCACCTACCCATCCACACCATCTTCTCTCTTCCCTCCCTTCCTCCCATCCATCCATCCACCCATCTGCCCATTTGCCTATCTATCCATCCATCCATCCACCATCTGTCCACCCAACCTCTCATCCCTCCCTCCCTCCCTCCCTCCTCCATGGATCTTTCCAGCCAGTCAGCTGAGCAGCCTGCTACCCCTCCTTCCCTCCCCACTTGCTCCCTGTTAGCTCAACAACCAGACCCATCAGAGGTGACATTCGAATGCCCAACTACTGGCGCGGATATTCTCTGATCCGAATGCAGTGCAGGGGTGCACGAGCACACATTCCTCTGTCCTGACGCCCCACACCAGTGCTTGGGCCCCCGCGAGCCTCCTGTGACCCGCTCAGACAGGGAGGGCAGCACTCTTACTCAGTAGTGCTCCAGGGTCTACACAGCTCTGCTGAATTCATACCTCCCTTGGCCTTCCCGCTGCCCACCCTGGCTGCGGTGGACACTGGGTGCTTTCTCTCCACCGTGGTCCAGGCCGGAGCGAGGTGCTGGGGAGCGGATGCCGTTTCATCCACAGCAAAAGTAAATCCAGGTCCCATCTCCCCAGTGGCTGAACCCGGTCCAGACTCAATGCCCCCCTCGCCCCTGTCCTCCGGCCCCTCCACGACCCTGCCCCTCCTCCCACTCACTCTCCCGGCCACACGGGCCCCTTTCTGTCCCTGGAAAACGCAGAGCCCATGCCCGAGGGCCTCTGCTCTGGAACGTCTTCCCTGGAATGCCCTCGCCCACATCTCTCCCTGGTGGGGTGCTTCCCACACTCAGCTTAAATGTCACTTCCCAGAGGGTTGGCCCCCCTTACATCTCACACAGGCAAATTCTCCACATAGCACTGGGAGTTCCAGAACCTTCTCCCTGGTGTTCCTTTCTCACTAACTCTCTTTCCCCATAGGACACACACTCTAGGAGAGGGGGTGGCATCTGTCTGTCCTGCTCACTGTCTACCCCATGCACGCCCCGAGCAGGGGCTCGCAGAATGGCTCAGGACTTGGGGACCCCGGAGGTCCCTGGGGTGGATGAAAGCCACACAACAAACACCCCTGGGCCTCATTCCTCCTTTTCTGCAGGTCGGGGCGGATCCTTGGAGTGGTGGTCAGGGTCGGTTTGGGGTGGATTTCCAACATAGCCCTGGAGAGGTAGCCCTGTTCCTGCCTGCCCACCAAGCCAGGTGTGGTGTGAGCGCTAGAGAGCCCGGAGCAGCCGAGGACCAAGTCCTGTGCTCTGGGCGCTAGCAGGAGGCAGGGTGGAGGTGGGGGCCTGGCACCAGGAGGCTGCCAGGCTGCCGGGACCATCAACCCAATGCTGGGCAGGTGGGGCCTCCTCACGATGAAAGCTGAAGGCCCACAGGCCCTGGGAGGGCAGCCCCCCCATCCCTGGAGCCCGAGGGGAGGGAGAGAGAGCTGAAGAAAGGAGCCATGAGGAAACAGACGCCCCCCAACCCCCCGCAGTTGAGCCAGCCCCCTCTGGGGCTGCACCCACGGTGGGCAGCTGCCCCTCCCTGCCCGCTGGGAGGCTCCCCGGGCCTGGACTCCAGCTGCCCAAGGGCTCAGGGGCGCTCTCTCTGGTCTCCCACCTGGGGCACCAGAGCCCTCCCGGCATCCACGGGCCATGGGTCCCACGCAGGGCTGGCCCAGAGCGGGCCCGGGCCAGCCTCGCGTCCCTGAGTTCAAACACTTGTTTGGGTACCTGCCAGGTGACAGGCTCTCTGATGCTGAGCTGAGGCCGACTGGCCGACAGCAGGCCCGGGGAGCGGGCACGGAGCCCACCCCAGCCCCCACCCCCCGGGAGCCGGCGCAGTGCCCTGCCCCCCACCGCAAGCTGCCTCCTAGGCAGTTTCCTGCCTCTGAGCACCGTCCCCTCCACTGCCGCCCAGACGCCCACCTTCGGGCCAGAATAATGGGATCCTTACAAAGAAAGGTCACTGGTGCCTATCAGGGCTCCCCAAGCGGGACGCCCAGCCCGGTTATCTGGGCCCAAACTCACCAGGCCTTGGCTCTCAGTGGGAAGGGCTGGGACTGAGCAGGAATCCGGCAGAATCCAACAGAATGGACTCACTTCCATCCCCCTCGCAGGCCCAGAAGTGGGGGGACGCTTCTGACCACATTCCTCCCACCACGCCCCAGAGGTGTGGGGAGCACGTGGAGCTGGGGAGGAGTGCCCCGTCTCTGACGGCCGGGGGCCTCCGCTAGCCGCGGGTATCTCCGAGCACCAATCTATAAAGGGAGGTTTCCTCTGGACCATTGGTGGGAGTGGAAGAAGCAGGCACCCGTGGTCTGGCCACCACCACCACCAACGTGGCCATGCCTGCACTTTTGTCTGAGCCCAGTGGCTTGTAAGAGGCTGTGGGGAAGACGCCCCGAAATCACAGAGAAGCTCAGGGATGAAGCAACGTCAGACCACCCATTTAGCTCTCCAACCTCCCGGCCGATGGAGAGGTCAGCAGTCCCAAGGCTCGTGACCATGAGGACCCTGCTGATGGGAAGCCATGGCATGGTCCAGCCCAGCACCGACGGCCCTTCCTGAGAGCACACACCAGCAGGAGGTTCCAGAAGCGTGCTGGGGCCTTGTCCCCGGGCAGCGCCAACCACTTGGGCTCAAACTGGGCAACGTGAGCAGCCCCCACGGGACTGCATTTTGGGGTGTGGGAGCTGGTCCCCCAGGGTCACCTGACGCCCATCCTGCGTCTGGACTGGTGTTCGGGCCCTAAGGGGCTTTGGAGCTGGGGTGTCTCCAGTCCCTCTGTGGTGCTGATGACCCTCAAGGCGCCCCTGGGCCCCTTCATACGTGTGATGCCACCGGATGTGATGCTTATGGCACCCGAAGAGGGGGGGGATGCAGATCTCACCATCCTGTTTTAAAGATGCAGAAACCAAGGTCGCCAGAGGGAAAATGGCTACTCTAAGGCCCTGTGGCGTGAACCATTCCCGGGCCCCCTCTGGTGCTGTTGCTTCAAGCCCTGAGTCCCTTCTGTACTTTGGAGGGCTGAGCCCAGGGCCAGAAAGGAGGGGAAGGGGCCAGGCTGGGGGGAGGTGGCAGAAGCCCCTCGGCCCCGAGACACTTCCCAGATATGGCCACGGAGTGTGGCTGAGCCCTGGGGAGGGGGCAGGAAGTGGCTTGCTGGCCTGGGTGTTCCCAGGCTGACTCAGCGGGTCATGTGGCTGGGGGTTAGGGCCGGGCCTCCTGACCGACACCTGGCCAACTGCATGCTGAGTGCCCTGGTCAGCCGGTCTGGGCACCACCCACTTGCACTCCCTGGAGCATACTGTTCCCACCCAGTTCTAGGGGGCCCCGGTCCCCTGGCAGGACTCCACGTGGTCCCCTGCAGGCCTGACCCCACCATGTCCCTCCCTGACCCTGCCCACTGTCCTGATGCAAAGGGGACTGATTTTCAGATGCAGACTGCAGCTTGGCGGGGGGTGCTCTCTGGGGCAGGGGCGTGGTGGGGAGGGGGAACCCAGCTAGGAGACCTGGGCCTGCGGGGGTCCCTGGCCCACTCTCAGTGTCCACATCTAAAGCAGGGAGGTGGGCTTGGGCCCCAGAGTGACCTCACGCCCCCTTCAAGGAGAGATGCTCTCACCGCCCCTGCCGGGGGGGGGGGGACTGGCCTCTGTCTAGAAGTCCTCAGCACACCTGGGGGGCCTCTGCCATCCCCACAGGCCGCCGCTGCCCTGGTAGCGGGATGGACAGGCAAGCAGTTAGGCGGCTGCCACAGGGGGCACGTGGCCAAAGTGGGGCACACCGCCGTCTGCTGCCAAGACTGCTCATCTTCCCTCATTGCAGGGCTGGAGCCTGGAGTGTGGGCGGGCAGCTCCGACAAGAAAGCTGGACAAAGTGGGCCATGGGCTGCCGTGAGCCAGAGCTCACGTGCGCCTCACTGTCCCCGAGCCTGGGAACCTGGGGCTGCAGACGGCGGGGCGCCCATGGCCGGGGGAGGTGGGCCACTGCTGACCCCAGGGGAGCCCTGGGGGCTTGGGCAAGCCTACACTCTCCTCCAGACCCCTCCACCTTGGTCTCTCCCACTGCCCACCCCCACGCCACCCCCACGGGACCCTCTGCCCTGGCTCCTGTCCGGTGACTCTGGGGTCAGCAGGTAGGTACGCGTGTGGGCCCTTCCCTGGAGGAGCCAGCAAACAGAAGGGACAAGGACATGGGGCAGGGGCGGTGGGGGGTGGTGGGGAGAGCTAAGGCCAGGACCAAACCCTGCTGGGGCCCTGGCAGGGGGCATCAGCCCTCGGCTGAGCAGTCGGGAGCTGGCACAGGCAGGGACCCACCTTGTGGCAGCCCTGTCAGGGACCTCACCGTGCAGAGGGGAAGCCGGCCCAGGCCCCCTCCACAGCCCCCCATGCTGGACTCCATCAGCAGGCTGAGCCCTCAGGAGGAGGGAGCGGATGGTCCCAGTGGGCCCTCCCTGGTCAGACGGCTGGGTTCCACTCTGCATCTCAGGATGGGGCGGCCCACAGGGACGCCTGGACGGTTCTGCGCCCTCTCTCCAGGGAAAGGTGGTCCTTCACGGGCTGTCGTGGGTCATCTTATTACATGCCAGCCTGCCTGGCCCCAAGCTGCTCGGTGCCCTGACACACTCGGGGGGACGCACCCCGATCTTGAAGGACCCCCTTTTCACAGCCCCTGGTCCTGTGCTGCTGGGCATGTGGGGTCTTCCCACAACATAAATCCCACCTGGGCTGTGCCCGAGGCCGGGTCTGGGATGTAACCGGAGCTTCATGACTGCACCACGTCCACCAGCCCAGCCTGGTCTCGGGGCCCTCCCCAGTCAGAAAGAGGGGCAGCCTGGAGCCCGGGGACGGGCCCTGTCCTCCCACCCACCTGCTGCATGGCATCAAGCCAGCGACTGGGGGGCTGCTGGGGGCTCCTGGCTCCCCATCCTCTGGGCTTGCAGCAGCCTACACACACAGACACACAGACACACAGACACACAGACACACACCCAGGAGAACCCTGACCAATACATCTGGACATCGTGCTGCTCTCGCTTCTTGCCGCCATCACCGCGGGGGGCCCCACCGCGAGAACAGAAGTGCGGCAGGTGGGGAGGCGGCGGCCGTCGGGTACACTGCTTGCTAACACATGTGCACCATGACCGTGGGTAACGCCAAGCCCTAAAGAAGGAAGCCTGGCATTTCAGGAGCACAGGGTCCCGGGAAGCCTCGGCGCCAGGGCCCGCAGGAACCGGCAGAGTCTCCCTGCGCAGGGAACCGTCCACGGCGAAGCCACCACTCTGGTGCCGTGAGGCTGAGGGGCGGGCTCCAGACACAGCTGGAGCGACCGGGTGGCTGGGCAGACGTGCCCGCAGGGACCCTCGGTTTGCTGGCGGCCCAGGGATATCCGGGCTGGTGGACGCTGCGCGGTAATTACACTGCAGTCATGTTCCAGAACCGGCCTCGGGCACAGTCCAGGTGGGACGTCCTTGGAACACTGTGGGATTTCTGCAGGCCCCTGCCCTGCTCCCCACTGTCCGGCTGCAGCTGCCTCCTGCCCCTGGAGGGCCAAGGTCGATAGAAGCGTGATCAGAAATCCAGGTCAACAACTGAACTTATGCCAAGAACTAACTCTTTAAAATATATCATAGAGAAGACACACACCCAACGGCCGCCCGTTCGGGTACAATTCTATGGCTTCCTCCTCAATGCCAACCGGCTTTGGATTCCACGCACCCATGGCCTCATGGGTCCCCGGGTCAGGGTGAAGCCTCCTTTCCTAACCAACCCCCCCAATCTCGCCTCTGCAGGGAACGAGGCCCCAGATCTGGGCGGGAGCACCTCCCTGCCTTGGATGGAGCAGAACAGCGGCCCCGAGCCGTCCCTTCTGCTCCTACCAATGGCACTCAGGCTCTCCAGCCTTAAGACTGGTCCTGTGTGCCCCGCCTGCTCATTTAGGGGAGCAGCACCCCCGCCTTCCTCTCCAGCCTCTGGGTCTGCACGGCCCGCTGAGTCTCCACTGCTAGCAGGGGCCACCAAGGACTCCTTACGTGTGAGAACGCCATCCAGAGCGGTGACCGCTCCCGCCAATGGCAGCCCATGTCTCTCAACCCAAGTGCGGGCGGCCAGGAACCCCCTGCTCTGGGCTCATCTGGAAATGGGCGGCACCCGGCTTCCTCCAGGAGAACCCGCATTGGGACGGGACACGGACCCCGGACTCCCTTCTGCCCTAGCTCGGGTCCAACCCCCTGGCCCTTGGTCCCCCGCACAGTGGGGCTTCCAGAAGGGCTCAAGCTCATGCTTGCGTAGCACTGAGGTGGAAACGGGTTTCATATGGGGTTTTGGGGTTCGGTCACTGCTTGAGCGGCATGGAGGGGCCGGAGGGAGGCCTGGCTTCCCGGGATTCGGAGGTGAATCCTTGTATAAACTGGAAACTCCCTCCTCACCGATCGGTCCCACTTCTCACAAGGCAGACGCTCCACCAACGTGCACACGCCACCCGGCACTGTGTCCTCACCGGCACCGGATGCTGAATGAGTCAGCAGGTGGGCGGCAGGCACGAGCCCGCCCTTCGGCCTCCCACTCTGTCCAGGGGCTGGGAGGATCCACGTCCTGAAAGCAGAAAGACCCCAAATGCTCCCTTTTCCTGTCTTCTCTCCATTCCACAGACGAAGTAACTGAGACCCCTAGAAGGGGCTGACTGGCCCAGGGTACGTGGCCGGTTAGGGGAGGCCCCCACTCCCAGCTCGCCTGCGGCAGATGATGCTGGGCCCCTGGCACCACCCTACATCTGCTGGGACTGAACTGAGAGCCAGAATAGGAGCTCCAGGGACAGAACGTCCTCTGGGCCACCGCCTGCGGACTCCTTGCTGTACCCCCAGCCTTGCCGGCCCTGGAGGAGAGCGCACAACCCTGCTGGGGGGGCGGCTGTCCTTCGCAGCTCCACTTCCAAGTTCTGCACGCAGTGGGTCCAACTGTGGCGGCCTCCCGCAGCCCTGTGCACCTACTATGTGCCGCACACTCCCGCCCCGGTGCAGCCCGGCCCGGCGGGTTTGCGTTCATCCGGGGAGCAGCTGTCCGCACCTCTCCCAGGTGAAGCCGATGGGGTCTCGCGTGGCCCCAGGCCCCCTGCCTTCAGCCTCCAGCATGAGGCCTTGCTCCCCTGCTGACGGGCCGGGCAGGCGGCTGCTGGGGCGCGAGGGGGAGCCCTACTTTCCGGGCCCTTCTGGGGTAACCAACTGCGTCAGCTGCCGGTGACCCCGAGGCAGGCTGTGGACAGCCCGCAGTCCCGGCTGCCCCTGCCCCTGCCCCTCCCCGGCGGCGTGCGGGGAAACCGGTTCCGTCAGAAGTCACGTGTCTGGCACAGAAAGTGGGCCTGCGAGTCCAGCAGGACCAGGCCGGCACAAAGCCAAGCACCCTCTTCCTGACCTGCCATGGTAGGGGGCGGTCCAGAAAGGTGACCTGGCGTCTCCAGGATGTGGCGGCCAAGCCCGCAGGCCCCCAGGCCCGGCCACCAGCCCCCCTCGCTCCTCGGACCCAGGAGCCTACCGTCCCCAGCCCTGAGCAAAGCCCGCATGAGGGCGCCCAGCTTCCCGCTGAGAAAGTGTCACAGCCCGACCCATGAAACCTGGTGGGGCCATGCCGAGGGTCCCCAAAGAGGCCAAGAGAGAAATGAAAACATAGGTCCCCACAGCAATGTGAACACACATGTTCGAGACAGCCAAAGCGTGGTCGCAGCCCAGCTCCCCGCGGGCTGATGGATGGGGAAGCGCACAGCGGTCCGTCCACACGGGGACGCGTACTCAACCACGAAAGCAATACAATACGAAACCCCACCACTCCGCGGGGCCGTTGGGGGGGTGGGGGGCGGTGTGCAGGAACATGGCATCATCAGCTTTTGGTGAGGGGCGCCGTGTCTTCTTTAAAAAGCTGAATTTCACGACTGAGCATCATCCCTGCGGGACCCTGGCTAACCCCAAGCCGTGTGGTGCTGACCCAGGACCCACCACCCTGTCTCTGGGAGCGCGGTGGGCATGCTGAGCCCATTTTACAGATGCTGAAGCGGCGGCCACCCAGCCCCAAATCCTGCCGCCTGTGAGCTGTCTGGTGGAGTCACTGAGACGCGGAGAAGGGTCCAGAGACCCCTGGAGAGCCGGGTCCCCGAGGCTGGGCCCCCCTAGCTGTCAGGGCTAAGAAACCACCCCCAGGGGAGATGAGAAGGCAAGGTTTCTCCCCAACGTTCTGAGCCCTACATTTCGGTCTGTTCCTGGACACGCTGCTCACACTAGGAGATGACAAGTTCTAAGGCATGAAGCACCAACAGGCACCTCGTGAGCAGCAGGTGACAACTAAAAATGACACCAAGAGTGATAGGAGGCTGGCCCCGGGTCATGACATGTCCTTCTGGGTCAGGATGGGCTTTACGGACACCTGCCTGCCAGGTCGGTCCCTCCATCTACGCCTGCCTTCGGGGACGCCCCAGGGAACCCAGCCCTGGGGACCTGCATCAGTCCGGAAGAGCCTCAGCTCGGTGTCAAGGGGCAGCGTGTCCCAGCCCCTGGGGGTGGTGCTCGGGGAGGGGGAGCTTCCCAGTGGTTCCCCCGCCCCACGTGGGGTCAGACTCCTGGGTCAGCTGGTGTGTGGAAGGGCCCCCCATGGGGAGAGCGCATGGCCACCCCTCCAGCCTCTCCTCTCTAACCGGGGCGGAATGTTGGACATCCCCCCAGAGCCAACGATGGCCAGCGGAGGCGAGGCGTCAGGCCCGGTGGGCTCCACCACAGGGCCTGGGCCCCCTCCTCCTCCTCCAGGCGAGAAGCCACGCGGCAAGCCCCAAGTCCCGGGCCCCATGTCAGTCGCTGACAGTACAGGGGGCCGGTGGGGGAGGTGGCTCCGCTGGGTCTCGAGGCTTTTGGAAGAGAACTAACAAGTGTCCCCAAAGAGGGGGTGCACGAGAATCCTGGGGCCGCCGTGACAGATGACCACACGCTGGGTGGCTTGGCTGCAGTAGTTTATTCTGTCCTAGTTCTGGAGGCTGAAAGTCCAAACTGCAGGTGTGGGCAGGACCCCGCGCTCGCTGGAGGCTCTAGGGGAGGGTCTTTCCTGCCTCTTCCAGCACCTGGGGCCCCACATGTCCCTAGGCTGTGGCCGCGTCCCTCCAGCCTCTGGAGGTCACGTGGCCCCTCTCCTATGTGTCTGTCTTAGACTCCCTCTTCTAACTCTTAAAAGTCACTAGATTTAGGGTCCACCAGATAATCCAGGATGACCTCATACCAAGACCCTTCACTTTGGTTCATCTGTAAGTTCCAAATTCCAAGTAAGGTAACGTTCATGGGTCTTGGGGTTAGGACTATGACCTATCTTTTTTGGAGGTCACCATTCAACTCCCTGCAGGGTTTCAGGGTCGCCCAGCCCAATGGAGACCTTCGGGATGGGGTGAAGGGGGCTTGCCATGATGCAACCACCACGGGCAGGTATGCGCTGCTCCCCTTTGCTTGCAGGAACCCCACCTGGCCCTCACCCCGTTTCCACCTGTGCAGGCCCCCCGCGCTCACCTGGGTTAGGCCAATGACCCACTAGTTCCCCTCACTGCCCCCGATCACCCTCAGCAGAGCCAACTTTTACCCCCTTGCCCCCTTGACTAACCTCCTCAGGGCTCCAACCATCCCCTGCATGAAGCCCCTGGGTACTGAGCCTGGCCGTCTCCGTCCGCCCAGGACCAGCTCGGACCCTGCAGCTGGGAACGGCCATGCTCATCGGGGCCTGTGCATCCCAGGGGGTCGGTGCATCCCGGGGGTCGGTGCCAGGTGGAAGCGAACTTCTGGAGGCGGTATCCCAGACTCGAGCCCTTAGACCCTGCCCAAACCAGCAAGAACCGAGTGCCATTGAGAGCAATTGCACACCTTACTGGTGAGAACACCAAGGCTGGGGAAGGGAGGGGGCCCAGGACCTTCTGGAATGGGTGCTGGTTCATCACACGCCTTTACTTTGTCACCGGAGGAGGTCGTGCCAACCACCAGCACACTCAGGGGACTGGGTGGGCTGGGAGCTATCCAGGGATCAGCTAGAAAACACGCTCCAAACACGGTCCCTGGGTGCAGCCGCACATGTGAACCGGGCCTCCCGGAGAGAGGCCCGCCCACCGCCCAGCCCGGGCCACACCAGCCCCAGCGCCTCGGCCCCAGGAGCCCAGAGAGCCAACTGTCACCTCTCTCTGGGCCATCATCTGGAGCTCGTGGAGGGCGGGGAGCCAGGGTGCTCTCTGTGGGAGGGCGGAAGGGGGGCCTTAGAAGCGGACCTGGGGGGCCCTTGAGAGTAGGGGTGAGAGAAGATGCAAGGAGAGCGTCCAGCCTGGGAGGAGGCCAGGAGGCCCCATGGGCACGGAGGCTGGACCCCGGAGACAGGGTGTCGGGGCTGGCCCTGTCTGTTTCCACACTGGGTTTCCACTGTACTTTTGGCCACGCGTCTCCGGCGGGACTGCTCAGCTGCTGGTGGGCACCGGCCACATGCCGGGGTTCCTGGGAGCAGGTGGGTTTCTTTTCGGGAGGTGGGGTGAGCCTGGGGGCACCTGCAGGGCTTGGGAAATAGCGTCTGGCACAGAGAAGCACAGACCGCAAGAGCATCAGGCCGCGTGGAGCCCCCCTCACCGTGGGGGGTCAGCACCTCTGTTTACTCACGTGCCTCCCGCGCTCCTTCCCACCACGCCCAGCGCGCAGGGGCTGGGATTTCAGACGTGGCTCAGCGAGGACAGAGGTGCCCCCTGCCTTGTCTCCCATGGTGAATACACAGATCGCACCTCCTCGGGGTGGGGACGGCGAGCGTGGCTGGGCGAGGCTGGGCGAGACCAGCGAGGGTTTGGGCCCCAACATGGCTCCTGGGGAGTCTGCCCACTCACGCGACCCCCAGGCTTCAGCTTTCCCCAAGGCAAATCCAGGCAGCTGGACTTGATGAGCTCGAGTCTTCCTCCAGCTCCAAAGTGGGAAGGGACTGCGGGTCCTGGCAGAGGCGGCTTTCCCACCAACACACACGAGTGACCAGCTGCACGCCTCGCCCAGGCCCGAGGGCACCGGGGGTGGGTGTCGTCCTGGCTGCGGAGCCTTGGGCACCTGCCCGGGGCTGGGGGCCGGACGGGGGGGTCCTGAGGGCCGAGCAGAGCCTGGCAGAGGCTGGAGCGGGGATGCTCAGCGGCAGCCCTCAGGCTGGACGTGTCTAATACTGTGTGTCCCCAGAGGGCCTGGTGAGGGGCTGCCCTTGACCCTGAGCTGCCTGGGGGTGGGGGTGGGGGGGCTCGTCACAGACTGAGGCCGGACCCCAGTGACAGATCGCGGTCTGCTGTTCGGTGGGAAGCATTCCGCTTTGGGGACCCCCCCTTGTACCCTGCAGGTCAGCCCAGTGCATTGAGCGCTGGCCCAGCTCATAGGTAGGCGCTGTGGACTGCGGGTGACGGACAGACGGAGGGAGAGAGGAAGGGCCGTTTGTAAACGTGAGGCAAACCATCACGCGCTCGGATCCTTTAAGCCAGTGATCTGACTTCCAGAGATTTAGCATCGGGAATAAAATCCCATCCCCTCGATCTGCCTGAGGGACGTGCTCTGCGGTGTTATTTTCAGAGGGAAACACCACGCACAGGTGGGTGCTAGCAACTGAAGGAGCGTCGTGCTGAGGACACTAACGTGGCCACAGGAGGGCAGCGGGATCGGCGTCTGCAACGGGGGGCTCGGAGCGGCGCCAAGTGTGAGGAGCAGGCTGCACACAGCACCGGGGGGCCCCCGATGGCGAGGCCTGTCGCCATCCGTCTGTGTGTAAACCAGTGTGTGTGACAAGGGCCCCCCTTCTGTGCGGGCCCCACAATGAGCGCGTGTGGCTTTATGGTAGGAAAACGCCCCCAGCGGAGCCATCACCAGGCCGAAAATAAGTCAGGAGAAGTGGAGGCGCTGTATCCTGCGGGGGACGCGGGGGACGCAGGAGACGCGGGGGGGAAGGCCTGGCAGGGGGCCCGAGGGTGCGGGAGGGCCCGGGGGCAGGTCCCACCTGTTGGGTGCCCAGTGCCCAGCCCGCACTGGACACATAGCGGGCGCGAATGACTGCTTCCTGGGGGGGGGGTCCAGCCCACCGGGATGTGTATACATCAGGCGCTTACTATCCACACTGGGCTGAACCACTGACCTCTCTTTCGCCTGAGTGGCCAAGAACAGACTGGGGGTACGCCGGGGGGGCACCAGAGGAAGCAGAGGCTGGGGGCCCTGGCCCCACAAGCCCACCGCTCTGGGAGGGAGAAAACGGCGTCTTCTGGGAGGGTGGGCTCGACCCCACCGGGAGCTCCTCAAGCTCATGAGGGGTCTCTGGGGTGCGACCTCCAGAACCTTCCCCGCTGCCTTTTGCTCTGCAGCATTGGGTGTGGTTGGCCTCGGGGCCCTGTCCTGGGAACGGGGTGCAGACCTGGAGGTGAGCCTTGGGGGGCCCGCGCCCTCCCACCCCTCCTGCGACACAGGCTGCGCTCCTCGGACGCCTCGCTCCCTGCCGGCGGGGATAAAGGCAGGTGGCACAAGAAGGGCAACATGGGGGTGGAGGGAGAACTGGGGGGTGAGCACAGAGGGCTATTTTAAACCACATTCAGGTGGATGAGATGCAGCCGCCTTTGGGGTTGGCGTCAGCGACAGTGGGGTGCCGAGGGGGCCTCCGTCCCGCCGTCCCCTCTGCTTCTGTGTGTATCTGACATTTTCCATGCTCTACAGTGAAAGAGGAGACGCTGAAAGCTTTCTCTTGAAGGCGTAAACGGAGAATTTCTTAAAAGGCTTAAAGCAAGAGAAGAAATGAGCACATTAGAGTCCCTTCCCCCCAGGAAGGCTCAGAGTTTCAAAGACTAAAAAGGAGCCAGGCACCTCTGCCAAAAAGGTGACAGCCAGCCAGGTGAAGGGCCCCCTACCCTCCCCGAGACGGCGGGGGGGGGGAGGTGCTGAAGAGCCAGAGCCGGCGGAACCACGACGGGGAAGAGGAGCAAGTGGCCACCGCTGCGCGTCCCAGTGGCCTGCCCTCTGTGGCCTGCAGCCCCCGACAGCGTGGACCCCCCGGTGGCTGGGAACCCAGCCCAGCCAGGGCCCTGCTGCAGAACCACTGGCAGGACCCCCCAGGCCTTCAGCTTAGCCCCTTTCCGAGGCCCCGGCCCTAACACTCGGTTGCCTGGCTGCCCAGGGCAGGTGTGATTCCCAACAGTCCCCCCACCCCCCGCAGGTCATCAGTGCCACCGAGCACCCCTGCCCAGCACACGTCGGAGCTCCCCCCAGGCGAGGGCAGCCTCCTCTCCCTTCCTCCCTGTCTGATCATCACCACCCCTCCCTGACCTGACGTGTCCACGGGCAGCCACTGCCCCGGCCAGGTGCCCGGCAGCTTGGGGAGCTGGCCAGCCTGGTCCTTGGACACTATCTGTGCGCTCTGGGGGCCAGGTGCTAGCGCACAGCAGTGTGGGGTCCTCACGCTCCCTTGTGCACTCGCCCCTTCCCTAAACACGCACACCCACACGCAGGGACACACAGCGTGTGTGCACAGGGCCACGCACCCGCAGCTAATCAGGAGTGACCCGACCAGCCGCCATGCCCCCCGCTAGCCCGGCCGCCCCGGTGTCCGTGCTCCGGATCTGGGCAGGAAGGGGCTTCGGGACTACGAGAGTGTGTGCATGTGAGTGTGTGCACATCTGTGTGTGCGTGTGCCCGAAACAGCCCCCCAGCAGAGGGGCACTGAGGAGTTGTTCTCAGGGCTCAGAGTCCCAGGGCCCCAGGGCAGACGGCACTGTTTTCTCCTTTTCTGTTTGGAGGTGGCTCTCTTTGAAGGATGTGCTCTGGTCCCCAGCGCCCTGGTCACAGCTGCCCTGCCCTCGGGTTCCCCCCTCCTGGCCTCGGAGGCTTGGGGGCAGAACTGTGATGCCACCAGATGTGGGCATGCGCAACGCGCCCAGGCCCGGCCGGCTGCTGCAGCAGGACGCGGGGAGCTGTGAGCTGGGAGGGACTCACGTCTCAGGGGCGGGTCAGGGGCCAGGAGGCCAAAGACCACAGTCTCCCGCACCCTGTGCCAGGGCCAGTGGCCTGTGCCCAGTGGGGGTGGGTGCTGTGGAATCCCACTGGACACGCTGGTGCAGGGGAAGCAGGGCACAGCCACTCCCTTGTTGTGGGGACGTCCCCCCAGCGGTCACACCCTCTGTTCATTCCCAGCTCAGCTCTGGGCACCTGCTTGGCTCCTTGCCTCTCGTGTGTAAAACAAGGCAGCCCCCGGGCCCACACCCAAGATTGCTGGGAAGACGATGTGACCTTACCTGTGTCACCTCCGTGATTCCAGAACCATCTGTCTCCTCTCCACCACCCTGGTCAGCTGAGCCCAGCTCTTACCTCTCCCTTCTCCAGGTGGCAGCGAGCTCCTGGTTGCTGCCCGCTGTGGCCACTCTCTCCTGGGTTGAACGGTGTCCCCCCTCAAAGATATGTCCACATCCTAGCCCTGGGACCCGTGCATGCGGCCAACTTTGGAAATAGGGTCTTGGCAGATGGGACCAAGTGAAGACGAGGCCACACAGGAGGAGGGTGGGCCCGATCCAATGACTATGCTCTTGCATGAGAACAGGACACAGAGAGACACAGGAGGGGCCCTGTGAAGACAGGGGAGAGGCTGGGGCCATGTGGCCACCAGCCCAGGGACGCCTGCAGCCCCGGAAGCCGGACGAGGCAGGAAGGGTCTTCTCCTGGAGCCTCCAGAAGGAGAGGGCCCTGCCCACACCTGGATTTTGGACTCCTGGCTCCAGAACTGGGAGAGACTAAGTTTCTGTGGTTTTAGGCCCCCGCCCAGTGTGTGGTCCTTTGTTACAGGAGCCCCTGGCGGCACACAGGCCCTCAGTTCAAGGTCAAAGCTGTGAGCAAGGACGGCGTGAATGGAAGCTGAGTGGGTGCTTCCTTCCTCTGCCCCAAGGACGAGGCCGAGGCCCCTCTGCCGCCGGACACTATCCAGACTGGAGGAGAGTGACCGCTCTACAGAGCGGGCAGCTCCGCGCAAACGCCACCACCTTCCCTGCTCCCCGTCTGGGGCACGTCCAAATCAGCCCCTTGCTCTGCGCCCCCCACCGCGAGCCCCTCACACGCCCCTCCCAGCCCCGTGCAGCCGAGGCACCATCCCAGCTTAAACCCAGCAGAAAACCGGCCCATGACTCCGCAGATGCCAGCCTGTCACCTGGGGAGGGGTCTCCAGGCAACGCAGCAACACCGCGGCCCCACGGCTGGGGTCACCTCGCGCTGTCCGAGCGGCAGCTCGTCCGTCCCACTCGGCCGGCTCCTGGAAGCCCCTGGAATGGGCCACCGAGGGCCCCCTCTACCCCCGGAGCCAGACTCCAAATGCGCTCATCACCTGCGCGCCCCGAAACGTGCGCAGACAGCCGACGAAGCTGGACACAGCGGCCGCACTGCTCCTCGCTGGCCTTGGGGACGGCGTCCCTCTCTTCACATTCTCTTTCCAGCTCCTGACCATGGCAAGGAGGAGAGTCTGGTCTTTGTCCTGCTGACCTCTGTGTCAGGGAGGCCAGGCCGCTGGGCGCCGGGCGGCTGCAGCGGACACGGCCAGCTGCTGGCTTCGTTCCGTCCCCTGCTCTGTATTACAAGTGACAGGATTTCCTAGCTGCAGCAACAACTGAAAGGTTCTTTCTAGATACAAATTGCTTATGTAAAAAGAAGCGAGTGGATTCACAGAGCCGTAGAGGCGGCGGTGGACAGATTAAGCCACAGAAAGCCCCCGGAAGCTGTCCTGAAAATGCCAGGAGCCGCTCAGAGTGTGGGGTCCCAGCCTGGCCGGGGGCCCGTGCTCCCTCCACCGGAGCCGGCCCAGCCTCGATTCCCAGGGTCTCAGCCATAAAACATAATATAAATACAGAAAACCACACAGACGTTCGGCTCCATGAGCTTTTCCGGACAAGCACCGTACCCGTCACCTGGGTCAGAATCCGGGGCCACCGGGGTGCCAGTCCCAGGCGGGGCCCCGCCGCCCTCCCGGACCAACCAGGCCCACCATGCACGCTGCACCTGTAGGGTCCAAGCTTGAGTCCTGCCTGCTTGGAAACGTTGGCCTTCCGCACCTCTGTTCTGCAGTCCCCTCCCTGGCCCACATTTTACGCGAAGCCGCCGGCGTCGGACCGAGAAGCTTCTGGACAAGCCGGGGCTCTGGCGCTCACTGGCTGGCCGGGTGGGCAAGAGGCGGACCGCCTGAGCCCTGATTTTGCACCGGAAAACAGCAGTCCCCGGGCCTCTCCCGAGCTTGAACGGAGCAGACACCTGTGCATCACACCGAAGGGCTGCGTCCGAGCGAGCACCGGACACCCGTCAGCTGCTGCTGACAACCGTGAGGGTCCCCGCTAGGCCCTGGGCGAGAATGAGGAGCACGCCAAGAACAAAGCCTCTCAGCAACTAAGTCAGTATCTCCGCTCGCGGTCTCGCTCACGACTCGCAGACAGATCTCAGGCTGTCTTGCAGCACCCCCTCGCTCTCGTGGTCTGCACACGTTTCCGACAATCTTATTTATCTCATTGCCTCGACAGGAGCAGGCTAGAAGCAGAAACAGGCTTTTTAAAGAAGAAAATAAAATAACCAACAACCCTCCAACAAGAAGCGTAAGAAAAGGAGTCTGCGGCCATTTAGAGGAGAGACGGTCAGTCCCGGCCACGTTGTCGGGGTGGGGTGGGGGGGCACGTGGCCGGGTGGTTCCCAGCCGCCTCGGCACCATCGCTGGGTGGTCTCGGGCAGGTTTTCTTGCCTCTTCGGGTCCGGGTGTGCCCATCTATCAAACAGGGATGCCGGTAGGGCTTGCTGCATTGGCGTGTTCAAAGGGTTAAAAGAGAGTTCATCTCAAACCCTTCAAAAACCGTTCATCACTTGTAAAATGAATTGTTGCCGGGAAAGGGTTAAATGACTTCCCACACCTTAAGGCTGCCAGGCATCCTGTGGGTGTTCACTCATTCTGGAAGGATTTCCACCGACTGTTCAAAGGTCTGCTGCTCGGCGGGCAAGCCCCCTCCAGCCCCGCAGGCGTGGGTCCCCGAGGGCCGCGCTCTCTGCGGGTTACACGGCTGCGGCGGCCGGCCGGGGTGGCCCGAGGCTGGGACGTGACGGACGGCCACGCTGGGGGGAGCGGGCGCGCCGGAGATAAGCAGTGCATTCCCTGTGCTTTCGAGATTTAAAATAAACTGAGGAGCAGACACAGTTCAGAACAATGATCGGGCTGGAGGACAGTCATTTGCCTGCGTGTCTGTCCCCTGCCATGCGCTCCATCATGGCATAAGAACCGCCTGCCGGCCCGGGCGGCCCTCTGGCAGGCGGGGGCCCCGCGGCAGGTGTCAGCAGTGGCCCGCGTGGGGGACGCACCAGAGGGACGCCCAGCCGGCGCACCAGGAGGGATGGACCCACGTCCACTTTGGCTGGACGACGCCTTTCCCCCTTTTTTGCTGCCCTTGGGGTTCTGGGCAGGGCTCTGCGGAGTAGAGGCCCCACTCAGGAAGCTCCCGCGGTCGGCCCCACTCAGGTACCGCGGGCGCTGCAGCTGAGCGCCTCCTCCTCCTCTGAGTGGGGGGGGTCTCCGCCTGCCCCACACCGCCGGGCCAAGGATGCCACGCAGCAGCCGCCCATGCGGCATGATCACAGGGAGGGGCAGGGGACCTGGAAGAGCCCCCCGCCCCCGCCAGAGTTCTAGAGCGCAGGGCAGGAGGGCCGAGCCTGGGGGCCCCGAGGACTCCGGACACAGCTGCCCTAGAGAAAGGTCAGCGAACGTGGGCACGCGAGGTCCACTGGTGCATCGTCTACACCCAGCCTGGAGGAAAGGCCACGTTTGGTTTCAAAAGGGCCACTGTGGAGGGAGGGGAACACCGTGGTCTGGGGTGTGGCCCCCACATGCCCCTCATCGCGCACCTTCGGCTGATGGCCACGTGTGTTTCCACCTGGGGGCCTCGGTGCTCTGAACGGCTCAGAGCGGAGCTCAGCTGGACCTCAGCTCCCTGGACCCTGGTCGGCTCTGGGTCAGGTTACTTTTGCTCCCAGCTTTATTGAGGTATAATCAGCAAATAAAATTGTAATATTTAAAGCGCACATCATGATGACTCCACATCCACACGTGTTCTAAAAGGACTCCCTCCATCCAGTTAATACATCTGTCACCTTGCGTATTCATCTTTTTTGTGGAGGTGAGAAGGTTTAAGTTCTACTCTCTTACCATATTTTAAGTCTACAATAGTGTCATCTACTGGAGTCATCATGTTACATATATCTGCTGTTTCTAATTAACAGGGCGTGCTGGTCACTGAGAGACCCCTTGGGGGACCCTGGCAAACATCTTTGTCACGTGTGCCCCCTGGGAAGAGCCGTTCAGCCTGCAGGCCCGTGCCGAGGGCAGGCGGGGGGACGGCATCTCCCTCCAATGGGATGGGAGAGCCCCTGGTCTTCCCACGGGGACAAGTGCGCCGGGTGGGACCCCAGGGCCAGCAGAGTGAGCAGACTTGCTAAGAAAGTACGCCTTGAGCCCAGGACCCTCGCCCTACTAGGAGACGCAGCCCCTGCTCACCCACCCTGGGCCTGGGCCCTGGGAAGACCCCAGATGCACAAAGCTTTGTGACGTAAGCTCCACACTTGCTATGTGTCCTTTGCCCCAGCTGCTGGGCGGGGGGAGGGGGAGGCCGACCCTTCCCCCCTCTCCCAACAGCATCACCAGCGGCCACTTGGCCACATCCAGCTGGGCTGCTCGGGTGGGCACCCTCGGACCCCGAGACCCCACTTCAGGCCAATGGCCCAGAGCAGCTCCCGCCCATGTGCTCAATGAGACCGGAACACAAAACACGCTCCTGGGATAAAACGGAATAAAATGTAAACAAGCTGAACGTCCCTGGACGGGAGAATGGAAATCAACCGTGCCTTCCTTACACAGAGCAAGGAAGATGAGCAGGGACTCACGGCTTGCGACTGCACCACTCAAAAGAAGTTGCAAAAGGCTGCGTACATGTGTTTTTACAAGTTCTCTGCAACTCCAGAATGACGAGGAATGAGAGGATATGAAGGGGACACCAGCCAGAGGAGCCTGCGTTTGTTTGCGGATGCATCCATATATAGTCAAAACATAAAAACACCGCTGGGCGCGTGGGCTGGGAAAGCCTCCGGAGAGCAGGGCCCTGTGCTCTGCTCAACCTGCCAGGCCTTAGACCCCAAGCAAACAGCCAGACAGCACGACCCCGGTCGAGTGGGGGTTGGGTGTATTCTTTTGTGTGGTTCCTGTGTTTAAACATTTCACAAGCATTAACCATTAATCAAAGTTTTAATTGATGATAAGGAGTCGGTCTCTCCCTGTTCCAAAGCCCAGCGGCTTGGCAGCACCCGAACCCGGAGGAGGGCGGGCTGGGTCCTGTGCTCACTGTGGGCCAGCCCTGCACTTCCCACAAGGTTCTCACCACTGAGACGCCCGTTTCACAGATGAGAAAACCAAGACCTGGAGCTCCAGGGGCTTGCCCAGGGGCCCTCTGGCCGGAGACGTGTCAGAGGAGGAGCAGGGACTCCCAGCCAGTGTGGACCATGGAGCCCACATCCTAACCGGCAGGCGCTGGGCATCCACAGAGCCCCCATGGGAGGTCGGGGGCACCTTCTGCAGAGGCCGTGTTTACAAGACCGGGGTATCCGGCTTAATGAGCTCCAGCTATCTGCGTAAAACAAAACACCCAAACCAAGCAAACAGAAGCAGCAGTTCACTGACCGGCCAGGAAAAAAGCAAATGACATTTTCCCAGCGAGTGGGAAGCGGGAGCCGGGGGGGCTCTGATGGGAGGGGGTCGGACCAGGAGCAGGAGGCCCGACACATAAGAAGGGAAAGGACAGAGGGGGTGAGGTGGACTCCTGCAAGGTCACCCCGAAGACCACGGGCTCCACAGAGAAGGTGCCAGGCCGGGCCTGAGCTTCCCCAAACATCTGGTCTGTCCTAGGGTCGGAAGAGCTTTCTGGGCAAGGGAACAGCATATGCTAAGGCAGAGAGGTGCAGGTGACAGGCCTCTCCCCCTCCCACCTCCCCACACCTATGGCTCAGCTTTCGGCTTCCATGCACAGTCCCAGCTTCCCCTCCCCTCCCCAGCACCCCCGTTGGCCTTGGGTTAAGGAAGAGACTGCTGCCCCCAGCACCTGGGGTTAAGAATCCCTGAGCCAAAACTTCCTTGGCCAGGCTTCCAAATCCACCGTGGGCCCTGACACCATCGATCCCTCAGCCCCCTGCCCAGCTTCATCCCCACCCTGATGCCCCAGGTCCATGCATCTCTGTGGCTCCAAATCCAGACTGCTGAGCCATCTGACTGCCCTGCTCAGCCCGGCGCAGCAGCTCAGCGGGGTCGGGGGGGACAGGGATCCAGAGCTCCCCTCCATCCTCTCCCCAGGGTTTCCCCGGGACAGGATTATGCTGCTAACCCAGAGGCCCCCGAGAGGGCTTTGTTCAAGGGGCCATTGCAGAGAGGTGGAAACAGAGTGCTCCAAACCCAAACAGCCGCTCTGGTCTTTAGGGTCCAAGCGGGAGGTGTAGGGCAGCGCCCATCCCGACTCCCAGGGTTGGGGTGAGGAGCCCACAACCCCAAGGTCCATGGGAGGGCCATGCTGGCAAGGGCCCCAGACCCCTGGGCATCCCGAAGTCCTCCCCACCTCCAGGGTACAAACGAGAAGAGCCGGAAGCCCACCCCCACTCCACGGCGAAGGAGCGGTCTCCTGAAGCAGCCGAGGCACAGAAACCCACATTCCGCTGACACCGTAAGTAACGTCAGGAGGGCTCTTCCCTGGGCTCTGCCGGGCAGCGCGGGCCCCTGGTGATGGTTCTCGTCCCACAGCGTGGGGACTTCAGGTCTGAGTGTGGCCGTCTAGCCCCCTGGCCCAGGGCTCTGGATTTGGGGGCCTTCCTGACAAGTGGGGTGGGGGCCGTCCCACAGGGCAGATCTGGCCTTCCCATTTAGCTGTTCTGCTGCTCACTGGTCCCCTCAGGCCGCTGTGGCCCAGGGAACCTGATGTGCAGCCGCGGGCCCTCTAAGGGGCCCTCTGCCGGATTTGCCCCGATAGGCAGGCAGGAAAATCCCATGGGCGTCCCTCCCCCCAACCTTCTCGGCACCAGCTGGCCCTTTAAGCAACCTCCTGGCGCCCGTTCACCCCAGGAGGCAGCAGGACCACGCCACCACAGGAGCTCCCTCCCCTGGGCCTGGACGCCCTTCCCTGTGTGCAAGCTGCGGTTCCCCGTGTGACTGTGGCCAAGGGACAAAGGCGCCACCCTGCCCGCCTGCTGGCCCGCAGGGGCCCCGCTCCCTCTCCTCCCTCTGCCTTCCTGGGGACCTGCCTGTCTCCACAACAGAGCGTGGCCTGTGCCTGGTTTCCAGACTCCCGGGGCCTTAGACAGGGAAGTAACCTGTGGGACGGCGTATTCCCAGATCCCTCCTCCCGGTCTCATTACGCCTCATAAAACTCCCCGTCATGGGGTGGACTCTGTTCAGTTGTGGGGGCCTTAACTTCCCCCTGAGTCCTTCATCCCCATCAGGAGCAGAGGGGGCCCGGGCAGGTCAGTCCTCCTCACTAGCAGACCTCCCTCCCAGGTAAGCCACTGTATGCACTCTATTTATAATTCCAGAAGGACAGGCGCCCTGGGCAGGGCGGCAAGCTGGGCCTTTCGAATGTGAGCCGTCTGGGGAAGCCAGGGGACCGGGACGGGAGATGCAGAACGAGCATCATGCTCAAGACGCGTGGCTCCCTGGACAAGGACAATCGTATGGCTTCACGTGAGCACAGAGCACCTACTACGTGCCAGGCCCTGAGCACACAGTCAGGCAACAGGGCATGATGACCACACGTGCTAACAGCACCCGCCGTGGGCCTGGCTCTGGGCCGACTGCCTTCTCCACATCTAGTCATTCAATGAAACAAACACAGAATGGAGGTAATTCGGACATGGATCAGTGTTGCTAAGAAAACAAAGCACAGCTACCTCGGAATGGGCACCTTGTCAGGGACAGAGGGGCTCGTGACACCTGAGCTGAGGGCTGCATTAGCACCCAGGGCAGAGGGAACAGGGAATGCAAAGGCCCCAGAGTAACAGAGGCTGGGCCTGGGGCTAGATGCCCATGCACAGGAGCACGGGGGTGGGGGGGCTAACAGGCGGGCAGGGACCGGGCTGCCCAGGGCCTCGTGGGGCCCAGAAAGGAGTCTGGAATTATTCGGAGATCAGTGAGAATCACAGAGGACTCTAAGCAGGTAGGCTATGTGATGCCGTCTATATTTTAGATCATGCTGGCTGTTGGCTGGAGGACCAGAGGGGCAAGACTGGAGCCTGCTGGGTGGCTGGTGTGGTCTGAGCTGCTGGAGCCGAGCCCAGGACAGAAGAGAGGCCGTCAGGTGGCCTCCGGAGGCTAGCGAACCACTGGCTTGGAGAGTCACGACAAAGGCCCCCTGGGGTCCTAGAGCCCCTAGAGCCACCCAACCAGCTCCTGTCCTGAGTGGTGGGGACTGTCTCTCCCTGGCCTGATGGCCTAGATAATGTTGCTAGTCCTTCGGTGGCCCTGGGCTTCCCCAGGCCCAGGCTGGACAGCTCTGAGGCCCTTCCCAGGGGTCATCGCGCACCCCCCTGCGCCCGCATCTCCTAGATCTGTGATCCCGGTTGCGGGGAGTCCCTCCCTATGGATCCCTAAAGCTCTTGCGGGCTGCCCCACACCTTGGGCCCGCAACATTCCTTGTGCTAGGCGGCTTATTCCCCAGCTACCTTGCTAGACAAAGAACTCTAGGCCGGACCCATTGTTCTGCCCCCGGCCCTGCCCGAGCCCTGCTTCCCCGATGGGCAGGTCCTGACCACACGGCTGGTGCCCACTGCCCTTGGCAGAGACGCCAGGCCAGCAGAAGCCAAATTCACACCCGCCCGCACAGGATCCCAGGGCCCTGGCTCGGAACCACCCGCTCCCAAGTCCAAGTTCTTTGTATTCAACCATCACTACCCTGCCATGCAGAAGATCCACTATCTGCTTAGACATCTCCCCAGACGAGCAGCCGGCCCCGTGAGGGTCACCAACCCAGCCCAGGCCAGTGCAAAGCCTCAGAGGGCTCATCCTTCGGTGGTAAGTTCTGTTTCCTAGACCTGTAGGCTTGGTAGGTCACAGGGCAAATCCGGCCCCCTTCGGGGCGGCTGTGAGCAGCTCGAGGACCTTCCTGGGCAGCACGCCTGGCCACCACTGGGAGGTCACAGCACTGTCCTTCTGCACCACCCCAGCCCTGCCACTCTCACCCGACCCAGGGACCCCACGGGGGAGCCACATCTGACAGTTCCCTTAGTGTCGGGATGTCTGGGTCCTCCTGTCGCACACTGTGCAACCCTGTGCTTGGCCCTCTGCAGCCCCCATCCTGGGGTTCAGGCCTCACCCCTACAACTGGGCTGGGAGCTGGGTCTGCACGGTTTCTCAGCTGCGGCCGCACACCTGTCGCTGGGACAACAAATGGGAAAGGGGGCGGGGCGTGCTTCTGTCCCCTTGGGTGAGATCCCCTCCACCTGCACACCGCGTGCGTGCATGCACACTCACACTGGCTCAACCACGGAACTGGCAGACAGCACAAGCCCCCGAAGCACAGCTGTCAGAGACGCACAGGAGTCTTTAAAGCAGCGGCTCCTCACAGAGGGCAGACCCTTGAGCGCGAGCGTAGCCTGTCAGGTTACTCTCCCGGCTCAGGAAGCTTCCGGGAAGAGAGCTTTCAGGACGGACATGGATCCCGGACATTCCCAGCATAGTAAATACCATGCTAAGGGGGAAGGGCTGCATTCGGCGTTCTGTCAAGAGCCAGAAGCAGAGCTTTGCAGACAACAGATTCTTCGCAGACCCCGAACCCTGGGGCCCAGGAAGGAGGAGCTTTCGGTTGGCTCCCAGGATGCCCTGCCGAGGGCTCTGCACAGCCCCCCCACACTCCCCACGACGAGGCGGGTCAGAGGGCCCTCGCCTGGCCCATCTGCTTTGTCACCTTTTCTAAATCCAGCCTGGTAAGACACAGCAGACAGACCCACTGGATGCCTCCTCCCTGGCACCCCGCGGCCCCTGCCCCGCACACGTGCCACAGACAATAGGATCCGCAGCTTGGGAGCTTGAAGCCTGCAGGGGGGCCGTCAGACTGGACTGCCTGCTGCTTGCAAAGCCCGTCAAGTTCCAGGAGCCTCGGGGCCCCGCAAAACCGAGGAGCGGGGGTAAACACCGCCGAAAGACCACTCAGCCTGCTCTTGCTGAGGGCAGGGTTTTTGTGCTCTGGGACCTGGATCCACACCGTGCACACAGATCCAAGGACACACACATCTAACCCAGAGGCTGTGCCCACGTCCCTAGCTGTGACACCCTGAGCCTGTCCCTGGCCTGGGGGCTGCACCTGGGGACGATCCCAGCGGCCCACCTGTCAAAGGCATTTTGAAGGGGTTCAGGCAGAAGGCAGACACGTATCTAAATTCTTGTGTAGACAGACTAGCAAGTTCGTAAAATCCCAAGACGGCAAAAGAGCAGAAATCCAAGCAGCTGCTGCAGCAAGGCCCGGCCTGGCTCCGCTCAGGGATGTGTGGGGCAGAGAAGCCTACCTCACCCGAGGACCTGACCACATCCCCAGACACTCCAAATCCCAAGTCCAGCTGGCTCCTGACGGCAGGCAGCCCACAGGGGGAGGGGCAGTGCCTGGGGAGCCCAGGTGGGTGAGTGGCCCCTGGGGGCTGCTCACAGCGCACCCCCCCACCTCCCACCCTCCCGAGGATCCTCAGGTGCACGGGACCCTCCTGTAGACTCACGTCTGCCGCCCCCCAACACTTGCTACGCCCCTATCTTTAGGGTGTCAGTGGCCTAGAGATGGTGGCTGTGGGTGGTGGGTGAGGCAGGGGTCCTCCCTCAGCCCAGGCAGCCTCTCACTCTGTGGGCCCAGACACCGCCGCCCCCGTTACAAGCCTACAGCGGCGATCGATGCCAGACGCAGGATGCAGACCCGACCCAGGGTTGGTCGGGCTGGGGGCGCGCACGGCCAGGCCTCCCACCCCCGAGGCCCGGCTCCTCGAGGTCCCGACAAGCGGGAAGCGGGCCGCCCGCACCGCTCCCCACGTCGGGCCCCAGCAGCGCCCCGGCCCGCCCGTCCGAGCCTGGGATGCGCCCCGCGCCCCCCAGGGGCTCCCCGCCAGGCCGCTGTCGGGGCGCGCCGGGCTGCGCCCCAGTCCCCGGGCCCCCGCGGGCTGCGGCTTGGGGCTCCCCGACTCCCCCAGCTGGCCGCTGGCGGCCCGCCGGACGCTCCGGGCCCTCTCCGCCGCGGCCCCGCCGGGGCCCTCCCCGGGCCCTCCCGGCCGCCTCCCCGGCCGACCCCGGCCCTCCCCGGCCGCCGCGCCCCTGCCCCTACCGTGCCGCGACTCGGTGCCGGCGGGCCGGGCGCGCGGGGCTCAGCTGGCGGCGCGGCCCGGCTGCAGGAAATGCCAGAGGACTGATCCAACCGCGGAGCCCTGGGAGGGAGCGGCGGCAGAGGGAGGAGGGATGGGGAGGGGAGGGGGCGGGGAGGAGGGAGGGCGCTGGAGGAAGGAGCAAGGGAGGAGCAGGGAGGAGGAGGGAGGGGGCCGCAGGGGGAGGGGGAGGAGGGAGGGCTCGGCGGCCACAAAACCCGGGCGGGATCCACGGCGCTGGAGCGGGGCACAGGGACCCCAGGCTTCCACTGCTCCCCTGCTCCCTGGCCGGGTCTGGCGTGCTGCTGCCGCTGCTGCAGCTCAGGCCGCTGGGCAGGGTTGATGGTGCTGAGCCGAGGTGGGGTCGGGGGCAGCCTGGAGGGGTCCTCGCATTTACGGGGCGAGAGAGTGCCACGGTCACAGATGCCTGGTGGCCTCCAGCCCACCCTAGCCACAGTCCAGGGTGCCCCCTCTCTCTTCCTGGGACCCAGAAACTGTCATCAGTTTTCCTCTAGGGACAGAAGCCACCAGAACATGAGTTACCCCGGAAACCGGAGCCCTTTGTCCTTGTCCTACAGGTATGCTAAACAGGACCCCTAGGTCACACCTCATGTTTCTAATAGCACCTCCTCCTCGGGACTCTTGCTGGGAACCCACCCTCCTGCAGATTTCCTTCTGTGTATGCCCCCTCATCCTTCTGTTCCCAGAGGCCTTTTTAGACCCTGAGGCCCTCTTGTATAGAAAAGACACTCATTCTGTGGGTGGAAGCTGAGGAGGTGAGGGTCTTCCCCAGCCCCTCACCTATAGGCCCTAAAGTGGTGTGAGCTCCTCGCTGGCCCCCCAGGCTGAGGTGCTCTAGGGCCTCAGTCTTCAGAACTGCCAGGGGCCTCTGGATAGCATCTATCCCTCGGAGGCCAAGACGGGGTGAACTGGGCCCCTTCCAGGCATCCCCAGACGAGGTAGGACATGCAAGGGCGCAGAGCCTTTTCCAAACGGAAACCCTCACTCAGTCCCTTCCCTTCCGAGGGATGGGACTGACCCTCAGCTGAGCCCCAGCCTCCTTTCCCACGTCTGAAGCTTCTGGCCCACAGGTGCATTTCCACGTTTTCATTTTATGTTGGGCCAAGAGTGCCCCGAGAGTAGCCGCTAAGCCTGATGGTCAGGGGGATTCGGCAGGACCACCAGGCAGGACTGTGGGACAAGCCCGGGATATTTGGCTGCCCAGCGGGGTCCCCTTCAGGCCCTGGGACTGGAGAGGGCACTGGGGGGAGCCATTGTCTACCTTGGCTCTGCCCCCAACCAGCCAGGTGGGTGGCCTGGACCAAACCCCTTCCCCCAGCCTCAGCACCATGCACACCCTTTAGACCAGGTGGTGGTCCCCCCGGGGGCATAGAAGCACCAGCCACTGATGGTTATCAGAGGGGCCATGGGCTGGAGGTGGGGTGCCTGCCTGAGCTCTGAGCTCATCCCCAGGACAAGCCTGCTCCCACCCTAGAGTCACCTTGCAAGGCCTTTGGAGGCAGAACTGGTCAGACAAGATGCTCAGGGCCATAGTGGGCCCCCCCGCCCCCCCGCCCCCCCCCCCCACACTCAGTGGCCTGTGACAAGCGGCTCCCCCTTCAGGAGAGGGTCTGCTCGGTGCGCTGTGCAGGGCTGACGGACACTGGCTGGGACTACTCTTCACTCTCCGAAGCCTCTGCACAAAGCTGGGCTGTGGTGGCCTGGAGCCCGGCAAATTGCTGGTTGCCGGGCCAATGCACAGGGGACTGAGGAAGAAAACAAAGCTGTTCTCCCCTGGGGCGGAGGTCTCAGGGGCCAACGTAGGGAAAGTTTCCAGTTACTGGTGTGGCTGGCTATTTGAAGCCAGCATGATCTCACGAAATGAGACTGCTGAGGGCAGAGGTCAAAGGGACACCTGGTCAGATGACCCCACCCCAAGATGACAAAGGGGGGAGTGGGTTAGAGGGTGGAGCTGGGCTCACTGGGATGGATCAGCAGGTGGCTGCATGGGAAGCAAGGAAGGTGCCACCCTGCTGGACACAGCACTGGACTCTTCCAGAAAGCCCCCCTTCCAGTTTCTTGCCTGGTTTTGGAGAGACAGCGTGCTCCAGAAAGCAGCTCAGTCCCTGGGCAGGTGACCTGTTCCTCCGGGCCTCAGCTTACCCACCTGTCAAATGGAGGTGGTGTATGTGTGCTGTGGTCCGTGCAGGAAACGACACTGAGGAGGGGCTCGGGGCTGAGCAGAGCGGAGCGGGCTAGCTGCCTAGGAGCCGCGGGGGTGTGGGCAAGGCCCTGCAATGCTCTGCCTTGGTTTCCTCACCTAGAAATGGGGCCAACAGGAGTGGCTTCCCTTCCTCTCCCGGCCGAGCGTCCCCGCGTCCCCAGGGCGGGAACAGACTTCTGAGCGGAGCCCCGGAAGGACTGCATCTCTACACAAGAGCCACTGGCTTCTTACTCACTTCTGGTTTCAGGGTCAGACGGATCTGCCCGTGAGGAGCAAGACGTGTACGGTGCCTTTGCACATGTGGACCTCACTCCTGGGCAAGGAGGGCACAGCTGAAAATTAAGTCTGATGCAATGTCAGCCTCCCCTCGGAGGTGGCGTTGGCGATGTCTGGGGACGTCCTTGGTTGTCACAACCTGGGGGGGCGGGTACTGCTGGCCTCTAGTAGGTGGAGGCCAGGGATGCCGCTAGGCACCCGTCGCCACGCGGGACTGCATCCCGTGATGGGAACGATCTGGTCCCAGAATCCCTGCTCTGGAATGAAGAAACTTTTAACTGTTGGGGTCAGGCCTTCGTTCTGGGTGGTTGGCCGGTCCTTGGGGATTGCTCAGCCCCCCAAGATCTCCTTTGACAGACCCCCACCCTACCTCATGTTCCACGCTGAGGGGCCCTAGACACATTGACTCAGTTAAACCACCCAGTCACTTTATGAGGCAGGCGCTATCGTGATCGGCTCTATTTGACAAATAGGAGAAACTGAGGCACAGAGCAGGGACGTGAGTCGCCAAGCTCTCACAGTGAGTGAGGATTCACTCCCAGCCTCTACACCCTGTCGCCTGGTTAGTCAGGCTCAGGGAGCACCCCTCGCAAGCCCCCACCCCTCCCGCTATACCTGACTAACCCCCTGGCGAGGGTTAGGGTAGCCAGACACGACAGAACACACCTGGGCCCGTTTCAGAGCAGGTGCGTGCAGGGAGGGGCTGCCGGGGGCTCCGGCCTCTGCAGGGCCAGGCGCTGATGGGCCGAGGTCCTGGGGGGAGGAGAGCTGAGCCAGGTGCGGTGCCGGCGCATCCTTACCTTTGCTTTCTCAGCCAGCAGAGGCTGCAGTACGATTTCTCCCCATTTCTCAGCTGAGGAGACTGAGGCCCAAGTCGTACGGGTGTGCGTGGGATCCCCTACTCCTAGCTGGGCCCTGATCCTGTTACTCTGGGCAGCAGTGGAACAACCTGGAGGTTTGGGCGGGGCAGGTGAGCCTGGGCCCAGCGGCCCTCCCTGCTCCTCAAGGGCAAGTCCACCCCGGGGGCGTGGCCTGCAGAACTTACCGGCCACTCAGGGACAGCTCTGGAAGCGTCTCTGCTGTGAGACCCTCCACTCCCCAGTCTGTCTCCTCACCTGGGCCCCGGGGCCCACAGCCGGTGTGTTATGTTGAATGTGGAGCCTGCAAGGTCTCCAGAACACGGCAGCTAATCATAAAAACAACTGTGGCATTTATCCGTCTCTCACTGTGCCTGGCACCATGTTCCCATTTTCCGCGTGTGACCCCACTGCATCCCCCGCTCCCTGTAGCTGGGGGTCACCATTCTCCCAGCAGCAGGGAGGGTAGGCCATCAGCTCGGGCCAGGCAGCTGGGAACAGGCTGAGGCTGGCCCCCTGGCGTCGTGTCCCCCGCTCCCCAGGGCAGGAGGCAGGCTCTCTCTCTCCACTCCTCCAGACTGGGCGGGACTGGTGTCCGCGGCCTCAGGTCCCACGGTGGAAGGTGGAGCAGGAGGTGGGGGCCCGGGGAGGAGCAGGAAGGCTCCGTGTCCCCTGACGTGGCTCTCCTCCCCACGGAGACACGGTGTGCTGAAGTCTTCAGGAGCTGAGTCACCCAGCAGGTGTCGGGGCTAAGCAGGGGCTGTTCTCTGTTCTCTCGGGGAAACCTGGAAAGTCCAGCAGCAGGACCTCCCTTCGGAAGGCTGGGGGGGCGCTGCCACCGCGCTGGGGCTCCCTGAACAGGCCTGCTGCCTGCGTGGCCCTCACACGTGCCCTCCCTCTCTCTCCTCTGTCTCTCTTACACACGTACCCATCCTCCAGAAAGACACATCCGAGCCCAGGGTCCAGGCAAACACCTGATGGTAATTTCCCACTCTCTTGCTGACAGTACTCGTTCTCCTACCTGGGGGGACGAGAAGGTGCTATTTATAGGGCACACCCCCATGTCCAGACTCTGGGGGAGCTGGCGTGGCTCTGGGGCTCATGAGGAACAGGCGGTGCCGAGTGCCCGTGGACGTGCTGATGTACCCATGCCTGGACCCCTGCGCGCACCTAATGGTCGGTTCTTGGCAGGTGCAAATCCGGGCCAGCGGACCGTCCTCTGGCCCTCCTGCGTGGGGTCAGTCCCTGCAGCATCCTCCGGAGCAGTCGGCATTGAGAAGGGAGCGGGACCGCGGCGGGCACAGCTGCGAGGTGGGGTGGCGTGCATGGGGAAATGCCCTGAGGGTGGACGGTGCCCGGAGGGGCAGGGCCAGCTCACTCACCTGCAGCCGCGGGCTCCCACAGGGCCCACCTGCAGCTGAGCGGGGACTTCTACTGCCTGTTAGAGACCTCTTCCCCCGGCAAGAGCAGCCTTCAGAAGCTGGGATGCACCTGGAAGAGGTGCTGGCAATCCTTGGCGTCTCCCGGCCTGTGGATGCATCCCTCCGACCTCTGCCTCTGTCGGCCACGACCTTCTCCCCGCCCACCTCCTGGATCAGCGTCTCAAATCTCCCTCTCCTGTCTCTTATAAGGACACAGTTATTGGTTTAGGGTCCACCAAGATCATCCAGCATGATTTCATCTGGAAACCCTTAACTACACTTGCAATTACACCTTAGGTCCGAATAAGGTCACATTCCCAGGTACTGGGGGTCCAGATGTGGATGTGTCTTTCCGGGGGACGCACGTCACTCCACTACGGCAGGTGACCGTGAGCACCAGCAGCGCTTGTGCTGCTGAGCCAGTCCGTGGTACGCTGGGCTTCTTCCTGTTCTAAACGCTTTTGTTGGGAGTCTTCACGTGAGGACACAGCGTCAGGGTCCTGGAAGCCACTGACGAGGGCAGATCCAGACAGGACGCCCATCCCCTGCCCTCCCTGCCCAGTGATAGAGAGGATAGAATGAGCAGGGAGGGTTTCCCTGGAGCCCTGAAGGCCTGAGCCTTCCCTGGGGGCTGCGCCCTCTGTCTGGTGAGCACTGCTCCGCTGGGGGTGACCCAACGTCCCAAGGCACGGGTTTTGGCAAGCCCACTCTGGGGCCGAGGGCCGGCTTTCTACAGCCTGCCTTTGGGAGACCCATGGCAAATGTGGCACATCCTCTCTTCCGTGTCTGGGGGGGGCCTGGGGCTGCTGCCTGGTGACACGCGGACAGTGAGCACTGAAAGAAGAGTGTCCAAGGCAGGATCTGTCTTTGGGACTCTGCGGGCGGAGCGGTTGCTGGGTGTATGTGACTGAGCGGGGTGCTGCCCTTTCCTCTTGGGATGTGGACACCTGTCCCGGGGAGGGTGGCTTGCAGATTCGCAGTGCCGGCTCTCGTGGTGGGCTCACTCGCCGCTCGGGGCAAGGAGCCTGCTTCTTCCTCTGCCTGCCTCTCTCCTGCTCATGCTCTCTCTCTCTCTGACAAATAAACAAATAAAATCTTTTTTAAAAAAAATTAAAAACTTCTCTTTCAAAGACACTGTTGGGAGAACAAGAAGACAAGCCACAGGCTAAGAGAACATGTTTGTAAAACACATATCTGATAAAGGACTGATCAGAATCTATGAAGAATTTTCAAGACTCAACAAGAAAATCAAACAACCCAATAAAAAATGGGCAAAACATTTGAGTGACCATCTTACCAAAGGTACACCTGAGGCAAATAAGCACAGGGGACAGCTTTGGTCATTAGGGAATTGCAGATAAAAGGCATGATGAGACAGCAGCGCACACCCGTTAGAATGGCTGGAACACCCCAGGGCTGGCCGGGGTGGGCTGGCCGGGGTGGGCAGCAACGGAGCCCTCCCACGTTGCCGGCGGGGGCGGGGGGTGGGGGCGCACGGTGCAAAGTGGTGCAGCCAGCCGGGATGACAGTTTGATGGTTCCACATACAGGAAAGCATACACTGACCATGGACCCGCCCGTTCCACTTCTGGGTATTTACCCAAGTGGAATGAAAACCTATGCCCACACAAAGCCTGCATGAAAATGCTTACAGCGGCTTGATTCGTAATCATCCGAGACTGAAACAACCGAATGTCCTTCAACATGAGGGGGTCAAGAAAGTGTGGCACGTCCCTTCAGTGGAAAACTAGCCAATCATCAAAGGAGCAAACCATAGACACACTCAACAACATGGATGAATCTCAAATGCACTCCAAGGGGACGAAGCCAGATGTGAACACCTACGTATGGTCTGATTCAGGTGACGTTCTGGGAAAGGCAAAGTGTAGGGACAGGAAACACGTTGGTTTTTGCCAGGGCCTGGGGTTGGGGACGGAGTGACCATACGGGGAGACACCAGGAAGATCCTGGGGGTTGCCACAAAGGTTCTTCACCTCAGTTGTGGTGGTGGTTACACAACTCTATACATTTGTCAAAACTCTTACAGCTATCCCCTGAAAAGGATGGACTTCACAGGATACAATTACACTTCAAAAAGCATGTCAGTGGAACAATGAAAAGTGTATACGTATAATTGGTAAGTAACAATTTGAAAGTAAGTAAGTATGGTCTGCACATCAGAAAGAAGTGAGTGGGGACCGGACCGGCTTGGCCTGCACAGAGACGCGCGCCAGGCCTTGTAAGTGCTCTGGAGAGGGCCCAGCGTGTGCAGGATCAGCTCCAGCCCTTTTCAGAGATGCTTCCAGTCCTGGTTACCTGAGGTCTTATTGCCAGGGCCAGGCCAGGGGACCCAAGCCCTCAGAGGTACGGCTCCCAGAACACGGGGATGCCTCTGGACGTAGGTCATCCGCTGAGGCCGGAGTGACAGCCCCGTGGGTCCAGCTCAGGACAAGGGAGCCGCGGATGCTCAGGCTGCCCATGGGACTGCAGAGAGCAGGGCAGAAGCTGGATGAGCATGAACGTCGGTGCCTTCAAAGTCTCTGAAAGTGTACCTAGAACCCGTTGTGTGCCTGGCCAGGGAATGACCACAGCCTCGTCTGGGCTGGGAGAGAAGCGGTGTCTGTCACTGCAGGCCTGAGGGGCCCTCCATCTGGCCCTCTCCGGAGGAGTTTGCCCGCGAGTGTGGGGCAGTCCTCCCAGACACAGCTCCTGGCGGGGGACCTGGCACTGTCCCCAGACGTGGGTGTGTGCTGCAGCCAGGCCCTTCGCCGTCATTGTTCCCCTGAGCTGTCAGGGCCTGGGAGTGTCCGGGGACGGGCCAGGGAGCCACAGCCCTGCAGCTCACACCTTATATTGTCGGCCGAAGAGGAAAGGGCATGCGGCAGACTTGGGGGGAGGGGGCTGCTGCGGAGGCTCCGCTTTGGAGGGGGCGGGGGCAGTGGGTGCAGCCCCCTGGTGCTGACCACAGGAGGATAGGGGGATCCTCATCCATTCACTGAAGGTAGGGGAGACACAGGTGGGGCTGTCGAGGGTGGTCTTTGCAAGGAGAGAACAGGGTCTGGGTCTCCTGTCCCTGGGTGCACACAGGGCCAGGCTGAGCCCGCAGCTCCTGCAGCTCCTTGGGGTGAGAGGTGGACTCCAGAGAAGTCCTCCGTGGGCACCACCAGTGTCCACCACTCCCCCTCCTTCCTTCCTGCTTCATAATGAAAACCAGTTCCTCAACGTCCACACCCTCCGTCAGAATTGTAACTCTGCCTTCCAACAACTGACCATAATTGCCTTGATTTTTATTTGAGGCCCTACTTTGTGGAAAGAATCTCAGCCTGTTCAGACTGCGGATTTTTATATTTCCACTTTGGGCCTCTTGCACCTTACTGAAGTCCAGCCTGGACAGTCCCTGCAGGGAACGGAGCTGGACCCCTGCCTCCCAGCATGCACCAATCAGCTCCAAGTGGGTGGCAGACCCAAATGTGAGACCAGGAGCCTGAGAACTCCTACAAGAGAACAGAGGCAGCAACTTCTCTGACATCGGTCTTGGCGATGCGTTTTCAGGCCAGTCTCCTCAGGCAGGGGCAACAAGAGCTAAAATTAACAAGCGGGACTACAGCAAACCAAAGCTTCTGCACAGCAAAGGAAACAGCCAGCAAAACAACAAGGCCACCTACTGCACGGAAGAAGATCTTTGCAAATCATACATCCAACAGGGGTTAGTAGCCAAACTATATAAAGAACTCCCTGCAGCTTAATATCATGAAAAAAAACCAACATGATTTAAAAATGGGCAGAAGACATGAACAGACTTCTCTCCAAAGACTCACAGATGATCAACAGGCACAGGAAACGATGCTCAACAGCCCTCACCACCAGGGCCATGCAAATCGACACCACAATAGGATACCACCTCACACCAGTCAGAATGGCTAAAATCAAAAACACAAGAAACAACAAGTTTTGGCGAGGATGCGGAGAAACTGGACCCCTCTTACGTGGCTGGTGGGAATGCAAGCTGGTGCAGCCACTCTGGAAAACAACATGGAAGTTCCTCAGAAAATTAAAAATAGAGCTACCCTATGATCCAGCAATCACACTACTGGGTATTTATCTGAAAAATAAAAAGAAAAGAAAACACTAATTTGCAAAAATATCTGCAGCCCTGTTTATCGCAACATTATTTACAACAGGCAAGATTTGGGAACAATCTAATTGTCCATGGACAGATGAATGGATAAAGAAGAAGTGGTATACAAACACACACACACGAGATGGAATACCATTCAGTCATAACAGAGAATGGAGTCCTGTCATCTTCAACAACATGCACAGACCCAGAGGGTATTACGACAAGTGAAATAGGTCAGAGGAAGACAAACACTGCATGGTCTCACTTCCATGTAGACTCAAAACAAACACAAACAACCTAACACAGAAACAGACCACAGAAATAACCGGTGTTTGCCAGAGCGCATCACGATGATGAACTCCGGAAACTAAGAGGATAATGTGCATCACTTATGCTTGAAAAAGGAATACGTTGGTAACCGTTTGAAGTCTCAGTCTTAAATTATCGGTAACTGATCATCTATTTCTCTTTGGTCGACGCCATTTCTTCCCTACTGTGTATTTTTATCAAATGTCTTGCTTCAGCCCAGTGTTCTCCAACGTAGGGTCACCTGAAATGGGAAACCCACCTGCTCAACTCTATGTGTCCCATGGGATGAAGGCAAGTGCTCTTCAAACAGAAACAACTCAGTCGAATCCGGTGGATTCACTTATCACACATATTGAAGGAAGAGCACACAGGCCCAAGTCCCTGAAATTAATGCAAACACCTCTTCTGTGGTAGCTCTCTGGCCCCTGAATTGATCTGTTTTCCCAGTTATCGATTCCAGCTCCACACAGAACACACAATCAATGTCACATGAGCCCAGGCTGGAGATGCTCGGCAGAAGATTAATTCTGGGCAAACGGACTGCACGAGTCACTGTATGTAACGACAATTAGCTAGCCCTTCTAACCCTTGTAAATCTCGATGTGTTCAGGTAATAAAGTGTATTTAGATACAATTGAACTGGAAATGCTCTTTTTTTTAAATCATCTCCTAGTTCTGCCTTAAAAGGGAGAAAATGGTCATATTTGGTTTTTACTCTCAGACTTGGTGACAGGATGAGTTCATGTATTTTTTTATTGTTCCTTTGCTGGAATAAAGGGAGAAAACAAACAAAAAGTCTAGGATGACACCATTCAACCCAACTTTCTGAAGTGATGGAAATGTCTGGGAAGCCGTGTGACCCGGTTTGGTGGCCAGCAGCCACGTGTGGTTGCCGAGCTCTCGGAATATGGCTTGTGCGATGGGGAAATGAATTTTAATGAATTTGGCATCTGTTTGAGTGGGCCAGTGTAACTAGTGGCTGCTGTAATGGACTGTGCAGGTCGAGACTCAGAAAAGTAGTTTCTCTGCTTTTCTGCCATGTCCTCTCTCCCTTAGGACTCTATACCTGGGCGTTATAGCATTTTAATTGGATTTCCAAGCCCACCCACCCTCAACCAAGATGAATGGCACCGCCTGGTCCACCAGCACTTGTCCACTGACACGACAGAGAATCACTTACCCACTGGCGCAATACCCACTTTGAGTCGTATTGACATCTTAATGGGCAGTTCCTTTTTGCCCTGGACCCTTTCCACCTGGGGGTCCAGGGCAAAAAGGAACTGCCCATTAAGATGTCAATACGACTCAAAGTCATCTACAGATTCAACGCAATCTCTAGCAAAATCCCAATGACTTCTTTGCAGAAAATAAAAAAATCCATCCAAAAATTCATACGAAATCACAAGGGCCCCCCAACACCCAAAACGATATTAAAAAAGAAGAACAAAGCTGGAGGATTTATGCTTCCCGATTTCAAAACTTACTACAAAGCTACGTTATCTCAAACAGTGTGGTCCTGACATAAAGACAGATGTACAGACCAATGGAGTAGAGAGCCCAGAGATAAACCCTCATATATCTGGTTAAACGATTTGCAACAAGACTGCCGAGACCACTCAATGGGGGGATTATCAGGAAATGGTGTTGGGAGAACCAGACATGCACATGCAAAAGAGTGAAGTTGGACCCTACCTCACACCATATACAGAAATTAACTCAAGATGGATCAAAGCCCTAAATGTAAGAGCTGAAACTATAGAACCTCTAGAGGAAAACACAGAGGAAAAGCTTCGTGACACCGTGTTGGGCAGTGATTTCTTGGACGTGATGCCAAAGGCACAGGCAACAAAAGAAAAAAATAGATAAAGTGGACTTGATTAAGATTGAAAACTTTTGTGCATCACAGATCACCATCCCCGGAGGGAGAAGGCGACCCACAGAAGGAGCAAATATCTGCAAACCACATATCTGGTAAGGGGTTGATATCTAGCATATATAAAGATCTCCTACAACTCAATAACAACAAATGAGATTCAAAAATGGGCAAAGGACTTGAGGAGACACTTCTCCAAAGAAGACATACAAATGGCCAATAAGCACACGGAAAGATGCTGCACATCACCGATCCTCGGGGACATGCAAATCAGGGCCATAGGGAGAGACCACTTCATGCCCACCAGGATGGACGGCAACTGTCGGAGGAGTGGCGCCCTCACCGGGAGCAGGAGCAGCTCGCCCTGAGTCCCTGCACACATCCACGGAGCACGTGAACCATCAGGGCATCTTCATTACTCACACGTTCATTCTTAGGCCAGGGCAGACAGGGAAGAAACAAATGTTCACAAAAGCCCATTGTGATGGCCTATTTTATGTGTCAACTTGACTGGTCTAAGGGACGTCCAGACAGGTGGCACAATGCTATTCTGGGTGTGTTTGGGAGGGTGTTTCTGAGAGACCAGCATTGGGTTCAGCAGACCGAGTAAAGGACCGGCCCTCACCAGCAGGGTGGGCATCATCCAGTCCACTGGGAGCCCAAGTGGGACAAAGGCGTAAAGAAAGGCGAATTCTTTCTTTCTTCTGGAGCTGAGGCATCCATCTTCCCTTGCCCTCAGTGTTGGAGCTCCTGGTTCTTGGGCTTCCAGACTCTGGGACTTACACCTGTGACCCCCTAGTTCTCAGGCCTTTAGACTCAGACTGAATCACACCACCGGCTTCCCAGCTTGCAGACGGCAGATCAGGGGACTTCTCGGCCTCCACAACGGCGTGAGTGAATTCCTACGACAAGTCTCCTCTTGTATAGACCTCTCGACACCCCACTGATTCTGCTTCTCTAGAGACCCCTGGCTAGTATGCGCATAACACCCCGTGCGGGGGAGCCTGCAGGGGAGCCAGCGGGGTGTCCCCGGGAAGTGAAGGGTCACCCAGAGCAATGCGCCTCTGTGCTCAGGTCTCAGGCTGGGCAGGGACGTCCAGCAGGGTGGTCCTTGGCAAGGTCCTTTCAGGGCACTGGGGAGGAGCTCCCCAGCCTGGCTGGCCCCACGACAGGCCACCTTGCCGCTGAGTTTCATGGGGAGGAGGGGCTGCCACGGATGCCCCGTGCACCTGCTGTGGCCCGGTTTGCTATCTCTGAGTCTGATCTGTGGTTTGTAGGGCCAGTGGGTAAGTGATTCTCTGTCGTGTCAGTGGACAAGTGCTGGTGGACCAGGCGGTGCCATTCATCTTGGTTGAGGGTGGGTGGGCTTGGAAATCCAATTAAAATGCTCACTAACCCTGGCCCAGGAAGACATGATTTCATAGCTTGGAAATCCTCAATCAACTCAGCTCCTGGAGGTGCTGTCCCACGGCCCACGATATGCACCTAATCTGCCTGGGGTCTCTCTCTCTTTAGCCTCCCCCTTTCCATCAACAGTGGAGGGGACACCTGCCTTCTGCTTACAGCTGGGTCATCCCTGGGACCCCATAGCTACTGAGAATTGATGAGTGGCCAAGTCTACGGGAATGACACAGCCCGGGAGGCAGGAGGGACAGGTTACTTATGGGGAGCTACCTGTGTGCCCACCAGCTGGGGGCTGTCACCATGACACCCATTTGCTAGCTTATGAATGAGGACTTGAAGCTCAGAGAGGTTCAGTGACTTGCCTGAGGTCTCACAGCCCCAATGACAAAGGAAGGATTTGATTCCTTATGTGTCTGAGGGGTGCCTTTCCCAGGCGTGGGGGCGGCTGACCCTGCATGTGCACAGGTGAGTATGAACATTGTGATGGGAACAGGTGAGCTGAGAAGCCTGGGTGCTGGTGGCTGTGAGCTCCCAAATTCCCCAGACACTGACCCTCAGGCTAGGACTTACCCAGGGCCCTTAATAAATCCAAATATTGTCTGAAGGAGAATCTCATTAATTTGTTACTGGGGCACGTGATACAGATGCCACACACGCACACACACACACACACACACACACACACACACTCTTAGGTCACATTAACAGAGGTATAGTGCGTGTATCATAGGCGGTGATGATACTGATGTATTGTAACCTGCTTAAGCCCACCTGAGCGCTTGAGATCACCAGTGGGCACAAAGAAAGACACAGATAAATAGGAGTGGACCTAGAAGAGAGCCCTAGGGGTGGGCTGTGTGTGGGGAAGTGGAATGCTTGAAGGTGCTGCCCTGTTGTGAGCAACCCCAGGGGCAGAACCAGGGCCCAGTGCATTCTCTAGAAGGATTCAGAGGCTGCAGCCAGCTCAGTGGGTAAGAGTTCGACTGCTGACTCCTGAGTCTGTGTGGGCGAGCCGGCGTTTCAGCCTCCCGCGCAGGCCACGTTGCCGTCTGGGGCGGGAAGGTGGGACGTGACCGCGCATCCTTCCAGCTCCAGGATTCTACGATGAAGGTATGTGCAAGGGGGACTTTCTTCACTGAAGACTTTTTTCCTGAAGACTTTTATTAATGAAAATAAACTTGGCTTGAAATGGAACCATGGATTTCAAAGCGTTCAGATTTAGGAATTTACGTGGTGTAGTTGATGTCAACGTAAATAGGAGCATCAGGCCTAAAAAAAGGCACAGTGGAATGCGATTTCCTAAGAGTGCAGGCAAGTCACACAGAGAAGTAGCTCGTCTGCTGCGTTCGTGGTTAAAAGCGTCGGCTGTAGGAGGGACAGAACGGGACTCGCGCTGCAACCAGACTATCACCGTTTTTATTCGTTGGGTCATTGCTTCGCGTGAAGGCGAGTGTCTGATCCCCGGGAGAAGCGTCCGGAAGCCCTGGGCCCTACCGCGTGTCCATGCTCAGCCGTGGGGGCTGTGGGGGGGGGGGTCCTGTGCACACCTGCGTAGCAGCAGGTCCTCGCTAAATACCCACGCGTGGGCAGAGGGCTGGTGGAGCAGAGGTGTGTCCGCTCACCGGCCTGGCTTCATCTGCGGGGCTGGTCGGGCCCCAGATGTGCCCACAGAGAGGCGGCCTCTGCTACCAGGATCTGGGGGCTCATCAGCATAGAGCTCCGAATGCAGATTCCAGGGTCCTAGGCGAGACCCACTGATTCCTGGAGGGGCCAGGGGGTGGGCATTTTTGGCTAGCAGATGATTCTTACGCTCACTCAACCTAGGAACGGGGCTCCTGAGGACGTCTATGCTGGAAGCGGAAGGTGCAGAGCGGTGGCTCCCAGCGAGGAAGGGAGCAGGCCTGGAGAGCCGAGAGCTGTTTGGGAACCCACAGCTTCTCAATGAAGCCAAGGGGTGTGAATGTGGGAGCTGACGCCAGGACTTGACTGCACGTGGGCCAAGAATATTAAGGGGAAAACAATAAAGCGACGGAAAGGCACGTCCTTCAGCCTGGCGTGCGCCTGGCATCCTCCCTCCACTGGGACCCGCTGTTCCCAGCCTGCACGGCTTCCACTGCAGCTCTGGGCTCTGGCCTCACTTCCTCCTGGAAGCCCTCCCAGGCATCCCCTGGCTCATTCGCCTCCCCCGAGTCCCTTGGCCGTGAGCCCCAGGGGGGTGGCCCCCCCATCTGTCAGGTTCTCGAGAGGATTGGGTGGGGGGGCTCAGCAGGGCTCCATGTCCAGCAGGTGAGTCAGAGGGGATTCCGATGTCCTTGGTCCTGGGATGTTGTACTCTCCTTTGGTCCTGGTCAGGGAGGTTTGGCTCTCTTTATCCGTGTGGCTGAGTCTGCTCTCTGTGGGTGGCTCCCCAGACGGCCCCCCTGTGGTCACTCAGCCCCCTCCTCCTCATTTCCAACCTGTTTTCCAAGTCAGGTCATTGGCCTCCTGAGCTCTGGAGTCCCTACCCCCTCCCATAAAGCCCCTCCCTGGCAGCCTACGAGCCTCACCCAGACCCCCCAAGGGCCCCCCCAGGGAGTCCTTGTAACTGGTGGCAGGGTAGGGCGGGTCCAGGCCTCGGGAGTTGTGCAAGCGCCCCAGGTAATGTGGATGCACCGTCGGGCAGATGAATCGGGTCCTTGGGGCAGCCCCCAGCCCCAAACACGGCAGGTGGCCACAAGCAGCGCGGCTCTTTTGCTGAGCCAGGGCCCAGGGCACTGAAGGCCAGACCCCCCAGGTTCTGGGGCATGAAGGTCTCCCCCACCCCTGGAGGATCGCAGAATGGAAAGGAACGGGGAGGGAGGGACAGCCTGGCTGGACTTCGCTACTTCCTTTTACAGAAGCGGGAGGCCTGGTGGGTGCGGGCACATGACCCCCCCCCCCCAACGCATGCACAAACGCCTCTCTATTTTAGAAATAGGTCACTTGGAGCAAAGCACTGCGAGTGGTCGTCTCCCCCCACCCCTGTGGGCTGCTGGGATTTCAGCGCTGGGCTCGGGGTGGGGGGATGCAAGGGAGGAGTAGGGGGGACCCGCCAGGGCTCTGTTACCCCAGAAGGTCACCAGGGCCCCCTCGGCACCCAGAAAGGAGGGGGGAGGCTGGTGTGTCTGAGAGCTGGCCTCTGGGGAGGATGGTGGCGTCTGCTGCCGGCCCTGCACACAGTGAGCAGGAGCCCCCAGCCCCGGGGACACACACTCGGGGTGCAGCTGGTACGGAGCCCCACAGGCGAGGGGTGTGGCCAGGGATCGGGCAGGACGACTGGCCGGGAAGCGCCCCAGGCCTGCAGACAGCCCTACGCTTTCCCACTGGCCCGTGTGTTCTTTCTGGCACTTTCTGGCCTCCTGGCCCATGTAGGTCTTTAGGGATCCTTGGTCAGATCCCTCCTGAAACAGGAGGCTGAGGGAAGATGGGGGGCAGTCCCGGAACTGTTACCCCTGCCCTCCCCCACCCAGGTTAGGCCACCCTTTCCTGGCTAGAGAGAGGAGTGGCAGAAAGGGGACCCTCCCGCGGGGCCTCTGGGGACGGAGACGGCCTTCTTGGCCGGCCCAGTGGGCTCCACGTGTCTGTAGGGCCCTGGTCTCTCTGCTGCACCCTCCTCACCTCCCCAACCCCTCGGTCCCCTCCCCTGCCTCCAGGCTGACCAGGCGCCCCTGATGGGACAGGAGCATAGGGAACGCTGAGGCAGAACCAGGGGCTCATCTCGGCATCCCTGCCGGGTAGCCCCTGGTCCCACGGTGGGCAGCGTTGGGGGTGGATGTTCCTCTTTCTGAAGGGCCAGCCAGCCTTTTGCTGCCTTCTGGGGCTCTCTTGCGGGGTGCACCCCCGTACTTAGGGAGCTCCCCTGAAGTCCGGTATGAGGTTCTCTGTGTATGCTTGATGGCTCCTGGACACCCAGGGCTCTGCGGACCTGGTCCTGACAGCTCCGCATGCTACCTGCTCATTCACACTAAGCGTGTGGGTGATTGCCAGTAGCTTATCTGGAGTCTTTCACTAAGAAGCTCTGTATTCTCCCTGGGAGGCAAAACCTCAATCATCTTGATCCAAAGGAGATGTATGATAAGCATCTCTTCCCTCGGAGAATAGCTTTTGAGCGAGGGGGCGGAGAAAGGTGTGGAGCAATCATCAGCTGTCTCTGAGGCTTCATTCCAGCAGACAGCTCAGCAGGTTATCGTGCTGAGCCCCAGCCTCCCGGTCCCATAAAAGGGAAGTTTGAACACCACTTCCTCGGCCAGGCTTTTAGGAGGGTTCAATGAGAGAATGCTCGTGAACAGCAGGGCCCTGTGCCTGGCATGCAGTAGGCGCTCCATTAATGCTCCACACGTCTCAGTGGTCAGGATGGGTGGGTAGTGGTGTTGACAATGGCCCTGGTCCAGCACAACAGTCCTCATTGGTGCGTCAGCTCAGAGTTGCCCCCGGGCTCCCTGGCCGCCGGCGCGGGCATGGTGAACATGGTAGCCTCGGGCTCCAGCCGAGCTCCGCGCGCCTCTCAGCCCCGCCCACCTGCACCTCCTCCCACCTGCTCCTCCCTCGCCCACCTCTTCCCTGCGCGGCCCCAACGGAACCTCCAGGGACCAGGTTAGCAAACCCTTACCCCACAGCGACTTCTGCTGGGAAGAAGGGAAGTTGCTCCGGGGACAAGTGGGGATGAAAAGCCTCCTCACACCTGCTCAGGGGCAGGAACAGGCCAGCTTGGAATCTGCCCCTGCCCGGCAGGCCAGGGCCACCCAGGGACTTCTCAAACGGGCCACAACCGGCAGGAAGTCTCCCTGTGGGCGTGTGGGGCTGGGTCTGGCAGAGGGGCCTGGCGAGGGAGGTGATCAGCTCCCCTGCGGCAAGCGGCCGGCCTGGGACACCAGGAGCCAGGACAGACGGCTAGACCAGACTCCCGCTCAGCCCCGAGGAGGAACCAGCCCTGCGGACACCAGATCTCAGACTTGCAGCCCCCAGGTCTGGAAGGGACTGGATGCCCGACGGGTAGCCCCCCGTCTGTGGTGCTTGGTTATAGCCGCCCCAGGACGCGGATCTGCAGCTGCTGCCCAGGTGGAAGACAGAGGCATCCCGGGGCCCTGGCAAGGCTCTCGGGGGGGCTCACGAGTGGGGGACAGGTGACAAGCAGGTGTGGGAAGAGCCCTGATGCCAGGTTGTGATCACGTGGCCTGTGATTGGCCAAACTAAACGTGGCCTTTCCCCGTCTTGGAGAAAGGAGGAAACGTCTCAGGTGCCGGAGAGGAGAGGGGCTGGGCAGGGGGCTCACCAGCTCAGGGATCCCGCCCGGCCTTGGGCCCCAGGTCCTCCCCACCTCCTCTGGTAGCTTCCTGAGCTCCTGGCCCCCTGCTCACACCTGTTTGCACCCCCACCCCACCCCTGCTCCCCACCCGTCCAGCTCTCCTGACTGTTGATTTTCCGGCTTGACCGGGAGGGAGCCCCTCCAGCGGGGGCGGTGCCCATGCTGTTCTCCAGACCCCCTCGAGTGTTTCACGGCTGGGGGCTGGCGGGGGGGGGGGGGGCGCGTTCCAAGGCGGTCCAACCAGTGCTCGGCGACGGCATTTGCACGAAGCCCTGAGCCCGGGGCCTGGCACCTGGAAAGGCCTCCTTGCTGATGCCCTGGCCGTAGCAATCCCTGCCCGCGCCCACCCGCGAGTCCTGTGCCCTCTGGATGTTGCAGAGAACCCCGGCGGGGCAGAGGGAAATGAGTGAGAGCCTGCACAAGGAGAGAGGGAGGAGACAGCCTTGCAGGCTAGGGGGGCGAGCTGTAATCTAAGGCAGCTGACGGGCCCATCTGTGCCAGGAGGCCCGCGCCACCTGCCCTCTCCTTCACACACCTGACAAGGACGGCTGGCGGAGGCCTGTGGCTACCGCAAGCTGCAGGGGGTCAGGAGAGCGACGGGGGCGGCTCCCCCCCACCCCGGCCTCTTGGCAGGAGGCTGCGAGCCCTGCAGCCGTGGCCTCCACTGCCCAGGGTACGGGGACTGCTGGAGCTCGGGCCCAGGACAAGGCTGGCCTGCGTGGGCCTGGCCCCATCTGCTGGCCTGCCTCTCTCCGGAGGGGCCCTGGGAGCACGGTCTGCTCTGCAGGTGGGCTGGCAGGTGGTGGCCTCGAAGTTGGTCGGTCCCAGTATCATTACCACGCTGCCCTGGACCAAGCACTGTGTGCACCTTGCGAGCCCCGAGCCCCGCGGGGAGCAAAGCAGAGAGGTCCCACCTCCTGGGCGGCCATTTGGGCGGACAGACAGGAAACACGTGGACGGAAGGACAGCAGCTCTCCCAAGGTCACGTCAATGTGGAGACCCTCTCCCAGCAGCCCCCCCACCCCCACCCCCTTGCTCCCAAACTTCCTCAGCAGCAGAGGCAGCCGGGCCTCTTCTCAATGGCCTGGCCTCGCCACGAACCGCTGCAGATGGGGCCTAGGAAGCAGGGGTCTCTCCCCCCTCAGTTCTGCCCGGCACCTCCCAGGATCTTCGGCTGGCCCCCCATCTGGACAGCCACATGCTGGATCTGGAGGCGGGTGTGAGCCCAAAGGCCCTGCGTAGCCCCCTTCTGCAGCCAGGGTGTTTGCTCGCCGCACTCCTGGCCTCCTCCTTGGCTCTCCAGGCCACACTCTGTGCTCTGACACGGCCCCCGGGGTTCCCACATGCATGTGCTTCCTGGCGCCTGCCCACCTGGGCTTGGCACTCCCTCCCTGGTGGGCTGGTTCCCCAGAGCCCGGCCTCCTCCGTTGGTGACCACAGGACGAGCTGTTTGACCTTGAAAGTGACCGAACCTCTGGGGCCTGCAGAATTCCAGGACCTGATGACCCCGCCTTGGGTGTGGGAACAGGTGAGTAGGAGAGTAGAAACAGCTGCGCCCGAGATGGCATCACGTGACTCGAAGAAGGGCTCTTTGCGGATTGAGGTCCCTGGTTGGTTGACTTTGGGTTCATGAGGGAAACTTTCCGGGTGGGCCTTACAGTTGGGTCTGGGGGTTGGGGTCGGAGACTGAGGAGCGGGGCTCCCGAACGTGTGAGGCTGTGGTTGGCTTACAGATGGAGGGGCCTCGTGGCAGGGGCCTCGGGTGGACCCGCAGGCAGCCAGGAAGGAAACGGGACCTCAGTCCTACAGCTGCAAGGAATTGAATCTGGCCAACCACCCAGAGGAGCATGGAAACAGGTTCCTCCCTCGAGCCGGCAGAAGGAGAGCCCTGGGCCGGCACCCTGATTTCTGTCTGTGAGCCTCCGAGCTCAGGACCCAGCAGGTCTGCCGGAACTATCAGCCCACAGGAAATAGTAGCTGGGGGTCATTTTAAGCTGCCAAGTTTGGGGCAATTTGTTACACAGCACTAGCTAATACAAACTGCCTCGTGCCTCAGTTTCCCCACCTGTAAAATGGGGTCATTGAGGCCCTTACTCACAGGTGGTTGTGGGGATTGAAGGAGGGGTCCCGGGGGACAGTGGACTCAGGAACTGTGATCATGACAGCGCCCTGCACCTGCTGGCCCTGGGCCTGGCTGGGGTGGTGGAGACCGCAAACCCCACTGATTCGTTACCCATCTGCCCTGAGTCTTTCCCCCGGGGCTCCCCGTGTAGCTCTTGCCTGCGTCTCCTGGCCCCGAAGGACCTTACACGGGAACAGGGCCCGTAAGTGTTTGGTGACAATATTCATGGCTGGACAGACAGAGGAGCTGCTGGTCAGAGAAGGGGTGCGGGTCCCACGTGGTGTCTGGCGCGCCCTTGCTGTTAATGCGCCGAGCAAGCCTGACTGAGGGAAAGGGCCAGTCTCTCAGGTCGTTCTGTTGTGAGGTGGGGGGCTCCTTCCCCAGCCTGCGAGCCACCCTCCTGCTGAGCCAGTCCTCGGGGCCCAGCCGGGCCTGGGGAAGGAGCCAGGGCAGCCCGAGGGACGGGAGAGGGAGGGCCGGGCACCCAGGGCTCCTGGGAGGGCAGGGGTCTGGAAGACGGGCATGTGTGTGACAAGGATGGATGGGCCAGCCGAGGACGGCCATCTGGAAGATGCTGGCTTCTGACTCAGTCAGCCAGCTGAGATGTGCAGGTCGTCAGCTGGGAATCAAGGCCCAGAAGGTCCCTGGGACACATCCCGGGTCGCCCTGGTGCTGGACAGCGAGCGGGCTCCTTGACTGGCAGGGTCTGGGCATCCTTGTCTGCCCCAGCCTCGCCCAGGGGAGGGTGAAGAGGAGACAGCCCTGCCAGAGCCCGCCCCGGGGGCAGGGGGAGGCAGGAGGCAGCGAGGGGGTGGGGGGAGGTCTGGGCATCAGGGCCTGCGTGGGACCCGGAGGTCCACGGGGGCTCCTTGGGAATGGAGGCAGGAGCCCAGCCAGGAGGCTTAGCCTGGGGCTGTCCAGCCCCCTCTCATCGCTCACACAGGCCCCCCCCCCAGTATCTAGTACCTTCACCTCCTTCTCTGGCTCCTGTCAGCTCCTAGGCCCCCCAACACGCCCATCACCACGGGTGGGTTCTGTGCAGGAGAAGAGGCAGGGAGGGGCCAGCATCTGGGGAGGGGCCCAGGACCAGCGCCTGCCGCCTCTGCCTCAGCCGGGCTGTGTGCACAGCGCCCTGCATCCTGGGCCGCTCTCCTCCTTCCCTGGCTGCGGGGGCAGAGCTTGAGGATGTGAGGTTGCTACTTAGTATTCCTCTCCTCACCTCCTCCATGCAGGCAGCCAGGGTGAGGAGCAGCCAGGGGCAGTGGGAATGTCGACGTCACTGGGAGCTGCGTCCCCTGAGGGGCTGCAGGTGGGGACCAGCCCTGGGACCTGCACACAGCGACTCCTGGGAGGGTGACCGGAGACCACCCAGCCTGGGGCTCCTTCAGGGGGCGGGGATGCTGAGCGGACCTGATGTCCCCTTGCTGCGGAGGCTGGGAAGCTCCTATGGGAAAGTCTGGGTGGCTCCCCTGCTGGCCTCTGGTGGTGGAGGGATCTTACCTGCTGGGATCAGAGGCTCAGACCCGGCTGGCGGCTGCAGAGCATGGCCGCGGGGTCAGCCGCCCTGGGGGCAGAGCCCAGAGAGACACCGCGTACCTACAGAGAGCCTTCTGTGTAGCCCTGCATTTAGGGGGCATTTCACTGAGCACGGGGGCTTTAAGCCCCTGGCCTGGAGGCACTGTATCTCACCCCTATAAGCCTGTCTTGCCCCATAACTGCCTGAGACATAAATTCGTTTGCCTGCAAAGATGAGTAGAAGACACGCATCGCAGCTAATGACTGTTGAGTTAAATATCCGGTAACAGCGGCCAGCACACGTGAAGCATTGTGTCGGGACGTGCCAGCCATCCCCCACCCCCCACACAGGGGCTCATTCAGTTCTCACAAGGATGGCCAGCTGGGCACAATAATTACTACCACCGTCCCCCATTTGGCAGACTGGGAAAGCAAGGCAGAGAGAGAGGGTGTGGGCACCTGCTGAGGACACACAGCGGGGAAGAAGCCAGACTGAGGCCCAGGCCCCACAGGGCCCAGTGCCGGCCCAGCCCAGTCCAACTAGCTCTTCTCCGGGGAACCCAGAGCTCCAGCCCGAAGCCTCCCCCCGAGGGCCCACCGAGGGCCTGAGCTGGCCCTGCTGCCCCTGTGAGCGCTAACGGTGCTCTCCTCTCCCGGCTGCTGCGACCGCGGGCCCCGGGCTGCGGCCACCTCTCGTTACATAACGCAGGAGAGAGTGCAGCGGAGGGCCGGCTCCGAGGCGCAGGCGCCCACCGTCCCGGGCAGCTGGTGATGTCACGGCGAGCGATCCGGGCTAGAATTCGGAAAAGTGAGGGGCTCACCCAAAGACGGAGCCGGGAGGGAGCTGGGTTTGCATCTGCACCTGCTCCTTCTGAGCACCTGCAAGTGACCCACGGCTGCCCCACACGGGAGCCTTCAGGTGACACTGTCCCCCCATGATGCGGGGAGGTGGGGCTGGACCTCAGGCTGAGGGGCAGCTCTCCCGAAGATCTCAGGCCCGAGGCCAGGCTTCCTCCAGGACGAGGGGTGTCCGGGCCCAGCACTGTGTCCCCGGAGCTCAGCTCTTTACAAACGCCTTGCCCCTGCCGGCCTCGGGGACCAGGGGAGCTGGGGCTGCGGACCCCACGATGTGCTCCCAGGTCCAGAGGAACTCCCCCCACCACCCTGAGCACCCCTCAGCCTCGTCCTCCATTCTGCCCAATGCCCTTTCCAAGTCTGGTTTTTTAAAAAGAATTTGGTGAGAGCAAAAGAAGCGGAAAGTCGCGGGCACTGAGGAGGGGAGAGCGCGCTGCTTCACAAGTGACCACGAAGGGGGCGCGTGTCTGCTGACAAGTCGCCAAGCTCCCATCCCGCGGGCTTCCCTGCCGGGGGGGGGGGGGGGGGGGTTGGGGGGGGGCCGGCCGAGGCGCCCTGGAGGTGGCGCTGGCCCCAGCAAACGCCCGGGCTGTGGGCGCAATGCAGCACCGCACGGCCACCCGGCCCCGCTGCCCCCTCGGCTCCGCCCGCAGGTCCCCGCCCGCTGGGCACTGCTGGGGGCCGCGGGCAGAGCTCGTACCAGCCTGGCCGGAGAGCCAGCCGCCAGGCACTTGGAAGAAGTCAGCAGAACACCCGGCGCTCCCGCCACCTGCCGCTCCCTGGCCCCCTCCCCACGCGGCTCTAGATCCCCAAGTCTAGCGTCCACAGCGCCCACCACCCCCGCCTGCCGCAAGCCCCCTCCCCGCGGGCCCAGGGGAGCCCCCTCCCCGGGCGGCACTCACCGTGCAGCAGGGCATGTGGGCGCCGGCTCACTCCCCGCTCCAGGCTGGTCCTCCCGAGGCTCCTCACTCCAGCGCCTGTCGCCCGGGCTGTGGCAGCCTGCAGAAGGCTCGCCCGGGGACACGGACCCCGGTGCCCCAGCCGGGCTCTTCTTGGCGGGGGGGCCTGCAGCTCCTGAGTGTCGGCTTGGTGGCCGGGGATGGGGCCACAGGCAGGCGTTGTGGGGGCTGCGCAGCAGGGTGCGTGGCCGGTGGCCGGGCAGGGCCAGGGGGTCACTGCAGGGGCCCTCCGCTCCCAGGGGTTGTGGAGGGGAGCGGCATCCGAGCTGGGCTCACAGCTGCTCCGCGTGCACCCTCCGGAGCCTGCAGCCCCAGCCACCAGCAGGACCAGCCGCTGAAGCCACCTCCCGGGCGCCGGGCAGATCTGGTTCCAGCTCTGGCTGCGTCCTTCTGAGGTGCCAGAGGGACACGCTGGGGTGTTACCTAACACCCCCCCCACCCCCGCAGTCCTGCCTTCTCTTTGGCAGGTTTGCTTAGGGATGACACAGGGAAATGCCCAGAAGACCCTCCCGACAGGCGCCCACATGACCTCCTGGGGCAGAGACCAGGCATAGAGAGGGTGGGTGACTGCCCGGGTCACACAGCAGGTCAGGGGCACCGGAGAGTCTTGCTGCATTCTAGTGTAACTCCCCATCCCCTTGGGCATCCCGCTCCTTCCCAGCACCACAGCCAGCCCAGCCCAGGCGGGTCCCGCTCATCCCTGCCTTGTCCACCCTCCCCGGGCCAGCCCGTCCATCTCAGCCCAGTCCTGCTCTGCCCACCCCTCCCCTGCCCGGCCGGGCCCAAGGGAAGGCCTGCAGCATTGTGGGGGAGCAATAATTCACAAGTCTCTTTTGGGAAGCTGGGTGGGAGAGCAGCAGGTCCCCAACATACAGGCGACTCCTCGTGGGAGCTAGGGAAGGGGGCAATGGGGCAGTCTTCATCTGGAATGTGTCAGCAATGCCACCCCTGGGTCCCGGCTGTGGGTGTCTCTGCCTCCCGGGGTCAGCCTCTCTTTAACATGCTCAGCTCTGCTGCTGGCCCAGAGTGGCCCATGGGCTGCAGGGTTCAGGGCTTGGGGTGGGTGGTGGGCTCAGATGGCTGGCCCGGGCGGCCGGAGCTTCTCCTGTCCACCTCTGCCCTGCCTGGTCTGCTCCTTTGCCCAAACTTATCACATTGAGGTGGAGGCAGAAAACCTTGGGGTCCAAGGCCTGGGATTTATTGACATACTTTGCCACCCTCTGGGCATGTCCCTCAGCCTCCCTGTGCCTCAGTTTACCTGATCTCATGGGGATGTGGAGTGAATCTCTTTAGGGAGATGTATTCAAGCTCATGGTCTGTAGTAAGTACTCAATAAACACACTGTGAAGCATTCTTTCTCTCATTTGATCCTCATGAGAATGCTTCCCGGCCGGCTGCAAGCTCCCATTTCACAGATGTGGACACGGAGTCCCTATGAGGCTCCCTGAATTATCCCGGGTCACTGAGAGCATGTCTCAGATGAAGGTGAGCCTCAGCCTCGTGTCCGATGTCCCCTGAGGGCAGCGGCAGCGGTGGCTGAAGGAGGCTCGTGGGGACCTTCGGGGTGTGGGGTGCAGGGAGAGAGTGCGTACATGTGTGTGTACATGTGTGTGTGTGCGCACTCAGAGGGGCTGCCAGGAGATGTGGCTGAGATGAGGTAGGCCAGGCAGGTGACTTCCCATTTTGAGACCACTGAGGCTGGAGGCAGCCGGTGGACCAGGACCCCTCTGGGAGAGGGGCAGCTTGGCAGAGGCGGGAGTGGGGAGGTGAGTTGGAACACAAGCAATGAGCTCCCTCTCCCACACAAGCAAAGACGTTTTGGAGCTGAGTCCTTTCCAGAAGTAGAACCCCAGCCTGTCCCCACACGTCTGTGCTATGAGCCCCCCAGCCCTGGCTCGGGCTCAGGGCTGCGCAATGTGGCCTCTCAGACCCAGGACAGGCTCCAGTGAAGGCGAGGCTCTGCGGGCTGCCCTGCCCTCAGCCTCCAAGCCCTGGTCTCTACTGGGACCTGCCCTACACAAGTCTGATGAAAGGTGATGCCCGGAGGCACCAGGCTGAGTTGCAGGACCCCTGGAACACCCTGACATCATGGCGGCTTGAAATCACATGAGCAGGGGTGGGCACCCCACACCCAACCCTGAGAAGTGAAGGCTGACAATCCCCCCGGCCGGGCCCATGACGTCTTAACTCCCAAATAGACACCAAGCAGCACTGTCCTAGCTTCAGAGATGCTCACCTGTGGGTGTACCTGTCATGTTCATGTCTGTCTCGTCCATCTAGGGGGCTCTTGGTATTCTAGGATATTCTGTACACATCAGCTGGAGCCAGGGGCTCCCAGCATTTGCCCCTGAGAGCTTCTTGTAGATCCCAGGGTAGAAACCCTGACTCTGCCAAATAGAGGCTGGGAGGAGCCAGCTAGAACCTTCCAGATGTCCCAGTGACAATGCGAGGCATAGGGCCATCTGATGGTTCACTCCCACCAAGGGAGGGGGGCACCCCAAGCAGGTGTGGGGGCAGGGATCTGAACCTCTGCTCCTTGGGCTGGAGCACAGCTGAGCGGGCCAGGTGCATGCCCTCTCAAGCTCCCTGCAGCCATCAGAAATCTGTGGACATCCAAGGCCTTCTCTGGGACCCACGCCTTGTTGTGATGTGGACCCAGGAGCCGGGAGTCTTTGGAGTAGAGTTCAAGTGGCCTTGCTCTGACGCACATCTGTTTACAGAGGAACAGAGGGAAACTGCCAGTCTGATAAACAGGAGGGGCAAGGTGAGGTGTTTTCATTTTGGTTTCCTTTTATTACAAAGGGCAAACATTTTGTCCTTTCTGAGGAAGGGAACTTCTCAGAACCATAGGGTTTGGCAGAGGCCCTTAAGCTGTGTGTGGCTTGGAAAGCTTTCATTTTCCAGGGAATTTGTGAGTCTCAGCCAAGAGGGAAAGTTTGATCTATTTTTCAGCTGTCCCTCCTTCCCTCTCCCCCCTCCATGTCCTTCCTTCCCCCATTTTTCTCCTCCCTCCTCTCCCTTCTCTTCTGCTCTTCCCTCCCTTTCCCCACCCTCCACCCCTTCTGTTGGTGTTTACTGAGCACCTAACTGGCCTTTGCCCGAAATAGGGAATATCAAATTAGAACATGGCTCCTGATGCCCATGCTCATCTGAGCTTGCAAACAGGTGAGTATACCTGCTGAGTAGGCTAGTATCAGATTAGGATTTAGAGATGGCTGAGATCAAATCCAGGGAACTCAGAGACTGGCCCAATGGAGTAGACTATGTGTGTGCACGGGGTCGGGGAGGGAGTTGAGGCACACAGAGGTGATGTAGGGCAGGTCATGAGCTGAGATGTAGAGCGTGGAGGTGTGGGATGGTTTTCTTCCTTCTTCTTTCCTTCATCCTTGGCAGGGAGTTGGGGATGCCTTGAGGAGGAGGAGGAGTGATGGTGCAGAAGATGGTGATAGTGATAATTGTGACAATGATGATGGTGATGATGATGATGGTGATGGTGGTGATTGTGATGATGGTGATGATGGTGGTGATGGTGAAGATGGTGGTGATGGTGGTGATGATGATGGTGGTGATGATGGTGATGGTGATAATGGTGATGATGATGGTGATGATGATGATGATGGTGACAATGATGGTGAAGATGGTGATGATGTATGATGATGATGATGGTGGTGATGATGGTGGTGATGGTGGTGATGATGGTGGTGCTGGTGGTGATGATGATGATGGTGGTGATGATGTTGAAGATGGTGATGATGTATGATGATGATGATGGTGGTGATGGTGGTGATGATGATGGTGATGACGATGGTGATGATGATGATGGTGATGGTGATGATGTAATGGAGAAACAGAAAGGGTGCTATGTCAGGCCCCTGGTGCAAGGTGGCATCACTGACCCTAGGGTCTCCCGGAGGCCTTGTGGGTCCCCCACTCCCTCTTAGCATGGCAGCTGGGACCATATTTAACCTTGAAAATCTGCTCTTCCTGCTTCATGGTTTCTGGCCAGCCCTGGTCCCAGCCCAGCCCTGGGAGCCAATCTCCATTCTGCCGTCAGTTTATTCCACTTTACCCCCAAATGTGATGCTAATGGTGGAACTTCAGACCCCATGAGGGTCAGTGGAGACAATGTTTTAGAGCAGGGAATAACCCCATCCTCAATTCTGTTCCAGGAATGCTGTCCTATGACGGGGTTGGCCTTCTCCCTGGGCACAGATGCTGAGTGGCATCCTAAAGAGACGCTAATGAGGAGGGAGTTTGGCCAGGCTGGTCTTGCTGGCTGCAGGGGTTCCTCTCCATCTGTCTGCTCGAGGCTCCCAGGTCTCTCTGGCAAGACAGGGCCTGGCTCCCCATGGGAAGCCATCAAATGTCCTTAATTGGTGTCTCTGCAGTGGCCTCCCCCCTTCCTGCAGGCCATTAGCCAGGCCACAGGCCACCTGCTGCCCCCTTGCCTGAAGGCCTGCACACTTGTCTGCAAGGCAGGCAGGTCATCTCTAACCGGCCCTGCAGGGTTGAGACGGGGACGGTCCTCCTCCAAGCCCCCAGGGTGCGTGGCTCCCAGCGTCACAGATGCGCTCACACATCTGTGGGAGGGGGCCTGGCTCTGCCGCTGCCCGACCACATGACCTGAGGCTGGGCACTCTTTGTGTGGACCTCGGTTTCTCCATCTATACAACAAAGGGGTCCAGGGGGGTGAGTTCTTATCCTTGCAGGGGAATTCAGTGCCACGTACTTTTTGTTGCCCATTCAACACAAAGGAATGTTCACAACCACAAAGAAATGAACCCTCTCCTATTTTTTTTCTTGGGGGTCTCTAGGTCTGCTGCTCCCTACTTTTTACCAAAAAGATGGGAGCAAAAAGACCCATTCACTTTCCTCGTCAGTGAGGAGTGGTCTGGGCTCAGGGTGACAACAAGGAAAGGGTCCCTGGGGGAGCATGAGGCATACCTGCATAAGACCAGTCCCTTCCAGCCCTACCTTTGTGGTCAGCTGGAAATGCGGGTGAGGTTTGCCAGTCTCTGACATTCAGGAGAGGCCAGAAATCTGGATTTTGATGTGAAATTCCCCAATTGGTAAGTGCTGACAACTAATTAAAATGTATTTAATCCCTGTGAGTGCCAGAAAAGCTACCCATTTGCAGGTTTGTAGGTCACCAGTTGCTGACCTCTGGCCCTGTGTTGTGTCAGTTGAGCCCTTGGGCCCAGCAGGGTCCCAGTTGCCCAAGAGAGATGCTGGGTGGTCTCCAGGGTGCAAAGCGTTCTTGTCAGCAGCTCCAGACAGTGAGTTTGGAGGAGTTGGGTCTCTTTTCACAGTCTCTGCCTGGTGCCTGGGGTTGCTAGAGGGTGGTCCAATGTAGACAGACAGGTCCCCAGGAAGCTCTGGCTGGCAAAGGTCGGCCGGTGGGTGGGATGCCAGGAGACTGCACAAGAGCACAGAGGGAGACGGGTCCAGGCAGAGGACCTCCCTGGACCTGAGAGCAGTTTTCCCTTAGGTCCAACACCTGCAGTAAATCTGCAAACCCTCCGCTCCTGCCCGGGGTCAGGCCTTCACTCTGTGACGTGCATAGAGCTGAGTGCAGCAGACTCAGCATCCAAAGACACAGAGGGGCATGCTGGGAGGAGTGATGGCAACCCTCGGGGCCCTCTCCTCTGGGAGGGGGAGTATGCTCATGCACAGGCATCTACGGAAGGAGGAAACCAGCTCTCCAGCCTACTTGTTCTATGGTGAAGTCCTGCTGATTTACCCAGAAGTCATAGGCCTGGATCCCTCCCCTTTCCCTCCTTCTGACCACAACCAGCTGCTGCAGACCGAATTCATATGGTGAAGCCCTAACGTCCAGTGCAGCAGTATTCGGAGGGGGGCTTCTAGGATGGAGCTGGGCTGTGAGTGCGGAGCTCTTGTGATGAAATCAGCGCTGTTGTAAGAAGAGCCACCAGGAGATGATCGATCTTTCTCCATTGCGGAGGACAGTGAGATGGTGGCCATCCCATCCGCACAACTGTTGGTATGTTTTCTCTCTCCAACTCTGTTTCCACCATCTTCTTCCTGCTCCCTCCTTTCTCTAGTCCTCCTGCCTCTCTTTTATAAGGGCCCTGGTCCTTATTACATTGGGACCGCCAGATAATCCAAGGGAACCCCAACCCCCCTCCCAAGATCCTTAATTTAATTGCACCTGCAAAGTCCCTTTTACCATGTAAGGTGACAGCCACAGGTTGCATGGATTAGGATCTGGATGTCTTTGAGGCAGCATTGCTCAGCACCCCACAAGCACATGTGTTTATAGTTGTCTTTTTGATGGACCGATCATTTCATCATCAAAGAAAGGTCCTTGTTTGTCCTTAGTAACAATTTTTTACTTAAAGTCGATTTTGTCTGGTATTAGCATAGCCACTCTAGCTCTCTTTGCGTTATTGTTTGCATGAAAAATCATTTTGCATTCAACCTATTTGTGCCTTTGAATCTAAAGTGTGTCTCTTATAGGCAATATATAGTTGTATGATTAAAAAAAGTCTCTTCTGGTCATCTATGCTCGCCTGTGGAGTATTTACATTACGAAGGGTGTAGACATCATTGGGGAGGCATTATCTGGGAAGCTCAGTGAATCCCAAGTAGAACGAATACAAAAACAACCCCATTTAAACATTTTGTGGTCAAGCTGCTGAAACGCAGAGGTAAAATTTCAAAAGCACCCAGAGAAAAAAGACATATTATATTGAGGGAACCGAAGATAATAATTAAATCTGACTTATCCTCTGAAATTATGGGAGCCAAATGCCATGGAATGGCATTTTTTAAATGCTGAGAGAGAGAAAGAGGAAAAAAACCCTGTTAATCTAAGTTTTATATTCAATGAAAATATCCTAGAAGACAAAGGGCAAGTAAAGACATTTTCAGATAGACAAAAGCTGAGAGAAATTGTGGTCCTTAGACTCAAAGTACGAAAGGAAGTTTTTCAGGCTGAAGAGGAATAACGCAGGTGAAAATAGAAATAGCACTGGGGATGATAAATACGTGGTGATTATACATGGATATTTTCTTCTTAATTTATTTAGAATTCCATGGACCATTTAAAGCAAGAGCAATAAAAATGTAGGTTGGGGTTTATTACCTATGTAGAAATAAAATATATAGCAACAGCCCAAAGGGCTGGAGAAGGGCAGGCGGACTTGATCGCTGTTGCAGGGTCCTTGTACTCTCGGTGAAGTGCCCAAGTATTCACTGTGGTAAGTTAAAGGGCCGTGTCATAGTCTCAGGAGAAACCCGCCAGAATAAAAACAAAAAGCCAATAGAGAAGATAAAATGGAACACCAAACATTATTTTTTTTTAATCCAAACGAAGGCAAGAAAGGAAGAAGAGTGGGGCAAGGAACATGAGCGGTAAAAAGGAAGCACATGAGGAGATGGTAGGCTTGCACTCAACCATACCAATAATTACGTTAAATGTAAAGGGACTACACGCTCTGATCGAAAAGCAGAGATTTTCACATTGGATAAAGTACTACCCAACAATATGCTGTTTACAAGAGACACACTGTATTTATTTTTTATTTATTTTTTTTAAAGAATTTTTTATTTATTCATTTGAGATAGAGAGATACAGAGAGAGAGAGTGGGGAGAGGAAGAGGGAGCAGAGGAAGAGGGAGACGCAGACTCCCTGCTGAGCAGGGACCCCCCCCCCCCCACCACGCGGGGCTCGATCCCAGGACCTGGAGACCATGACCGGAGCCGAAGGCAGACGCCTAACTGACTGAGCCACCCAGGTGCCCCAAGAGACACACTGTAAATATAAAGATGCAGGCAGATGAAAAGAGAAGAATGAAAAGTGTGCCAAGCCGGCGATAATCACAAGACAGCCAGGGCAGCTATGTCAATTTCAAGCTGAGCGGACTTCCAGGCGTGGCAAATCGCCAGGGATAAAGAGGGGGCATTTCATAATGATTGCACGAGGAATCGATCACTTCATAACAAAGTACTCTAAAATTTAGCATCTTAAAACAACACACTTTAATCATCTCACAGCTTCTGTAGGTCAGGAATTTGGGAGGGACATCTGTGGGTGGCTCCGGCTCAGGGTCTGTCACGTGGCTGCCGTGATCAAGCTGTGGACCAGGTCTGTGGTCACCTGACGTTTCGGCCGGAGCTGGAGCATCTGCTTTCAAGATGGCGCGCTCACTTGGCCGCTAGCTCCCAGCCCGCTGTTGGCAGGAGGCCTTAGTTCCTGGCCACGGGGGCATCTTTACAGGCCGCGTGACACAGCGGATGACCTCCCCCAGCACGAGCCATCTGAGAGAGCCAGGAGAGAGCCACAGTGCCCCCTGTGACCTGGGGCTGCACCACACCTCATCATGTCTGCTTCAGCCCATTCATTCTTCCAAGAGATGAGCGGTGCCTCCCTCCAGGCAGGGAAACGAGCCTCCACGCTCGGATGCGCAGAGTAGGTAATAATCTCAGGACGTATTTTAAGATCCTCACGTGAGAAAGTGGCCAGTTCATCAGAAGGACATAATAATTCCAAATGGGTGTAGGTCTAATGACACGATTTCAAAATATTAAAAGCAAAACCTGGTTGAAAGAAAAGGAAAAATTCTGTGCTCACGGTTGGAGATCTTAGCACCCTTGCCTCAGTAATTGATATGACAAACAGATAAAACCACTCAGTACGAATGTGGGAAAGCTGAACATTATTTAGAAAATCAAGCTCGTTGGAGATTTTGGACAACTGCGTCCGACAAGGACAAGTGCACAGTCTTTCCATGTGCACGCGGAACAGGTGCCCAGGCGGCCGCAAGCTGGGCCACACACCCGACTCGATGAACCCCAAAGAATTGAAGGACGGACAGTATGTTTTCAGACCACAAAGGAATTGTATTGGAAACCAACAACAAAACAAAGAGATAGAGAGAAATTCCCTAAATGTTTGGAAATCCAGTGATGTGCTTTTAAAAAGAATCACAAAGAAAATGAGGAAATATTTTGAATCCGAAGATAATGACCAGAGACCGGAGACCCGCAGGAAGCAGGTGGGGCAGCGCCTGAAGGGGAAACCGTGGCTTTCATGCACATTCCTAGAAGCAGGAAAGATGCAAAAGAAATGATCGAAGCTACTTAACTCAAAGAAGCGGAGAGAATTAAAGCCCCTAAAGGGAGTAGAAGGAAAGACATAATGAAGACAAGCAGGAGCCCACGGGACAGACCACAGATGAACAACAGAAGAAAAATAACCAAATGGAAAGGTGGTTCTCTTGAAGGGATTAAGGATATTGATCAAACCGAACAAGAATGGTCAAGAGAAAACACAGATTACCCCCGGGAGGCACGAAAGAGATGGCGCACGGATATGACCCACCATAACAGGGGATGGGGCGCGTCGTATCCAGTTTTAGGCTAAATTCCTCTTGGCTGGGATAGAAGCATTTCTTGAAAAATAAGACTTTTTGAAACTAAGGGAAAAAGAGAAAGAGAACCTGAATAGCCCTCTATTTGTTAAAGAAATTGAAACTGTGTTTTAAGCCCCGTTCACGAGAAGTCTAGACCCGGAGGGCTCATCCGGTGAAGTAATTCTGGCCTCAGTGACACGCTTAGAGAGAACGGAACGGGATCCTCCAACCTGACAAGGACATTATCCAGAAGTGAGAGAACACCTCTCAGGAAGGGAAATGCAGAAGCCCTTATCAAAATACTGGCAGATCAAGTCCATTGATATGTAAAGAGCACAACACACTATTGGACAAGTGGGGTTTATCCAAGGAGTACAAGGTCAGCCTTGGAAAATGAATCAGTGTAATTCACCATATCAACAGACTAAAGGAGAAAAACCATAGCATTGCCTTGCCTTCATATATCAGGTTTCTTTCTTCCTTTCTTCCTTTCTTCCTTCCTTCCTTCCTTTCTTTCTTTCTTTCTTTCTTCCTTTCTTCCTTCCTTCCTTCCTTTCTTTCTTTCTTTCTTCTTTCTTTTTCTTTTTCTTTCTTTCTTTCTTTCTCTTTCTTTCTTTCTTTCTTTCTTTCTTTCTTTCTTTCTTTCTTTCTTTCTTTTCCTTCCTTCCTTCCTTTTTCTTTTTTTCTTTCTTGAGAGGGAGAGGAGGTAGAGGTTGAGGAAGAGGGAGAGAGAGAATCTCAAGCAAGGACCATGGCCAACGCAGAGCCAAACGCAGGGCTCCATCTCACGACCCTGAGATCATGACCTGAGCCAAAATCAAGAATTGGATGCTTAACTGACTGAGCAACCCAGGCGCCCCAAATTGTTGTCTTCATAAATGAAGAAAAGCATTGTGATAAAATTCAATACCCGTGCATGATTTATAAAAACCCAAACTCTCAGAAAACTAGGAATAGATGGAAATGATATCAACATGACAAAGTGCATAAACAAAAGGCCTACAGATGACTTCGTATTTAATGGTAAAATAATGAACACCTTCCCTTTAAGATCAGGGTAGGGCGAGGATGTCCGCGTCTACCATTTCTTTTTCTTTTTCTTTTTTTTTTAAAGATTTTATTTATTTGACAGAGAGAAAGACAGCCAGAGAGGGAACACAAGCAGGGGGAGTGGGAGAGGGAGAAGCAGGCTTCCTGCTGAGCAGAGAGCCCGATGCGGGACTCGATCCCAGGACCCTGGGATCATGACCTGAGCCGAAGGCAGACGCTTAACGACTGAGCCACCCAGGCGCCCCCGCGTCTACCATTTCTATTCAACATGGTGTGGCAGGTTTTGGCCAAAACAGAGAGGAAGTAGAAGGACTATCTCCATTTGCAAACGACGTGATTGTGTACTCAGGAAATCCTAAGTCATCTTCAAAGAGACAACTAGAACTAGTCAGAACTAATCAAATTTAGCAATTCGGCAGCACAGCTGTTAGATGATATAACAAATCAAGATCAATATTAAAAAAATGATAAACTGTCAACGAACAATTGGAAAATGAAATCCAAAGGTTATCGCACATAGCATCTCGAAACCCCAGGTACCTCGGAACAGTTACAAAGCACGTACAGGGTACCCACGGCGAAAGAGAGCTGGCCGAAACCGGACACTGAAATAAACGGTGTGTGGGGTAAACCGTGCACAGTAATTGGAAAACTCCCTGTTGTTAAGATGCCCATTGTCCATGAGTTTTAGAGAATAATTGAACAGATTCAATGCAATCTCAGTAAAATTTGCCATAGACTTTTGAAGACATTGTCAGGCTGATTCTAAAACGTATGCAGAAGTGCAAGTCTCGAGGAAGAAATAGAGCGTTGTAGGACTCGGGCCACGTGATTTTACGACGTACGACCAGGCCACAGTCATGGACACGGTGGTGTTGGCAGAAGGGCAGACAAGTAGAGCAGGGAAACAGAGTCCAGGGATAGACCCGCACTAACAGCACCAATGTCATTCAATGAGAATAGGGAAATCTTCTCAACACACGTGGCTGGAACGACTGGATATCCGTTTGGGAAAACCAAACCAAACCAAACGAAACCACGGAGCTTTGGTCACCGTGTCAGACCAGCCACACGTAATTCGAGATGAGCCACAGGAAAGGCGGACTTGGGAGGAAGGCGACTCGTGTGCCTGTGCCCATTTGCCCCGGGGTGTCCTCTGTCCCCTGTCTGATACGCACCTGTTCCCATCCCGGGGCCCGGCTGCCAGCAGCCTCCCACACAGGGCCCCATCTTTCTCTTCTTCACAGCAGGTGCACGTTTCTGGCCTCCTACTTCCCTCCACCCATGGCAGCCCTTTCCTCCTCACCCCACACACTACCTCTGTGAGGCTCAGACAGATACCCCTCCTCCTGGAAGCCCACCTGTTTTCTGAGTGGGGATATGTGACCCTCCTCCATGCTTCTCTCACACTAGGGCAACCGGGTGATTTGTCATCCACACGGGGACACTTGGGAGAACAAAGGAACACGCTAAAGGCACCAGGGCAATGTGGGTGAACTGGGACTGTCAAGGGCAAACTGGGGCACCTCCCTAAGCCTCTGCACACTTTAGTGCACACCCTCACTCACATGCTATCTTTGACCAGTGTTTATGTCTGTCCTTTCTCCAGACCCCAAACTCCGTGGGGCCAGGGGCCACACTATGGTGCATCCAAGTCTTGGGTTCCTGTCCAATGCCCAGCTCGGAGTTGGTTCAAACGATGTCTGTTGGCTGGAAGGGGAGAGTGTGGCTGAGGGGGGCTGAGGGGTGGGGTGGCTGGACTCTGCACGGAGCTGCCTGGGCCCTCCTGTAACCAACATCCAGCTCAGGGTCAGGGTCAGTGGTCAGTACTCAGGCTGGCCGGGAAGGTTCTAGAGCTCAGGATCAGCGGGGTCTGATTCCATTCAGTTCAGTACCCCACTTCATCCATATCATCGATTCTTTGACCATGTCATTCACCCTTCTACCTGTCCATCGTTCAACAAATGCTCCTTGAGCCCCTCCTCCGGTCTGTCTGAGCCCCCAGCACAGGGGAGGCCACAGTGGATAAAGTCACCTGTTCCTGCCTTCCAGAGCTCACCGTCTAGCGAGCTGCACGGACAAGGACAGGTGAGCAACTAAGGATGCAGGACACGAGGTACTGAGATGGAGCTGGGGTCTCTGTGGACCAGGTGGTCACCTTGAGTGCTCAGCCAGGGCAGATGCACAGCAGAGACCACGGTGCCCACTGATGGCGGGGTGGGACATACCAAGAGCGGCATGGCGTGGCGGGATGCCGAGGTCAGGGCTGGCTGGGGACATCTGGAGCTCTGCGGGATTTGTTGGCCTTGAAGGTCAGGACAGGCAGACAGTACCTGGGGTTGCCCTTCCCCAGGACAAGCTCCCTTGCCTCTGTTGCTCTGGATCAGATCTGGAAGGAGACATTGCTCCGCCCCCTATGCAGACTGGGGCTCTGGGCTGTCAGGTGACTTGCTGGAGGTCACCCAGCTAGAGAGGTGCCAGCAGGATGGGAGCCCAGCGCAGTGACAGCCCTGTCCCTCCAGGACCAAGGACGCTCACCGGCTTCTTTGGGCTCAGGCTGGTGTCCCCACAATGCAGCAGCGGGTTCCTGGCCAGAGGTCCCCACGCTCCCCATCTGTCTAGACTGGGCTGTTTATCACGAGCCCCAGACACTGCTAGCCACCTGTTCCCGCCTGTCCCCACCTCTCCCTGTCGGCATACAGATGGAGGGCCCCACGGGGGCCCACAGCTATTTCCTAGGGCTGGGAGGATGGGGCTGATCCTGGGGCATCCCAGCTCTGAAACTGCTCCCCTAACGCTCATCCCATTCCTAGGCCTTCCAAGAAGGAGGCCACACCCCTCTTTGGGGTCTGCCAAGAAAGGTCACAAGAATGGACAGCCCCTCTGCACCCCACCCCATCCCACCCCCAAAGCAGCCTCCCCGACCTCCCGGGGCTCGGGGCGCTTCACCCACCCTCCCCGAGCCGCAGGACGGCCTTTAGGCTGGACAAGGAGAACAAAGGCAAAAGAAATGTAGATAAAATGAAATGTCCTTACAACCTGCAGCCCATTGACAAACGCGGGAGACGGGCAGAGTGACCTTCCTCCAGGAACTCCCAACTGCCTAACGCTGATGCTTTGCTACAGGCAAAAAGCATCTTAGCCTGACAATAGCCAGACCTCCGGGATCCTGGGGGTCTTCTTTAACATATGAAAATCCTTTGGGAAACGTCTTTTATCTCTGCCCCTCCCAACTTGAAAGTATAAGATCGCCACCCCTCCCAACCCCAGTGCACGGTTCCTGTCCCCGTGCTTTAATAAAACCACGTTTTTGCACCGAAATTGTCTCAAGAATTCCTTCTTGGCCGTTTGCCCCCCGGCCCCACATCACATCAGACTGACAGTACGTGCCACCCCCTGTTGGCATCAAGGGCGTGCATGGTCTGGGGAGACCAGGTGGGGGGGCTTGCTGTGGCCAGAGCTGGTCCTCCCCCCCCCCCCGCCCCCAGGCACGGAAAACCTGCAAAAGCAGGTGTCTCTGGGTTGTGGGTGGTGACTCTTCCTTCTTTCCTCTTCTTAATGTCCCCTGAAGTGCCCATAGTGAGCAACACAGCACTTCTCTGGTGAGAAAATTGACAACTTCTAAAACAGATCTCCTGTGCTTGTAAAGGCTTTGTCGTGACAGGTGCAGATGCTTACAATATTCCCGAGTTGTCTGGAGGCAAATCATGATATAAACAGAATTTGTTTCATCTTGCCCTTCAGAGCTCACTTGGCGGTGGCCTGTCACAAGGCAGAACAAGTTAAATTTGCCTGGCGTGTGACCATTCACAAAGCGATTGTAGAGCTGTTACTTCGTTTAGTCCTTGAAAGAGGTCACAGGAGCTCCTGCACAGTGAAGGGGAGGACTGGCCGGCAGGGAGTTACACCAGAGGCTGCTGCAGCTTCTTCTCAGCCGTTTGTGTTCTTGAGCATGGCCAGTAAGGATAGCATTCGCAGCTGGAGACCATGGAAGTCTCCCCATGTGGAGTCCCTCCTGGGACTGTAGGCAGAGCACAGTCTGATCGGGAGGCTCTGTACTTACCGCTGAAATTCTGCCCCCTATTCTTTTGTTTTCATTCCACACTGTATCCAGCCGTATTGTCCAACACAGCATGTCAGTTCTGCCAGGAGTACGTTGTGATGTAGAGAAGCTCATTTTCCATATTAATTGGGTCAAGGCCATGTGTCCTCGATTCCAAGAGAAACACATGACTTAATGCACAACGAACATTTTTTTCTTGGGTTTTCTCTCATTTACTATCAAAAATCATCAAGCACCAGCACCTGGGTGGCTCAGTCAGGTAAGCGTCCAACTCTTGATTTCCGCTCATGTCAAGCTCAGGGGCACGAGATGGAGTCCCCGCTGAGCTCCATGCTGGGTGTGGGGCCTGCTTGGGATTCTCTCTGTCCCCTCCTCCCTCTCACAGATACACACACTCTCTCTCGGTTTTTCTGTTTCATTTAGTTCAGGTAGCCGCGGATCCCGATTGCTTACTGTCGGTAATAATTATAATGTCACCTTCACGCAGACTGGTAATTGTGTTAACAGGCTCATACAGTTTCTGAGGGACAGGACTCTGGGAGCATCTCAGCAGTTCTCACACAGTCTCAAACAATTGGCTGGGGCTGTGGGGCATCTCCTCTTCTTCTTTTTTTTTTAATCGTCAAAAAATACATAAAATGATTTGCACTTTGAAAGCTAAAAAGCATGGCTTCATGTCCCTCCCTCCCCGCTCCCTCTCCCTACCCGTCTGCCCTTGTCCCTCTCTCTGTCCCTCCCTGTTCCTCCCTGTCCCTCCTTGTCCCTCCCTGTGAGCTTCCTTCACGAGGAAAGCCCCAGGGCGGACCGGGCAGGGCAGGGTCTGCAGGGAGAGGGCAGGGATGGGGCTAGGGGTGGAAGAGCACAGGCTCCCGGGGAGGTGGGGAGGCTAAGGATTGGGGGCTACGCGCCAGAGCATCCTGCAGGTGGCAGGGTGTCCGGGACGCTCAGTCGGGGGTGGGGCTGGAAGGGCAGGCGCCCCCCGCCCCCCAGCTGCACCCCCCACCCTGCAGCGAGCCCACACCGCGCCGCACACTTGGGGCGCATTTGGTGAGGATGCAGCGCCACCTGGCGGCCGCCGAGGAACTGCTGGGGGGCCGGGGGCCAGGCCGTCCGGGGGCCGGGGGCCAGGCCGGTTCCACGCCCCTCCCGCGAAGGGAGAGTCAACAGCACGGCCCTAGTGGGCGCCGCGCACGGACATCGCGGGCACAGCCCGCGCCTGGGCTCCCATCCGTCCAGCCGCCCCCGTGGGCCTTGGGGGCCACCTCCCCTCAGCCCTGCTTCCCCAGGTGCGCCTTGGCGCCTCGGCCTGAGCTGGGGCAGGGGGGGAGGAGCCCCGAGCTGGGGAGGTGGGCTCCGCCTGGGGCCGGCGCGGCTCCTCGCCCCCCCTTCCCCGCCCCCAGGCCTCCCTGACCTCCGCCGGCTCCGGGGGGCTGCGGGGGGTCAGGACCACGGCCCTGGCTCTGTCCTCAGCCCTTGGGTCCCCTGGGCCGGTGAGCTGGGGCTGGGGGGTCACCCGGGAAGGGTCGGGCTGGGGGGCGGCCCCTACAGGAGGCCCGTGGGCAGGGACAGCCCCCGGCCTCCAGCCGGGCCTCCTCCCCGGGACCTCTGCAGAGCGGCCCGCCCTGCAGTGGGCGAGCGGCTTGGCGCTGCCGTGGACGCAGGCCGGCAGCGTGGCCGCGGGAGGAGGGCGGGCAGCAGGAAGGTGAGGACGGGCCGCGGGCTCCAGCAGAGGAGCAGCGGCACGGAGCCCAGAGGGACGCCGAAGAACTGGGGCGGCGGCGCCGTGGTAGCTGCCCACCCGGATGAAGAGGGCCACGGGGGCCACGCCGGCCACGGGCGGCAGCCACGTGACGCTGGCCGCGTGGTGCCGCCGCGGGTGAGCGGCCACAGGCGTGGGCCGGGGGCCTCAGGGCCCCGATCAGGCCGCCGCGGTGCCGGGGTGGGTCTGGGCCGGCGGCCCTGGTAGCAGGTCGGGAAGGGGTGAGAGACGCAGCGCTCGCCCGCAGCCACAGCCCCGCGGGGAAGCCCACGAAGGTGACGGCAAAGTAGAGGCTGTCCCGGGGCAGGGGCGGCCTGCGCCCTGGAGAGGCCCACCTGGCAGCCGAGGACCGGGAAGTCCGCTGGAGGCCGAGGTGCCAGAGGACCAGCCCGCTGCCCAGCAGCCCTGCGAGGCCCACGGCCAGGGTGAGGTAGAGGGACACACTGGGGAAGGTCCTCCAGAGCCCCAACATACTGGCGGGCTCGGCGGTGGGCAGGGGTGCTGGCAGCGGGAATCGGAGGCAGTGGGGGGCGGGGGCATCGCCCCAGGTGGGGCTCCAGCCCAGGGGGGCCTCCCTTCCTGGCCCCATGCCTGACCCTTCAGGCCTCAGCCTCGGCAGTGAGTTGCACCTAGTGCAGGGTACGCGAGGTGCTGCTGGCGGCGGGTACGGGCCCTGCCCTCCTCCTGGCTCGGGGGGCTCCACGGAATGCACCTAAGACTTACAGGGCCCTGCACAGTGGCAGACGTCAGCAGTGGGCAGGACAGGTCTCTGCCGGCAAAGGGACCCCCGTGTGGCCATCACATGGAGGGGCTTCCTGCCTCCTCCATCGGGGACTCTGCACCTGGCTTCCCACCAGGAGGGCCTGGACCCCACTCCTGCTAAGTCCCCCACCCTGGAGGCCCTGAGGGGTGGTGTGCATTGATGGCCCCAAGGACACCGTCCTGCGCTGGCGAGGGGGGCAAGGAGGATGCGGTGGTGGGGACAGGTGGCTGGGAGGGTGTGGGCAGGCTGCGGGAGCCCCCAGCCACCCCCGGGTGGAGGTTAGACCCCTGGCACTCCTGCTGTGGGGAGGTTGGGGAGGGGCTGGTCTGAAGCCTCAGAGCGGGTGTGGGGACTGTGGAGATGGGGTGCAGGGCCCTGGGTCCTCTGGGGAGAAGCTAACGCGAGTGTTTGCCCCCAGCGGCGTTCAGGGAACCAGAGGCCGACAGTCCTGTCCTAGCCCAGGCCTGTGCCCTGCTGGGGACAGTCTCCAGGGGAGGGAGAATGGGTCCCAGGGACCTCTACTGGGGCAGTTGAGGGTCTCTCGAAGCCCCTCCCTTCCAGGACCCACAGTCGTCCTTGTTCTCGGGCCAGAGACACAGCTGAGGGGCTGTCAAGACTCTGGCTCCAGGTTAGGGGGTGTGGGGTGGAGAGAGCAATGGGGGGAGGACAGAGACAGATGGAGAGGGACAGAGACGGGTTGAAGGTGAAAGAGCCAGAGATGAAGAGGGAGACAGAGACAGGGGACAGAGAGACAGAGACAGGGCCCACCTGATACCCTTTGGGTTCCCCTCACACACCTTTGCTGGGCTGTGCCCCCACCCAGGGCACCCTGACCCCCTCCCCACTTACCCGGGTCCCATCTACCCTAAGGACCTGCTCTCCTCTCAGCTCCCTTCCTCTGCCTGCTCTGAGCACCCCCAGGTTGGCACCCCAAGCATCCTTCTCTCTGGTTGCCCTTGTTCCCTGTGGGGTCTCGCCTTTGTCCCCTTGAGCCTTGTCCCGTATTGGGACACATGGCGGCTCATCCTCAGGGCCAGCGAGCTGGGTCGGCCTTTGGTGTCCTGGGGTGAGTGCGCTGACCCTCTCTTTTCTGGGCTGTGATGTCCCCAAGGTACACCGAGGGGGCTGATCAGACTTCGCTGCTCGGAGGTAAGCGGTGGGGAGGCCAGGCTGCGCTGGGAGCGGGGGCGGGGGGCTCTGCCTGGAAGGATCTGGGGAGGATGGCGTGCTGGGATGGCCCCCATCCACACTCTCAGAGCAGGTACACCTGCCCATTCACCCACATGGGGACCCAGAGCGCCAGCCACGTCAGTCTGCTTCCCCAGCCCCATGTCCCAGTGCCCGCCCCCAACATCCTTGGGGAAGTGTCTCCTCACCTGGGCAGAGCAGGTGGGTGGGTGGAGGGGCACCGAGCCTCTCACCTGCTGTTGGGAGCCTCTCTGAGATCTGCTGGAGCAGCTGCACTCACCACCCGCCCGGGCCCTAAATCCTCTCGTGTCCTCTGGGGCCCAGCTGGCTGGGCCGAGGGCGTCTGGGCCAGTTCCCAGGAAACGGGAGGAGTGTGCTGCTGGTTCACAGGCATGAGCTCAGAGATGTCCAGACTGTGTGGGCTGGCCCGTGCCTTCCTCCTCAGCCCATCCTGCACACCAGTGCCCCCTACCCCCCGCCTGGTGCCTGGAGGGGAGGAAGCGGCTGACTGGGGACTCCACGTCCAGCGGGGCTGGGCCACACCTTCTGGGTGGTTCCACGGAGTCCTTTGGTTTGTTGCAGAGATGTGTGGGAAGCAGGAGCTGTGGGCATGTCCTGACCCTTTCTGGATGTGTGACCGTGAAAGAAGGACCTAACAGCCCTGTGCCTCAGGTTCCCCTCTTCTTGGACTGGCCATTGGTGTACAGCTCAGTGCCTCGCTTGGGGCTGGGTCCACAGAGGTTGGTCCCCCTTCTCAAGGCCCCCCCCTTCCCATCCACATTCCGGCCTCAGACCCTGGGGTCCCAGCCATCAGCAGATTATTTGGGGTTAAAATACTTTTCCAAATTTTGTTCTGCAGAGCCACGTGGCCTGAAACGTTCCTGATGAGGGATTTCCTTCTCCACGGACTGTATTCTGTAGTTGCTGGGACTCACCGAGCTCACCCACTCAGTGTCAGAGATGTAGGAAACCTGCCTGTTTGTCCTAGTATTTTTCAGATGGCTCCGAGCTCATTTCCGTAACACAGGTGGCCTGCCTGAGCCCAGGCTAAGGTTGCCGACTCCCCAGCTCCCGGCAGTTCTGCACTTTGCCTAAAAATGTGAACCGTGTGTGCAACCTACAGGCCGGTGGCCGGGTGTCCTCTGCAGGGCATCCCAGCACCACACCCAGGCCACTGGCCAGCCTGCAGAAGGGCTCGGTGGGGAGGGTGTGTCTTAACGTGGGCATTCTGGTTACCCGGAATGGCGAGGCCAACACATCAGGGGACGATTGTCAGAGGAGGGGCAGGCCCCTGGGGACCACTGCCGGGAAGCCACTGGTTGGTCAGGAGGCAGAGGGAGGAGGACGTGTGGGCAGGAGCCTTTCCTGTGGTTTTAGTTGGACTTGGCAAGGCCAGGCGAGCAGGCTGAGGCCGGGCCAGTTTGAACAACTCAGGGGCTGTCCGTGCTGTGTGAGACCTGCCCTGGGCTGTTTGGGGCAGGACACAGTGGGCCCTGCGGGGGCTGCTTTGCCTTTGAAAAGCACGCTCCTAGGCAGTGGGTCCCTATCTCTGGGAGGGACAGTCCCTGCAGGATCAGCAAGGCCCCAAAGCCCAGAACTTCGGAAATACGACTAGAAATAAGGGAGAGGGGACCCGGGTCTGAGGCTCTGCTCTTTCTCCCTCGGGCTCCCTGGGGGACAGCCTGCTGGGCCGGGAGTGCCCCACACCCGCCCGGAAACAGAGCCCTGGGCCAGCACTCGGCACTGTGGCCTCCAGCACCGATCCTGGTCTGGGGGGTCCGTTCCTAAAGCTCAGCTTTCCCCAGCTTCCGTGTGGAGTTGGCACGCCGTCACGCGTGTTTCAGGTTTAATCCTGTGCCCAACACGAAGACTTGACACACGGTGGTCTTTACTTGTAGTTCTCGTGGCTGTCGGAAGAGTCTTCTTCTCTAAAACACCCCTTCGTGACAAGAACCAAGCTCAGCCCCCATCATGGCCACACGGAGCGGGTGGGGGGATGGCTGAGTGGAGACCCCCGGGGACCCCAGACCCTCGAGAACCAGCCTCTGTTCGCTGGCCCGTCCCAGGTGCCGATGGAGGGGTGGGTGGGAGCAGATTTCAGAGAGGGAGAAGTGGGGGCCTCTGGAAGAACTGCATTTTCTTTCTTTTTTTTTTTTTTTAAAGATTTCATTTATTTATTTGACAGAGAGACACAGCGAGAGAGGGAACACAAGCAGGGGGAGTGGAGAGGGAGAAGCAGGCTTCCCGCAGAGCAGGGAGCCTGATGCGGGGCTCGATCCCAGGACCCTGGGATCATGACCTGAGCCGAAGGCAGACGCTTAACCATCTGAGCCACCCAGGCACCCCAGAACTGTGCATTTTCATGAAGAAAAGATACCAGTACAGCGGATCTCGTGTTTGGGGTCGAATATTTTTGCTGTTTTCCCCCTTCTGAGATAATTAACTTGCTGAATGGTGAGCTGGCCTCACGTGACCAGGACATGCCCCTGCGGGTCGGGAACTGTCACACTTGCGTCCAAGTCGGGGTGGGGTGGGGATGGCGGGCGGCTCCCTGGGCCCCTGGCTGACAGGCTGTCCCGTGCTTTTAAACACGCCCATGTGGGTTCAGCAGCCCTCCTCTTGGGCCCCCGGAGAGGGGGTCAGGGTCCCACACCCTTCCTGGGAACCACTGGTTGATCGATTGATCGGGGACCAGTAATGTGCTATTCCGGGAACACTGTCCTGGCCAGAACAGCTCCCGGGGCTCCTGGGGTCCTGGCAGTGGGGGCTCGGGGTGAGCGGGCACGGCTCTGGGCCTGGGGCCTGGCCTCCTTGGCCCCTGAGCTGCCTCCCCTCCTGGCCTGTGTCGGGACACTGGCTGAGGTCGGAGCAGGTGTGGGCAGGGGCAGGGGCGGGGAGGGGAGGAGTGGAGGCTGTCCTTGCCTGGTGGAGCCTGGAACCTCGGCTCCCTGCTTGGCCAGTGGCTCCTAGAAGGACGGCCTGCCCATGCCGGCGCCCCGTGGAGTTAAAGGCCAATGTCAGGCTCTTCCCAGGACCCAGTGGTCAGTGCCCCAGGGCAGGGGACAGTGTCAGATTTAGCTAGGCCAGAAGGATGGGGGATTCAGCCTGCACCCTGGGGAGGGGTGCAGGGAGGGTGGGCGGGCTCAGGCCACAGGGGAGGGGGGTCAGTGGCCACCCCTCACTAGACACGTGCCTAAGCTTGTCCCAGTGTGGACGGTGCACAGAGTGGGACAGAGCTGACCCTAGGGGTTCCCACGGCGGGGCCAGGGGGCCCTGCAGACCGCTTTCTGTTTTTGGGTGCTTTCCTTTGTATTTATGATTACTTTGTTCTTTCCTTTGTTGCTCTTTCTTATCTCTTTTGGTTGAGAAGTTAATTCACTCTTTCATTTTTTTTACTGATATGAATATTAAAAACTATAGAATTTCTTGTTTGCCTTGTTTTAAATACGTTTCATAGATCGTCACACCAAGTGCTTTCGTTATCATCGTTTTTCGGAAATTCTGAAATTTTGGTTTTTATTTCCCATATCGTTCAAGAGCTGTTTAATAGAGTTTTAAAATGTTCACAAGAAGGACCTTGTCCAGTTTTCACTTTGCTCTTAATTTCCTCATGATCATGGTTCAAGCCATTTAGCCATGATTTTATGGGATCGGTGGGCACGTCGCAGGTTCTGGGATGTGAACGTCTTTTTGGGGCACCACCGTTCCACCCCCTGCACACTTCCCTGGTAGCAATGACTCCAGAAGGCGTTGGTGGGGAAATGCAGATTCACTGGGGAGCTCACCGGTGGGTTCACGGACGTGACCCATGCCCATTCACACAGGGTCCACAGGTCACTCTCCAGGTCACCACCTGCCCTGCCCGTGGTCATGGCCACAGGGTGTGGTCCATCTAGAGGTCAGCTCTTGGGACAAGCTCCCAGGGCCTGCCATGTACCCTCCACAGCCTCTCTCTGGAACCCACTGGGAAATGTTCTACCATGTGTCCCTGCATCACAAACCTTCCCAAACTAGACTCATCTGTGAGTTGGCTGGACCGGCTGGGTGGCTCCCACTTGGGGTCTCTCTGCGGTTGCAGACAGATGGGCTGCTGGGATTGGAGCCATCTGAAGGCTCGACAGGGCCGGGTGTCCAGGATGGTTTGCTCATGCTAATGGGGACTGTCTGGGAGCCCACCGGGGCTGTTGGCAGGAGCTCCTACCTGCAGTATCTGTGGCGTGGGCTGCTCCCAGCAGGGTGAGGGCTCCAAGGATGGGGATGCTTTGGGAAACCCAGGGGAAGCTACGAGGCTTCTCATGACCTCATCAAGGATGTCCCCAATGTCACTTCTGCCAGGTGTTATTGGCCAGAAGGCCAGCCCAGAATTAAGTGAGGGGGAATTAGTTCCCAGCACAAATTACTTCCCTGAGTGTGGTAGTCATGCGGCCGTGGCAGGGGGAGGGCCGTGGCAGGGGGACGGCTGTGGCAGGGGGAGGGCCGTGGCAGGGGGCTGCACGCTGCAACATTTAGATTTGTGTCAAGTGTCAATTAATAAGCAAATTTTGTCTTATTGCTTCTCAAAGGTTAAGGCGGAAGCAATGAGCCTCTGGAGTCCAGAACACCGCGTCCGGGCCCTGAGAGGCCGGGGCTCCTGGGGACTCAGTCCCGGGGGCGGAGCTGCTCTCCAAACCCCACGCTCCTCACTGCAGGGCCAGCCAGGTCAGAGCCACCAGAAGCTTTCGGGAGCATCGCCACCCCGTTGCTTTGGGGATGGTTACTGACTCAGAAGGTGTCTCAGGAACGGCCCGTGACGTCCTGCACTTACTTAGAAGATTAACATGTACATCCCACGGGCCCTGCCTTCCTTCCCGCCGGCTGTCCATCGTGCTTCTGCCTCGCACACCTCCTTCCTGCCCAGACTTCCAGATTGCAGACTATTGGGGGCGCAATCACCAGGACACCAGCCACGCTGGATCCCACCCTTGTGGATCCCATATCCGGTCCTCCCTATTCCGCCTTCCCGACAGTCAGACTCCGCGGCTGTCAGCGACGGCGTGGGCCGACCGTGGGCTGTGTGGGCCGACCGTGGACGGCGCGGGCCGACCGTGGGCTGTGCGGGTTGACCGTGGACGGCGTGGGCTGACCGTGGGCTGCGGGCTGACCGTGGCCTGCGCTCTACCCCGCTCACTCCCGCCCTGCCTCCAGGGTCGCGTGCGGCACACCCGGCGGGGCTGGAACTAAGCCCGGGGGGCAGTGCGGCCCCACTCCGGGCCCCACGTCCTGCCTCCAGGCACTGTCTTTACCACAGTCCCACCTTCTGTTTCTGGCCCCATCTCCAACGAACCTCAAATGGTTCATTTGCCCCCCAGCAGTGGAAATTCATGCTTTTGGGTGACCTTTCCCGGGACGTAGAAGCAGTAAAATTAAGCATGGCGTCATCAAACTGCGTGCCTTGCAAAAATCAAATCAGCGTGATCTCCCATTGGTGTTATAGGTGACACGTCCAATGGTGCAAACTCACCAATGACTTGCTCTCCCCGGACAGGGAATCCTCATGGACCATAACTGGGCTAGAATATTAAATGCAAGTATCGTGTGGCCGCAAGAACTTTGCCCGGGCTCCGATTTCCCCAGTGAGGAGATTGGCACTGATGTGGGGATCTAAGAAAGGAGGAGTGGGTTTGAGCCGTGTCTTTGAGCCCTTGCTCGGGGACTGGAGTTAATTTTGCAACCTGACCCTGCACTGACGGAAGTCACCCCGACTTTGAGCATCCTTCCTGACCGGCACGGGGCCAGCCCCGGGACTCAGTGGAGTCACCGTTTCTACTCGATGCTTCCCATCAGTGGTCCCGCCCCAGGTCTGGGGAGCACGGTGTCTCCCATCCGCGGGCCCTGGACGGGCTTTGTTCACTCACTGGCCAGGGAAGGCTCGGACGTTGCCCTTCTCCAAAGAACAGTCTCGGAGACTCTCCCTTTCCCGTCAGCTGCCGTGACTCCCACTCACTTGAGAGCATCCTCTCTCCTGCCCAGGCCTTCACGTTTGTCCCAGTGTCGCCTCGCTGTGCTGCTGGCTGTTGCTTCATATCGAAAGAAACAGGAGGCTGGGGACTTCTCCTTTTGTGGTCACTATATCACGAGATGTAGGATCTTGGCCTGGTTGGATCTGATTTATAGCCAGAGGAAAGCTTTTCTCTGAAAGTCTGATTCATTGGCTTCATTTTCTTGGAAGACTGAGCGACAGACACAAAATGCAATGGCCCGTTTTTTTTTCTTCTCTCTTTTCTACTTTTTATTCATCCTAGAGAATTGAAGGCAGCTTGCTCATTCGATTCTGCGAGGTGAGGTGGTGCTCCTGCAAGGAGAGTCTAGGGGGTGCTTCTGTTCTTCCGGTTAGAAAAAAACCTTGTCATTGTGGTCGGTGTTTCTTTCCACGTCGGTGCACATGGACACATGGTGGCTTTAAAACATGCTACAGGTGTTTTTACCAGCTCTCCTATCAAGAGGTGCGGTATGTACCTCCTTCCTTGAGTCTCTGTGGCTTTGACCAATGGAGCACGGCCAAAGTGGCACCATGTGACTTCTGAGGCCAGGTCCAAAACGGGCAGGAAGTTTCCTCCTTGTTTGCGGGGACACCTGCTCTTGGAGTCCTGAGCCCATGCACGACGTTCAACTCCCCTGAGGCTTCCACGCAGTGGGGAAGACCGAGCCACGTGGAGAGGCCACGTGTAGGCATGCTACTTGACTGTCCCCACTGAGCCAAGCCTTCTGGGTATCCCAGCCAAGGTGCCCACCAGTGAGGGAAGAGGCTTCCAGGTGATTGCAGCCCCTGGCTGGGGGCCTCTTCCCTCACCGGTGCCTCGAGCTTCCTCCAGGTGTGGTGGGTTCAGTGTGAAAGCATGTACGTCTTTCCAGCTGAGGCCCTAGATGAGGTGAATCAGAGACCATCCACCCCTCCTGTGCTCTGTTTTCCTGAACAAGAGAATCCATGAGCATAACAGAACAATTCCATTGTTTGGGGCCATTTTAAGGGGCGTTTGTTATACGGTAACGAGAAACTGGGACTGGAGGACTGGCGTTAACTCTTCGCTCTTGTCCACGAGTGGACGGCGGCTGGTTGTCTCAGTGAGGCAGTGGGAGTTACAGGGGGAGGGTTTTGGGGTGTATTATAGGCCTGAGTGACAGTATTATTAATGTCCCTGTCCACATCTAGCTGCCACAGGAGTCCAGGGGACACTTCATCTTAGCCTGCAGATCCAGGACCCATGGACCCTACAAGACTCATTCCAAGGCCGTATCTATCAGAGGTGTGGCTGTAGCCGAAACAGACAAAAGGCCGCAGGATAGCTAAGGGGCAGACCCTCACGTGGAGCAGTGATATGCGGTGGGTGGGATGGCCTGTCCGTGGGCCAAGGAGGGGCTAGCCGATGAACCATGGTGGAACTCTTGGTTATCCATTTGGGCAAAGTGGCCTTGATCTGCACCTTACTCCATACATGCTCCAAGGAGACCTAAATGTGAAGGGCCAAACTTTAACGTTGTTAGAAGAAAATATACAGAAGGATATCCTTGTGGCCTCAGGATAGGAAGAGAGATCTATTAGGCAAATCACAAAGAAATGGCAAAATATAGGAAAAGAGTGATAATATCAACTACATTAAATATCTACACTTTTGTTTATCAAAGGCCACCTGTAAGAGAGAAGTCAAGCTGCAGGCTGGAAGGAGACTTACAGTAGCTGTGATTAACAGAGGATTATAAGTAGTCCTACAAGGAAAGGAGAAAGATGGAGAGTGGGAAAATGGGTCACCATATTCAAGGCGTCCACAGAAGAGGAAACCCACCTAGTCTATACGTGTGGGAAGGTGCTCAGCCTCACTAACCATCTGGTACCTGAATATCACAACCCCAGGGAGGGACTGCTTCGCACTCCTTTGTTTTGGAAACAAAACACTGAATCCAAGTGCTGGTGAAGACCTAGATCAGCAGGAGCCCTCACCGGCTAGTGGCCAAGTGATAAGAGCCTGACCGCTCCGGAGGGCCGTCCCTAGCACAGCCGAAGATGCAGAGCTGGGGGACCCGGCGACTCCTTTCTTTCTACCAGGCGGGGCCAGGCAGGAAGTTGCGGGTGCCTCAGGGAAGCCCTGAGGTTCTGGGGCAAGGATGGGCCTTCCGTGGAAGAGAGCATCAAAATTCGGAAAGGAGCTCCCAGGGCACCCTGGGCTGTAATAGAGGCCGAGAGCCCGACCGGAGGCTAGCAAGTGACCATGTGCCTGGGGTTTGCTAGACTCCCCAAGTCCTAATGTCAGCCAGGCAGGCAGCAATCCATCCTCAGCTGATGCGGTGCTTTGGGGTTGGGCGCGAGCAGATCCAGGGAGTCCAGGAAGTTTCTGGATCAGGTGGCTCAGACCTCCATGTCACTAAAGCCTTTACTTCAGTTCACTCTTAAGCACTTGAAGGTGGTCCCCCAGGCCAGATGACGGAGGAGGAAGATGTGGGTCTTGTTCATGGGTAGGTTGACATGTTGGTCCAAGCACAGCATGAAGGCTGCCGCAGCATAGCCCCACCAAGGGCTACCCGCAAAGGACAGTGGGGAGGGAAGTTCTCACAGCGGACAGAGCTGCGGGCATCGGGCCCACGTTGTGTGGAAGGAGACGTGGTCTGCGGCAAGGAGGTACGTGCACTCTCAAGCAGTGGCAAATAGCATGGCTGGGAGACAGTGAACGGAGAAGCCAGCAATCATGGGTCAGTACGGGCTCAGACTCCCCAAGGATGAAGGCTTGGGTCACCCTGCTGGGGCAGCAGCCACTAGATAGAGACATGCAGAGTGAGTGGTGGACAACAGAGTTGATGAATATTAATTATGGCCTTCGGGAGCGGGCCCTGAGCCCCTGGGAACTGTCTTCAGTGAAGAGTCCAGTTGGCCGCTGCTATGAAGGCTCGGTAACGGGTCAGACTTAATACAGGGTTCAAGTGGGTCTGAATAGTGCAAGGGGCAGACTGGCTCAGACACCTCTTACGCCTTACCCCTCATCTTCCCGCCGTCACATCTGATTCCAGGTGCAAGCAGTGTCTGTATGATGTGGGAAACAGGAAGGAACCCACTTGGCACATGTGGGCAGCCTGGTGGGATGGGAGGGTTAACACACCCTGGGGTGGTCCTCAAGCCATGGACGATTAGTCGGTGGGTAAGTACTCTTCTCTGTCAGGCCTGGGGTGGACAATTCTGAGAGGCTTTCGAAGGTTCTGGTGGGCCCATCCCAGCTGCCCACATGGTGGCCAACTCAATGCTCCCCCCGTGCCGCCATCTTGTTTACTCTCATCCCTGTCTCCGAGGATCACCTCCCGGATAAACCACTTCTGCCCAAATCCTCATCTCAGTGTTTGCTCTGGCGGGGGGAGGGGACCCAGGTTAAGACACCCTTCACTCCAAGGCGAGGTCTCTGTGCCAGGTGTGGAAACCTGCTCCTGAGAACATTCTAGTCGTTCAACAAAATAGTTCCTGGGTCTGGAAGAGCCATTTCCCCTTTGCACCCTGGTGTGAAATTCAGACACTGCTGGCGGGTGGTGGACCTTGGTTTGATGTCCCTCCTCAGCCCTGCTGCCTTCCAGTGTCTCAAGGAACCAGCGGGGGGATGGGCCACAGATGTGACCTCAGAGGAGGAATACGGGGTGTGTCCTCCCAAACTCCGGTCTCCACACACATATGGAGAAGCTGTCCTAAATGTACCCACAGGAAACTTGCCCGTGGAGACTTCATGCTGAAGATTTCTGAAGTCTCCCCCAAACGCTGGGGTGGACATTAACTTCTGGAAACAAGAATCTGGTGAGCCAGATACGTTGACAAGAGTTCTGGTTATAAAACGATTGAAAATTCTCGGTAAGAGAAAAAATAACAAACATCCTTTTAAGTGCGAGGCTGTGCTTCTTGGAACTTTGGGGGAATTCCAAGGACCCGGGAAACAAAGAGGAAGTGTCACATGAGGGCATGGCCCCGAGGGATGGGCCACCTTCCGGAGCTTGGAGCCTTGGGCTGAAGGGGTGGCGCAAAGCTGGGTACCGATGGCGCCCACTCTGTGAGAGGCTGCCCCCCCCCCGGGGGTCTGTGCACCAGGACAGGGCGCCCAAGCGGGTGCCCCCGGGTCTGGGAGCTGGGCCAGAAAGAGCCACACCTCTAGCTTTGCTGCTTGGAGCTTTCCAAGAAACCAGGACAAGTCTGGTTTCACATCCGCTCGGGCTCGCCCTGGGGAGACCTCTATCTCCCTGGGCCTCCCGCGGCTCACGGTCCCCCCAGGAAATTCTCTGGGGCCTGAGGGTGGAGCCACGGCCTGCAGCTGTCTCCATTCTCCAGCCAGGTTGTCTGGTTTTCCTGTCCGTCATCAGCCATCCAGACCGGTCACCCTGGGGCCCCCTCCCACTGCAGAGCCTCCTTCCGGAGCACCCAGTGTGTGAGGGGAAAACCAGTGTGTCGGGAGCAGGTGCATTCCCACTCTGATGTCCCAAACCCCCAAACATGGCATGTGAGTAGCTTCTGGGTGTCATTAAAGGCTACAAGCTCAGAAAAAATGAGTTTTTTTTTTTTTTTTTAAATGACCAATCCTTTCTTGTATATACATCCCTGCCTTTCACTCCCTTTCTCCCATCCACGGTGAACTTCCTGAACGTGGGCTCTCTGTCTGCTTCATTTCCTTTTATTCCTTGTGAATTTGAGAAGCCCGTGAGCAGAAGTCCACCATAAAACGATGACCTCTTAACCACACCAAGACCTGTAGCTTCTCAGGACCAGCCCCCTCCCCAAAGCGAGCCACCCGGAACCCCGTTGTGTTGGCTGTAGAACCACATGGGAGGGGGGAGGGAGAATCCGTGGGCATCTGTAGGTTATTCTGTCTTCCCATCCCTGACAGCGGTGTGCTCCTCCATGAGCCAAGCTCTTCTGGGATTTCCCACAGCCACATTTTGTATGTTGGGTGTCGAGGTCCTGCACGTCCTCCAATAAGTTTGTTCTGAAGTATTTGATTTTTTTCGAATTTATTCCTTCGGATTGTAAGTAACGTTATTTCTAAACTTCACTTTGCAGTTATCTATGGAGAGTATCCAGGGACCTTGCTACATCCACACGTTAACGTTAATAGATCCTTTACGGAGGTTTGGGGCTTTTGTACGTATGGTTGGATTTTCTGCACGTAATGACTTTGCTTCTCCCTTTACGCCTTTATTTCTTGTTCTTGCCTGTACTTGCCGGCCTTTCTAACAAATGCTGAATGCCACATCCTTGCATTGGTAATAAACTCAAGATTAAGTATGTTGGCTACAGGTTTTTGTATCAGATGAAGAAAGTTCTGTTCGATTTCTAGTTTGCTGAGGGTTTTTATCATCAACTGATATTGAATTTTATCAAATGCTTTTTCTGTATCTGTTGAGATGATCCTATGATTTTTGTCTTTTATTCTGTTCATGTCATGAATTACTTTGATATTTTTTGGAGCATCTTTTTTTTAATTTTTAAAAATTTTTTAAAAAGATTTTATTTATTTATTTGACAGAGAGACACACAGCGAGAGAGGGAACACAAGCAGGGGGAGCAGGAGAGGGAGAAGCAGGCTTCCCGCTGAGCAGGGAGCCCGATGGGGGGCTCGATCCCAGGACCCCGAGATCATGACCTTTTCTGTTTTAAAGGAAGTCTTGATAGATTTTGGGTAAAAAAAAACCCTTTGTTGCTTATTTGCACTGTAATATATTCTTGGGATGCCCAGCTGGCTCAGTTGGTGGACCATGTGGCTCTTGATCTCATGATCATGAGTTTGAGCCCCATGTTGGATATAGAGATTGATAAGGAAAATCTGTGTCCTAAGATGGCCAACCGAGCCAGCAAGAGAGTCCCAGTCCTTGTCCCGGGGCTCTTCCAGATTGTTCTCCCTGCCCCGCTTTGTGCACACGCCAAAAGTGCCAAGTATGAGGAAGTAGAAGTGTGTAAATTGCCCCCTTTGTTTGTGCTCGGGGCTCAAACCTTGGAGACCACTCTCCTCTGAGCCCGCCGGCATTAAATAAGCCTCCTATCCTCTAAGATCTCCGGGTGCCGCTTGGTTCTTCTGTCGGGCGATCCAGTCCAGGTTCCATAACATCTGGTTCCCTGACCGGGAAACCCAACCGCGCTGGCCCATTGTTGCCACCGGTTTGGGGGCAACAGCAGGGCGGTGACAGAATGAGGGATCCTAAGGGAGAAGGCGCGCCCTGCCTAATTTTCAGCAGTCTCCCGCCCCGGTTGCCTCGGGCCAGCCCTGCTCCTTTGTTCCCGCTGGACTTGAGGAGACTTGGCAGGTGAGGACCCTGTCCTGATGTCGGATTCCGGTAAGGCCTGGGGCCCCAGGACCCAGACAGGCCCACCCTCATTGGGGTGGAAGGGGAGCCTGCTCACCTCCCAGGGACCTCTTAGAGGTCTCACAGGTAGGGATTCCCAGGGAGGGAATGTAATAGCTTCTGGAGTGTGAATGTGTGAGTGAATGTGCAGTCCGGCCTGGCTTGCTCAAGCGGACTGATTCTGTGGCTCCAGGGGTGGGCACCCTTAAGGTCCCCAGAAGCCTGCGGAGTCTGAGTGGGCCCGTCTGCGGTTCCGTGGTGAACGGCATATGGTCTATGGCGGCATCGGAAGAGATTCCGATCGTAAGTCACAACGCTGAGACCGCCACGGCTAAGCCTCACCTAAGCTCTTCGGGACATGGCCAGATGGGCATCTGATTGGTCTCCTCACCCCAGGAGGCAACCCCCCTTGTCTGTCTCTGCGCCACCGCACATGGGGACATCACCTCGAGGTCAGGGCAGAGTAAACCTACAGTTCTAGAGACCATGATCAAAAATTTCAAGAAGGGGTTTTCGGGAGACTATGGAGTCAGGATGAACCCCGGCAAGTTGAGAACCCTATGTGACAGGAGAACCATGACACCCTAACCAGTTTCCGTACATTGACTCCTGGCTAGGAATTGCTTAGGCCCTTCCCCCACTGGGTGCAATTCGCTTGCAATAGGCAGGGACAGGCCAGGATCTTAATCGCCTCATCCAAGCGATCTAAAGAAAATCAGCAAAAGCAGTCTCCACAAATCCTAGCCGGAGATCCTGAGGAAAACATTTGTCATGTCCTGTATACAGGACATCTTTATTTTACGAACCGAACCTGCCCCCACCATACATACCCTCAAGACCATCTACACCTAGCCCTTCAGTTCCAGACACTCCGCTGCCATCGGTTTCACCAGTGCCCCCAGGCCCAAAGGATCCACTTTCTCCAGGATCAGCAGCTAGGCTGCGCCCCAGGCCGGACGCAAGCGCCCTCCAAATGCCGGTATGAGAGACACGGGAACCTGAGAGGCGCGATGAAGACAGGATGGTCCAACCCAGCTGTTCCATGATGTATTATCAGCCCTTCTCCACCACTGACCTCCACAACTGGAAAGACCTCATAGAACCCCTTTTCCAGACTCATCGGCCAACCTGGGAAGACTGCCAACAGTTACTCCACACCCTGTTTAACACAGAGGAAAGAAGGAGAATAATGAAAGGTACACGGCGGTACCTGGAAGAGCACGCACCAGCGGGAGTCATCGACCCTGCTGCCTGGGCTAACACGGCCGCACCCGAGGAGCGCCCAGCATGGGACTTCACCACAACCGAGGGACAGGCCCACACCCGCCGGGACCAGGAGGCCCTCCTCCGGGGAATCTGGGTAGGAGCTAAGAAACCCATGAACATGACTAAGGTATCCACGGTCACTCAACAACCAGGGGAGTCCCCTGGGGACTACTACGAAAGACTATGTGAAGCCTACAGGATATACACTCCATTTGACCCCGAGGCACAGGAAAGCCAACAGATGGTAAACACCTCCTTCGTGGCTCAGGCCGCCCCAGACATCAGAAAAAAAAAACTTCAGAAACTAGAGTTCGCCAGGATGAACATCACCCAGCTAATAGAGATTACCAATAAGGTCTACATGAACAGGGAGGTCGCAGCCAAAAGGGAAGCTGACAAAAAGATGAAAAAGAAAAGTCAGCCTCCTTACCGCCTCCCTGAAAGACAAGGACAACACAAAGGCGGGGAGATCCCAACCAACGAAAGGGGGGAGACCCAGAACCCTTTGGCAGGGATCAATGTGCCTACTGTAAGGAGAAAGGACATTGGAAAAATGAATGTCCCAACCGGGGAAAGGCTCAAAAGCCCAGCTGCTACAAGGAAGAACGCCCGAGAGAAGGACCTCATAGGCCTTGCGGGAATGGACTCAGACTGAGTGGGACCGGGCTCTTTCCTCCTTGGCCCCCATGAGCCCATGGTCAAAATGAAGGTGGGGGCCAACCAGGGACTTTTATGGTTGATATTGGGGCCGAGCACTCTGTTGTCACCTCCCCAGTGGCCCCTTTCAGCAAAAGGACTGCGACCATCCTTGGGGCCACCGGGACGCGGGCCATACAGCAGCCCTTTTTCCAGGCTTGCCAGTGTGAACTCGGGGGCCACATGAATTCCTTTATCTGCCTGATCGCCCCATCCCCCTCCTGGGCCGAGACGTACTCTGCAAGCTTAGGGCTCAGATAACCTTTGAGCCCACCGGACACACTAGCCTCCCACTGAACCCAAGGCAAGAGGAGACAGGGTCTCTGAACAGGTCTGGCTAAATTGCCTAAGCCCAGTCGTGTGTGAAATGCTTCAGAACACTTGATGGAGACAAAGCGGAGCAACCAAAATTGAGATCATGAGACAGGCCTGGGGGTCTGGAATTTGCGGAGGTTGGAAGACCTGGGAGTCAAGTCGGCCTTCTCTAACAAGGCAAGATCTCCAGCTGTTTAGGTTCTTTAGCTTCACAGAGCACCTTTCCCTGTCCTCTCTGGGTGGTGGGAGGTTGGGGTGAGCATCCCCCAGGGGTGGGACAGATCTCAGGTAGGGAGAGGCAGGGGACAGTGGCCCTTCTGGAGAGGACTGGGGCAAGGAAGTCGGGGGAGGAACTGTACTAAAATGAAAACAGAGAAGAGGTCAGATCAAAAGCCAAACTACTACACTGTTCAAAGGCAGATTCTGGTTGTCTGTCTGGGGTAGGGCTGACCTTGGCGATTTTTTTTTTTTAAAGATTTTATTTATTTATTTGACAGAGAGAGACACAGCGAGAGAGGGAACACAAGCAGGGGGAGTGGGAGAGGGGGAAGCAGGCTTCCCGCTGAGCAGGGAGCCCGATGCGGGGCTCGATCCCAGGACCCTGGAATCAGGACCTGAGCCGAAGGCAGACGCCTAACAACTGAGCCCCCCAGGCACCCCGACACTGGCGATTTAGACAAGATACCCCGGGCGATACGGATCCTGCTGGTCCCCTGGCCACACTCTAAACAGCAAGGTTTAGACATTGTTTCCAACCGCCTTTATAAGAGTCACCTGGGAGGACCTTGTTACAAAGGCAACTATTTGGGGTTTGGGGTCGCCAGGTGAGGGTATTACGGAGGGCACGTGTTGTGATGAGCACTGGGTGTAATACTATCCGGCCTATGCAAACCCACTGGATCAAAATGGGTGAGATGGGGGGAATATCCCAGAAGCTGTGTGTTTAAAAAGCAACCCCTGGGGGCACCTAAGTGGCTCAGGAAAAAAAAAAATGTGGATGACCTCCTCGCCAGTGACCCAAGAAGACGGCACAAAAGGCCCCAAGACCCTCCTACAGGTCCTGTCAGACCCGGGATACTGAGCCTCATGGGAGAAGGCAGAAATCTGCCAACAACACGTCCGATACCTTGGTTTTCTCCTCACCCAAGGGAAAAGAGAACTAGGGTCAGAGAGGAAAAGGATCATCATCTCCCTGCCACAGCCCCAGGCAAAAAGGGGGCTATGAGAATTCCTAAGGGCTGCAGCATTCTGCCGCACTTGAATCCCTGGGTTCTTAGCAATAGCAAGACCCCTTTATGATCTCTTAGGGAGACCAGATTGAGAACCCCTGCCTGGACCAAAAAGGAAAAAATAGCGCTCAGGGTACTCACCCAGACTGTTGGACCCTGGCGACGGCCAGTTGCATACCTGTCAAAGAAGCTGGACCCTGTGGCAGCAGGATGGCCACCGTGCCTCAGGGCGCTGGCAGCCACAGCCCTACTCATCAAGGAGGCGGACAGGCTCACCTGGGGCAAGAACTTAACATCAAGGTCCCTCACGCAGTTGTGTCCCTCATGAACGCACAGGGACACCGCTTCCTTTCCAACTCCCGGCTGGCACGATACCAAGGGCTCCTCTGTGAAAACCCGCGGGTCACCCTTGAAACAGTAAGGACATTAAACCCAGCAACCTTTCTCCCCATGGAAGAGGGGGAACCAGACCATGACTGCTCTGTGGTGACTGATGAAGTCTATGCAAGCCGTCCAGATCTGCGGAATCAAGCCATAAAGAATCCAGAGCTCACGCCGTTCAGCGATGGCAGCAGTTACCTACAAGAGGGTGCCCGGAAAGCGGGTTATGCAGTAACCACAACCACTGAAGTCCTAGAAGCTAAGGCATTACCAGCTGGATGGTCAGCTCAACGGGCTGAATTATATGCCTTAGTCTGAGCCCTCAGCCTCGGTGACGGCAAGCGAGTCAACATCCACACTGACTCCCGGTACATCTTCGCTACTGTACATATACATGGAGCCATCTACAAGGAAAGGGGCCTCCTAACCTCAGCAGGAAAAGCTGTCAAAAACAAGGAGGAGATACTGAGACTCCTCAAAGCCGTCTGGCTTCCAAAGGAAGCAGCAATCCTGCGCTGTAAGGGACTCCAGAAAGGAGACGACCCCATAGCGTGGGGAAATCGTCTGGCAGATGAGGCAGCCAAGACCGCAGCCAGTGAGGACATGGACAGAGCCTCTTCCCTCACCATGGCCCTGACACCCCCGGAAGACGTCCCTCCACCCAGTTACCCTAAAAAGGAAAAGGAATGGGCCATGGCTGAGTGGGCCACCCTGACTGGAAAGGGATGGTGGATGATGCCAGGAGGGCACATCTTTCTTCTAACAGCAACTGGAGGGCATCTGGTCAAGGAACACCACCGACTCACTCATCTGGGAAAAACTGCATTAGAGCCCTTCTCAAGAAGCACCACTACCTCAGTCGGCTGCCGGCACTATGCCGAGCAGAGTGAATGATGCATGACATGTGCTAAACATAATGCTCGGTGTGCACCGCGGCCCCCGCCAGGTGTCCAGAGGGTGGGAGCAACCCCCCTTCAAAGATCTAGAGGTAGACTCCACAGATGTGCAGCCGAGCAGGGGGTTCAGATCTCTCCTAGTAATAGTATGCACAGACTCTGGGTGGGTCGAAGCCTTCCCAACCAGGACGGAGCAGAGCCGGGAAGTAGCTAAAGTCCTCTTGCGGGAGATCGTGCCCTGGTTCGGCCTGCCATTAACAATCCACAGTGACAATGGACCCACATTTGTGACAGACATTGTACAGGTCTTGACCAAATCTCTCAACATCACCTGGAGACTCCACACTGCTCACTGACCCCAAAGTTCAGGGAAAGTAGAGCGAATGAATCGTACCCTCAAGGGAATCTTAGCAAAGTTTTGTCAGGAGACTAACCTCCCACGGCCGGATCTGCTACCCCAGCTCTCCGGCGTGCTCAATGCACTCCTGGGACATCAGGTTTCTCCCCATTCGAATTAATATATGGACGGCCTCCCCCATGCCTGGGGAGCCTTCCAGGAAACTTGCATCAGGTTGGAGATAAAGGGATAAAGGAGCAGCTTCAGGCCCTGGGGGCCACCCTAAATAAATTACAAAAGTACACCTTTGAGAGGGCCCCAATCTCCTTAGGGTCTCAGGTACACTCCTTCCAGAGAGGGGACTCAGTTTGGGTCAAAGACTGGAAGAAAGAAGAAAGCTCATCATTCGGACGAGGGGCTGCGCCAGTGGAGAGTCCAGCCAGACGTCACGAACCCACTCTGGCTTCACCTTTGACGAGACCCCACCGACTGATGGACACCTGCTCACCGTGGTCCCTGGCTCTCATCGGTGTGATTTCCTCATCCTGGGAGTCAGACTCTACACTGTTGCCCCTCCTGACTGGACTTTCCCCAGTTCTACCTAAGGCTTCTACCTAAGGTCATAGATCCCACTTTTACTGGCCCTTTGCTGTCTACTCCTGAGCGCGTTTCACCATGGTTTTCCTGGCCCCGGTCAGTCCTGGTCTTCTGCTACCTGGTGTGCTGTTAAGTTTATGATTAAGTCCGTGTTCGCCCCAAGCCTTGCAGTCAACCCTCAGAGTCAAACAGAATGATGCCCTCTAAACTAGGTGTTTAAAGGGCATCAAAGGAGGTAATGATAAGGAAAATCTGCGTCCTAAGATGGCCCACCGAACCAGCGAGAGTCCCAGTCCGTGCCCCAGGGCTCTTCCTGGGTTTTTCTCCCTGCTCTGCTTCCCACAAGCAGGTTCTTCTCCCTGCCCTGCTTCACGCACGCACCAAGAGTGCCAAGTATGCAGAAGTAGAAGTGTATGAATTGCCCCCTTTGTGCTCAGGGCTCAGACCTTTGGAGACCACTCTCCTCTGGGCCCACCGGTGTTAACAAAACCTCCTGTCCTCCAAAATCTCCGGGTGCTGCTTGGTTCTTCCATCGGGTGATCCAGTCCAGGTTCCATAACAAGATCATTCAAATAAATTTTTTAAAAAACTTTAAGACAATATTCAAATCCCTCCATACTTTCTTCTCTTCTTAGGGCTTCTCACATTTTGCTTCAGGGCCTGCTCCCTCCCCAGTGTCGTAACTACATTGTCATATACTGTCTTCTCAAAGCCATATGGCTTCACATGTCACATGTAGATAGATATACAATCTTCCTGGAACTGAATTTTGTATGTGGGGGAGACAAAAGCTGCATTGCGTTTTTTTTTGTTTTTTTTTTTAGGATTTATTTGTTTATTATTTGAGAGAAAGAGAGCACAGGGGGAGGGGCAGAAGGGCGGGGAAGAGGATCCCAAGCAGACTCCCTGCTGAGCACAGAGCCCTACACGGGGCTCGATCCCAAGACCCTGAGATCATGACCTGAGCTGAAACCAAGAGTCAGGCGCTTAACAGACTGAGCCACCCAGGCGCCCCTGCATTTTGTTTTTCTCTATGGAAGCCCAGTGTCCTGGCACCATTGACAGAGAGCGTGTCCTATCTGTGTGCACTTGTTCCATGAGCGAGTCTCGTTCCAAACCAGCATCCTATCCATTGATCGGGTTTTCTATGCTTATGAATAAACCACATTGTCTAAGTTTCTAGAGCTTTGTCCAGAGCTCAAGGGTGCCTCGATTATGTTTGGCCATTTGCATTTCCATATAAATTTTTAAAAAGCTTTTCAAGGAGGAAAATGATGTTTTGTGTAGAAGTACATGGAATCAGTTTGGGGAGGATTGATACTTTTGTATGATTTAATCTTCTTAATCATAGATAATCTTCCTTTCTATTGTGTTTGCCAGGAAACAGCACTGGTCCCAATAGCCAAGATGTGGAAACAGCCTCGGTGTCCATCAGTGGACATATGCATAAAGAAGATGTGGTGTATACACACAATGGAATATTACTCAACCACGAGAAAGAAGGCAATCCTACCACTTGTGACAACATGGATGGAACTTGAGGGTGTTATGCTGAGTGAAACCAGCCAGACAAATACAGCGTGATGTCACCTGTATTTGGAATCCAAACAAACTGAGCTTACAGAGACAGAGAGCAGGACGATGGTTATCAGAGGGGCTGTGGGGGGACGGGGGCGATGCAGGTCAGAGGGTATGAACTCATTTGAAGGTGAGCAGTCCTGCAGATCTGACGCCCAGCACTGTGATTATAGTCAACGATACTGGATCGGATACTTCAAGCCTCCCGAGACTAGCTGCTAACTAACCCTACCTATTAAAGAAGTTGAGTACTTAAGGAATTTGAGGAAAAAATTTTGAAAAAAAATTTACTGTCCACTAGTAAAAGATCCAAGTTGATCAAGTGTGAACATGCTTAAAAATGAAACCATTTCATATCATTATGAGAAAACAGAGCTTAATTTCTACATTGTCTTATATACGTAAGGCTTTCATAACTATAACTCAAAACACGCAAGCCATAAAATAAAAGGCTCATCAATTCAAAATATATAAAAATGCTTTGCACGGCAATAATAATATTTAAAAAAGCAAATTCCAGCAACAAATGAAGATGGTGGACATGTTATTCGCACTTCCAACAATCGAGAAAGGACTAATCTCCTCGCATTTAAGGAGCTAAGGGAAATGGGGAGGTGAGGACCTTGGGGAGAAGCCTCGTGTGCGTGCCTCGCTCTGTCGTGTCAGCCTGCGGTCTCCTCCACACACTCGTGAAATGTTCGCGTCACAGAATACAGAGTGAAAAACCGTGGGATATGGGAATAAAGACAGCCCGGTAGCTTAATATAAGGCTTTAACCAATCTTCCTTGCTTTGGACAAGTGCAAATAATTGAATAAGCACACGTAGGAATCATACAATATTAAAAATTCTTTGATAAATGATACCCACAAAGAGAGATCATATGTTATCTAGCCGTCAAGGATGACAAGAGCCGTCCTGTCTTCAGCACCAGAGTAAATCTCAGAGAAATGCAAATAAAACACGAATAAAAACATTTTGTGGGTTCTATTATTTGCTCACCATGGAATGAAATGTGCAAATAGCCGGGGTTTAGAGCAAAGCATCGATGCCCACAAAGCAACCTCCTGGAATGTCAGCCCCAGCCCTTGCAGGAGAGCTTGACTTGACAGGATTAAACTCAATGAGGCTGGAATACAGGGTGTGTAAGTTAAAGGGGATGGATATTTATTCAAATCACAAAGGGGGATTATAAGCGCTTTTTACCTACAAAGCACTGGAACACAGAAGCAGAATCGCGAGGTGACGATTCACCGATTCACCGTCAGGAACCCTGTCACCCCCTGGGAGTGTGGAGCTCGGGGACTGGGGGTGAGGCACGGAGCGGGAGAAGCAGCAGGAGGAGACTGGCCAGGTGGGAGATTCCAGAAAGCTCTTCAGGAAGCTGACTTTCCGTCAGACCGGTAACAGTGAAAAGACAAGGAAAACTGAGGACCACCGATTCCCTACAGAGGAAAGATAATTTGCAAAAAGAATTTGTCTCTCTCTCTCTAAACAGATAAATCTTTTTTTTTTTTTTTTTTTAAAGAATTTGTCCCATTTAACAAAAGAAAGGCAATTCAGGAAGAGCCTCGTTAGCCCTCCTGTTTGATTATTCCATGTCTTGTAAATAAAACCCCACGAGCCCTATGTATTCATAAGGTTAATTAACCCTCGCAGCCACTTCGCATATGAAATGCCAACTGTATCTTCCCCTTGTATGAAATGAAATAGAACAGCAGAGTGATTTGCCCAGGACCACACGTCCTCGAATGGCTGAGCCAGAGTTTGGACAACGTTAGTCTGGTTCCAAAGCCCCCCCCGACAGCCACACCTCCTGCGCAAGAACCAGGGACACGCATAACAGAGCCTCGCTCCAGGAGAGACAGACAGACAGACGTCTATGGACGGACTTTGAGGCTGGCTCTGGCAGAGGGACAGCGCCACGGTGGCCTTGCCGATGATGCTTGGGGTCTGCAGGTGCCCGGGAAGCCCCAGTCCCCGCACGCTGGAGCCGGGCCCCATTCAGACTGGGCGTTTGTTCTGCGAGCCCGTGAGAGCTGCACGCGGGTATGAGAAATGGTCTGTTTGGCACAACAGCTTCTGCCCGGGGTGGGGGGGGCAGAAGGGGCTGGGTTTTCCTGCGTGTGCCTTACGGAGCACCCAGCTCAGAGGAGGGATGTCATTTGCCCACGTCCACCCTGGGCTCCGTGGGAAGGGGGCCCCCACGCTGTGAGCGGAGCCCGGCATCTCCACTGGGTCTAACCAGCTGCCCTTGGTCCCTCCGCACCTTGGCTTCCCCCGCTGACGCACCCTGGAGCGGTTCCGTCCGCGGCTTTCCCCTGATGCTCCCCAGGAAGGAGGTGGTGGGGTTGACACTGTTCACCGTGGAGGATACGGACATCAAGGTGGGGGGGCAGAGACACAGAGACCACTCGTGGGAAGGGTCACGGTGATTGAGGCCTGGGCCATGAGGAGAAGCCCACGGACTCTCCCAGGCTGGGCTCCCTGTGTCCTGGTCACCCCTGTGGAGACAAAGGGGGAATGCCCCACGGGGAAGCTTCCCCCAGACCGTGGGCTCACTGGGGTGGGGTGGGGTGAGGTGGGGGACACGAGGTGCGTGGACGCCAGCAATGGTCCCCCTAGCAGTGATCTGGGGCCTCAGACCTCCTCCCGTCCCCATGTTCTTGGGCTAGATCAGCCTCTGCTGTTTGGTGCCCTCTTCAGGAAAAACAGAAAATTAACTGCATATCCGAGTGGGTAAGAGCATCCCCTCTGCTAAGAGCTGCCCTGATTTGTCATCTGTCCTACCCCTCCCCGTCCCAACGCCTCCGCCTGTTGTGGGTGGAACCCTGGGCCTGGCCAGACTGGTCATTTTGTAAGTGGGGCACTGCTGGAGCCCTAAGGGTTGGGGTTTGGGCTCTCTTCTTGGACCGGGCTCCGCTCTGGAGAACTTCGTGGTGTCTCTTGCAAACGCATGCCTGTGGCATCCCTGGTGAGCCCCAGAGGGCGGTGCGAGGGCGGTGGGCGAGGCGGGGCCGGGGTCACGGGCGCTGAGCTCCCGCCCCTGCCGGCGTCTGAGCGGGGAGAGGAGAGTGCTGGCTGCCCGGGCGGGCACTTCCCCGCAGCGGGCGTGTTCACAGTCGTCCCCACGCACGGCAGGCCCGGACCTGGGAAGCAGAGAGACATGCCTCTCTCCAGGTGCAGGAGACTCAGGTCGTGGGCATGCAGGTGTTCTTGACCGCTGTGTTCCCAACACATCGGGGGGCGCCCGGGCTCAGTCTGGGGAGTGTCCGACTCTTGGTTTCAGCTCAGGTCGTGATCTCAGGGTCGTGGGATCCAGGCCCGCGTCCAGCTCCGTGGTCAGCGTGGAGTCTTGCTTGAGATTCTCTCTCCGTCTCCCTCTGCCCCTCTCGCTCATGCAGGTGAGCACCACCTGTCCTATAAACTGCTTTTTGGCACAAGAGGATGGACCTGTGAATAGATCAGGAGCGGTCTCTGACTCGTGTGAGTTTACGTAGTGGTAATTGCTAAGAAGGGAAACAGAAGGGTCGGAAGCAGACCTGAGGGACTAGGCAACACCACTCTGGGGTATTTACCCAAAGAAAACGAAAACCCCAACCCAGAGAGGTCTCAGCATCTCTGTTTCGTGGCGGCACCACTCACAAGAGCTGGCCATGGAAGCGCCCCACGCGTCCATCGATGGCTGAACGGATGAGGATGTGGTGAACACACAACGGTGTATCATTCAGCCGCAGGAAAGAATGAGATCTTGCCGTTTGTGACGTTACAGGGTCAGTGATGCTGAGTGAGTGAAGTCGGACAGAGAAAGACAAATACCGTCTGATTTCACTTGTAGGTGGGACCAAACAGACAACACAAGACATAAACTGAGTCACAAATACAGAGAACACACGGGTGGCTCCCCGGGGTGGGCAGAACAGTGCAGGGGACCCACGGGGGCACAAGTCCCAGGGATGCCAAGTACAGCCCAGGGAGCAGAGTCAGTAATACCTGAGTAACTGAAGGCCCCATAATGTGTAGAGATATCGAATCACTCTGATGCACACCCTAAACCAACAGCACATTGTATGTCAATTACACTTCCATTTTTGAAAATAAATAAAATGAGAAGCGAGAGAGAGGGAGGGAGCTCTGGTGACCCATGCAGGCCGACCCAGGCAGAGCTGACCTCACTGAACACTTTGGCCTGGGATCAACCTAAGAAATATGCTATTTCCCGTCCTGTAAGGGTGCGTGCGTGTTCAAGCTGGGTCTCCCGGTTGCTCAGGACGACTCCGAGAAAGCACACGTGTGACGAGTGTCTCGGGCCAGCGGACTGCAGGTGGCCGGGGTGGACGCCAGGGAGCCAGGCCGCGTGGTCGTCCCTGTTCCTGGGCGCTGGTGCTGTGGCCCCGCCTTGGCGGTCGGGCTGTCCGTGGGACTCAGCGCAGTGACCGCAGGGACCCGCCCGGTGGGCTCTCACGTTTTATCACAATGTTCCATCTGTGTGCAGGGGAAGAGCTCTCAGATTAGATTTGAGGAACTTAGATGAGATTAGATGTAGGAACTTAGATTAGATTTTAAAACTCTGACAGGACTTCTGCCAGGTGCCACACAGCGTAAGGGATGCCGGGTTTTCAAAGTCAGGCCCTGTCCTTAATAGCCTAGTAGGGGACACACAGGGACAATGCAATTTTAATTCTATACGAGGGTGTTTTCCAAAGTGCGGGCTGTAACCCGCTGGGGGATCATGGAATCAATTTATTGGATCAAGAACCGCATTGAAAAATAATGGGAAACGAAAGAAAAATAACCATGGGATAGTAGGCATGACTCTGAATGCAGTGGAATGATCAGGAAGGGGCGCCACAATGTGTCTGAATGAGGGTGGGCTGAGGCCCACCTATTTGAAAGTGCTGGTGGTCAGACTTTAAGATTCAGTTCATTAACTACAACCCTGAGGTGCACACACATGGGTACCGCCCAGATCCTCCCGGGATGAAGGGATGTCTCCCTGAGCGGCAGGGAGCCCCCTGCTGAAAGCCCCCAGCTGTCAGTCCCTTGCACACAGACTCAGGGGGGAGAGTGCCGCCCCCCAGGTCATGCCCGTCTCCAGGCAGCCCGAATGGGACCCTGGGGGTAGAGGTCTGGCCCTCTTGCTCCAATCAAGGCGCTGCTGAAGGGCTGCCCGGCTTCTGAGCTGCCCACGGCTGTGGCCTCCATGGAGACTGTAGAATATTCCAGCTGTCCTGCGGCCAAGCCTCCTTCCTTCCCTTCCCTTCAAGTTCCTTCCTTTCCTCAGGAGCACCCCTGACGAACCTCCTACACGCTGCCCTCTGTCACAGAGCCTGCTTCCCCGGGGACCCTAGTTGGTCAGAGAGCTAGAGCTGGGACGGGGTTTGGAGCAGGGTCGCCCACTGTCTGCTGGTGACACAGAGGCCCCGGCTGGCTGGGGGGCATGATGGGGAGACCTCCTGGCCGTGGGCGGGGCACTGGACGGGATGCGTTGTTGGTGTGGTGTGTCAGGTGTCTGAGAAACGTGGGGAGGCGGAATCCGTACACAGTGGGGCAGCAGGGGGCCCGACGTGCAGCAAGTCCAGAGGTGGCTGACCTTGGCATGGCCAGGGGCAAAAAAGGGGGTGCCCACAAGGTCACTACCCGGCCCGCAATCCAGAGACAGCAAGGCCGGGTCCTTCAGCACCTTCACTATTAGCATTAACCTCTTGATTTGATTTTAACTGCAACCATTTCAGCTGCATCGCATGTGACATTGGATCTCCAGGTTGAAGAGTTTCCTTCTATTCCTGATTATCTTTCAAACTGGGAGTCAGTGTTCAGTTCCGCCAAACAAGCGTCTCGGCGTCTTGCAGATATGATCACCTGTAATTTTCCCGTCATGGCTTAATATGGTGAATTATGCTACTATATTCCCTGTTTAGATAGCTACTCTAAAACTAGAAGTTTGATTTTGTCTCGGTTAAAATGAAAGGAAAGGAGAGGAAAGTGGGTACTAAGTCTGTTCGTGTGAATTTAAAAAATGCTGGATTGGTCTACACTGTCAGTTTCCCTGCTTTGTCCGCGGAGAGGGCCCCAGAGAAATGACACCCAGAATGGGGACCTCTGCACCCGATCGGGGCTGCGGATACCATTCCCCAGCGAAAGGGACCAGCGCTCCTGGGTGGATGTCTGCTTCTGGAATCGAAGCAGGAAATACCCAAGATGAGCCTGGGGCACCTTCAAGAGCCAGAAAGTCAGAACACGTGAAACCAGGAATCCACACCGACGGGTCTGTCGGAGTGACCGGGAGCCAGCCGACAGGACGCCCGGTGACCAGAGCTGGGACAATTAGAGCAACGAAATGCAGACTACAGAATCAGGTTGTGATCCAAGCATAAATATTCACGAGTTCCCCGATACAGAGAGTGGAATAAAGAGATGAATGGGGGAGAAGACCCGAATCTCCACGTGGAGGAGTTCTGAGTGGTGTGTGTGGGCTGCTCAGTGACTTCCTTCCTGACGGCACAGCATACACAGCAGGGAAGAGGGTGACGGTGTGGTGGGGGCCTGACACGCACCCCGCCCGGTGAGCAAGGCCAGCGTCACGGGGACGAGTCAGGTGGGGAGCACGGGCCCGGGTGTGATACGGTGGGGAGGGCGCTTCACCCTGGGGTCCTCCTCCCAAACCCACAGCCCAGGCTGACCGTGACGCACACACACCAGACAAACCCCAACTGAGGGGCGTCCTACGGCGTGCCTGACCTGTCCGCCTCGGAACTGTCTGGGTCATCAAGAACAAGGACAGTCTGAGAAGCTGTTGCAGCCGAAAGTGGCCTGAGGGGACACGATGTCTAAATGGACGGGGGGGTCCTGGCACAGGAAAAGGACACTGAGGAAAAATTAAGGAAATCTGAATAAAGTAATGGACTTTGGTTGGTAATGAGTAATCATCAGTACCAGCTTATTAATTATAACAAGAGATTAATAATGTGGGAAGCGGCAGGGGAGCTACGGGAACTCTTTACGGTCTTGTCACTTTTTTTTGCAAACCTAAAACTGTTCTAAAATAGAAAGCTCGTTTACTTTTAAAAAAGTTTCTGGATGAGAGGTGCATCATTCTCCCGAGATGAGATTGTGGGACGTTTAGATTCTAGTGCCCACGGGGTCTACTAAAAAACAATGAATACAGGCTCTCATTCTGTCCGCACCAAGAGGCAGAGATGATCCACAGTTTTGTTCTGAGCGATTCAGTACCAAGTTCTTCCTCAAGGATTCGGGGTTCATTCACCATGATGATTCCTGTCTTCCATCCACAGCACTGTGAACCCCGCCATTTATTTCTTCATTGGGAGGTGGAAACCGAGGGTGCCCCTCACAGGGGTCTCCAGGGAGCCCTGGGTGAGGAGGCAGAGCAGGGGAGCGGCACCCGTCCCGCCGAACAGAGAGGACAGCCCCCTGCCGGGTGGCAAGTTCCCGAGTGGGCCCGACGATCTCCTGGCAGAAGTGACGCCTCCCGGTCAGCAAGCAGCAGCAGCCCCAACCCAGTCAGGCACCTGCGGAGGAAGTCCCGTCACAGCCCCCCTTCATATAGAAACTGAGGGCAAACTGCTGGAGCAGACTTCCTGTGTGAAATGCCCATCTTTGGGTCTTTTCAGCCTATTGTCAAATTACCCTCCGGAAAGCTCATCAAGGGGGCTGCACACTTGCCAACCGTGGAGAGTCGGTGGTTTCAACCTTTGTCTTAAAATTCTGCTCGTTTTCAGTCTTGCACAAGTAATGCTGCTAAAATTCTTCTGGGTGTAGGTTGGTCCCTTGGAAATGGGGTGTCCTGCGGCGGGGGGAATCGGAGGGAGAGATGAACCATGAGAGACTATGGACCTGAGAAACAAACAGGATTTTAGAGGGGAGGGGGGAGGGGGATGGGTTAGTCTGGTGATGGGTATTAAGGAGGGCACGTTCTGCATGGAGCACTGGGTGTTATACGCAAACAATGGATCATGGAACACTACATCAAAAACTAATGATGTAATGTATGGTGATTAACATAATAAAATTAAAAAAAAATAAATGGGGTGTCCCTTGGGCTTTGCCCATTTTTCTGGCATGTTCTAGGGTCTTACTATAGTTTTGTACCTAGACTTCTAAGGGGTTCACCCCATTGGATGCAACATGCAACGTCTTCCAAATCCTAGTTTTGTCTTTAGAATTCCAGTGAAATGAGTCTTTGTTGACGGAGTTCTGTCTGGAAGGACGACATGAAGCCAGTCACGGGTTTGGCTGCTTCAATCAACCCTTTGTGCAATGGGCCTTGCATCTTCCGAGGCCCCTCAGATTGCTTTTGTTGTCGAAGCTTGCAGGACCGTCCGGCGGGGAGGAGAAAGGCTCTAGGGGGTCTTGGGGCTCAGGAGTGTCCCCGGGACACAAGGAGGTCCCTGAGATTCTGAGCCAGCTCTGTGTTTGCCACGAGGCCTCATTCTCTTCTCCAAGAAACGGGCCGGGTCTTGTCTGTGACGGGTCTGAAGAGAGCCAGGATCCCTCAGAGACACACTTTTGGCTGCCAGGAAGCTGCCAGCTTCTCATTAGCTGAGCTCTGGTGACAACCCCGTTACTGGGGGTCACCATCCCATAACGGGGGGACACTACCCTATAGCTGGGAGGATACTACCCTGTAATAAGGGGGACACTACCTTATAACTGGGGGTCAGCACCCTCTAGCTGGGGGGACACTACCCTATAATGAGGCACTCTACCCTATAACTAGGGGGACTCTATTCTGTAGCTGGGGGGAACAACCCTATTACCAGGGGGACACTACCCTGTAACAAGGGGGACACTATCTTATAACTGGGGGTCAGCACCCTTTAGCTGGCGGGACACTACCCTATAACTGGGAACAATAACTGGGGGTCAGCACCCTATAACTGGGGGGACATACCCTATAACTAGGGGGACACTACCCTGTAGCTGGGGGGGCCTGACGACGTCATGTGGTGTGCCTGCTCCCTCCCCAGGGAGTCAGCGAGGGCACCGTCCTGCCCGGGACACCGTGGGGTGATAAGGCCTGCACTGAGGGTGTCCCCCTTGCTGTCATCTCAGGGGGTGAAATGACACGAGGGTCCCGCCTCAGCTGCTGGACCCCACGTTCACCTCTCCTGGATCTCGTCTGTCACCACCCCCCGGCCAAAGCTGGGGGGCTGCCAACAGGGTCAGGGGGAGCTGTCTGTGGGTCCGCACCGTCAGCTCTGCTGCAACCATCCTCGGAGGAGGGAGGCCGCCCCCGGAGTCCCCAGGGCCATGTCGGCTCACACAGCAGCTTTGACTGTCGGGTCTCTATTTCTGGATCCTCGCGGGTGGAGAACTGAATTTTCCTCCAAGAGTAAACTGCTTCTTGGCTTTAGGAAAAGCACCCTGACGGTGTCTCGGAAACACCAGGAATGAGCCACGGTTCTGGGGCTGGGAAGCCAGAGATCGGGGCGCTGGCTCAGGTGAGGCCCTGGTAAGGGGCTCTCGGGGGCCTCTTTCACGAGGCCGGGAACCCTGCTCTTAGGGATCACCTCCCCGAGGCCCCACCTCCTCACGCCATCACCTTGGGGGTTAGGATTTCGACATCTGGTTTTGGGGGGACTCAGACATTCAGACCGCAGCAATGGGCTTCTGGGTCTCTGAGGCCAAGGCTTTTTGGGAATGAGCAGTAAATGGCTTTGCTTCCCTGTGTAAAAGGCTGTCTTCAGGTTGGCTTAGGTCATGAAATAATGGGCCTCCGGGGCTGTGGGGACGAATGGTTGTTTTGCTCCTGGGTCTGCGGGGGGCCCTGGATTCCAGCAATGGACACCACCTTATAGGGGCAGCCTTTGGGGAAGGAGAGAGATGCGTCACTCCCGCTGCTTGGGCCCACACCTTCGGCGCAGCCTGATTCGTATTTAGCGGGCCTTTTGCTGTCACTGTGGGAAGGTGAGGGAGAAGCCTACCCACAGGGTTTGCAGGCCCAGAGCCCACGGCAGCGCCCCCGGGAACAGTCGCCTCAGACAGGAAGGCTGTGTGTTGTCTGGGGACCCACAATCCACTCTCCATGCTTCTCTAACACCTCCTGGTCCTCTGTGGGGGCCCCTGTGCTGTAGCTAACTGGTTCAGGGATGGGCGTATGACCCAGCAGGAAAATACACAAATTTCCTGCTGGATTTACACCGGGGATTTCGCAGGGCTGGGGCCATAGCGCCCCGATGTGGAGCATGAAGGGAGCCAGCAGAGACAGAGGAGCTGAGCAGGGCAGGGGGAGGAGAGAACCAAGTTCTAAGGACATGTGCATACCCTGAATCCAGCCAGACCTGAAGCCGTCACAAGCCCTGCACTGTCCCACATGTTAACCAATAAATTCCTTTTCTTGCTTACAAGTTTCTTTTCTTGGGTAAGGCTTTTGGGCAGGGGGAGCAGCACAGACCCCAAACTGACTGTGCCCCTTCCCCAGGGATGGGGGGACTGTGAGTGTGGCCAATCCCATCTCAGCTTCACTCTGCACCAGGGAGGCTGCAATCCCCTGGGGCTTAGCCCCCGAGAGAGGATCCTAGGAATTGAGGGGGGGCTTAGGAGGGGATGAGAGGAGGCTCCTCATCCCCACCACATACACAGACTCTGCTCCCAGAAATCACATTCTCTTTATTTGAGCCTTTTTCTAAGGACCGAGAATGAACAGATCCCTGTCCCGTGACATATGAAACAAATGTCGGCACGCCGCTCCAGGCAGGGGTGGCTGAGCCCCGCTCACGGTCACTGGCGAGGCCCACCTCACACACGGGACCCTCGCGGGAGGGGCCCTCCGGGCAGGAGCCGGCGTCAGTCCACACCATCCAGGTCCTGACGGCCTCTGCTCTCGAGCTGGAGAACCTGGACGGACAAGTCACACGAATGTCTACGCTGTCGAAACACACCGGTTCGCACCGAGCGAGGGTGGCGGTCACGGGACTGGATGAGCAGCCCGTGACGCAGTCCCCACGACGCTCGAGGCTGCGGGAAGGATGCAGAGCACGTGCGCTGGTCGAGTCTGGGAGGACGTGCCTCAGCACATCACGGCGGTCCCTGCTAGACGCAGAGACCACAGCAGATTCTATCTCTGCCTACGTGTGTCTTCCGAGGGGTCTACATCTGCACGGCCTCTGAACCCCACTCCTGATTTGGGGGAACCCATCGCTGAGTGCAGGTGGGGGAGCCAAGCCCTACCTCTCACTGATTCCTCGTCTGGAGGTGGGCTGTCCTGGGCACCCTCGGAAGCCAGCGTGTCCCCGCACTCTGCCCACCAGATGCCCGTGACACAGACCCCACCTGACGCCATCCCCGGGAACATCTCCAGACAAGGCCTGCTGTCCCTGGGGGTGACCCCTCCCCCGAGAACCGCGGCCCGGATGCGTAGTCTGACTCGGGGTCCATCCTCCAGATCCACGTCATCTACAGAGATGCCTCCCTTGGCCAGCAGACAGACGGAGCGTCCGTCCGTCCCGCCGTGATCGCCGGCGCAACACTGCACGCATCCCAGCTCATCACGGTCAGTGTACCGAGGGCCCCCCACTGGCCGGCTTCCCTCCCACGGGCGGTGACTACCTGCACCAGGAAGGGCGGGCCCACGTGCCCTGTGCCCTGGCTCCAGCCTTGGCCTTGGGAAAGGAAGGCGGGACTTGCTTTTTAAACTGAACTTGCTAATCCTTCCTCCGCTGTATTATTAACTAGCAAAGGAAAGGCAAGGCCGGGGGCTTGAGAAGACGAGAGCCCGTCTGGATCCTGGATGGTGTGGACGGGCCCCGCGTGCACACGGCTGCTCGGTGAGTAACACGGCACAAAGGGGACACACTTGGCCCTTTGTAGACACAAGGACAGGAAACGCCATCGCCACAAGCAGAAAGCTTTCCGGGCCTCAGCGGAAGCGAGCCGGTGTTTCCCCAACAGACGTGGGGCGCGGGGAAGAGCCGCCAGCGCCCCACTTACCACATCCTCTATGCACCGAAACTGCCAGGGCCAGCCAGCGCGGTACAGAAACGGCCGCAGGTCGAACCTGTTGTCGTCGGGGCTGTAGCTCTCCGCGTGGTACGCGGGTGTGAGCGTGGTCATTTTGTGTCTGTTCGCGGCGTACTTGGAGAAAAAGCGCCTCACTCCGTCAGCCACCTGGTGGGCGAGGACACGCGGGGCTGAGGCCTGCATCACCCCGCGCGCCAGCCTCCCCCAGGGCAGCAGCAGACAGATGTGCGCCCGGGGCGGCTGGCTGGGCCGTCCTGCGTGGGCTCCCGCCCCAGCGCCCCAGGACGCCGCGTCAGCGGACCCGAGTGGGGCGCACAGGAAGACGCATGGCATGAGGCTTCCAGGCGGACCTGTGGGGACCACCATGTGAGCCCCAACGGGCCCGACTGCGAGCCGGACAGCGGGCAGGGGCCCCGCTCGGAGGAGCCGGCGACAGAGCGCCACCGTTCCAGGCCAGGGTGCACCGACTCGCTCCCGGCAGCCAGACTATCCCCACGGGCACTGTCTGTGGCCCCCTCTGCCGAGCGCCACACGTGCCATACCTGCCGCGGGGAACACACGTCTCTCCACATGGTGACGAGTTTGCAGAACATGCTGTAGGGCCCGGCCTTGGTGATCTTCCGGAGCCTGCCGTAGACGGACAGCTCCGCGTACGTCATGCCCATGTCCGCCTGCGGAGAGGGAGAGGCGGCAGGCCAGCGCTGGAGGAGAGCTTGCGTCCCCGGCGCCCACGGACCTGAGACCCGGGGGGGGGCAGGTCCCCACGGGGCCACGAGCAGGGGCACGGGCTCGCTCCCACTCACCGCCCGGTGCCACGGAGCCGGCATTAGGAGAAAGGACCAGCCTGGTTTTGAGGGCTGTGACGGACCGAGCTCTGTCCATGCTCCAAGCCCCAGAACCCGCAAACTGTGGGTTTATTTGGGAAAACAAAGGTCTTTGTGGATGTAATTAAGTGAAAGATCTTGAAATGAGACGGCCCTGGATGTGGGGGCTTTTATACGAGACGGAACAGAACGCACGGGGAGAAGCCATGTGAAGACAGGTTGGGGGGGCACGGCCGAAGCCGAGGAAGCCCCAGGAGCTGGACGAAGGACCCTCCCCTGGAGCCTCCCGCCAGGAGCGTGGCCTGCAGACGACCTGATTTCGGCCTCTGGGTCTGCAGAACGGTGAGAGGGTATGGGCCTCTCGTTTAAGGCGCCGGCCTGTGGGTTTGGCTCCAGCAGCCCCAGGAGGCCGAAGCCAGGACCAAGGCCAGGCAGGGCCCCCCTGCAGACTGGCCCTGCGCCCCGCCCCAGGGAGCCCGCTGTCCCTAAGGACGGACGACTCAGCACAGACACCTGGGTCACGCTGGCCACGGAACGCCCCAGGCCGGCTTGAAAGAGCCAGCCTCACACTGAGGCTCACCCTTTTGCATTTCTCAGTATTTGCTCTAATCCCCCCTCAACTCCCACTGTGCCCCAGAATGTACAGCCAGAGCCTGATGAGAGAGACCAACGGTGACGCTGACATTTCGCGGCACGGCAGGACAGCCCTCACCTCCAACCAGGATCCGCCTATGACCAGGCCCTCCTCCCTGCTCCCCACTGCCCACCCCGGCCTTCCCTCAGGCCTCAGCTCCAATGTCACCTCCTTGGGGTGGCCTGTCCTGACCCCTATCGGAGGGACACAGTCACCTTCGGGTCACCCGGGTCAATGTGTGGGCAGCACTAGGAGCCACCTGGGGCCCTCGTGGTTACTTCCCGCTTGTGTGACCCGGGGACTCACATAAAAATGGCAGGACCAGCTGGCTCACTGCTGAGCCCCAGTGCTTAGCGGGTCGTGCCATGGACCTGCTTTACTGCTTTCCTCTGTGTGAGGTGAATATTTTCCAGTGCAACATTTAATTCCCTAGCTTCAACAATAATAGTTGGAGGTTTAATACTCCACTTTCAATAATGCACAAAACTAGACCAAAAAACCAACAAGGGGAGAGAAAACTCAAAACCTACAAACCGACTAGACCTAACCGATCTCTCTAGAACATTCCATGCACAACTGCCGAGCAAACATTCTCCTCGAGGCTCACGAAATGCTCTCCAGGACAGACCAGATGCCAGGCCATAAAACTGGCCTCTGTGAGCTTCAGAACACTGGAAAAGTCTGCTCTCCAACCATAAAGAAATAGGATTACAAATTCAGTGACAAACAGAAATCTCAGGAACTCACAAATATGTGGGAATCAAACCACACACTCTCAAGTAACCGACAGGTGAGAAAAGAAATCACGAAGAAAATTAGAACATGCCTGGAGATGCACAAAAATGAAGACGTGGCATCTCTGTGTGGGGCCCAGGGGTGTGGTGGTAAGGGAGGAATTTTTTAAAAAAGAAGACCTCACTTTCCACCTTATGCCAAGCGGGGAGAAGTGCAAACTGACCCTCGAACACACGGCAGGGATGAGAAAGAGAGGACAGAAAGGAGCTGCAGAAAGTCAGGTGCTTCTAGACACGGGCAACGAGCCACCCAGAAAGGAAACTTGGAAAACAATTCCATTTACGGGAGAACAAAGAAGATAACATGCTTAGAAATAAATAACAAAACAAGTGCACGCTCACGCTCTGAAAGCTATAAAACACTGAAACAGTAAGAAGCCCGAAGCGAAGACGGAGACATGCCACGTCCAGGCCTCAGAATACCTCACATTCTCAGGGGGCAACACCCGCCAAATTGAGCTACGGACTCAGTGCACCTGCCGTGGAAATCCCAGCTGGTGCCGTGTGTGCGGCAGAAAATTACACCTGATCTCAAAATTCATACGGAAATTCCGAGGGCCCAGAACAGCCAAAATTACGTTGAGAGAGAGTGACGAAGTTGGAGGACTCCCACTTGCCGATATCAAAACTTCCTACCAAGCTGTGGTGACCGAGTGCGTGAGGTACCGGGACAGGGACGGACACACAGGTCAGCAGAACAGAGTCGGGAAATGGATCCACACACTTACGGTGAACTGATTTCCACCAGAATGGCGAGACACTCCGCGGGAGAACGGTCTCTTCAACAAGACGACCAAGTGGGATCCCTTCCTCACACCACACACAAAAACTACCCCAACCAGGTTGCGGCCTTAAATGTAAGACTAAATCTACAAACTCTTGGGATGAGCACGAGTAAATCTCTGTGACCAAAGGCGCTGGTGGCAGGACGGTCAGTTGTCACAGACTCTGCAACGCTCACGGCCACTCCAGCCTCGACCACGGAAGCTGCACACCACAGCCTACGGCCCCGGTCGGCCCTCATCGCTTGCAGGCCAGCATGGGACGCCGGGGTCAAGAGTGGTTCTTCTGAGGTCGCGCCCCTGCCACCTGCAAGAGACTTGCCCCACTCCCCCCTCCGCCCGGGGGTCAGCCTCAAGAAGGCCGAATCGAAACGTCAAAGGTCAGCAGCGGGACAGGCACTGAGCCCTGGGCTCCCTGGTTGCTCGGGGCAGAAAGGAGGCCGTGGAAGAGCCCGGCACGGACGTGAGGAAGCAGGGAGGTGGGGAACGGTCACAAAGCCACCAGCACTACCTCGTCTGTCTGGGACACCCGTCCATCGGTCAAGGGTTCCAGCTCCGCGGTGGCCGGCGCTGCCAGGATGCTGCAGCCAAGACACATGGAGGTCGGCCGTGGGCGCTGCTGCAGAGCTCGTGAGCGTGGGGGGAAGCCCCAAACCAACTGCCCAGGCGCAACGGCCGGCCTCCAGCAACGCCCCCGTCGACCCCGAGCTGGGGCCAGCGGGGCTGGGCTTTCCTGGGGAGACGGACGTGGATGTCGGGGGCTTCGTGACCTGGGGCAGGAACTGACGGCAGGGGCTACCCCACGGGCAGGTCAGGCATTCTTGTGGGGCCGTCCTGGGCGCCGCGGGCCACCTGGGGGCACCTACCCACTAGGTGCCGTGAGCACACTGCTGCCATCACCAACGAGGTCTAAAGACATCACCCCAAATCCCTGCGGGGCCCGGGGGAGCGCCGGCGTGAAGGGGGCTGCCGGGTCACGGCACCCCCAGTGCCCGCTGAAGGGCGGGACCATTTCCATCAGGCAGGAGGGAGCTGTGGAAGGGGGCGATGCTGGGCGCAGCCGTGGTCTCGCGGGCGGCACTCACCCCTGCAGGGCGGGGAGCTGGAAGCGCTCCAGGCAGAACTGGATGAACGTCTTCAGGTCCGTCTTGCTGATGCCGCCGATGGGGTTGATGTCCGCACTGGAGCAGTCGTACTTGGTCAGGTAGCCGAGGAGACTGTGGGGCGAGAACACGGGATTTCCACGTGGCTAACCTGAGGGGCTGCAGATCCTGCCTGGGGTCCAGGCCCTCGTCAACACCTGGAGCCAGAGCTCGGCCAGCTGGAGGGTCTCGGAGACGCCCGGCACAGCCGGAGCTGTCTGCAAAGGGGCGGAGGCGGAGATGACCAAGGGGAGGTACTTGGCCCGAGAAGGCGTGGGAGCCGGGAGACAGACCTGGGAACACCCGGCGTCCAGCCGGGAGCAGCGAGTCTGAAGGCCAGGGCTGGCAGAACAGGGGGCTGAGGGCTGAGCCCATGGCAGCCAGGCCACCTCTCCACGCCTGTGCGCTCCCCCTCCCAGACACCTCCTGCGGGGGGCCGAAGAGTGGCCCCCAAACACACCCACATCCTCTACCCAGATCCTGTGAACATGGGACCCCAAGGGCAAATGGGGCTGCAGACGGGATTAAGTTGAAGACCTTGAGGTGAGGTTCTCATCCTGGATTGTCAGGTGGCCCTAAATGCACTCACAAGCATCCTTACAGGTCTAGGAGGAAGGTGGGGGGCAGAGCCGGAGGGCGCTGTGAGCCGGGAGGAAGGCAGAGATGCTGCCCCGCGGGCTCTGCTGGGGGAGGGAGGGGCCCCGAGCTCCAGAGGGAACCAGCCCTGCCGACAACTTGAGTTTAACCCAGTGAGATCCACACTGAACGGGGATCGTACAGAACGGCGAGAGGACACTGCTTGGGCCACTGACTCCCTGGTCGTTCGCTACCCACACCGTCCGGGGGACGCCTTCCTCTACACCCACCTCTGGACGACAGCTCTCCACCCACATCCCCAGGCCCCCCACCACCCCCACCCTCCCACAAGGTGATTCCCGACCCCGCCTCGTGCCCCCTCGCCCCCTCGCTGGTGGCCTTCCAGGGCCCGGCCTCTGCCTGTGTCGCCCGAGCCCACACTCCGACACCAGCACCGAACAGCTGCTCGCTCTGCCTGATGTCCTGTGCCCGGTCTGGCTGAAAACACACCGTCCCGCGAGCACGGGGCCCCCTCCACCTGCACAACTGACCTCCTGCTGCTCGGGAGAAAGACCCAGCTCTCGTTCCTCCTCCAGACTCCTGCCACAGAGCAGGGCCTCGGGCGTAAGACCCCCAGGGCACCAAACAGAAGAGCAGGTAAACCTGGTGCCACCTTGAGCAGGGCTCCTCCCATCCACCCCAAGGTGGGCACTCCACCGGTCCCCCTCCTGTTGAAGGGGCGGCTGAGTGGGGACAGGGACTGCTGGCCGGAGGGGACGATGGGCTCCACCCGCTCCGAGAAGCACCGGGAGCTGACCGTGTCCGGCTGGGATGGTCCGCTAACGGGCAGGTTCACAGGCTCCAACAACCTGCCCCCTCCAGTCCCATGAGCACAGGTAATGCCCGACGGCCGCGGCCTTCCTGTCCTCCCTCGCCCCATGCGCCCCTGCCCCCCAAGCCGAACCTCTCGGGGCCGTGTCCACTCCCCTCCAGCTCTCTCTCGAGCTTCGCCACCAGCTCCCTGCCCTGGCCTCTCCAGTAAAAAGCCACCAGTCCTCCCCATACCCGAGCGACAAGCACCAGCCGCCCCAAAACAGCCCCTCTGCCTGGCTCTGGGCGCCTGTCCTCCCGGTTCCACGCGCACCGGCTGGGTGCTCTTGTCGGCAGCTTCCTCATGTTGGAATCTGGGCCCCCTGACCCACTCCCTTCTCTGTAAACATTCAGTCCCACAGGCCCAGCAGCCCTCGTAGCTTTAAATGGCATTTCACCATCCGCAGACTTCCAGATTTGGGGGTGCGGCTCACCCCGGGACTCCAGAATCCCCGTATGACTGCCCACCACACACCTCCATGGGCGTGTCTGGAAGACGTGTCAAAGCCGACATTCCCGACACTGGACCCTGACCTCCCCACCCGCTTCCTGCGCCTCCACATCCAGCCAAACACCAGTCCATCCTTCCGGTGGCTTGGGTCGGCCTGGGCATCCTCACCCCACGTCTGGTCCACCAGCAAATCCTGTCGGTTCTCCCTGTGATGCCAAAATACACCAGGAGCCAAGCACGCCTCGCCGCCCCCCCAGGCCGCGTGAACTGGTTGGTGCTGAGCACTGCTCTCCTTCTGGGACTGAAAGCCCGGTCCATGCCAGGGGGACGGTGCCCGTGTGACCAGCCCCCAGAGCAACTCCTGGGCGCGGAGTCTCTGACATGCTTCCCTGCTGTCACAGGTGTGGCCAGGGAAGGAAGCACATCGGTGACGCTCCCCTGGGAGATGATTCTGGAAGCCTGGGCCTGGTTTTCTCCATGCGCCTTCTGCTCTGCATCCTTTGGCTGTAATCAACCACAGCCATGAGTACCGCCCGATGCTCAGTCCGTCTCCCAGCGGATCACGGGACACGGGGGTGGCGGCTCATTCCTGCAGCCTCCACTGCACCAGGACCCAGGGTCTGTGGCTTACTTGGCCTGCGCCTCGTGCTCACCCCTCCTCACCTCTCCTTGCGGCTCCTCAGCTCCCGTGTCCCTCTCTCTCTGCCACCCTCGCCCGGCTCCCATGCTCCACACGCGTACGCAGCTGGACACGGCTGGCTGGAAAGCGTGACCCCACCTCCGGGGCGTCCTTAGGGCTGGCGCTGCCCACCTGGTTCCCTGACCCGTCTCGCTCGCTCGTCACCACTCCCCTCAAATGCCCACCGCCTGCCCCGCACCCTCGCTCGGCTGGTGACTGTTTCCTGCCTCGCGAGGGCAGTTGTGGCCCCGACCTTACACCTCCCCCAACCCGCATCTGGGCCATCCGCTCTGTGGCCTCCTGCTACTCCGTGGACACACTAGCTGGGCTCCCAGTAAAGCCGGCCCCTCGCCTGGCCGCCCGCTCCCACCTCCTCGTGACGGCACGGCAGCTGTCCACCCACGTCCCCCTTCCTCATCAGCAACTGCTAGACCTCTCTCATCAAACCTTAAGAAAACACCTTTCCCTGTCTCACTGCTCCTGCCAGCTTCCACCCTGCACCTCCCCTCTCCTGCAGGTGAAACTTCTAGAAAGAGCTGACCCGCGGTCCCCTCACCCACCACTTTCCTCCGACCTGTCCCAGCCGGGCTCCCAGGACCTCCCTCGGACAAGACGGGGCTTTGCAGACGAGGGACAACCGCTCTCTGTCCTGGTGAGCTCTCATCACAGGACATTTGCACAGGCCGTTCTCCTGGCTGCATTTGCCCTCCTCCTTTATAAACCAACTTTTCATACAGGCCTTCCCTGGCCACCCTACTTACAAGCCCAAATGCCCAAACTCTCCCCGCGCCTACCCTGGTTTTCTTCGTAGACTTTCCACTTCCTACACATGCGATTAGTTTTCCTATTACCTGTCTCCCTCCACTAGAATCAAATGGGAATTACTTTGCTGTTTTATTCACGGCACCAAGAAGACCGCCTGACACGTGGCACATATTTTATCAATTCCTTGAGGAGTGAGCAAATCAGAATGCAACAGAACCAAAGTTAGGATGAGAAGTAACGTTTAAATGAGAACCAGCATGGCAGAGACTCAGACTGGAGGCTCTACCCTGGGATGTGAGCAACGGGTAGATCGTAGACGGGGACACAGTGAGGGACACTCGTCCCAGCAGGGACAGGAAACAAAGACAACAGAGGAAGCACAACTGAAAAGTTTCTGCGGCTGTAGACAGACTTCTATGTACCCGTAAGAGAGGCCTGGCAGCAAAAAGTGATGAAAACAGATGAATACGTAAATAGACGCCATAGAAAACCTTTAAGCACCCAGAAGCCCATTCCCACCCTGGAAAAAAAATCACTGCTATTTTTTGCTTAAATATTAAATCCCAGAAGACAATGGATAAGAATTATGATGAGAAATATTTCAATAAAACAATTATGGTAGCAGCACCGTATCAAAGATAAGAAGTCAAACTCGTGTTTAAAAGCAAACAGAACAAAACGCACCAATATTCTCAACTACATCAGGTTCAGGATATGCACTAGCCGTCATACCCCTCCTGAAAAATCCTTTCCTTACAGAAGCACCGGGGGTAACAAAAAAAAAAAAGCAATGGAAATTGACAAAATGTGCATGAGAACGGGGAGATTTTTTACCAGCTAAAGGGTGCTAATTTCAAATTGTCATAAGTAGGAAGTAGAATCCAAAAGTCCAAAGTAATATTTAACAGAGAACACATTTGCAGATGTGCAAGAATGTAGAAAGATTTAAGACATTCATGATACACCTAGAAAGATGGATGGATGGACGGATGACGAGTGGACAGACTGATGGACAGATGGGTGGGTGAGTGGGACAATGGATGGATGGATGGGTGGGTGGAGGGATGCGTGGGTGGGTGGATGGATGGATGGCTGGCGGGATGGATGGATGATGGATGGATGGATGAGTGGATAGGTGAGTGGATGGACAGATGGACGGATGGATAGATGGGTGGACAGATGGATGGATAAACTGATGCATAGATGAATAGTTGAATAAATGACAGATACGTTTCTTGACCCCCGCTGCTAACAAGGCCCGCCGGAGAGAAACGCAGAAACCAAGGCTGGAGGCGTCCTCCCAGCTTCCACTGCTCACCCTAACAGTCAGCTGAAATTTATCTAGAGAACAAGAGGGAGGCTCTGAGTTTTTTCGACCAATATGAGAAAGTATTTCAAGTCCACATCAGAAATGAGGTATCTGCTTGGGAGCGAAAATTGGACAGAGCAAGGACCTAGGATGCAGTGAAACTGCCCAGGAGAAAGAGATGGGTGAAGCCAAGCGAGGTGGGGTGGGGAGACAGATTCCAGACCCAGTGCAAAGGAAGAGCCCCAAGGCAGGTGCAGCTGGTCTGAGCTGGGCCGGTGGGCGGGGAGCCAGAAGGAAACAGTGTTGACCTGTCTCCACACCCGAGTCATCTGGAAGGTTTGGAGCAATGACGTCCCGTGGGTACCAGACGTGGCCTGTGCCACGGGGTGATGTGACCCCCACACCGTGTGTCTCGCAGACGCAGTGAGAATGGGTGGGGGTCTGGAAACACTGTCTCGGGGAGCATGCGCCCCTGGAGATCTGGGGCGCTCGGGAGCCAGGCACACGCACCTCTCGTCCACGTTGGCCGATCCGAGCACCAGCAGTCCACCGCGAGCGCCCCGGGCCCAGAGGCTCAGCTGAGCAAAGAGATAGGCCACGACCATCCTTAGCCGCGCCTGGGGGACACAACAGGAAATGTCACCCTGTGCTGGACATGGGAGGACACACACACACACTGGCCCCCGCCCCCCGTACAGCTCCAGGGAAAGGGGCTCCAAGTAGCGTAGGAGCTTTCTAGCGTCCAGAGGAAGCAGGGTCCTCCGGGCCTGACAGCGGGCGGCACCGTATCCCAGGTGGATGGACCCGGAGCCGGGGAGCCGAGAGAGCTCCGGGGCGGGACGGGGCTGCAAAGAAGTCTAGGCCCCTTTTTGCACCCCCCCTCACAGCCAGCGTTTCCGGAGCAGGGAAGGCCGCTGTGGCCAGAAGAAAAGGGAGAGATGGGACAGAGCGCAGCGGCTGGAGCCCAGGGTCCCTCCTCCCCTCCACCAACCAGCCGGCGTCTGGCTCCCCCGCGGCAGCCCCGGAGGTAGGGCGCGTGGAGCCTCTCCCTGAAGATGCAGAGCCCTCACACCTGTGTGTGCACCGTCTCCCCCACCACCTCTAACGCACACGCTTGTGCACTCACACGCACGCACACAAGCTTCCACCCACGCAGCGCTCTCGGACACCCCTGCGCCCTCTAGCTCTTGCACACTCACACTCGGGTCCACGGGGCTCCCTCCCTGCGGCCCCCGCGCGGGGACAAGGGCCCGGCTGGGAGGCTCACCTGCAGGTTCTGCAGGGCCAGGTTCTCCCTGCTGCTTCCTCCATGGGCCGCGAACAGAGGCCTTTTACCCGTCACCAGGCTGAAAATGCCCAGGACGGCCTTCACCGCCGGGTCGATGTTGAGACCGACGTGGTGGCTGCCGGGGAAAGGGCAGGGCGGTGTGCACGGGGTGTGTGCGTGCAATGCGCTAAAACACACGTAGCCCCGAGGTCACCATCCCAGCCGCGTGCACGCACACGCTCGGGGCGAGCTCACGGTGCTATGTAGCCGGCATCTCTGTCGGGTTCCGGAACGCACCTGCGCCCCAGGGAGCCCTGTGCCCGTCTGCACCCGCCCCGCTCTCTGTCCCTGTAGGGCCGCCTATCCTGGGCATGCCCGCGGTCCGTGATGCTTGGTGCCTGGCGGATTTCACCGCGCATCGCATCTTCCGGGGTTGTCACGAGGTAGCAGGTGACAGAGGTCCTTCCCTTCTGAGGCTGACCGATACCCCATTCTTGGCCCAGAACTCATCTCGTTTACTCATCCGTCTGTCACCCGACAGCTTGAGCTGCTTCTGCGCTCGGGCTACTGCGTGAGCCTGGGCACAAATGTCTGTTTGAGCCCCTGTTTTCAGCTCCTTGGGGGACGCGGCCAGGAGCAGCACTGCTGGGGGGCTTTAGCTGAGCTCGGCACAGGCAACGGGCAGCTCCACACTGTTCCCCAAGCAGCAGAAGAAACGAAGAGCCTGAATGGACCGAGGCGCCCCATCGGGAGAGAGGCCGCCCCTCCCCATTCCCCAGGTACAGGGAGCCGGCTGGGTGGGAGCGGGTAGCGGCCAGTACCGAGCGGTGAGTGGGGTCCCGGGCTCCCACACAGGAGGGCCCACGAGCCCTGCTGCCCGGCGCCTGGGACGCAAGGATGATGGGAAGGAGGGGTGGCGATCAGACACAGCTAGGCTCTGGGGGGAACGGAAACAGTCTCCCTAAAACCTGGCTCACAAGAGACCGTAGCAACCTGCTCAACCCTGGACACGCATCTAAGCACGAGTGTGGGCTCGGGCGGGGCCTCGGGTGGCGCGGGTCCCGTCGCACCAGCCCCCCCCAGTGCCGGCCGCCTCCCCTACCTTCCGATCTGCCGGGCCAGCTCCCGGGCTCTGTCACACGTCTCCTGGGACGAGTTCTCACTGGCCATGTAGCAGGTGGTCAGCACACGCCCGCAGAGCTCCCGGGGGTCCTGGGGGGTGTAGCTGAGCTGGTCCACGATGGCCCGGACGTCAGCCAGCACTTCCTGGTCTGAAAACCAGCAGACGGCGGGTAGCAGGTAGCGGCCCCCGGCTGCACGCGGTGCTCAGAGCCCAGTCCCTCCCTTCGCCCGGGCAAGGTCTCCACTACAGAGCCTTCCCCTCGTGTTTCTGGCGGGCACGCTAAGGGGATGCTCGACACGGGGAAGGATCCTGACCCGGGTCTGCCTGGGCCCAAGGCCGGGGCCACACTGCCCTCCCCAGCAGCGGGCAGAGGGCTTGATGGACACGGCCACATGGGCCTGAGCCCCAGGAAGGGGCTTTAATGGCCTGCTGTCCCCAGGTCCTGCTGGGACATCTGAGCGCATCTGCAGAGCCTCCTTCACCCACGATGGCCAGGACCCGGGGCTCTCCTCAGCCCAGTCCCCACCCCCGGAGCCTTGCTCAGACCAGCGGACGCCACCTACTTCCGTGCTTCACGGCCTCGCAGACCTGGTGGCACATGGAGTAGACGAGGCAGGCGGTGGCTGCGCTGTCCACCCCGCCGCTCAGGGGCAAGAAAAACCCGGCCTGGAATGGGCCAACCAAAGGCAGGTGTGAGCAGAGCCTCAGAGAAGCAACGTGCCCCAAACTTAGCCCAGCTCCACCCACAGACGTGGGGGGAACAAAGATGCGCCACATATTTCAGACGGGTTTTCCAGAGGGAAGAGAGCCCTCCCGCTGTGAAGGGCAGTGAAGGGCATCTAGGCACCTGGGCATCTGCCCAGTACAGACGTCAGGCGCACGGGACCAGCGGGGGACGCCGTCTTGTCACTCTGAGTGTCATCAGCCAGGGCTCCAAAGATGGAGCCAAACCCCCGTGTGCCCTTTGGCCTCTGCCTCACATAGACTAAGCTCCTGATGGAGGCAGCGTGAAGAAAAGAAAATCCCTAGGCTGCCGTGGAATCAAACACAAACACTGGACATCTCACCTGTTGGCTGCGTCTCAGAAAGTCCCAGAGCCAGCATGCGGGTCCAAGGCTGGGGAGCAAGGGGACACGTGAGGCCTGGGAGCTGCTGACCTGGTCTGCAGTTTACCTGGGGGCAGGGGCCCAGGTAGGAGCAGCACCAGGGAGAACTGCCGGGGGGAGGGGCCCTCCCGATTCACCAAATCTCTGTGTTAAGCGCTTCATGGGAATTAATGCATTTTTGTCTCCTAACGGCCCTGGGAGGTAGGTGATTATCTTTTGGCCCCATTTTGAAGCAGAAAAACTAAGACACAAAAAGGAAAGGACAGGCAGGGCCCCTGTGCCCAAGGCCCCGGCACCAGGATGCGGCAGGGCTGGGCGAGGAAGCCAGGCCGACTGGCTGCGCCCCCCACGCCCTCAACCCCGATGCCGCACGGCCTCCTCCTCACTGGGCGGCCACCCCGGGCAGGTTCTGGGAACCAGCCGCCCGCACTGCTCCGGCCCCCGCCCCCCGGCACGGCGCCCCGGGACCAGCACCACCCCTCCCTCTGTGGGCAGGGGCGCCCACCTGATCTCCTCCGCGGGACTGTGGTACTTCCACTCGACGGGCTCTGACGGCGGCGCCAGCAGGTCCTCATGGCACGAGAGGGCGAAGTCCACCTTCACGCGGGGGTAGGGGCTCACCCTGCTGGCCTGCTGATGGAGATTCGCGACATGACGCCCCCGCAGCAGCAAGCCCGTGGGGACGGGCGTCAGAGCCACAGTGGTGCCGTCGCTCCAAGCGGGGCGGCTGGAGTCGGAAAGACAGACGGGACCCAGCGTTGGAAGCCTCGGACGTGGAGGGGCCTCTGCTGTGGACGGCCTGACAGTCCCTCACAGGTGCACGCACGGGGTGACCGTGTGGCCCCGCAGCCCCCCTCCCAGGTGCACGCCCAAGAGAAACAGTCCGCACAAGAACTCGTACACACGTTCGGAGAGCATCATTCATCAGACAGAAAACAGACACGGTCCACGTGTCCTCAGCGGAGGCTGGATCATCACTGTGTAGCGTACCCGCTCCGTGGACCGGTCTTCGGCCGTGAAAAGGCACAAAGCCCTGACAGCTGCTGGACAGGGACCCTGCAGACGTTGTGCTCAGCGACACATGTAATTTCATCTACGTGCAACGCCCACAACCCAGAGACCGAAGGCAGGCTGGTGGCTGTGCAGGGCGGGAGGGGGCTGCAGAGCGAGGCTAGCGGCTCTGGGTTTCTTTTGTGCTGACGTGCTGACGGCTGCATGAGCCCGTGAGGGTGCCCGAAACCACCGCACCACGGTGTGGCATGGGAATAACGGCTCAATGACGCGGTCAGTAAATACAGGATTTAAGAAAAGAGTCCTCGGGGCGCTGTCAGGCACCCACGTGTGCCTCTATGAACTCACCGCCAGGTTTCGAGATGAAACCTCTGCCCTGTAGCTTCGGACGTCCTCCAGATCCAACGTTGCAGTGAGGACTTCCTGGAGAAGGGGTTTCAAAGAGAAAGCGTGTTTCCTGTTTCCCCCATTTGCATGTGTCATTTGGCTATTCTCATGGGTGTGCCAAATTGCACAGAGTCACGCCTTCTAAGGCAGGACTGGGGACCTGTGGGCTCCCAGGGGCCCAGGGAGAGGGCACAGCAGTGTTGTTGCTGACCCAAAGCCCTTCCCTCTCGCTGTTGCCACCAGAACCTCCGGTGAACTCAGACACGTGGCAGCGGTGCCTCAATCGTGGCACAGGACCCGACTCTTCCAATGCACATCTGCCGCGGACTTCCGAGACAGCTTCTCCCCTCTTAAAAGGACTCTTGGGAGCAAGGGCCCCTTTTCTGCTTCACTTGTGGCTGTGTGGAGATGAGATGGCTGGAGCTGCTGCAGCCACCCTGTGACCAGGAGGAGAGGCAAGCCCAGATCCAAGCCCACACAGAGGAAGGCTGGGTTGGAGCACGGCAGAGAGGTGGAGCCAGAGCCCCGGCGATCCACACGAGGGGCCTGGATGTGCTGCCTGTGTGATCGCGGTGACATGTCCCTGCCTTCACAACCAGATGAGACAGGAGTATTACGAGTAAAAAATACCACGAGATAGAAAAAGAATAAACTTTCAAAAAACAGCAAAAAAGAGAAGCTTTCAATTTATTTATATTATTCCTATCTTCATGAAAAAATACTCCCAGTCAACTTATGTCACTAGAATATTGTGTCATTGCATGCAAGTCGGGGGCAGCGGGAGCTAGTCCTGTGCACCACCGCGTGACACGGGACACTCCTGCTAACAGGCCTGTGGGCATCTGCCGCTGTCAACACCGGGCCCGACCCAGGCTGGACACTTCCACAGAGAGAGAGAAAATAGAGCTCATCCATCCTTTGGTCCTCCCGTCATTTCCCAAAGTGATGGGCCACCAAAGCCACCATATTTTCCATGCAACAAAGCCAAGGGAAGAGTGAGCCCACAAAAACAAAAACCGAAAACTATGGCGTGAATCTTTTCATGAGAAGAAGACCCCATTCCACTTTTCCCCAAAACGGGTTAGCATCAACATAAACGCCCGACCCAGTGCCAGGCAGCCCACGAGGTTCGGAAGACCCCGAGGAGCACGTCCTAGGGCATGGTCAGCAGCTCTGCTGCTCTGTGCAATGGCTCCATGCGCCTCACAATTTCTTCCGATCATTTTGGGCGGATCAAGGAGGACGTGGCAGGACAGCACGGCCAGAGGACAGCGATGCCCTCTCTCCCTGAACGCTCGGACAAAATCAGATAATTCCAGCCTGCGAGCCCCCTTGGGGTAACGGGTGGCAATGGTCCTCGGGTTTTCGTGTGCTTATGAATCACCTAGGTATATGCTTAAAATGCAAATACCCAGGTAACCAACCCTGAGGCCTGGCTGGGGCCCAGAGCCTGCAGGCACCCACACGCCTGCTTCTCCTGGTGCAGGTGACCCCAGTCCACTGCCAGTCAGTCCTGGGCAAGGTGCCCGCGGCTCTGACATGCGGCCCAGCGTCTGGGCCACATCGACCCGGCCTGAAGACAGCTAAGCATTCCAGGACGCGGGGGCAGGGTGGCGTCAGGCCGACAGCTGACACGCACATGCCTGGACACGTGGGCAAGAGCGAGTGGGTCTCAAGTGGCCTCACCGAGCTCCCCTCTGCTCCACTCCTGTGGATGAGGCCCCCCACCAAACGCCCCTCCTCGCTGCGGGGACTGGTGCCTGCTTATTCCCGAGGCGGCTCCAGCTCCACGTCCTCCCGGGGGACCCAGGGGTCCCCCGCTCTGCTGTCACCACACAGCCTGCCCCCCCCCCCCGCGCGGTCACTCCCAGGGATGCGCGAGCTCACTCTTACCACGTCGTCCAGGGAGAACTGGGCCCCCTGCGCAAAAATGTGGCCGTTCATCGCGATCAGGGCGCAGCCGTCATAGTAGAGCCGGTCCCCGTCACAGCCCTTCTGATTGGCCAGCAGGTAGATCCCCCCGTTCTGGAAGACGCGAGTGGCAGCGGGACGTCACCTGCCCTTCCTCGGCCCTCCCGCCACACCATAAAGAGCTCCGCTGCAGGGAAACTGCCTGCACGCGGCGGGGGCCTGGGGGTGCGAGCCCGTGGCCACTGGTGGCACGAACCGGGTGCCCTGCTCCAGAGGCAGGGGTCGCAGCGCCTGCCTCCCTGGGGTGCGGCCAGGGTTAAATGAGATCAGGCAGCTGGGGCCCCAGCAGAGGAGCCCGTGCACGTTTGCTGAGCACGGGCCCCAACTACGGGCACCGATGCCCACCACGCGTCCTTGCCGCCTGGGCTCCGGGCACCCGGGCGTGTGGAACGCGGCACCAGCCCGCAGCATGCACGCTCCAGCATCGTGGCCCAACGCCTACCTTGGTGGTGGCCATGGTCACCAGATCCACCCTGGCGTGTGCTTTGCGCAGCACGTGGTGGCTGCCCGAGGCGTTGGTGAAGATCTCCACGCCGTCCAGACCCATGTCCACATGCGGGCTGTGGGCAGAGGCGGCTGACAGGAAGCGACGGGCTGTGCGCCCCGCCCCGCCCTCCCAGCCCCGATGCCTCCACAGCCCAAGGCCACGCCGCCAGGGCTGCCGCGCACAGGGGGCCGAGGCTGACCTGTGGGGTGTCCAGAGCTCCTCGCAGATCTCGCTCCCGATGCAGGTGTCCCAAGTGGCCAGCACTGCGTCTCCAAAGGGCACAGTCTCCTGCAGTCGGAGGACAAAGCGCACGAGATCCCTTGGCCATGCCCCGTCTGGGCTGCATCCTGACCTCGCTGCCCTTCTCCTCCCAGCCCCAGCGTGGGAGCGTTCCCAGCCCAGGCGGCCCGGCACCAGAGGGAATCTCACTAGCCGGACGCTGTGCTCTGCGTGGCTGCAGGGCTCACTGGGGCCGTGACAAACTGTCACTCTGCTCTTCAAGTTTCCGTTGGCACAAATCCCCACGGTCATCTTCGTTATTAAGAGTAAAGGGTCTCAGGGCACCTGGGTGGCTCAGTTGTTAAGCATCTGCCTTTGGCTTGGGTCATGATCCCAGGGTCCTGGGATCGAGCCCCCCATCGGGCTCCCTGCTCTGCGGGAAGCTGCTTCTCCCTCTCCCACTCCCCCTGCTTGTGTTCCCTCTCTCGCTGTGTCTCTCTCTGTCAAATAAATAAAATCTTAAAAAAAAAAAAAAAAGAGTAAATGGTCTCATTTAGCTGGCTGTCGCACTTTGCACTTTTTTGCGTCACCCACACTCTCGCCAGTCTGGCCAGGTGGTCCCACCCCTGTGCCTGGAAGGACCTGAGGATCATTTAAGAAACCTGAGCAAAGTCGTCCAGCTCCCGAGCGGCAGGGCCAGAGTGCAAGTGTGTCCATCAGCAAGAACCACATTCACAAGCCACGCGTGGTGGGAGCTCCCGGGCAGCGGCAGAGCCACCCCGGGCTGCCAGACAGGTCTGAGGAGGCCCTGAGCCTACCAGGCGCTGACGGTCACACGTGGGATGCTCCGGCGGGCACGCTGACGCTCCGGCACAGGCCAGCCTGGTCCAACTTGGCTACCTCCCTTCGTCCCAACGTTACAGAAGAGGCATCCCCTTGTTCAGCCAAGAAATAATCCCGAGGCCTGGAACACATCCTAGAACACTTGGCTCGGGCTCCCTGTGCGTGTGTGAGTTCGACACCCTTTACTGCTGACGGCGAGAGCCACAGTGTAAACCTGGCCCTGTCTTCCCTGATGCGTCCTGCCCCGGACAAGGTCACTGTTCACTGTGGCTGTGAGGAGAGCCCTAACCCAGGACCCTCGCTGGCCGCCGTGGGACTGCGGTGTCCCTGCTCCCCTGGCAAACGTGAGCACGTGGGCACGGCTGGAATCCACACATCGTGAGAAAGCTCAGAGCAATAGGCTGGTAAACCACATATCCAGAGCTGTGCTCACTGACTACCCCCAGCCTGAACTGTCCACGTGCAGCGGGTCCTGGGCTGTCCTCACCTTATTCCTGGACACACCCCTGAACCTTAATCCCCAGTTACTGGGGCCTTCAATCAACTACCAGGCAAAACCCTTCCAACTGCAGACTCTGTCCCATGTCAGCCTAGTGCATCTCCACTGGGATGGATTTTAGGACATACTACGATCCCAGAAGAACGAAATGGGGAGCATCCTACTGTCAGGACTGTCGCAGACACGTCTGTTTCAGACACAGACACACGGAAACACACACACACACAGTCTGCTCTGGGTCATGACGATTTCAAAGTGTGCTCACTGCTGCAGTTCATGGTCAAATGAGTTTCCAGGTCACTTCAGAGGTGACCAGACCTGGCTGAGAGTCCCTGCCCAAACCTCAGCCGTGCCCATCCCTGACTGTCCGCGCAGAAGGCACCGAGCCCAAGCTGGCCTCTGGAAGGGCCTTGCTCACGAATCAAAGCTCGAGCCAGAGACACAGTCTGGCTCCCGAGCAGAGGTAGCCTCCATCTGGGGGCAGGGCGGCCACTGTCCTCCAGGGAAAAGGCAGAGAAAACCACTGATGACCAAGAGGCAAAAGGAGCCAGAACCTGGTGGGAATCAGGGGAGAGGGACCCCTGCTCCAGCTCAGGTCCGTCCCTAAGGTCTAGCTGAATCCCTGCAAACCCCTCCACTGGAAAGATTCCGTAAATCGCCATGAACTACCTGGAGTGTAGTCATTAGGGGTACAGAGAACTCGGGGTTGTGGGCTCAACGGTGTCCCGCTCAGATTCCTATGTTGGAGCCCTGACTCCCAGCACCGCAGAACCTGACCGTATCTGGAGCTGGGGCCTTTACAGAGGTGATCGAGGTAACACGGGGTCACCAGGATGGGCCCCGATCCCATATGACTGGGGTCCTTATAAGAAAAGGACATCAGGACATAGACCTGCACGGAGGGACGACCCTGTGAGGACACAGGGAGAGCACGGCCATCCACACACAAGGAGAGAGGCCTCAGGAGGACCCCGCCCTGCCCGCGCCTGCATCTCGGGCGTCGGCCTCTGGGACTGAAAGCTATCTGTTATTCAACAACATCCCCTCTATCTGAGGTGCTTTTCTACGGCAGCCTGAGCAAATTAATACTCCTGGCAACCAGCATGGGAACTCAGGCAGAAACTAGAGAAGTCAGGGCCCCCCTAGAGCAGCCCCTCTGTGCCCCGGCTTCCAACCACCTGTGGGAAATGGATAGAGCAGGGTTCCAGCTGTCACCCCAGCAGCTTCCCGTAGGAAGAGGGTGGACGCGGCCCCCAGATCAGGCTGGACGATCACAGCTCTGAAGGCCGGGCCAGCCAGGTCCAAAAGACACGACAGATGTCCAATGCTGGTTCTTCACAGACTGAATAGGCAGCCACGTAAAGTCTTCCTAAAGTTTTGTAACTAGAACCTCTCCCCCTGCCCGAACTTGGCTTCTTGGGTGGTCCCATGGCCCAGGCAGCAGTCCCAGCAAGAAAGAGCCCGCTGGGGTGCCTGGGTGGCTCAGTTGTTAAGTGTCTGCCTTCGGCTCAGGTCATGATCCCAGGGTCCTGGGATCGAGCCCCACATCGGGCTCCCTGCTCAGCGGGAAGCCTGCTTCTCCCTCTCCCACTCCCCCTGCTTGTGTTCCTGCTCTCGCTGTGTCTCTCTGTCAAATAAATAAAATCTTTAAAAAAAAAAAAAAAAGAAAGCCTGCTAAGGTGGGGTGGGGACCCCTCCCCCAGCTCCCCGGGGTACCCCAGCAGGTGAGCCGGAGGAGAGGGGGAGGCACGAACAGGCAGAGCATCACTGACGTAAGAGAAAGGGGGCGCCCAGCACGCCCCAGGGTTCCAGCCTCCCTACTTGCACAGGAATCTCTCCCCTTGTTTGGTTTTATTCCTTCACCAGTCAGGGCGGGTTCTGGGGCCTTGACCCGAAGAGTCCTGCCCCACGTGGTGCACTGTTAGCCTAGAACAGTGACATCTGGCTGGAAAATGAGATCTACTCCCAGACACTCACCTGCTTTGTCACGTCCTGTATCATCCGGGGGAGAAAATACTCCTCTGTTTGCCTGGGGAGGGAAACACCACAGACCTGAAGACGAGCATCTCGGAAAGCAGGACAGATGGCATCCCAATGTGAGCAAATGCCAACCCGGGAGCTTCGAACCCACGAATAGGCAGAGGGCTGTCAGCTGCTCACACGTGCCTCAACTATCCCCTTCAGAGAAAGGGAAGCACGTAGGGTGAACAGAGAAAGCTCTGGTGCGCTTTCCTCGCAGACACCATGGCACCCAGGGGGCTCCGACCGACTTGGCTTCCCGCGCCTTGCTGTCCAGCGCTCCTGAGACACGTCACAGGCATTCTCTCCAGGGTGGTCACGTTGCCCCAGGGAGAAATCCAGCTGGAACTCCTGATCAAAGTTTCTGAGTCCGAAAGATCACATTGCATGAACCCGATGCACAACTGCAAACCCATGTTATCACCGAGATGATAGAATTAGTCTCCCAACGGTACAAGACGGACAGAGTCTGATACACACTTCGGTACAAGGCCTCCCAGGGGGCTGCACGGACGGCTAGAATGTAAGAAATACACGGTTCACAGATCCGACCTCAAATAGGCTGTTACAAGATGCACCACTAACACCTTTAATTACGTGTATTTCTTTTTTCTTTCTGAGAAATTCACAAGAACCTTCCAGAATGACTTTAGCAGCTTTTACTTGAGTAAATCGTAACGCTCGGAAACTGGAGGCTGCTGCCTTCTCTCCTGCGCTGGGGACGGGGACCCTCGACCCTGCTGGCCTCCGAGCCGCCCTGCCGTCCCAGCGAGCTCTCTATCCACCACGGGCAGGCTTGCTCTTGGCGATGTCACTGTGTCAATTCTCTTTAAAGGGAAGAACCCCCCCCCCAAGGTTTCTCCTTTCCTCTCCCTCCCCTCCACCCCCACCAAGACCCACTGAGTACCAGACCAAAGCAACACCACCAGGAGATGGTATGTGCTCCCCTCCATGTCCACTCTCTGCTCCAAGGCCAGCGAGCACCTCGTACGTGGCAGGTGAGCTTCTCCAGGGTTCATAAGGAGCCAAAATATCATGAGTAAAAGTCCCGCACTGTAGCCTGTCATCCAAAGCCTGGCTCAGGCTGGTCCGACCTCCTCCCATGGTCCCTACACCTGACTCCTCTGCATGGCCTAAGCCTTTCTCTAGCTGGATGCCCTTTCTTCCCAGCCAACATCCTCTGGAAAAAACCTAGCTGCGGATTCCTGCCAAGAAACCAGTTTTGGCCATGCTGATTACAAGCCTTCTCCACCCCCAAGGAGCTACAAGAGCCCCTGTGATCCCTGTCTTGCTGTGCTTAAATCTGGGGGTACATCTAAGAACATAAGGAAAATGAGCAGATTCTTAACTTTCCTGCAGTCAAGAGCCAGGTTATTTTTTTCTGTTTTCTTAAGAGGCCTGAACCTGTCATGCAGTCATTACTAAGGTGGGGACAAAGTAACATGCCCAGTTATGGAAACCATACTGGCACAGCGCCCAGAGGGTAAAAATTTCTCGTTTCCACGGTGCCTAAGTGTGAGCTGGCTGCTCCAGCTCGGTGCCTGCCACCACCCCTTCCACAGGCACAATCATGCCAGCGTCCGTCTAAATGAGCCACCATGAGGCCCACACACCCACACGACAGAGACGAGAGATCCTAGATGCCCAGGAAATTCAGAGACAACATGCCCCAGTAAAAGATCTCAAAGAAGAGATGATCAGACAGTGGAAAAAGAAAAAGGGAGCCTGCACATGGTGAAAAGGATCTGAAAAACTGCAAACGTGCACAGATCTGAAGAACAGAGCCTCCCGCGAGCACGGCACAGAGGACAGATTTAGGGGAATGAACCCCAAGAGAAAATACAGGTACGTGGGTAGAGAGCTGACAAAAGACCAGGACCCGTGATGCCTGACAGCAAAGGCTCCTGGACAAGAAGAACAAAGAACAAAAGCCTCTGAAAATGGGAAATAAGAAAATGTTCCCAAAATTAAAGTCCCGACAGTAGGAGCACCTGGGTGGCTCAGCTGGTTAAGCGTCTGCCTTTGGCTCAGGTCATGACCCCAGGGTCCTAGGATCGAGCCCCGCATCAGCTCCCTGCTCAGCGGGGAGTCTGCTTCTCCCCCTGCCCCTCCCCCTGCTCGTGCAATCTTGCTCTCCCTCAAATGAATAAATAAGTCTTCAAAAAAATTAAAGTCCCGATGGTCAGGTCAAAACCACTGGGCACACATGGTTAGGACAGCAGAGGCCCAGCACGGACGAAGCTCTGCCCATGGAGGAACGGCCCCGCCAACAGCTTCGCACCCTTACGGCCAGCGGTCGGTGCACCTGCTCTCGGCCTTGATGTGACTCACACTGTCCCCACTCTGTCCACACCCTGCCGCTCGCTGTGGACGTCCCGCCTCACCCCTGCCTCATCCCTGTGAGGTGCCCACAGGCTCACGGCACACGGGGAGGGGGGGGTGCTGTCCTTCACAAGACCCCTTGGAGTGGCGCCCTCGCCAGGACCTGGCGCTCTCCAACCTTTTATTTTACCGCTCGGGTGGCACAGAAAGAAATCTCACCATGGTGCCTGTTGATATCGGCCTGATTTCTAGCAATACCCAGCATCGATTCACATGTTTGTTTTTTGCTTCTATCAAATTTCTCCTTTGCTCTTTTTTTTTTTTTTAATTTTTTTATTGTTATGTTAATCCCCATACATTACATCATTAGTTTTAGATATAGTGTTCCATGATTCATTGTTTGTGCATAACACCCAGTGCTCCATGCAGAACGTGCCCTCCTCAATACCCATCACCAGGCTAACCCATCCTCCCAACCCCCTCCCCTCTAGAACCCTCTCCTTTGCTCTTTGTACCTTTATTTTTCTGTTTGAGTTTCTCTGACTGAATATTTTTTCTGTTTTTTATTGATTCAGGAGTCCTTTAAATCCCTGAGCAATAACCTTTGGGCATTCGACAAATATTTGCTGGGTCCCCACCACCTGCCAGCACTCTTCTCAGAACTAAGGAAACCACAAGGACATGGATGCCATGTTAACACCTGCCATGCGCTGTGCTCAGCGCTTTACACACAGACTCTGTCATCCCCACAACCACAGCCCTACGGGATCACTGCCGTGACTGTCCCCGAGGCAGAGAGAGATCGGGTCGCTCTGCTGGCCCGAGGTGGCCCAGCTGAGTGGCAGAGGCAGGTCCGACCTCCCAACTCCAGACACCTGCTCTGTAAGGGCTGCAAACTAACCCCTGTGTGGCTCAGTCAAGGAGGGCGCTCAAATAAAGTGCTTTACATAAGAAAGCATGAGAAAACGAGAAAGAGCTCTCAAAACGGAAAATAAGATAGCTAAATTTAAATCTCAGTAGAGCAGAGAGTAAGATGATGGAATCTTCTAGAATGTGGGAAAGAAAAGATAAGACGACTAGAGGAAACGGTCCAGGAAATCGAATCCCCAATCAAGAGGTGTTCCAGAAACAGAAAATAGAACAGAAACTCCCCCAGAAAGGACAGGACAACCTTTCCCAAGACTAAGGGACCAGGGTCTCCGGGTCACGGGCCACAGAGGGCTTCACACAAGGGCCCAAAGACCCACACCAAGGCCCATATAACAAAATTTTAAAAGACCAAAGATAACAAGAAGCTTCTCGACGTGCCCAGGAGAAAAGAAAATAATCACGTGAGAGCTAAAAAGACTCTGAGTAACACCGACTTCTCCCCAGCAAGAGCACAAGCCAAAGGCAATCCTACACACGATACATTTAAAACTATGCAGAAAAGTTATTTTTAACCTAGGATTTTTTTTTAATTCTGCAAAACTATTCATCACGTGTAAGAGTCCAATAAAGACATCTGCACGCAGGCAAGATGTTAAAAAATTCACCTTTGGTGGATCGTTGCTTAGAAAGTATGATATCATGATTTATCTTAAGGAATATATTTGGTCTTCCTGGCACTGAGCTCCTAAAGCCCTTGGATTTTCCGGAGATAAGAGCCGTACAGGTGTTTTTACATTAATGGTGTCAGTGGGAAAGGCCCTCTGGTTGCCAGGGGAGCCAAGCCAGGGATCAGAAGTTGGAGCTTTTGGACCCACCTCCAGACCTGGGGAGGGAGCCAGACTGGGGGTTGAGTTCAGTGGCCAAAGGCCAATGATTTCATGAATCATGCCTTGTAATGAAGCCTCCAGAAAACTTCAAAGAATGAGGTTTGGGGAGTTCTTGGGTTGGCGACCGCGTGGAGATCCGGGGAGAACAGTACACCCCCAGAGCCCGCCCCGTGCATCTCTCCCACTTGGCTGTCCTGATTATATCCTCTTAGAGTAAACCGTGATCTAGAAGTCAACCTCAGGAGGGGGTGGTGGGAACCTCTGGAATATACTAGAAGCCACATGCCAGCAAATGAGCAACTCGTCAGAGACAGTGATGCAGGGGGCTGGTCAGCCCAGGACGGCGAGAAGTCCCACAGAACTGTGCAGGAAGGGGGTGGCGAAAGTACAGAAATCCCCGAAGTTTTCCTACATACAACTGTGCAGCGTCTGAAGACACGATGTCGGAAGCTGCACCTGCCACAGCCGCAGCACCACATAAACGCCAGGAGCCCCGGCCAGAACAGCGGACAGGTTTCTCACCCAGGGGTGACCATGCCCCCAGGGGACATTTGCCAAAGTCAGAAGACATCCAAGGCTGTCACAAACAGACTACCTATGGGGGAGGCCAGGGAAGCTGCCGCACCACTTGCCATGCAGAGGACAGCCCGAGGCCGCGGTGGACACCCCGGCGTACAGGATGACTCTGGACAGGAGACGTCCGATGGGCCACGGTCGATGAGCTTTCTGTAATCAATCGGCCATACTGTAACCAGCAGCCTCAAGACAGCTGTACCTAAAATGGCAGGAACTTGCCCCCAAATTCTCTCGTATCTCCCCCAGGATGCGGACCACGACTCTGCCCAGGGAAGACATGAAACAAGCATCCACAGAGTGGCCACAACCTGTGCTTCCCTGCTCGGGGCACCGGGGACTCACCGGTTCCGTGACCACGGGGTGAACCAGCGCAGTTCCCGATAGTTGCCTTCGTTGGCCAAGGCCATTTTGGGTCTGATGAGCAGGATTTTCCTACAGGGAGGAAAACAGGACGGCTCTTGAGATGAACACCCGTTAACAAGGGGCGGCCCACAGGTCCACCCTCCCCTGACGGTGGACAATGACTGAGCCGCCAAGACCCAGCAGGTGTGCTGAGCTGTGCGGGCAGCTGACGTCCAGGGTCCGCCAAGACAGCAGGACACACCACCGTCCCTCGAACGACAGCAGCCCCACCCTGCGGTCTCTCTCCTTCTAATACCTGAAGGTGAGCGTGGTGGGCAGAGGCCAGGAGAAGCAGTGACGCCTGGGTCACCTGCCCGTATGTCGGCCCTCCCTAAGGACCGGACATTGCCAGAAGCTGCCTCTTAAGACATGGCTCCCAGGGAGCATGCGGTTCCCAGGGCGCATGGGTTCCAGCGACCATGCGGTTCCCAGAGAGCATGCCGCAGGGCAGCAGAGCCTGGGGGAGGCGGTGCGCAGGGCACTGTCTCCCGGCCGCCACCTACCTGTTGAGAAATATCACCCTGCAGTTGTAGCGGACATTCCGGTGCATGACAGGCCTGCAGAGAGAGGGGGCACACACGTGTCTGCGAACAGCAAAATCCTATGTCCGTTTCAGTACGAAGCCTCCTCGAGCCCTGGAGGAGAAGCAGAAGGCTCCCCGGTAGCTTTCTCAGAGGGTTTCTGCCCTGAGATAGGCTCTAAAGCGGGAGAGACTTCCAGTGGAGCGCAATCATTCCCTCTCAGGGCTCTTCCTCCCTCCTGGAACGTTCCAGACCTTCCAGTGGCTGCCCCCCCATCTGCACGCAGCCCTGTCACCGTGTCACCTCTCCGTCCCCTGCTGGCCTTAGGCACCAGCCCCCACGCCTTCCTGGTTCTCCTTCAGAGCACCTCCTGACCTGTGGCCCGCGCCCCTTCCATTTGCCCACCACTCTGTCTGGACCCCTCCCACAGATACTGTGCTTCACATCTCCCCCCTCGTGTCCTCCCCCTCTGCAGGAAGCAGGGCGCTCTGCTGGGGGAAGCTGGCCAGGTATCAAGGACACCATGATATTATTATTGTTTTGTTTAGAAGCTTATAGGTCCAAATAAATGTTAGATGTGAAAACAAAATATCTTTATAAATATGAGTCTTAATATCTTAAGAGTAAAAAGTATAAAAATAAAAATAGGATTATAGGGCGCCTGGGTGGCTGAGTCGGTTGAGCGTCTGATGCTTGATTTCGGCTTGGGTCATGATCTTGGGGTTGTGAGATCGGGCCCCACGCCCGACTCCCAGCTCAGCGAGGCATCTGCTTCTCTCCGTCCCTCTGCCCCTCCTCCTTCTCCCTCTCTCAAACAAACAAATAAATCTTTTTAAAAAGTAGGATTATAAACTCTAAGCCAAGAGAAGAAAGTGGAGCACAGAAAAGCACCAAAGACAAGGGAAACCCAGAGGGAGACAACAGGGCCCAAGCAGGACTATGCCCCTGTGGCAGCTGAATCAGGAAGCGCAGGGACGTCCACGTCCTAATTCCTGGAGCCCCAGGAATTGTAATGTAAGCCCCCTCCCATGATGACAGGGGCTTTGCACACCCTGAGATGGGGAGATTATCCTGGACTACCTGGGCCGCCCAACGTAGTCACCAGGTCCTTACACGAGGGAGGCGGGGGTCAGAGCGGGAGCAGAGGTGTGGGAGACCACTGCTGGCTCTGAAGGTGGACCAGGGGTCCTGAGGGATGCAGGGGCCTCGCCAAGCAGGACTGCCCTCCAAGAGCCTCCAGGACCCAGCCTGGCTGAACCATTTTTCAGACTTCTGATGTCCACAAACGTAAGACAAAAAGCTTGTGTTGCTTTTGTGTTTTATGTTTGCGGTCATTTGTCACAGCAGCGATAGGAAACATCCAGAATCATGATAAACGTGAACAAACTGGGTTAAAAATCCTGTCTGTGACCTGTACCTCTGAAACAAATAATACATTATATGTTAAAAAAAAAAAAAATAGCAGGAGGGGAAGAATGAAGGGGGAGAAATCAGAGGGAGAGACGAACCATGAGAGACGATGGACTCTGAGAAACAAATAGGGTTCCTGAGGGGAGGGGGGTGGGGGGATGGGTTAGCCTGGTGATGGGTATTAAGGAGGGCATGTTCTGCATGGAGCACTGGGTGTTATACGCAAACAACGAATCATGGAACACTACATCAAAAACTAATGATGTAATGTATGGGGATTAACATAACATAATAAAATTAAAAAAATGAAGAAGAAGAAGAAAAAAAAACCCGTCTGTGAGCTGCTGAGAGGAGGCCCCAGTAAACACATGTCCCAGGAGGTGGAAGGAAGTGGTGGGCACAGACAACGCTGCGCTAAGAGGAAAGCAAACACGGCTCTGCTTCCGTCAGGCAGAACCGACCTGAAGATTTAAACAGGAAGGACACACGAGCCCACTGAGGGGCTCTGGCTTTGCAAGGGTGGCATGCACAGCAGCGGAATCCCACCCGTATGACCCGCGCCTGGGGACCCGCGCGCTACATGCCCACGCCGTACACGCCTGTGCCTGGGGACCCTGCCCCATACCCATGCCCTACACCCATGTGCCTATCGGCCCCGCCCCCTACACCCACTCCATGTACACCTACGCCTGCAAACCCCACCCCCTACGCTCACACCTTATATACCTGTGCCTGTGGAACCTGCTCCTACGTACCTGTGCCCTGGACCCCACCCCGTGTGTGCCCGCGCCATCTGGAACCTGCCCCCCACGTACCCACGCCGTATACACCTGCTCCTCTGGACCCCACCCCTACGTACCCACACCGTATACACCTGCTCCCCTGGACCCCACCCCTACGTACCCACGCCATATACAACTGCACCTATGGAAACTGCACCATCCGGCGCCATATGGCCTGCGTGTTGATGTGGACGGATGTGGCCTCATCCCAACTTACCATTAAGTGAAGAAAGTTCCATATGTGTGACGGGGTGAACACCATGCTCCCACGGTGCACAGTGTGCTCCCACACGGGCAGGAGCTTCTCGGGGAACCTGTAAAAGCTGCTTCCTAGAGCTGCCTCCGTTGGGGGACTTAGGGGTCTACAGGCTGGGGGGCGTACAAAACCCGCTTTTCAACATAAGGCCTTTTGTATCTTTGAAGTGTGCAGATCCCGAATCCCTGACGGTAGGCCAGCTCGCACCCTGAACCTCCCTTGTTTTCTGAGCTTGCCTTCCCAGATGTGCGTGTTAGCACTTACAGTCCCACGTCGCAGATGATATCCTGAGTGACCGGAGACTCCAGAAGGGCGGCCAGGACTTGGAGTGAATGCAAGAGGGTGTCCGACTCGTAGTAATGATCCCAACACCCGTAGCCACTGCAGAGGAAGGGAGCAGGCAGGTGAGCCCTGGAGACGCACTGGGGGTGTGGGGAGGGGCGGCAAGGGCCCACGGGCCAATGGGGTCAGAACATGCAGGGGCGCAACCAGCGATTCCACTGTGCAACCGGAGTTAGGATCACTGCTACAAAAGAGGATGCATTTCCCCAGAAATGAAGAAACCTCTGGCCCCAGGCTCTTTTTTCCTAGCTTTAAGTTACAATGAAAAATTCTCTCTTGTGTCAACATGTCTGCCTGTGGATGTTTTTTTAACTTTTAACGCAGCCAAAATCACATTGATCTACAAAGTCGAACCCACAGGAACACGTTCCTCAGACAAGGAAGATCATTAATATCATTCCATTATCACTCACAGAGTGACTCCTAGTTCTTGCTATGGTTTGTGCTGGTAGCAGGTTGGATGGTGTCCCCCAAAAAGCTGTGTCCACCTCCTAACCTCCGGAGCCCGTGAATGTGACCGTACTGGGGAAAGGGTCTTTACAGAGATTATTAAGGATCTAAAGATGAGATGAGCCTGAATGACCTAGGCAGGTGCTGAATCGAACAGGAGGAGGAGAAGACATGGAGGGGAGCGGTGTGAAGACAGAGATAGGCGGGACGTGGCCACAGGACAAGGGGTGGGAGCGGAAGCTGGAGGAGGCAGGAAGGATCCTCCCCTGGAGCTTTTGGAGGAAGCTTCTGGCCTCCGGAACTGTGAGAGAGTCAGTTCCAGGTGTTTGAGGCCACCCAGCTTATCGATCCTGTAACTAACATCCTCCGCCTTATAAAATGATGGGTCCAGATTTGGGGGCCAGGTGTGGGGAGAGCACAGGACAAAGAAAGGAGTAAGGACCTAACCTGGAGGTGTCTGGACAGCGATTATGCCAGGGGGACTGGGCTGCTGAGGGCAACCCTGCAGTGGGAAGAACAGACAAAATACAAACACCGAGCCAGGACCTCAGGGGTAGAGATCATTTACACACCCCAGGACCCCAGGGGCAGAGGAGTGTCTTGAAGAGCAGGTTAAGTGAGGGTGCAAATGCTCTTGGCTACCATGGGAGACGCAGCCCGAGCTGAAGTTGAGATTCCAAAGACAGAAGTCCAGCTCTCGAGGAAAAGGACAGGAGTGGCCTCAAGGGCGAATACAAAGACACCTGGGAGGTGAGACTTTCTGTTTACACAAAGCCCAGAATCCAAGGCAGGGACATGGCCTGAGGAGGAACTTCTGATCCCACAAATGGCCAGGACCTGTAAACACGTGGGAACCCAGAGGGCAGCTGACATCTGTCACAAAAGAACCGTAGCTCATAAGACACTTGCACGCAGCGACCTCTTGCTTATTTCTGAATAAGGGACAAGGAGGAACTGGCTTCCCGATCACTTCGAACAGGCAGAGTGGAAGTGATCACTCACACTCACTTGTGGAGAGATGCCGAGACCAGTAAGTGAAACGTGCTTGTGACCAAACATGAGAGGGAGGGCCTGGGGAGGGTGGTGGCCAGCAGAAGCGGCTTGGACATCAGTCCAACTGCCGAGTCCTTGCTCCTCTAGTGACCCGACATGGGGCCCCAGGCCGGCCCAGCCTGGCTGGGCACTCTTGCTCAGAGGCATCAAGCAGGCCCACTCGCGGGCTTCCGATGCCCCTCAACAGGCCCGCACATCCGCACCTCTCCATACCCACCCCCCTTCCCGGCGTTTCCGCTGCGGGGAGCTGATGCGGATCCCTCCACCTGCCTGCCCTGTGGGGTCTGTGTTCTGCTCTCACCATATTTCCAGTTCTGGTCCCAGCCTGTATCTTGCTCCTTTGCGTTTGGCAATTTCAATACCTGAGAGAGAGAGACAGAGAGAGGAGCAATTTCAGCACCTACAACATGGTCAGAGGCAGATAAAACACTGCTGTAATAGGCGTGATATAAAAAGCCAAACCACAAACAAAAGCACTCAGTGATCTCCCTGACCCCATGCAGCCAAGGACAGGCTCTCCCACAGACCCTGCTTACACTGGAGGGAAATAAGACACAGGGCCTGCAGGGCTGACCTTAGCACCGGGTAGGAAGCAGCCGCACCCTGGTAGTTCATTAACGGGCAGATATGGAAGACCGTGTGCAGGGAGAGGGCAGGACTCGAAGGACCACAGCCTACAGCGGCACCGGCAACCTCTGGTTTGGGGCAGCGGGGCCCAACGTGCACCTGCGGAGGAGAGGCCACCTGAACAGAGACTCAGCTCTGGCCACCGACCGCCTCGCTCCAATTAGATATGCTCTGCACTCTGATAAGATGAAAGCAGATTGAGGTTGAAAAAAAGAGGTTGAAGGTCTGGGGCACATGGCTGAAAAGATGCCCTCTCTAGCATCCTCCTGTTCTTACTGCAAACACTCTTGCAGGGAGCAGCTCAGAACAAGACGGCCTGGGGTGAGCACACCTGCAGGGTTGCCCAGGACAGCCCCACTCTAGCTATAGGTCTGAGTAATTGGACCTTTCATGCTCACAGATGGGCTGGTGCCAAGGCTCACTATATGGGGGCCCCCCCACAACAACCACACCCTAGTCTCTAAGATTGCAGGCTCACCCCTTACTCTGCTTCCCTCTAGGGGCTGGCTTCTCCCAAAGTCTACCCATCAGGACAGTCTCTAGGCACCAGACACAGTAACAGCACTCCCGTCTGTCTTAAAGTCTGACTTGCTTCTAGCTCATGTGCTCCTTGCTTGCTGACCTAAGTCCCTGGGTCTGTAACAGAACTAACCTACTCTCCTTGAGATTTGCAGACCACTGGGCTCACGGAGTGAAGGACCTGACTCTCCCAGATGATGAGCCCTGACAGCATTCGAGAACAGCTGGGGGGGGGGGTGCTAGTGAGTCCGTTCAGGGTCATGTCCACATCTAACTGCCATCTGGGCACCTGCTTCTCCTGCATGCAGCCCCCGTCCCTCTTCCTGCACCATCCCCTTTGAAACCCTCGGGCTCCCCCTGGATGGGAAAGATGGACTTTGACACGTTAGTTCACCATCTTCCCAGGTTGCCTGGTTCCTGAATAAAGCAAGTTTTTCTTTACTTCCCATCACTTGTGTTGATGGCAAGCTGCCGAAACTGAGTTAGGAACCAGTTCTCTGTCTGGTAACAAGACCACCTTTCGTGGGACAGTTCTTCACAACATCCTCGCTGGTGGCTGACCACCCTCTTCCCTTAAATGCCTCTAAACATGGACAACTCAGCCCCCTCAGGCATCTCAGCCCTAGCTAAGCCACACTGGACCCCGGAGGTATCTGAGGACAGGTAAGCTCAGTCTCTCATCTCCATCTCTGCCTCTGCAGCCACGCTTTTCCTACCACGAGTGTATACCATGGGTACCCCCAGGAACGGTAAACCACCCCCAATTCGGGGGGGGCCTGGGCACTTACGGGGGCATCATTATGCATCATCTTATCTGTCCCCCCCAATTCGGGGGGGCCTGGGCACTTACGGGGGGTCATTATGCATCATCTTATCCGTCCCCACCAATTCGGGGGGGGCCTGGGCACTTACGGGGGGTCATTATGCATCATCTTATCTGTCCCCCCCAATTCAGGGGGGGCCTGGGCACTTACGGGGGGTCATTATGCATCATCTTATCCGTCCCCACCAATTCGGGGGGTGCCTGGGCACTTACGGGGGGTCATTATGCATCATCTTATCTGTCCCCCCAATTCAGGGGGGGCCTGGGCACTTACGGGGGGTCATTATGCATCATCTTATCTGTCCCCAAGCCCAGGGCTGCGACTTTCCACAGAGCAAGGTTGTGTGTGCCTCACAAGCAAGCAGGCCCGGTGGGCCTGGACCTTCGCCAACCCCCACCCCATAACCCTGCCACCCCGGCCCCACTTGCCCCACCCCGTCCCCCCGCTCCCCCCACACCGCGTCCCGCCTCACACCCTGTCCCCCTCGGAACCCCGCTACCCCCCACCCCGACCTCCCCACACCCCGTCCCACCAGCCTGTCCTACCCTGTCCTCCCACTCCCCCCACCCCGCCGCCCCGAGACTTACTCTTTAAAATCCTCTGCAAATTACCCTCGAAGTCCAGGGCCCATTGGTTGAGCGCGCAGGTGGCCACGGTCACCTTCCGGCCCATCCTGGCCGCGCTGGCCCGGGCTCTTCCGGGTCGTCCCGCGGGGTCTGGCCGGGCTTGGACAGCAGAGCCGCGGCGACAGGCCCCGCCCACGCCCCGCCCACGCCCCGCCCGCCGAGTCGCGGCCGCTCCTGCGCAGGAAGGAGGCCCGTCCCCTCCGCCCCCCGCGAATCCCGGAGGAGTTCCTGCAGCCCTGCGACCCCCCGCAGGGGCCGGGGGCCGGTCCCGGAGCGAGCGCAGCTCCACTATTTTGTTCCGCACCTCCCCACAAACTGCACCCAATCTGCTTCTTCAACTTGGCTGTTTCCCCTCGTCACGTTAGAGACGTCGTTTTCATTCTTCTCCTGCAGTTGGGTGCTGGTGAGCTCCCCACTCGGTGCCGGAGGGCGCGCTCAGCACCGCGCCCACACGCGCGCCCGCGCTGGCTCTGTGTTCCCCTCCAGGAGCCGCCCCTGTGCGGCCGCGCCTCGTTCCCCTAGGCCTGCAGGCCCCGCAGCCCGGCGGAGCGCAGTTGTGCTCTTGCCACATTTCTTACCCGGAGCGCTCGTAACCATCTACTGCGGCAGGCTTTCGCTTTTTCTTAACACAGCTCATTCTTTCGTCCATTTAGGTAGGGTAGGAATCCAATTTTTTCCCGTATGAATAAGTAACTCTCACTGTCGTTGAACAGTCCGTCTTTTTCTCCCGACTTGCGATGCTGCTTTTGTCATACACGTTTTCACATTTAAAATACTTTTTCCCCATCTCTAAAGTAATGCTTGTTCATGATGGACAATTGGAAGAAGGAAAGGGAGGGGGAGGGGAGGGGAGGGGAGGGGAGGAAGGCCGGGGCAGTGCTCTAGATTAAGGCTAAGGAGCCGTGACCCCTGACGCACAGAGTGGTTTCCCGATTGGATCCTGACTTTTAATAAACAGCTATAAAGGACATGAATGGGACGATGGGGGAAAACTGAATATGAACAATATATTAGATAATAGCATTGGGTTGATACAAAATTTCCGAAGTGTAATGTATTTCATTTGGGTAATGTAAGAGATGGTTGCTGAAGTATTTAGGAAGAAGACATCACCTGCGGCTAATTAATGGTTCAGGGAAAAAAGTGGGGGGTGGATACAGAGAGAGAGAGGGAGGGAAGGAAATTAAATGTGGGAAACTGTTAGCAGCTGCTGAATCTAGGAATATGGGTGCTCACTTTAGTATATATTCAACTGGTTTGTGTGTTTGACACTTTTCAAAATAAAAAACTGCAGAAAAAATGTATCTCTGTGAGGGACACAGAGCTGTGCCAATCGGATCCCTATGCAAACAAGACCTTTGTCCCAAATGTTGGGAGTGGGGCCAGCAGACACCTTCAATTGCCCACCCCTCCAGGGGCTGCTTGGGTTGTACAGCTGCCCTGCCCAATGTCATGGCCTTGCAAGGGTGGCCCTGTCCAGTAGCTGATCTCCGGAGGCAGGAGTATGTATGTGGCTTGGGCATTCCTGCCAAGCGGGACAACTGTCGTGGCTTCTTATCTGCCCCATGCTGTTGGCCCCAGCCGGGCTTGCATGGCAGTTCAACTTCTCTTTCTTTCCAGTGCTGCTGCTTCTTTCCCCTCTCATCTCTGCGCAGGTGTGATCCTGACCCGAAACTCCATCTCCCTCACTTCTGGGGGAACCAGACCTGCCAGGCCTCCTAGCAGAGCCTTCCCTGACACCCCCAAATCAAACTGCTCTAATCCTCTGCACAGCACCTTCACCATCTGACACTCCACCTATTTGATTATTGTTTATTGATTATTGCTCTCCCCCCCCGCCCCTAACAGAGGTGACCCCTAGGAGCAGGGATGTTGTCCGTTTTGTGGGTTGCTGTGGACCCAGGGCCTGACACATCAGATGCTCATCAAGTGTTTGCTGCGCGCCTTGGAAGCCCCATTTGCAGAAAGAGGAAACTGGAGCGCAGGGGAAGCAACTTGCCCGCCGCCACCGGGTGGATGGAGCGCCGGCCCTCGCGCGTGCTCCGCGGGGCTTAGCGTGGGTGCGGGGTGCTGCTCCGGCAGCCAGTCGTCCGCGGGGCGGGCCCTCGGCCGTCAATCCCGCGCCCCAGCGGCGCCGAGTGGTGCAGTTGGTGGTCCGGAGTCAGCTCAGGGGGTGGGGCGAGGCGTGCGAGCAATCGCGGGGCGCAGGGACGCCGGCCGCTCAGGGCCCGCCTCCGATTGGTCGTCTATCGCATCACGTCATGCTGGGGGCGGAGCTTCGGGGCGGCCTCTCTAGGCAGCCGGTTGGGCTGCAGGCCTGGAGTTGGGGACCCAGGTGGGTGCGGAGTCAGATGCTCAGGTGAGCCGGCGCGGTGCGCGCAGGTGAGGGGCGCCCAGGTGAGCCAGCGCGGTGCGTGCAGGTGGGGGGCGCCCAGGTGAGCGGCCGGGGGTGGTCTAGTCTCAGAAGCGCCCCGATCTGAGGACCGCTGCCCTCTTTGGCCCACCTGAGCCCTTCCTGCATCTCCTTAGGTAAAGAGAAAGGAACTGGGCCCCACCGGGCGCCACTTTGGGTGCCCAGATTTGAGAGACGGGCAGCGAGGGAGTGGGCTGCTCAGTGAAGCGTGAAAGACCTTTTGTGTACTCTTGGTAGGAGCAGAAAACGACGCGCTCTTTGTGAGCGCAATTTGGCGAATTCCTTTTTAATAAAATGTTGTCTGTTCTCTCAAAAAAATATATGGATGGTTGGGGAGGGGGAAGCTGGAAACATGGGGCATGGAGAGGCCTGGTAGTGAAATTCAGATAACTGTGATGGTAACAGGTAATCTTTCTGAGGGCTGTGCCAGGTACTATTCCAATACGGAAACATTTCTTGGAACCTTATCTGAACAGCGCGGGGTCTGGTTTGGGAATTTGTGAATCCAAGAGTAGTAGGGACTGAAGAATACAGACCTGACAAAGTCAACCTGAGATGAAAAAGAATGATAAACATCAGAATCGGTGAGGGGTGGGCAGCTGCTCTTCTGGTTGTGAAGACAGTTCTAGAGGCCAGGTAAACCTACCTGTCCACCCAACATCTATCTTTAGGAGTTTATCCCCAGACATATTCAGACAGCTGTGTAAACATGCAAATGCAAGAACTCCCGTTATGACTTGCTGTATATACGTGCAAAAACCAGAAACAACTAATGACTATCAGTAAGAAGATCGGATTAAGTCATGATGCACTAATACGGTGAGATACCTGGCAACTGTTGAAACGAATGGACTCAACATGGAAACAAGTCCCCTGGCATGTCACAGCAAAAGGGGCAGGAGGGAGATAAGTCTGTCATTAAAAAGACTACTTGAAAAGCTCTACGCCCAAACCTTAAACAGGGATGGGGATACAGGTGTTCTTTTCCTATTTTCCAGAAAACAGGCTTATGTAATAAAATAATTTAGCAATAACGAAAAGAGTTTTTAAACAGCTCTTGGAGTCCTAAGACCCACAATTCTGGGAACATTTGTGGCTGAATGGGGATGGGGAGGTCACCTGTGCATCCCCCCCACCATTCCCAAAGCATGGTGGGACTGATCTTTGGGGTGATTCTTGGTTTACCTGCAGCTTCTCTACAACCCAGCCCGCCCCAGCCCCGCCCCCTGACCCTGGACCTTCTGCAGTGGCCACTCCCTCAACTCACACGTACATTCACAAGCCTCACTTCCAAACGCAGGGGCTGCTTTGCAGATGTGTGGCCCCTCCAAGCTCTTGGCGCCAGGAGGCTGTGGCCTGGCTTACCTTGAGAGGACTGAGGGCCCAGCAGGGACCCAGCAGAGCCACTCCTGGGGCGCTTTCCGAGGCCTTCAGAAGTAGGCATCCTAGGTGGAAAGAAATGCCCAGAGACGCTGAGCCCTGATTCTAAAGGGTAAGCTGCAGCTTTGATCGTGGCTCCAGGAGTCTGTTCTCCAAAAGCTGCAAATATATGCTCACTGTAACGCAAGTTTAGAAGTCAAATGTAGGGGTCCTTGCCTTTCTTCTTTCTCCAGTCCACCCCCAGAAGTCATTAACCCCCCTCCCCATGGGCCTGAGTGAGCAGAGAACGCACTCCGCCTTGCTCACATCAACCTCCTCATCTGTAAAATGGACATCGTAATGCTCACTCTCCGGTGTCTGTGCGAGAACTCAGTAAGATACTGGGCACTTGGAACTCCGTAGATGCTCAGTACATAGCCACTGTCTGTAAAGGTTGAATCATCGAGGGACGGCCCCAATAGTGTCTTGTGTTCTCATACCTTGCAATCCCCCCATCAAGAGGTGGAGCTCGATTCCCTTCCCCTTGAAAGGAGGTGGACTTGGGACTCCCTGTAGCCGATAGGATGTGCTGGAAGTGCTGTCACTTGTCCTCAGGCCCTCAGAAGGGGTGGTACAACTCTGTGGGGTCTGCTGGAACCCTTGCTGGTTCCCTGAACCTCTTTCCATGGCGCTGAGCCACCAGGCTGTGAGGACGCCCTAGCTGGCCCAAAAGGAGAGACCTCATGAAGACAGCCGCTCTGGCACACCCCAACCTTTAACTGCCTAGCCAGTCTCCCCAGACTCCTAACCACAGAAGCAATGAGAAAGGATGAAAAGACTGTTGTTTTAAGCCACCAGGTAGCAGTGTGGTTAGGTGCAGGGGGTAACCAGAACGCTCTGGGGCTGGCTTTGGGGATGCATGGCCCTTAGACCTCTGCTAGTCTGAACCTCACCCTGATGCCCTGCATGAGCCCAGCTGAGCCTTCCTGAGGCCTGAGGGTGCTGAGGATCCTTTTGGCGATAGCTGGCTCTCTTTTAGGTGAACTCCGATGGGGTCAGGGAAGGCTCTGAGCACTTGGTGCCATGACCTCATTTCCTTGAGTAAGCAGGTCACAGCTGCTTGTGGATGAGGAAACAGGCCTAGCAGGTGGTCCCACAACTTGGATTCCAAGTGGGCAGCAGGAATCTGTGCTGCTGAGAACGCACAGCCTTGGTGGTGACCTTGGGGCCTCCAGGACGTTCCTTGTGCCAGCCCCCAGACGTCTTTGCCATGCTCCTGGGTGTCTAGAGCATCCCCAAACTTCTAAAATTTCAATATGCCAAAAAGCTGCCAAGGGGCGTAAGTCATCTGTTGTGTGGGTCTCAGCCTGTCGATAGTGATACTGTGGTCTGGGAATGCCTGAAGCACTCTGCTGGGCTTGTATTACTGGGGCAACCCGCTCCCTCCCAGGGCCATCATGGCTGGCCCAGCCCTAGTGGTCCTTATGATTGTAGGCACACCTCAGCAACAACCATTGGGGAGCTCCGACGAGCAAGGTTTATTACTCACAGGTCCTGGAGGCCACACAGAATGCTCAGAGCCACAGTGAGGTCATGGGGAGAGAGGGTATATGTGGGCCTGGGGCTCTGCCTTCATGGGGGTCAAGGGTGGGGGCCTGGGGTTTCATGGGTTCACTCTTTATTGGCCAGTTTAAAGCATAAGAGTGGGAATAAGGGCACGGGAAGAAGGGAGGTCACTGCAGTGGTCAGCTCTCTTGGTCACCTAGGGCCTTCTGAAAGGGGACTTACAGGTGGGAGTGGCCTGGTTCCTTCTCTGGTTGTTTGGCTGGTAGCTGGGTCAAGCAGCTGGTGGTATGTTTATTTGAGATGGATGTCTTTGCCATGAATGCCTTGGCAATCAGAAGCTTAGGGTCAGGCACTTCTATGTCATCCTCAAACCCTCAGGGGCCATGTCCCTTTGGCTTCGGCCTGTGGAACTCAAAGACCAGTCGAGGGAGCTGATCAGGCTGTCAGAAAGCCTCATCCCCTCCCCTGGCTGGTCTTTATCCCCAGGTATGGGACACTAACTCTCCTTCACCCAGCTTTAACAATCTGCAGATCCTCACATGTGTAGGCATTCATGACCCAAGACACTTAGGAAGGTCACTGGGTCCCGCGAGTCTGCAGAGAGCCAGGCTCCAAGCCCAGATCACTCTCACTGCTGCTCCATGTTCTTCGGCTCTCACTGGCTCCCAGAATGTACCAATGGAATGTGCTAACTCCAGGGGGCTTGATTCGGGCTGGTGGCACAAACAAGCTTCTAGAAATGTTTCAGATGCATATGTGGCTGCTTGGTGTAAGTCTTCAAAGAAAGTACCTTTCTGTTCATTGCTACTCATCAGGTCTGCATCTGCCTATGCTAAGGCTCATGTCCAAGGTGATGCTGCCATGAAGACTTGTGTCCAACCCCCCCATTATAATTAAGTACTTACTATTTGCCAGACGCTGTGTGTGCTAGGCAAAGAAGCTGGGTGGTAATATTCCCTACCCCCTCCATGGGGTGTCTTCTGCTTTTGAACCCTGAGCTCTTGGGCTTGCACTTCTCACTTGGTTCCAACAGTGGGCCTTGAATAAATGCCATTTGGATCCTTATCTGCCTTTAATCCTGAAATGTCAGCTCCCTGAGCGTCTTCATCATTTTTGTGTCCCTGCAGGACTTTCTTAGTGGGTTGAGAAGGATCAAGTGGGCCTTTTGAATTAAGAGAGTCCAGAGATTTTAGAGAGGCCCGTTCAAGAAGGAACACTTCCATTCTGCTGTGAAACCCCTAGACAAGACATTGGAGGTAAGCGTGTCTTAGCACTGTTGTTCGTGGGTATAGACAGTGACTTTTTAGCTTTGAAAAAGTAAAGACAGCTGGTACATCAACTCCTGTCTGTGAGTCTTAGGAATAAAATAAAATACACCCCAAACACCTCCCTCTCCCCTGGCTACTTGTTTCCAAGGATGTAACTTACACGTTTATTACAAGATTCAGTGCTCATGACAGAGGAGACTCCTGGGTGAATGAACTCTGTAATCTCAAAATATTTATTTGGGCTTGTTTGAATCTGTAGAAGATACACTCTTTCCTTTCAGCAGCATTTTCTGTTTGGCTTTTTACACTTAGTTCTGAGCCTATACATTCCTGGCCCTTTTCCAGTTTTCTGCCATGTTCAGTGAAAGTGACTCCCACACACCAAGCTCTGTATTCTGTTTTGGGGCTGTAGGATGGATGGTCCATAAGGAACTCTTCATCCTGCTTTGTACATCATAGGTAGACATTCCATAAACTTACCTGTGAAAATTAAATTAAGTGATGTGGCTACAGTTCCCACACTACAAATGAAAATGTCTTTTGTCACTGAAATTTTTTTTAATGAATGTACATTTGTGTTAAAGTAACTCATGTTCACATTTTTAAACAAGTCAGTGGCTTTTAAGACTTATATGTAGAATAAACAGTTCCCCACTTCATCCCATAGTCTTAATTCCCAGAAACAAATACTTTTCATTATTTTAGTTACTTTTGTATTGTTGTTTTTACCTACTTATTTTTATTTATTTTTTATTTATTTTATTTTTTTATTTTTTTAAAGATTTTATTTACTTATTTGACAGACAGAGACACAGCGAGAGAGGGAACACAAGCAGGGGGAGTGGGAGAGGGAGAAGCAGGCTTCCTGCCGAGCAGGAGCCTGATGCGGGGCTCGATCCCAGGACCCTGGGACCATGACCTGAGCCGAAGGCAGACGCTTAACGGCTGAGCCACCCAGGCACCCCAACCTGCTTATTTTTAAATAATTTACTTTTGTCATGCTCAGCTTTATGTATCCTTCTACACATCTAGTCTATAGCCAGGTATTACACTGCTATGATGAAGTTGCTATTATTTACTGTTAAGCCAAGTAATATACTACAATTATGGTTTGGGTTTTTTTCCCCCTTGTATGACTTTTTATTGTTCCTGGAGTTAATGGTTGCCTCACTTTCCATTCACTAAGGTTTCTTTCTTTCTTTTTTCTTTTTTTCCATTTACTAAGGTTTCTATGCATCTTTCACTATTTTTTTTCTGAATGCTGCAATACAGCTGTCATACTATCAATAATTTTTCACAGTCTAACACAATAAAATTCATCATTTCTATTCTCCCTCCCACCAAAGCCATTCATTTAGTACCAGTGTGGACTGGTTACTGTCTGGTGCACTGCACAGCTCTCATCCCCTTGTCCTTTCATTGGGCTTTCTTTCAGCAGCTCTCTTGGATCCTGTGTCATCTCCTCTGAATAATAGTTAATCTGGGAATAGAATTCTAGGTTGCAAAACAGTTTTCCTCAGAGTTTTTAAAGTTTTCTATCATTGTCTTCTAAAATCCAACTTACTGCTAGTATGATTCTTAATTCTGGATTTTTCTCTAAAAGCTTTTAATATCATGTTTTCTTATCCTTGATATTTTGAAAACTTCACAATTAGAACTTGTTCTGGAAGTGTAGATGTCACTGCTTCCCCCACAGACAAGTTCAGTTATTCCCCCTTTTTTTGTAGAATGATTATTTATTGAATGCACTGTGTGTACCAGACTGTGTTCTAGGACTTGGTAATAGAACAATAAATAGGACACATGATTCCTGCCCTTGGGGAGCTTACATTCTAATGGAGGGAGACAGACAATAGACATGCACTCAAATTAAAAAAAAAAAAAAAAAAGCATTCTACATGATGAAAAGAGTTATTAAGAAAATAAAGTAGCAGGGAGAGTGACTTGGCAGGGGGTCTGGGGTGCAGGCAATGTAAATTGGCTGATTGGCTTGTACATTGGTTCAAGATGAATGGCTATAGGGGAGAGGGAGAATGGAAATGATCAATTATTGTGTTAGAGCATCTAGAAAAATTGCTGAAATGTGTGATAGCTCTGTTAGAGTACTCAGAAAAAAAATTAGTGACATGCATAGAAACCTTAGCAAATGGAAAAAGTAGGCAATAATTAACTCCAGGAAAAATAAAAAGTCATACTAAGGAAGGGACATTTTACAAAAGATCTGAATGAGGAGACCTGCAAAGCATGTTCTAAGCAGAGGTAACAGGTATCATGAATGAAATGAACCATATTCAAGGATCGTTAAAGATCCTATGTGCCTGGATTAGAAGGTATGAGGAGAGAGTGGGGAGGACAGGAGGCAGGAGCAGATTGCAAGAGGTTTCTGAAACATGGATGGCCTGGTTCACATGGTAAGAGGGCATTCTGCCACCATCTGAAGACTGAATCAAGAGACATAGGAGGGCCAGGTAGGAGGTTATTGCAGATTTCAGGAAGGAGAAACTGAAGCACAATCCGTCATCTCTTCCGTATCTGGAATCAGGACAAGGTAGTGAGCAGGCAAGTGAAAGAGGCCAGTCCTGCAGAGTCTATGAGCGGTGACAGATGTGGCAGGGAGATGTGGTGGCTCTTCTTCATGGGATGATCTGAGCAGGATTATCTTCTTCCCTCAGGGCCCAATGGCTGCAAACTCCCTACATGATGCTTCCAAAACCAGGAGTCCAGACTGCATCACCAACAGCAGGGCCGCGACTCAAGGACAATGGGGCCGTGCCTGGTAAGAATCTTGGCAGTCTTCCCAGCTAGAAGATAAAGTGAGGCCTTAGAGGTTGCCAGCCTCTGGGATTTTAGAGACCTATTAAATAAAATTTTTATCATCAAGACTAATGAAAGGTAAGCAATTTCCCATTTTATAAAGTAAGGAATTGAAGAAGAAATGAAACACTGACTAAAACAGGCTGGCCCTGGCGGTGAAGCTCACTGTTGTCTCTGTCCTTCTTGGGCCAGAGAGTGTAGGGACTTGGGAGTGGGTGGGCAGCCCCTTTGCCCAGAACTGGGAAGCCTCTGGCCTTGTGGGTGACAGGCTCTGGGCTTTCTGTGGGTGCCCACGGATCTGTCAGCCTCCCTGCGGCTCGCGGTAGAGCACACACGTGGAATGGCTCTTCCAGGCAATGGGGAGGCCTCTGTGCTGAGAGCGAACAGCCGTCTCTGAGGCCCTGGCTACTTTGAACAATGGGACCCGTACAGACGCAGAAAGCGTTGTCTGCGAGGTCCCAGGGCAGGCGGGCCCCATGTGACTGTCTGCTGTCTGCTGTTGCAGGGAGGTAGACTGGTTTTCACTGGCGAGCGTCATCTTTCTGCTGCTCTTCGCGCCCTTCATCGTGTACTACTTCATCATGGCATGTGACCAGTATACCTGCTCTCTGACAGCCCCTGTGCTGGATGTCGCCACCGGGCGTGCTCGGCTCTCAGACATCTGGGCCAAAACTCCATCTGTGACGAAGAAAGCAGCCCAGCTCTACACCCTGTGGGTCACGTTCCAGGTCAGCCCTCCCTGGCTAATGTCGTTGGGGCATAGCGGGCACCAAGCGCCCCTCTTGTTGGGATGGCCATTTGTCCGGGAAATGGAGCCCCGGCTTAGGTTGGCATTCTCCTTCCCAGGACCCCGCAGGGCATTACCTGGAACCTGATCCACTTAGCTCTGTCTTCTGATAGAAGGCACCTGGCGGCATCACGGTGTCTGACCCACGTGCGGGGTGAGGCGCCCCGCAGTTCAGGACCACACACAGCCCTGCAGGGACATGCGTAGTAGGATGGAGCAAGATGCTGTGGGAGGCTGTGAGGCAGGGCTGGCCCCAGGAAGCCCTGTGCCCAACAGGAAGCTTCCCTTGACAGCAGCCCATGGGGAGGAGCATTCCAGCCCCCAGAGGGATGCTCTCCATTACAGGAGACACCACTCGGCAAAGCCATGGCCCGTGTCCCCAGCAGGTGGCTGCATGCTCCTGGCCAAGTGTTGTGACCCCGCTGGCCTTTGAGACCAGAAGGAGTTCACCAGGAAGGGGCTGTTTGCACCAAGAACCTGGTGAACAGGCAGGGTTGTTTATTATCTGAATCCAGGGAGACAGAACCGGGAGAAGCCCCCAGCTCCACCCCGGGTTTCCTCCCTGGAGGAAGGCTCCCACCTTTAGTAGCAGTTTCTTCTCAGGGTCCTAGCTTCTGGGCTCCAGGGTCCCTCTCATTTCCAGTCTCTTGGCCCCTTTGGGTGAAAAACGAGATGGGGCAGCATGAGTCACAATAGCCTAAGAGTAGAAATGTCAGTGGACGAGTGGCTAAAACAAAGCCTGGTCCATCCCTGCGGCGGAACGTTACTCAGCCGTGACCAGGAGTGGGGACTCACGTGTGCTCTGGCAGGGAGGGACCTTGAGAACATTCCCTGAGTGAAAGAAGCCACGCACAGAAGGCCACATGGTGCATGACTCCATTTATATGAAACGCCCGGAATAGAAAAAATAGAAAACGGGTTAATGGTTGTTGGGGGGCAGTAGGGGGAGGGGAACAGGGAGTGACTTCTAAATGGGGGTGGGGTTCCCTTTGGGGGTGATGGCCCTGTTCTGGAGCTGGATGGTGGTGGTGGTTGCACGACCTTGTGAATGCACTAAGTGACCCGGGAAGGGTCTAAAAAGGCGAATTGTATGGCATGTGAATTCTCTCACTTTTTAAAATGGCCCCAGAAACATGCGTGGGAAGGATTCATGGGCTGTCCCAGGGGGAGACTGCTTTGCTGCTTTAGGCAGTAATGAGCTTCCTGCTCGGGGCACCGCCACCCTCAGAGCCCTACCAGGCCTGCGGTCAGGGCTTCCAGAGCCACGAACTCTTCTGGAAGGACTAACCGACCAAAAATCAGGATTTCTGCCATTCGTGTGGTGCTTTTGTGTGAGTCAGGTCAATGAACAAAGGCAAGGTTGGGTGAAAGAGCCAGGCCCTCCAGGCGGCGGGTCACTCAGCCTTCAATCTCCGCTGCAGGTGCTTTTGTACGTGGCGCTTCCTGACTTCTGCCATAAGTTCCTGCCGGGCTACGTGGGAGGCATTCAAGAGGGCGCCGTGACCCCCGCAGGTAACCCGAGCCCACGCGCATCCCTTCTTTTCTCCCTGCCTCATTGTCTCACGGGGCCCGTGTAGCCCTGTGCCGCTTCCACCCCTGAGTGTGCTCCCCGACAAAATGAAAGTGAACTTCGCTTGGGCATTGCTGCCGCCCTGGGCCCTCCTGGTGTCCAGGGCAGCCCGGGGCTGAGCCGGCCCGGAGGCTGAAGATCACGTTCTTCAGCAAACAGGGCACTGAGCGGCCCCGACCCCACAGCTGGATGATGTAATCAGGCTGCTGGAGCACCTCCCCACCGAGAACACGGCAGCGGCCACTTGCATCCAGGCCGGGGGACTGGGGGGCACTGCAGAGCTGCCTGTGGTCACCAAGAAGCCAGGAGGAGCCCTGCAGGTGGAATCGGCCCTGTCCCTGCCTGCAGAGGGCTCCCGGGGCAGCGGGAGGCTGGCGTGCTTCCCGACAGGTACTGTGGGGGCATCCTCACTCTCTAGCAGACTGCAGGCTGGTGGTCTGGCCTGTGCTCGGCCGAGGAGAATCAGAACCAGAGGACTAGTCTGTGCCCTTTGCCTCTTCCCAGGACCCCGAAGGCAGGAGCAGTTGATCCCGGAGCTAACAGCGTCACTGTGCTCCTGGCATTTTGACCGGGGGCCCAAGTTAGAGCAGACGCTGACCAGCTTCAGGACTGCAACCTGGTGTTCCAGACAGGCCCGGAGCAGGCAGGGCCTGGGCCAGCTGCTGTTTCAGTCGGGAAAACACTTTGATTTTTGCATCTTCCCTCCGCAGGGGTTGTCAACAAGTATGAAATCAACGGCCTGCAAGCGTGGCTCATCACGCACCTTCTCTGGTTTGCAAACTCTCACTTCCTGTCCTGGTTCTCTCCCACCATCATCTTCGACAACTGGATACCACTGCTGTGGTGCGCCAACATCCTCGGCTACGCTGTTTCCACCTTCGCCATGATCAAGGGCTACTTCTTCCCCACCAATGCCAAAGACTGGTACGTTCTTCAGCAGCTGGTCAAGCTAAAGTGGAACGTGGATGCTTCCACCCCTTTCTCTACGACCTTGGGATAGGAGGTCGTAAAGCTCTGAGGATTGAGAATCCTTGATGGAGATGCCTAACGGATCTTATTTGATTCTGGGGAACATCCTTTCTAAATGTCTAGGGGGCTTCTTCTGCCTTAGGAAGAATGCAGTGGAGGATGGCCGAGTCCATCTTTGGCCGAGTCATCACCTGTAGGGCTGTCGTGGGAGGGGCCGCCCATTGCCTCCATCGCTGGCACATGAGTGTGGCCTGAAATGGTCTTAGTGAGGAGTCTTGTTATCTCAGTGGCTTTAATGTAAGAGCTTCCCAGGGAGAGCCCGACTGGTTGGTGGCTTCTCATGGAAGCTTTAGGTTAGATAGTTGTGAGCCCCCCAGCTAGCCCTCTCCTCATCTAGCTCTTTATCCATCCACCCACCCTCCCACCCATCCATCCATTCATCTGACTCATTCGCCCACCCATCCACCCTTCCATCTAACCCATTTATCCATCCATCCATCCACCCATCTACCATTCATCTACCTACCTACCCACCCATTCATTTAACCCATCCACCAAACCAATCTACCCACCCATCCACTCACCCACCCACCTGTTCATCCTTTCATCCATCCATCCATCCACCCACCCATCCATCTGTCCATCCACCTACCTACCCACCCATCCACATACCTTCCCATCCACCCACCATGTAACCCATCCATCCATCCACCCATTCATCCATCTAACCCCATCCATCCTCCCATCCACCCACCTACGCATCTATGCATCCATCCACCTAACTACCCACCCATCCATTTAACCCACCCATCCACCCATCTTCTCATCCACCCATTCAACCCATCTATTCCATTCATCCCACCCACTCATCCACCTTTCCAACCCCCATCCTTCATCCCTGCCTCCCTCAATCCCTCCATCCATCTCTCCCTGCACCAACAGATGTTGATTGGGTTCCTCCTGTAGATGGGTGTAAGCGTCATGAATAGGATTCTTGTGCTTGGGTCCTACATTTTATCTCAGATGCATTTAGGGGCCCAAGTAAAGACAAAATGTGTTTCCTCTAACTCTTGCTCTTGGAAAATGTTTTTGGATGATGGTGCTTTGTGACTTGTGTGGTAATTAGGTAATGAGGCTGGTCTTCTGTGGCTCATGTGAGTCATTTTCAGTGCTTTATAATCAATCACCCGTTGTAGACTTTGTATATTTTCCTCTTTTTTACTTACTATAACTGAGGGAAATGGACATGAAAATGTTTTTCTCATGAACACAGAAATCCCTGTGTGTCTACAGTTTCTACCTGAGGAAGGTGTCCACGTCAGTCATCTTGGCTGATTCTCTGGTCACCCCTGGAGAAGGCCTTAGGGTCAGGAACCAGGGCAATGGACGTCCAGCAGGGGTTCATGGTGGGCCCTGGAGCTGGGCACCTGGCTCTGAGCATGCTGCTTTTACTCACTCTCTACCCGGGCAAGGTTTATAATTTCAATTGTGCGTGGGGACCCGAGCACCCTGTGAATCACCTCCAGCCGCATGCAAACGAAGATCTTCATGCAGTCGAGCCAGTTGTACGGCTTACCTGGGCCATGCCTCAGGGGACCTGGAGGAGGGTGGGGAGAAGCCTGGCTGTTCAAGGGAAGACTCCCCACCCAGCCTGGGAAGCAGCTCAGGGTGGCTCTTGTGGAGCCGGAGCTGAGTGCCAAGTGAGAGCCAGCGAGGCCGTGGGAGACGGAGGGCCCGGCGTGTCGTCTGCCCGTGCCTCTGCAGCTGATGCCAGGGCCGGGCTCGGCACTGTGTCCACGCACGCACCGGCCCTGTGGTGTGAGACGCGCTCCCTGGCTAAATGTACGTGTTGTTTCTATTTTCAAGCAAATTCACAGGCAATTTCTTTTACAACTACATGATGGGCATTGAGTTTAACCCCCGAATTGGGAAGTGGTTTGACTTCAAGCTGTTCTTCAACGGACGCCCCGGGATCATCGCCTGGACCCTCATCAACCTGTCCTTTGCGGCCAAGCAGCAGGAGCTCTACGGCCAGGTGACCAACGCCATGGTCCTGGTCAACGTACTGCAGGTAGCCTGTCTGCGGCCAAAGGGGTGCCGATGCTTGCCGGGGGCCGGGAAAACCTGGAGGCCAGATCGGTTTTTTTTGTTTTTTTTTTTTAAAGATTTTATTTATTTATTTGAGAGAGAGAGAATGAGAGACAGAGAGCATGAGAGGGAGGAGGGTCAGAGGGAGAAGCAGACTCCCTGCCGAGCAGGGAGCCCGATGCGGGACTCGATCCCGGGACTCCAGGATCATGACCCGAGCCGAAGGCAGTCGCTTAACCAACTGAGCCACCCAGGCGTCCTGGCCAGATCGGTTTTGAGAAACCTTAGCCCGCTGCGTTTAGAGGGGAGTCGGCCCCTTCCCGGGCATCTCTGGGGAGGGGGCGAGTGAGCACGTGGGGATGGATCCTGTCACTGCGGGTCAGGTGCTGCGCTTGCCCTGGGGACTCATTTGGCCCAGGGCCTCTTTCCCAGGGGACGCGTGTTAACAGCTCAAGCCTGTCTGTGGTCCTGGCCATATTCACAATTTACGGTCTCTGAAGTGTTTTCCCCACACGGTCCCCGTGGCTCTCAGGTGGGGAGGAGGAACGGTGATTCATCTGCACCTTTTCCCCATCTGCGTAGAAGGACACCGGTCACTGGCCATGCTGGCCACGTTATGGGTGTCTCGGTGCTGCAGGGGCAGCTGGGGGGGCACCGCCTGGGGGGCGTGTGGATGAAGGGCCTTGGGGCCGGCGTGGACTCTGGCATGCAGGGCTCCTTCCCTGCGGGCCGTCCCGAGCCCTTCTGCTGGGAGCGACCTTGCTCTTCTTGGAGCTCCACAGCTTTGGCGTCACCTCCCAGGCTTTGCTGGGTGCCCCACTTCTCTAGACTCTCCGAGGATAAGGGCCCCCTTCCCTACCCCCCAGCCCCGCCCCGTGTCCCAGGCGTGGCGGACACGTGGGAGCCGTCCAGTGGAGCAGGTGCCGCCTCCTCATCTACAAGCTGTGGTTTTCTCGCCGGCCCCACGGGTGCCCCCTGGTCGGTACACGGCTCTTCCTGTTTTGCAGGCCATCTACGTGCTGGACTTCTTCTGGAACGAAGCCTGGTACCTGAAAACCATCGACATCTGCCACGACCACTTTGGGTGGTACCTGGGCTGGGGGGACCTCGTCTGGCTGCCGTACCTATACACCCTGCAGGTGAGGCCCGGCGCGCGGGACGCGGCCCCACAGAACATTCGGCCGTTTGGTCCCTGGGCACGCGCGGGGCTGCCCGCAGGGGACGCAGCCGAGCACAGCGGAGCGCTGCACAGGTGGTGTGCTTGGGGGCCCCTGGGGGCTGGAGGAGGGAGGCCGCTCCCTGTTTCCAGGAAGAAAGGAGGCTTGGTGGATTAGTCAGCTTGGGCTCCGTGACATACAATAGACAGGGAGGGGAGCTGGGGCGACAGACGCCCGAGATGCAGGCGCGGGAGGGCGGGGTCCCCCTGAGGCCTCTCTCCTCGTGTGTGGACGGCCGTGCTCTCCCTGGGTCCTCACGGGGTCGTCCCTCCGTGGGGGTGTGTCCTGATGTCCTCTTCCTGTAAGGACCCCCATCACACCGGATCAGGGCTCACCCCAGTGACCTCATTTTACCTTGATTACCCTCTAAAGACCCCATCTCCCGATATGGACCCATTCTGGGGTTGTGGGGGTTAGGGCTCCAATACATGAATTTGGGGGACACAGCTCAGCATGTGACACTTAAAGAAAAAGACATGGTGTAGACTTTGGGTAAAAAGGAGTGATTTGGCTGAACTGGGTGGATGGAAGGGGGTATTTATATTCCTATCAAATCTTAATGGTTGAAGGATGAGAGGTTTTCTCTCTTCCCTTTATTCCTTAAATACTTGATGAGGGTCTGCACGGCACCAGGCATGTGCTGGAGATGCGGGAGCAGAGGAGACGTGCGTGGGCTCTTCCCCCCTCGGGCTCACGGCTGCTGTGAAAGGCCAAGGAACAGGCAACTTGGTGCAGGGAGGGGGTGCTGTGGGGAAGTGGGGGTGCCGGCTCCCGAGAGAGGGCTCGGGAGGAGCCCCCGACCTGCCTCAGACAGTTGGCAAATGCCTCCAGAGAGAACCACAGCCGGGCTGAGAGCAGAGTGGGGAGGCTGGGGGTGAGAACATTCCAGACAGGTAGACTGACATCTGCTGAGTCTTACTGGTGAGAAAACTCGGGATGGGAGGACGAAGGGCCAGGGCTCGGAGGGGAAGGCTCAGAGGGGGCTCAGAGTCCTCAGGAGAGTCCTGGCTTGCCCCACGAAATTCAGGTATCAAAGTGCTGGCCTGGGGAGCCACAGGGACCTGGGTTCACACCGGTTAGGGGAGGCGGCCTTGAGCACAACCCCAGACATCTCTGGAAAACTAGGGCAGCGCCCCCTCAGTCGGGGCTGGGCAGAGCCGCGGGGGCACCGAGCTCGGTCCTCATGCTGTCGGCAACTGCAGGCCCTCCCCCAGGTGTCCCCCGGCATGGGTGGGCGGCTAGTGGGGGCAGAGCGGGACCGGACCCCGGGCCAAGCCCCCATCTCCCTGCAGGGCCTGTACCTGGTCTACCACCCGGTGCAGCTGGCCACCGCCCATGCCGTGGGCGTCCTGCTGCTTGGCCTGCTGGGCTACTACATTTTCCGGACGGCCAACCATCAGAAGGACCTGTTCCGCCGCACGGACGGCCGCTGCCTGATCTGGGGCAGGAAGCCCAAGGTCATCGAGTGCACGTACACGTCGGCCGACGGGCAGAAGCACCGCAGCAAGCTCCTGGTGTCGGGCTTCTGGGGCGTGGCCCGCCACCTCAACTACACGGGCGACCTGATGGGCAGCCTGGCCTACTGCCTGGCCTGTGGCGGGGGCCACCTGCTGCCCTATTTCTACCTCGTCTACATGGCCATCCTGCTGACCCACCGCTGTGTCCGGGATGAGCACCGCTGTGCCAACAAGTACGGCGGCAGCTGGGAGCGCTACACCGCGGCCGTGCCCCACCGCCTGCTGCCCGGGATCTTCTGAAGCCCCACCCCCCGGGAGAAGCCCCCAGGGTCCAGGAAGAGCTCGAGAGCCGGCTCTGCTGGGACTCCCCCCCCCCCCCCCCCCCCCCCGCCCCGGGAGCTTCCGGTCCCTCATTGGAAATGGAAAGAGCGTGGTGCTTGGCGTGTCCTCCTCTTCCCTCGTCCCCGGGGGGGTCCTGAGGGTTTACGCCACCAGCAGAGATGACCAGTTCCCTCTGCGGCGCCCCGCGGGCAGCCCGTGATGCCCGCATTTGTCCTGTGTGTTGGGAGCCCGAGCGGCGGGACGCACTGGTGTCCGACGTGGAACAGACACCTTCGGCTCGCTGTCACTTATCCTCACGACATCAGGGGGGACATGGATACGAGAGGTGGTGCAGTTACCAGCTTATTGCCTTGGCTCCAGATGTGCTCTTCCTCACCCGCTCTGCAACTGTGGGCCGGACCCTGTAGACCTCTCTCCTTGGCTGCGCACCTGATGTTAAATTGCAGGGACTCTGCACGGAGGAGGGGGCTTCTCTTTCTAGTTTCAGTGATGTTGCATTCCCTGCTGCTCACAGCCGTGAGGGGACAGCCAAGGCGCGTGCCCACAGCACGCGGACGTCCCAGCACTGGCCGCGGCGCCCAGTGTCCGACCCCCAGGGATCCGGCCACCGGCCTCGGCCTGCCCGCCCTCTGCAGGGTTTCCTCCTGCTTGCCTGGCGACTGCCCACATTGGCTCCAGCGACCCAGCACACTTGTGCGCCATCCGGGGGGCCTCCAACAAGAGCTGAATCCCAGCCTCGGGGAGGGGATGCCTTTCAGGTCAATTTTTTTGCCCTGGGCATTTGCCCTCAACCCTAGGATTTTCTTGAAAGCTCTCTTTAAACATTACTGCCTTAGTAGATCTGATAGTTCTTTATATTAAACTTGCCCTGTTCAAACTTCTGTGTGGGTTCTGTCTCCCGATGGGGCCTGACCATACATAGGGGCTTGGTTTCTGGTACATAGAAGGGGTACCCCAGACGCATTTAATGAGCTGCTTGGTGCTGCCTCAGAGCTGTGGGTACTCACCGGGGGGATTTCAGGGGCTGGTGCCAGCCTGGCCCCACCACCAGCCCTCTGGGGGCTATTGTTGTGTTGGGAGCGGGCGTCTATTCCATCCACCCAAGGAAGAAATCCCAGCCTGCCTGCCTGAAGGAGTGAACAGAGATGCTGGGCAGCAGGTGCCGGCCTTGCCTTCTGCCTGGAGAAACTGAACAGGAGGGGGCTACGGGCGGGGGGGGGTTCGGTGCCGGGCAGGGTCTCCCCTGCTTCCAGTAGGACCTGGCTGAACGGGCAGGTGACCTCCCGAACAGCCCGGTGGACGAGAGCAAGCACGGGCCCCACCCAGGCTGGCTTGGAGGGTGGTTTTCCACGCTGCTGCTCACCCTGCCCGTTCATTCCAGCCCCCAGGCTGATGGGGTCCCAGGCATGTGTGTTTGTCACAAGTCCCATGACTGATTTGAATACCGACCAGCCTGGGGAACCACTGTCCTGGGGGGCCCTGAGTGGAGTGGACCCCTCCTCCTCTCAGACATGGAGTGAATTCATTTCAACGAGGCCGGAGTGTGCTGGTTGTGAGCTTTGGCCCTGGCTCCGCCGTTGAACAGCTGCGTGACCTAGATCAGGTGACTTACCCTCTCTGTGCCTTGGCTTTCCCATCTGAAAAGTAGGGGCAATCATTATTTTCCTGCCTTGCTTTGGGAGAGCTTCTCAGGCTGAATTTGTAGAAGAGTTCTGGGCTCAAACCTTGGGTCTGTCTCTGTCCACGAGCCCAGTGCTGTGTGTTTGTGTTAGTACTTCTGAGCTGGGCTGCAGGTAGATCTTTCTGCAGCACGCTCAGCAAATGCGAGGCCGGGCTTGCCCTCACTTTGTGCAGAAGAGGGCCCAGCTCTGGCAAGGCCAGGGTGAGCCCAGGAGCCCCACCTCCGTGCACAGTGAGATCGGATCATGGGGGCCTCTGTGAGGCGCTGGTTACAAAATATGGGAAATTCTCAGGGAAGTTGTGAAGCCACAGACCCTGGGCCTTCGGGAACACGGCCTGCCTTCTGCCTCCTCAGGAGAGGGGCTGCTTGGACCCCCAGAGCCAGGTGGGCTGAAGGCTCATGGCCGGTGGAGAGCGGGGAGGTGGTGCCACGCTGGGAAAGGCTCCTTCTGTCCCTTGGGCCTCCCCAGGTGTCAGCCGCCTCCAGGACAGGGCTGGTGCAGGAGCCCGTGGCCATGTTCAGAGGGGCCATTGCCCAGGAGGAGCTGAAACGTGGCACATCCCCCTCCCCACGGGGCCTCGGAAGACAACGGCCCCTCTCCCGGAACCCACCTTACTGGTTCTAGCAGTGTCCGGGGAAACGTTACCACCAGCCTGCTTTCTGATCTTTAGCCAGAGAGTGGTCCCTGTGAGCACTCGCTCTGCCCCCCAAGGGCTGGCAGGCTGCTGGCCCTGTTTTGGGAGGCTGATTCTGCCAAGAAACAGGCTCAGGGTTTAAAGCAACCCATTCCCAGTGACGCAACCAGCAAGAGGTAGAGGGATGTTGATTTGCGATCCTGCTGTAACAATGGCCACACGCTTGGGGGCTGACAACAACACCAATTTATTTTCTCACGGTTCTGGAGTGAAGAATTCAAAACGAGTCTTAGGAGACTCAAGGCGTCAGTCAGCGGGGCCATGCCCCCCGGGAGGCTCCTGGCGGGGGTGGGGGCGGTCCTGTTACTTCCTCCAGCTCCTGGTGCTCCCGGCATCCCCAGGCTCCTGGCCCGGTCCCTCCAGCCCCTGCCTCCTATCCTGCAGCCGAGTGTGTCCTGCCTCACGTGGCCGTCCGCGATTACACGGGGCCACGTGAATCATCTGTGGCCTCAGGGTCATTGATGGAGTCATGCTGCCAATGTGCCTTGCGCCCTGTGAGGAGACATTCCTGGGTTCTGCAGATCAAGACGTGGACATCTTTGGGGGCCCCCTACTCAGGCACCCCATCCTCTGTCATGTCTTGCTCACTGTTTCTCCTTTATTCACTCCTAAGGCAATTATCCTATTGTTAAATTAAACCCCATCGACAGAAGGAAGACACAGATTTCTAAGGAAGAAGTCTACCTGCAGTGTGCTCGTCAGACCAACGCTTGCTGTCTCTAACAGGTGAGATTAGGGAGATATTCTCGGAGACAAAGGTGAGCACACAGCCCAAATGGCCGCTAATAAAAATTACAGGTGACCGAGGAAGATCTGAGAAACGGTTTCGTGTTTCTAGTGATTCAAGGGATAAAAGCTGACACCGTACAATACTCTGTCATCTTAGTCCCACAGGCGGATTTCAGCAAAACACGGGTCCCGGTGCTGCCGAGGACAGGGAGAGGCCAGCAGTCTCCCACACAGACAACGCAAGCTTCCTGGAGGGCAGTGTCGACACCCGTGTTCAGAAACTCGAAGAGACAGGTACTCTTTGAGCCGTGAAGTCAGCTCAGCAGATTCCTTACGTTCTTTTTTGTGGCGGTGTCTTCTTTTTCAGTTTGGAGTGTTGTCTCCTGTCTCCTCATCTTGTCCGACTCGCTGTGCTTGCTTCTGTGTATCAGGGAGGTCAGCCACAGGAAGGTCGTGGCCTGCCGTGGAAGGCGTCCCGTGGGTCTCAGAAGCACCAGCAGCAGGTGCCGCAGGGCTGTCCCCTGCCTGGGCTCGCGGGTCCTCCCTTGGTGCCCGGGCCTCCCTGGCTGCAGGGGCGCTAAGGGGCCAGAGCCGCCGTGGAGGGGTGGCTGCTGGGGCGGGCAGGCTGGACGGGACAGGTCTGCAGGGGACCGCCAGGGCAGGCCGAGCCGTGCTGGCAAGGGAGGTGGACGGGGTGAGAACAGGCACCTTCCCGCGGCCGCTGTGCTGAAGGCGGACGAGAAAATGCTGCCCGCACCCGCGCTTCTGCTCCCAGAGCAAGTTCCCACAGATCCCCGCGCCTCCAGCGCACGTCCGAAAATGTGTCGTAAACAGATGTCCTTCCCGAACGGCCCGAGCGCCTTTTCAGCCCGCTGACTCGTGCTGGGTCTCGGACCGAGTGACATAGCACACTGGCCCCCTAAGGCTGGGTCTTACATTCCTGGAGCCCTCCGGCTCTCCCAGACAGCAGTCCCGCTGATTTTCAAAGCCAGACGTTATGGGGGCTCATCTTCCCCAGATCCCCAGAGGGGTGCCCAGAGTGGGGCTTGAACCCTTTGAGGGAGGACCTCAATGCTGAGACATCCCCCGCCCGCGGGTCCCCGTGCTGAGGGTTTGGTTGCTAAGAGCCTGCATCTCTGCCCCCGCTAGGCTTCTGGAAGTGGCTTCCTCTGCTTTTCTTTCGCTGTGGCCGGGCTGTTCTGCTGGCCGTCGGGTTCCTCCCGGAGAGACTCGCTCTACACACGCAGGTTGCTGCAGCTTTGGCGCATCCGTGGGAGGGGGTGAGCTCAGCGTCTTCCTCCTCCACCGCCTTCCCACTCAGCCTGGAACTTACAGTTAATAAGAAGTTAATAAGAAAGTTTTGATGAAATGCGTGCAGGGAAGACATAGACGCACCCAGGTCTAACGCTGCTGAGAGCCGTGTGGTGGGGCGCTGGACTGATCTCATCTGTATTCAGTATTAGTTTTCAGGAAGCCCTCGGCAGGGTTGCATTACAGATTAGGAATGCTGCGTGTGGCTGGGGCAGAGAGGAAAGGGAATTCGGGGAGGGGGTCTGGTTTCCGCCCAAGAGACGTGCTGCCAGCAGCCCATGGGGCTTGGCTTCCGTGCCGCTGTGCACGGGCAGAAAGCTGCTCCGGGAGGGACAGAGGCCCAGGCGTGGGTTTGTCTGCTTCTTGCATCTCCCCTTCCTACCTGTAGGAAGGTTCTGTTGGAAGTGGGTCAGGAGGAGAAAGGCCAGCCCACGATGCAGTATCGTGGAGTAGAACATTGCACACAAAATTAAGAAGTGAGTCCAGCGTGACCAGGGGACCTATGAGAATGTGCCCAACACCATTAGTCATCAGAAAAGTGCAAATACAACCCCCGTGAGCCAGGTCACCGCCCCCAGAAGCAAAGATTCCAGGGGCCTAGAGACCGCGCACTGGTGTGTGTGGGGAGCAGGGGCCCGTCCTCACGTGGGATGGGGTGCAGGGGGTCCGGTCCCTGGGGAAAGCGTCTGGCAGCATCTCTCAGAGCCAAGCGTACGTGTGCCCCGCGAGCCATCGGCGCGCTCCTGCTCTGGATTGCTCTCCCGGGGACAAAAGTTTTATGCTCCCCAAAGACACACACAAAAGCGATCACGGCGGCACTGTTCATGAACAGGAAAAATACAATTGGAAACAACCCAGGTGTCTGTCAACAGTGGAAGGGACAAGCCGAGGCTCAGCCAGGCAACAGAAGAGTGCCCAAGAGCGGAGAGAAGCCACACACCCACAGAGCCGCCTAGACGTGATGACGCTCACGTGCAGGAAGCCAGACTCCAGGGCGTGTGCCGTATGGTTCCATCTCCTTGAACTCCAAGGACAGGCTAGACTTACTGCACCGGCGACGGACGAGCGGAGACCTCCAGGGCCGGGCAGCGGGGTGCTCGATGTGAAGGGCAGCACCTTCCGGGGACTGGGATACTCTGTGTCTTGATCCGATTGCACAGGTGCGAGCGAGCATAGAACTCACGGCCCGGCACCCTTAAAGTGAGTGCACTTTATCTTTTCACGAAGAAAGGGGAGAAGCCAGGCGCACCTCCACTCGGGCCAGTGGAGGAGGGGGCAGCTGTTTGCCGGAACCCCCATGAGAAAGGCTGGGCGGGGGGCAGCGGCCGCAGCGCTTTCTGTGCAGACGCTCTGGGTGCACAGGGAGCCGGCAGCAGGACAGAGGGTCCCCGCGCAGACGGACGGAAGGGTGGCCCAGAGCCCGTGCTCCGATGGTGTGCACCGCTTCCTCCAAGTCCTTTCCGTGACTCATGCCATCCTCATGCCAACCCCAGGAGAGCCGCCGGATGCTCGGCGTTCCTGCCTCTCCCGTGGGAGGACACGCCGCTCCGAGTCTGAGTGCTTTTGTCCAGGCCGTGGCGAGAGGTGAGAGCGGGGTTGGGAGCCGTGCCTCCCGCGCCAGAACCCCTGCGCGTAACCGCCAGCCGTGAGTTCTCCCCCCCCCTCAGGCTCCTGTGTATAGCCTTTTATCTATTCTGGAATTTCCGGTCCCTGGGGAAAGCATCTGGCACGGAATTCTGTTTCCAAGCCCCCAGCGCTTGGAGCCGCAAATGGAAGGGAAAGGGGACTTCTCCCATTGGGTTCTGGGCCCCGGGGATGGGAGTCGGTAGCCAGGGGGCCAATCTGGGGTGTTTGTGGACATGGCAACGGGATCCTCAACACACAGAAGCAAGGCTGTTAAGCTGCTCACCCCCACTGTGTCCCCTGTGTCTGCGTGCCGACGGACAGAAGCAATGTCACTGTGCCTCTAGGTACATACGGAATCCAGGAGTCCTGGCCCCCTCATTAGTTCAGCCCCGCCGCTGAGATCTCCACGCTGGGCCATGCCTGGGCCCGTCTGCACCCGGGCTGCCCAGTCCTTTCCATCAGGGTGCCCGCAGAGCTGGCCTACAGCTTCTTCTGTCCTTGGCTTGTCCAGGCCAGGACACTGGGCCCTCCTCCAGCGTGTCACCTTCCCCTGCCCAGCAGTCAGGCTCTCCGTCCAGCTCCCAGGGTTCTCCATCCCAGGCGGAGGCCGCTAGGGGTCAGGCTGGCGACCGGGGTCCCTGCTGTCCTGCGGCAGGACGGCTTCCCGGAGGCCACCAACTGCAGAGCAACCAGGAGAGGACGCAGGGACAGTAGGAAGGCGGACATAACAGCCGAAGGTGGTGTGCGGGCCCGTGTCAGGCTGGGACTGCTGTCCGGGGGCAGGGCCACGGCCAGGAGCGCATCACAGCACAGTGCCATTGTGGTGCGTCATGATGGCCTGGGATGCCAGGGCAAGCTTCCCTGACACCGGCCCGGCGTCCTCGGCTGAGAAGGCAGGCAGCTTCATACCTTCCCCAAGAGGTGCTTGTGTGTTTGTTAACGGTGTGATCTAGGAGGTGACCGGGGAGCCCGATTGGGCGGAGCACCTGTTCCCCAGTGAAGGGGGGCAGGGAGGCTGGTCGGGGGGGCACGGTGCTGGCTTTCATGCAGCTCTTTGTTTGAGCAGCTCTGACGTGACCGTGATGCCTTCACTGCTTAATTAAGGTCTATTGGACTCTTCTTCGTTTTTCGATAGGAAGAGAAAAATGTCACTGAGCACAACCGACAGCTGCTGAACAAACGCAAAACCCCAGGAGACTCGGGCCCACAGATGCCACGCCTCTTCCCAGGGAACGCAAAGGTAAGAGGGAGGATGGTCGCTCCCAGGGCTTCGGAAAATCCCAAGCTAAGTGCACTTTGGGAGTTACGTTTCTCTTGTTTGAAAATTAATGGTTTTGTGTTTTCTACCGACGCTTCTTTCCACCTTCTTCCTCCAGCTTTTTTTTTTTTTTAAAGATTTTATTTATTTATTTGAGAGAGAGAGAACGAGAGACAGAGAGCATGAGAGGGAGGAGGGTCAGAGGGAGAAGCAGACTCCCTGCTGAGCAGGGAGCCTGATGTGGGACTTGATCCCGGGACTCCAGGACCATGACCTGAGCCGAAGGCAGTCGCTTAACCAACTGAGCTACCCAGGCGCCCCTTCCTCCAGCTTTTAAAAAAGACTTCCTGGGGCCCCTGGGTGGCTCCGTCAGTGAAGCATCCGACTCTTGATCTGAGCTCAGGTCTTGAGCTCAGGGTCGTGAGTTTAAGCCCCACACTGGGTTCCAGGCTGGGTGTGGAGCTTGCTTAAAAAAAAAAACACAAAAAAAAAACCCCAAAAATACTTCTTTCCGGGTGGGAATTGAACCAAATGACTTTTGTACTTCTGCAGCCCCATTCACTCTAAAGTCATTTGGGATTGGAAATTTCTGTAGGTGTGTGCGCAGGTCCCAGAGTCGGGGGCTCCCAGCAGGACACCTGGGACAGTGGCTGGGCATCTGTCACCATGACTAACACGGACCGACAAGCCCATGTGGACATGAGGGTTCAGTGACAGATGCGGCTCGCACCGCAGTGGCCCCTGGAAAATGAAACTACGTTGGAATTTCCTCCCAAAGACACATTTGAAATTCACAAGAGTTTGCATTTGTGCCAGGGACGGCCAGGGCAGCCCTCTGGAGGCGAGGAGATCCCTTGAGGTCTAAGCCCTCGATGGGGTGGATTTTGCCAATATGTGCTTCCCTCTCCCCTCCCATGGGCACTGGGCCAGGCCGGAATTGAAACCTCACCACTGACACGCTGGACAGAAGATGAATTTCGCCTCCTGCATCATCCGGACATGCCTGTGGTGGTGGAGGCGGGGCCAGCAGAGAGGGGGCATCTGTGCCCGGGGAGGGGGGCGAACCTTCGGTCTGGACCCTGGGCTTGGGGGTCGACACCCTGAAACAGTGAGTGAGGAGCTGCCTTGGGTGGAAAATGCTGGTAACTGGTACGACTCTCGTCCGAACTGAAAATTCCAGAGCTCTCCAAATTTGAAAATACTGGGAATCTTTTCCGGCCAGAAATAACGTCTGGCGCACAGTAGGTCTGCAGCAAATTTTTCGAATGAATGGATCGATGGGCAGCGACATCCACAAGGGAAGCGTCCTTCCAGGCTGACCGCAGCCCACTGTTTCAGGTATCTCTGTTGACCCACTCAACCAGGAGCAGGCGAGCTTTTTCTGAAAAGAGCAGCTAGAAAATCCCTTAGGCTTCATGGGTGGTAGAATCTCTGTCAACTCCCCAACTCTGCCATCGTAGTGAGAAAGCAAACCACAAACTGTATGTCAACAAGGGGGCGTGGCTGTGTCCCAATAAAACTTTATTTACTGAAACAGAGAGTGAAGCCAGATCCGGCCCGTGGGCCATAGCATGTGGACCCCTGCACTACACAGCCTCGTGGCTTCTACAGGACGGAGACCACGTCCTTGTACTCTCTCAGGACCCAGAACTGGATCTTTTCATTAAATACAACTGGATTAAAACTGCCTCTCCCGTTTACCGCTGTACTTAAAACCAATTTAAAAATATTCGTAAGTGATGTGATGAGCAGTAGGTGTTATACGCAACTAATGAATCGTTGGACATTACATCAAAAACTAATGATGTACTGTATGTTGGCTAATTGAATTTAAATTAAAGGAAAGAAAGAAAATGCTTCTATCTTCATGAAAGAAGATGTTAGTTGAAAGACAGTGTCTATAAAGTGTTCTTTCTTACAGTTAAGTATATGGAACTTTCCTTAGGCATCCACACATATATTTGAAAACGCTTCTATCTTAATAAAACAAGATGTTAATTGAAAAAAAATATTCGTCAAGTGACTATGTATTGTTTTAGGGCTAAATCGAAAAGCGGAAAATACGAACTTTGCTTCAGAAGGGATAGCACGTGAAACCGTTACCTTTCTGGATCTTGGACTTGAGAGCCAGATCCGTGAGAACTGTGGTCTGGTGAGCAGCCACCAGGGGACACTCAGGGCACACAGGAAATCGGGCTGCTTGGCACGAAGAAACAAAGAAGAAACAAAGAAATGAAGAAACGAAGGGTAAAATCTAGAGTCCCAGAGGCATGCCCTGTCCCGGTTGGGTTATGTGTGATCTGGGGCCAGGACCTGGGATCCTGGGTGGTTGAGACTGAGCTAGAAGCTTTCTTCTGACACCACACTCCCTGGAAAGCTGTGGGGCTGACATGTATTACTCCTGCAAATAAACATGTCATTTAAAAAAATTTTTTTTAAGATTTTATTTATTTATTTGAGAGAGAGAGAAAGAGAAGATGAGTGGTGGGGAGGGGCAGAGGGAGAGGGAGAAGCAAACACCTCACGGAGCAGGGAGCCCGATGATGCAGGGCTCGATCCCACGACCCTGGGATCATGACCTGAGCCGAAGGCAGATGCTTAACGGACTGAGCCACTCAGGTGCCCCTGAACACATCATTTTAAATGTCAGCCTGAGGTCCTCTGGACTAGACCAAGAAGCTCAACGTCCTAGGGGAACAAGCCGATGACCCTTCAGGCCACATTATTTAAATAATTGATCAACATTTGTTTAGGGGACAGGATGTGTGCTGAGAGGGGCACATGGTGGGGCTGAGCCTCACCTGGGTCTCCCCTAAATTCAGCTCTGGCCCCAGCATGCATACCCCATGAAGTCCTCCAGATAAGGGGGCATCTTTCTCCTCATAGGGCAGCTTGTCATCCCTCTGTTGCTATCAAACACACCCCTTGGCTCAAATGAACATATAACCCTACGGAAGAATCTGGAATACTATATAGTGGTTAAAAACTAACCCCGGGGGCTCCTGGGTGGCCCCATTGGTTGAGCGTCCCACTCTTGGTTTCGGCTCAGATCTGATCTCTGGCCTGTGGGATCGAGCCCTGCATGGGAGTCAGGCTTCATGGTTCAGATGGGAGACATGACATCTGACAGCGTGATGGTGGAGATGGGGTCCAGGAACGCAGTGGCGTAGAGCCGAAGACTCCCTGAGGCGTACTGGATCCGGCGGGACACCCACGCACTGGGGGGCTCAGATGTGCCGGGACCCCCGGCTGGTGGGAACCGCACCTGCTTCCCCACACTGGCTGGAACTGCCTTTGGACCTGTGGGACCACTAGCCTTGGGTCTTTGGTTCTTTCGACGTGAAAACTGGGAAAAATCTAGACAAACCGAGACAAGTTGGTTACTTCGTGCAGACTTTGTTACTGAAATATGTGGGCTTGGGTTTGTTCTGACTGATTTTGTACCACGAAAGCACTCCAAGCCTCTTGTATGCCTTTTATAAATGGTCTGTTCATTCTGGAGGGTTCCGGGGAAGGTTCGACTTCAGTCTCCTCAGCCACCAGGTCACTCCCGTGACACCTCTGTTCAGTCAGGCTCCTGGGGGCTTCAGGTTTTGGGTGATTCTGAGCTAGTCCCGAATCTTGCTGAGGGCAGATTAAATTAGGGCAATAAGGCTGCAAGGGAATTACGGCTTTCCAAGAGGCTGGGGGTGAGAATAAAGAAAATGCTTTTTAGGCTGGGGAATCAACAGTCACACCCCACTTCTGGAATCAAAGGTGGTTGCGCTGTGGTGTCTTATCCTGAAGCAGTGGGCATCAGAATCACCCGGACGGCTTCTTAAAACGAGATCGCTGGCCTGCACCCCCAGCATTTCTGATTCCGTAGATGTGGGGTGAGGACCAAGGACTGCGTTTCTAATGAGTGAAGTAAATGCTGCTAGTCTGGGGGCCACACTTTGAGAACTCTTGTCATAGCGTTGAGGGGATGAAGTCCTGACTAGGGGTTGTCAAACTTTTTCTATACGTGGTCACATAGTAAACATTTTAGGCTTTGTCTCAACTACTTAGCTCTGCTGTGGTGGCCCCCAGAGTAGCCACAGGGGGTATGTAAGTGAATGAGCATGGCTGTGTGCCAACAAAATAGTCAGTGGGCCAGATTCAGCTCATGGGCTGTAGTTTGCCGAGCCCTGGTTTAGACCATCACTATGACTTCTGGTAATATCCTTGGCTTCTCTGTGTTCCCCATGTGCTATGTACTGGTGAGCAGGTGACTTTGAGCCAGTCGACAGCACGTCACAGAGGGTGTGGGAAGGACCATTTATTTAGAATACAGAGGAAGTGTAGCAGAGTGTATCAGTCAGCGGTTGCTGCATAACAAGTGTGCCAAGACTTGGCGGCTTACAGCAACAACCGTCTCGTTATTATTCCTTAGTCTGTGGGTTGGCCAGGTGCATATTCTGGCCTGGCCTCTCTGGTGCACTGGTGGCCACCTAGTGGGTCACCTGTTGCTGGGTGATTGAAGATGGCATCCTGCACCTGTCTGGCAGGTGGTTGGCAGTTGGCTGGCTGCCTCAGTCTCTTGCACATGGTAGTCTTAGGACAGCAAGAGGGGGCTCACAGTTCTTCATGGATGCTACCCGCCTCCATCACATGCTGCCGGTCACAGGAGTCACAAATCCAGCCCAGATTTAAAAGCGGGAAAATAGGCTCACCTTCGTAACAAGAGAAGCTGCAGAGAATTGATGGCTGTTTGCAATTTACTGCTCAGATGGAGAGGCGGGATAGGGATTCAAGCTGCGTGGGACTGAGTTTCTCTGCAGCTCTCAGGAGCTGGAGATCTTACTTTACTCCCCTGTGCCCGACTCCTCATCGACAGGTTGAGAGTGGTGACCCCAGCCCCACAGGGGTGCTGGGGGGCATACGTGAGCTCACTTAGACCTGCGTCCTGCACGGGCAGGTCCTCTCCACGTGGCGGCTGGTGTTCACATCTCAACGAACCGCACAGATAAAACAGATGTGGGGGCATAAGGAACTGAAGACGCTCGAGACCATCTGGAACATGCCTTTCATGTACTTCTCCAAGGTCTGCCCCGCTCAGCCCGGACTCTGGGCTTTGGCTTGTCTGCTCCCTTGTCTGGAATCTGGCCAGGTCTTCCAAAGCCAACTCACAATGTTGCCTCCTATTTATAGTCCTTATCATAATGAGTTAAAGTGTTTTTTTTTAAAAAAAGAACACGAATATGTTTCTGCTATAAGCTGGGAACTCCTTGAGAGAGGATCCAGGGTCTGGCCCCAAGCTTGAAGTCGTGTCTGCGAGAACAGCCAATCGCAACCCCGTGGAGTCATCCGGAGTGTTTCTCTCCACTTCTTGTTAGACACCTTGGAAGCCAGCCAGGGTGATTTCCCACTAAAGGAAGGACTGTTAACGGGAAGTGTGTAAGCATTGCATGTTCTGGTCCCTTCCATGTGGCTTCTCGCTGGGACACCGCCGCAGGGAGCTTGGTGTCGTTTTCATAACAAAAACAGACAGTAGCCACACTCTGCCCATCCTATTTGTTTCCCATAAGGACGAATCCCGTCCCGAGGCATCAGGGATGATTCGGCTCCATGGGGGGTGGGGAGGAAGGAGGGCTCCGCCGAGCTTCTCCTGCACCTGCTAAAGTAATGTTCTGAGTCGGGGTCCCATACGCATGTATGGGACTGAATTATGTATTACTACAAAAGGGAGCTGAGATTCTAGAAACTGTGCAGAGAAGCAGGCCCATCGCTCCTGTTCTGTAAGGACCGTCTTGAGATGGATTCCTTTTTAACAAATGGACTAGGTGAAGACGTGGTCGTCTGAGCTCAGATGTGTAAGAAATGTGAGGATAGAAATGATCACATGTCTGTCTGTGCATCTATCCATGTATCTGCGTATCTCTGTGCACATCTGTATGTCTATCCATCCTGCGGCTCACACAAGTCCCTCCAAATACTTCAGCCAACTGACCTATCTTCCGTTCTAGACCACTCCCCCCCACACACTCACCCACCCCATCCTCCCTCATCTGGGAAATTGAAATTACTCAAAATATCCTGAGCTTAAGTCCTTGATGTTCTCATCATGGTCACTGTCCAGGTGTGTATGGCACTTTACAGTTTATAAAACATAAGCCTTTACACGAATGCTCTTCTCTGAGGTCACACCCCTCAAGCAGACAAAGGACTCATCAGGCACACCAAGGTCACAGGCAGGAAGAGCCTCTCCTCCTACGTCCACGGTGGAGGGAGGCGGGCGGTCAGGCCCAGGGCGCCCGACGGATGTGCCCCACGTTGCAGTTCATACCACATCAGTCTGACTTGATCAAGGAAGTCCATGGCTCGGCTCAGAACCCATATCACTGGTCGTAGGGAGTTGGACATTATAAGCGATGTAACTGTTCAGAGAGTCACCTTCAGGAATCAGAGCCACACTGATTGGTCTCCAGGCCCCGTCCCTCCAGGCTGCCCAGTTTATCTGCCCACTTTTCACCTTTATTTAAGGAAATGCAGGGCTCATTCACTTGAACGGCTGGACTCTCCTGCTGGGCCTGGGGTCAGGATACGGGGTCAAGAGCACGTCCTCCCCAGTGCCTGAGCTGAAGGTGGACCCCCTCTGGCAGCTCCGCATACTCCCTGGGGGACCGCATGAAACATCCCACCCTAGGAAACTCGCTTGTGGGGATTATGGTTTAGAAATTTAATGTGCAATAGCTTTAGGTGACATATTGATTTCCAGATCACAACTGATTACGTAATGATAATTGTTATTGTTGGTTGAACAAGTCCTGTGGACCAGGCATGGTGCTTGCTTAACTCAACACCCGTGAGGTGTGTGTCACTGTCCATGTGTGCCAGACAGAAAACCGAGCTCACCAGTAAATGCTCACGGGTTTAGCCCAAACCCCCGCGACCGGGGCACCTGTGCGCTGGTGACTGGGCCCACTCTCAGTTCAGCACGCCTCTCCTGGTTAAGTGAGCTCTGCAGGCACGTGCACTGACTCTGGCCCTCGCCGGAATATCATCGGCTCCCCGGCCACCGGTAGGCTCAGCTGGTCATGCCGAGGAGATCCACATTCATCTTGGTCATCTGTATGTCTCACTTTTAATTTGCAAGTGTTGAAACTCCAAGAAGGGACTTGCAGAGATCACAGCGCCAGATCCCAGCCTGCCATCAGCTCCCTCCCCCAATGTGTTGCGGGGCACCTGGGGCCTCTCTGATCCCACAGGCCCACAGGTGCCGCACCCCCCGCGCCATTTGCCTGAGTTATGTTTGGATTTAGGATTGAGTGGCTTAGCCACTCGCGGGTGAGCAACAGTTCATCAAGAAGAGTAAAACAAAATAAATTTAAAGGAAAAAGGAAGGAAGCGAGGGAGGGAGGGAAGGGAGAAGGGAGGGACGCCGCCCCCAGGAAGGCATGCGATGGAGCCTCTCCGCTGAGCCTCGTGTGTGCAGAGCTCAAATCTTCGGGCAAAGTTAAAAGAAAATGTCCAATCGAATGAAAAAGGAGCGTGTTCATTCCAACAGTATATAACAAGAGACGGGAAGAGAAATAAGGCAGAATGAAGGGATTAATAGTGACCACTCTGGAAAGCCCTCTCTGGGCTGGGGGCCACGTCTCAGCCATGGCTGGAGGATGAGAAGGGCCCGGAAAGAAGGGGATGCAGCCCCTTTCTCACAGCAGTGAGGGCCCCTTCTGTTAGTGTCCCGTGGCCGCAGTAAGAAACTGCCACACGCGGGGGGGCTCAAAACAGCAAGAGTGCACTCTGTCCCAGTCCCGGGGGCTGGCAGTCCGAGATGAAGGTGAGGGCAGGGCTGGTTACGTCTGGGGGCGGAAGGAAAATCTGCTCCAGGTTTCTCTCCCAGCTTCTGGCTGTTGTCAGCAATTTTGGGTGTGCCCGGACTCGTGGACACAGCACTCCAGTCTCTGCTCTGTCTCCACATGACCTTCGCCTGTCTGTGTCCAATTTCTTCCTCTTAAAAAAGACCCCAGTCATTGGATGAGGGCCTGCCCTTACGCATGACCTCCTTTTAACACCTGTAAGGACCTTATTTCCAAAGGTGCCGGGAGTCAGGACGTCAACATGCCTTCTCTTGGGGGGACACTAACCCGCAACATTCCTCATGGGCCCTTTCCCTCCGCAACCACCCCACACTTGAATACCGTTGCTGCCATGCGTTTTGGAGAGGTCAAGCACCCCGTCCCAAGCCACCAGCCTCCGGCTCCCCAGTGGCGTGTGACCGACGAGCGCCTGGTGGACAGCGTGGGCGGGGCCAGCTGCTCGTACCGCGCTCCTGCCGGAGCGACCTCGGGGTCCCGTGGAAAGGGGAGGCCAGTCTGCCAGGGCCCGAGCATTCCCCAGGCGGGCATGGTTAAATCATAGTAGCCTGGTGTGGGGCTCTGCGCTCACAGAAAGCATCCATGTGGTACCCGGTGACTCGGGAATGCGGAAAATGTCAAGGAAAAAGTCCAATATGAAACCACAGATAAAACGTCTCCTCTGTAATAGGTGTAACGTGTGTGCATGGTGAGAAAAAAAAAAAACAACGAATATGTTTCTGCTATAATTGGGAACTCCTTGAGAGAGGATCCAGGATCTGGCCCCAAGCCTGAAGTCGTGTCTGCGAGGACAGCCAATCACACCCCGTGAAGTCTCCACTGCCCCTGGAATCCTGGCCATGCGGCTGTCCTCAGAGCACGGGAGAGAAAGTGACCTCTGTGTGGTTCGTAAGGACTGCAAGGGCAAATACCCTGCGTTCATGATGGCCATCTGCGATTCATAGGGTCTGGGGAGCACTTTATCTCACCCCAGAGTGTGCTCTATTTTCCATGATGAATATATATATACGGACGTTCTCTACCCGAAAAGTAATGAAAACTGCCTTAAAGGGATGAAAACATTTGTGATGATAAAGATTTCATTAAAATGCAATATTCAAAAGAGAAAATGGATTGGTTTATTCTGAGGGTAATTAATTTTTTTTAAAAATCATATATAATAGATCTGCACTAATTTTCAAAATATAACAAGGCAGCTGTAGGTGGTGGGGCTGTGGGTGATCGTGACTTTCTTCTCTGTATTTTCTCATGTTTTCCAAACCTGCAGAGACATAAAGGAGATGTCTGGAAGCAAAGGGAGGGGAGGGATGAGGGTCACCCCGGGGCCAGGAGGCCAGCAGGGTCTCCGGGAGAGGTGGGATTTAAGGGGGGCACAAGGGGAGCCCGACAGTGACCACCAGGGCCGCCAGCTCCTCCCGGGGTCTCCCTGTCCAAAGCCTCTGGCTCAGTGAATGGGAAAGAGGACCCCCCGTGAAGCAAATCACGGGCCACGCCAGAAACCAGTAGAGGCCGAATCCTAGCAGGAGCATTTTCGCCCAGGAGCTGGCCCCCCAGGCCCGCCTTCTCCAGGCAGCCATGCACACACGGTCATGGAAACCTGCCCTCAGCACCCAGACAGTGGCTCGACCCTGGCACCCCTCCACCCCCTCTAGGTTCGGGGAGCCACCTGCACTGCCCTGAGTGCCGAGCCCGTGTCCCCGCCCGGCACAGCCCCTGCCCCTTGCTCGAACACCTTGCAAATGGCATGAATAACCATGTTGTGTCTCCCGCAGCCCTGTCCGGGTCACGCACGACACGATGAATGTGCCCCTCGTCTGTGACTATGGCTCAGGCTTCAGCAAGGTGGGCTTTTCGGGCACAGAGGCCCCCCTGGCCATGTTCCCCACCATCCTCGGGAAACTTCGGCACGACGTGAGTGGCTTCGACCTCGGGTGCGCACAGAGCTGCTGTGGGCGTGGGCGTCCCGGTGTCCATCTGAGGCCCCGCACTCCGTTCTCTGGGGGGTGTTCCCAGGAGTGGGATTGCTGGCTCATATGGCAATTTGGTGTCTAAGAAATTCAGATTTTTGTGTCCAGATGTTAGGGTAACTCACTCTTCTAGAAAGCCTGTGCAGACTACACCACGTCTGCAGGCCAGATGCTGCGCTCCTCCTCTGGGCCTTCCTTGGGGGCGGCAGGTAGGACTGGCTCCAGCTCTGCTGGCCAGACCCGCATGGCCTTTGCAAGGTGGTCACCCGCCTCCTTCCTGGGGGCCCTGCCACGTCCCTGCGCCTCTCCCAGCCGAAGGAGCTGTGAGCCCTCATCTCACATGAGGATGGGAACTCGTTGAGCTGACATGAGCCTGGCGGCCCCACGAGGTAGATTCCACAATGGCCCTTCCCCCTGAAGAGGAACCGACAGCGCAAGAGGCGACTTGCGTGTATCCCTGTGTGAGCGGGCGATAGAGGCAGGACCTGCCGAGTTCAAAGCCCCGGTCCGGAGTCACTGTCCTTGGGGAGTTTACCCATCCATGACAGGGAGCGGCATGGTCACGTGGAGAACCCCAAATATCACGGGGCCCCAGGGGGCCTACGCCTGGGCCCTGCATCACTGGGAGCAAATTAATGGCAACGTTTCTAATCATGCAGCTCGGGTTAAGACAGACATTCCGACCTGTGACATGTTGGGAGGCCGAAAGCAAGCATCCCTGCCCCTCTCCAAGTGGGTAACAGCAGGTGCCTGCCCCTTGGCTTGCTGACGGGCCTGTTCCTTTGAGATAGCAGAGCTTAGTGCTGAAGAGTGGGTCTGCGGGGCCAGGAGACCCACATCCAAACACCGGCCCTGCCTCAGCACTCGGGTGATTTTGGGCAAGTTGCCTCTAGAGCTCAGTTTCCTCTCGCACATAACGGGGTTAACGAAAGCGTACGTGCCACGTTTGGCCGTCGCTTAAGTGAGGTGGCGATGGAGACGATGCTGAGGGTGGTGACCACGATGAGTGTGAGTGTCCTGGGATGGCCATAACGGGTGACCGCAGGCTGATGGCTTAAAACAACAGAAACTTATTCTGTCCCAGTTCTAGAGGCCGGAAGTCCTCAATCCAGGTGTGGGCAGGGCCTGTGGCGCTGGTGGGAGGGTCCTCCCTGCTCCTCCAGCTGCTGGGGGCTCCTGGTGCCTCTGGGCTCGTGGCCATGTCCCCTGCAGCTTCTGCTCGGCCTCCACGCGGTCCCTCCTCTTCCGGTCTCTGTCTCCGCTCTTACAAGGACACTTGTCACTGGATTTAACCCCCCTCCCCCCAATAATCCAGGATCTTCTTGTCTCAATATCCTTAAATTAACTACATCTGCAAAGACCTTATTTCCAAACACGGTCACCTCCACAAAGGTTCCAGGAGTTAGATGTGGACACAACTTTTGGGGGCCACCCTTCAACCCACTACAGCTGGGTTCTGCCTGTTGTCCGTAGGCCCCAACGTCGTCTGGCTCTGTGACTCTTGGGCTGGGACACGCCCATCAACTGCTCCCCGACAGATGCCTCGAATCTGGGGCACTAGGGGCAGATTGGGAGGTAGGAGGAGGAGGCAGGTCTTCCTTGCTGGGTTCTTGCCCTGCTCACATCTGTGCGCAGTGCCAAGGGTCTGCAGGCTCCCAGTCCTCCCCACCCTCCCACACCGTCCACGCAGCGCCCCCCTCCAGGTCCGTGCAGCCTCCTCTGAGCTCTCCCTGCTGCCCCTTGTTCTCCACCCCGCGATCCTGGGGTCCTACTCTCTGGGCACCTCAGTGTTCCCTGCTGGCTCGTTCAGACGCCCCACATTGTGTCACCAAAGCCCCACATTCGGTCCCTCTGTTTGAAATCCTTGGCATGGCATATCTTGTCCCGAGAGAGTGGTAATTTGTCCTATAAGGCAAAAGCTAGATGTTGCACCACGGGGATATTCCATGGCCCCAGGGGAGGAAAAAATCCCTGTTAACTGTACAAGGAGTGGGAAGCAGGATTATATATGAAATAGGTCACACACATGATAAAGCATAAAATCACAGTGAGAAACATCAAATTCCTCACCAGAATAGAAACGGGGACCACAATGAATGTCCAGTGCAGAAAATGACCCACCTGAACCTCAGCGCATGGGGTTTTCTGGCTTTGGGTCCCTCGAGCCCCTCGGCCGCCGCCCTCCCAGGCCTTGGGGCCGGCCCCTGGGCAGCAGGAGGTAAGTTTCCGTCTCTAAGAGGAGTCCGCACCTGACAGGATGCTCCGCGTGGGCTCCCAAACTCCATGGCCCCTCCCCTGCGCTTTGGTCTGGCGGCAGGCTGGCCACAGGACCCCTCGTGGGAGGCCCCGTGGCCGCAGAGAGGCAGGCCCGCAGTCCGTCGAGAGCCTGGTCCATCCCGGCAGGGCGACGCTGTTCCTCCCCGCCCCGCGGGCCTCCCTTGTCCCCCACCCTCACACACGAGGATTTGGCTGAGCAGGACAATGTCGGAAGCAGGGCGGCATGGATGGTCCTTGGCGTCAGTCTGTCCTTTCAGGTTATGAAATGCATTCCCATCGGCATCCTCCTTGACTCGCTCCCCCGGCAGCACCGTTGTGGGGAACGCGGGACGGAAGACGTCATTCCCATCGGACAGAGAGGAGACGGAGCTCAGCGGAGACGGGCAGCTTGCCCCGGGTCTCCTGGCTCGCGCTTCTCCCCCAGTCCAAAGCCCTCTGCCTAAAAGCCAAACGCCCACCACGTAGCGCTCTGTGCACGTGAGCTGTGGCGGCCTCGAGAATGGGCCCTTCTCTGAAATCCATTGCACCATGACAGCTGGGCTCAATTGCAGCCCGACGCCAAGGCCATGCTTCCTACAGGCGGCTCTTCGCCAATGAATGAGCACAGCAGGGACACCCCGACAGACCCATTTCTGGGAAACGTGGGGCTCCTTTCATGAGTGACTGGTTAAAGTCCCCAGCAGCCATGCTGACCTGCACAGCTAGGACACCCCCCGCCCTCTCTCCTGTGCCCAGGCTCGGACCTGCACGCCATCCTGCTGCCCGTCCCAGCCCCGTCAGCCTCCCTCCCCATTTCCTTCACACAGGTGTATTCCCTGATACGATCCACACACTTTTCATCCTGGGTTGGTGTCGGCTTCTTGGTAGACACAGACTTACACGCGGCCCGACCGTCGAATCCCTTCTGAATGACAGAATAAATGGTTTCCTGGGCCGTGAAAGTAGCCAGGTCCATCTTCCTAAAGAATCACAAATTCAATTAACCTGTGGACCCTCCTCCTGCCGATTTTCCAGAGCACATGGAGAAGCCGGTGCCCCTCCCGACCCCTTCCCTTCCTCCACCGCCTCTCTGTCTCTCTCTTTCTTGCCCTCAGGTGACTCATCTGCAAAGTGGACAAAGCCAGTGTCCTCGGGAGCCCTCTTACCTTGCAGATCATTCACTCAAACCTCTTAGCAACATCTTGAAATCGGGTACAAGCTTGAGGAGGCCATCTCTGCCAGCGGCGCTGTGACCTGAAATTGTCCCCCAGCGGCACAGCACGGCTCCTGGTCCCTGCTCACCATGCACTAATGCATGGGAGCCGAGTGGAGGGGAGTCACTCTTGAGAGCAGATCTGTCCTGGCCTGTGTCTTTCAGAATCCGTTGGTGGGGATGCAAGAAGAAGACTGGTTCATCGGAGACGAGGCTCAGAAAAAGCGAGGGGAGCTTAACCTGCAATATCCCATCTCCCGGGCAACCATCACTAACTGGGACAACATGGAGAAGGTAGGCTCAGGTTTTGCTGGGGCGGGGGGGAGGGCGGGAACGTGCTCACGGGGCGTTCAGTGGCGTACCTGCCGGCCAGGCACCTGGGGAGGGAGGTGCCCCAGCTTCCAGGGCTCTCTGGGTGTCTCTTAGCTCTCGGTCCCTATAGACACCATGTCTCGTTCCTAACCACATGGGTTGTGGAGTCAGACACTTGAGCCGGAATCCTGTCTTTATGACTTATTATCTGTGTCATTTTGGACAAGTAACCTGCCTCCCTGGCCCTCCGTTTCCTTATCTGTAAGAAAGGGTTCTAATTTTTCCTTGCACATCGCACTGGTGTGAGGATTAAAGGAATGATGGACAAAAAGTCCCTACTCAGCTCCACCCTTAGGATGGCCATTTAAAACCAGCAACAACAACAGAAAATGACAAGTGTTGGCCTTGGGACCTCGTGCACGGCTGGCAGGAACGTAAAATGGCGCAGCCGCTGTGGAACACAGCATGGTGGTTCCTCAAAAGGTTAAAGAACTGAAAAGAAGAATAGGAAGAGAGATCTGCACACCCATGTTCAGTGCGGTATTGTTCGCAAGATATGGAAACAAGCAAGGTGCCCATCAGCAGATGGATGGGTGAGCAAAACATGCCGTATACATATGGTGGACTATCACTCAGCCTTGAAAAGGAAGGACATTCAGACACCTGCAACAACATGACTGGACCTTGAGGACAGGATGCTCCGTGAAATAAGCCAGACAAAAAAAGGACAAACACTATACGATTCCACCCTTAGCTGGCAGATTCATAGAAACAGAAATTGGACGGTGGGTGCTGGGGGAGTGGGAATGGGAGTTAGTGTTTAAGGGGGACAGCGTTCTAGTTGAGGGCAATAAAAAAATTTCTGGAGACGGGTAGGTGGTGATGGTTGCACAGCAATGTGAATGCACTTAATGCCACTGAAGGGTATGCTTTTTAAAAAGGTTAAATTGATCAATTTTATGGTATATATATTTTACTGTAAGAATAAAATTCTTTAGTCCAGCACAGTACGGATGTAATGAATGTGGCTATTTGGACCACTCTGTCTTAGTAATTTTTTTTTTTTAAGATTTTATTTATTTGACAGAGAGAGACACAGTGAGAGAGGGAACACAAGCAGGGGGAGTGGGAGAGGGAGAAGCAGGCCTCCCGCGGAGCAGGGAGCCCGATGCGGGTCTCGATCCCAGCCATGGCCTGAGCTGAAGGCAGATGCCTAACGACTGAGCCACCCAGGCGCCCCTGTCTTAGTAATTGAAGGTTCTGATCAGGTCCTCCATATATGGTTGGAGCTTGCATGCTGCCTAGGAAGATGGATTAATTATCGGTGCCGCATAACGAACCACTCCAAAACTTAGAGGCTTAAAACACTGATGGCCACAGTTTTTGTGGGTCAGGCATTTGGGAGAGGCTCAGCTGGGTGGTTCTGGCTTAAGCGTCTCTTGTGAGGCAGCAGTCAGTCGGCTGGGGCCGTACCATCCGAAGGCTCGACCGGGACTGGAGGAGACATTTCCAAGGCAGCGCTCCGTGTGGCCAGGAAGGTGGTGCTTCTTGGGGACTTTCTGTGGGGCTATTCGGATGTCCTCACGGCATGGTGGTTAGCCTCCCCCAGAGTGAACAATCAAGGGGGCCAACATGAAGGCTGCAACAGCTTTATGATGCAGCCTTGAAAGCCACATGCCCTCACTTTTCCATACTCTGTAGGTTGCATGATCCAGTCCTGGTTCAGTGTGGGAAAGGTCTGCCCTGGGCATGGATGCCAGGAGGTGTGCGTCCCTGGGGGCAATCCTAGAGGGTGGTTGTGGGAGTGTCCCTCACAGACACTCTTCCTATCTGCACAGCTGAGGTGTCGGCTCTGGGTCTGGCTACAGCCCTCCATTAGGGTGTCGCAGGGGATGCAGAAACTGAAGCAGTGTAGACAGGTCTCTGGAGTGTGTAGCCCACCAGCTTGCCAGACCCGGGCTACCTCCTAGGCTGTGCCTTCCACCCTCCCCTTACCTCCCCTGTCCAGTCACTGAGCCCTAGTGGAACTGACTTCCAGTGTGTCTTCGGCTGGTTCCAGCTCTTGATTCAGTTCTTGCACAGATACCAGGATCATTGCAACAATCCTCCCCCTTGGTGCCTGCCCTCCTACCTCGCCCTTCCAGTTCACCCCCACATGGCCTGCTGAGTGCCTCTCCTACATCTGATCATGCCACTTCCCTGCTCCTGTCCATCAGTGGCTGGACATCCAGCCACGAGCCCACCTGTCTGGCTTTTGCCGTTCGCTGGGTGCCATGTTGCTTTGTGCTTCCGTGGCCTTGCACCAGTGCCCCCTTTCCTGAGACGCTTCCTCCACTGAACTTCCCCCCAGGAGTGTGTCCCTCACTTTTGTTTTCAGTTCTCCATGGAGCCTCCCTCCCCAGAGGCAGGCAGGACCTTTATCCAGAGTAAGTAACCATTGCTTCTTGAGCACGTACTGTGCACCAAGCACTCTGCTGGGTGCTGTGGCCTGAACTTTGTCCCCCGATTTCCTACGTTGGAGCCCTGACCCCAGCACCTCACAATGTGACTGTATTTGGAGATGGGGTCTTAAAAGACGCAATTAAAGTAAAACAAGGTCACTAGGATGGGATCTTATATGATCTGACTGGGGTCCTTATAAGAAAAGGACATCAGGACCCAGACACGCACGCAGGGACGACCCCATGAGGACACAGGGAGAGCACGGCTATCCACACAAAAGGAGACAGGCCTTGGGAGGACCCAGCCTGGCTGACTTCCTGTCTCCAGGGCTGGGAGACAATAAATCCTATAATTTAAGCCACTCATGGTGGCCACAGGAAACAAATACACTAGGCTTTCTACAAATGTCGTATTTGGTCCTCGATGATGTCCTCGTGATCCTCTAGGAGGAAGGGAACATTCTCCATTTTACAGATGAGGAAACAGCTCATAAAGTCAAGTCGCTTGTTTGGCACGCACCTGGTGCCAAGCTCCCTGCTGTCCTGTCTCGGGGCTCATGTCCACCCCCCATCAGACGAGGACTATGCCTCATGCATCTTCGTTTCCTCCCCTCCCTGACTCAAGGCTGGTACACAAATGGAGGATCTGTGTCCTGTCTGCGGCCACACTGTCTTTCCTGCTGTGAATCACACAGTGAATCACACAGTTGCATCTGCTACTGCACAAGCCACTTTGCGGTGTAGACAGGATCAGTCCCCCTTGCAGGAGATCGGCCGTGGCTCACGGTGTCACCGTATCGCCCTCTCTTACCACAGATTTGGCATCACTCCTTCTACCAGGCACTCCACATCGCCCCAGAGCAGCATCCTCTGATGGTGACTGAACCGCCTTTAAACATAACATCCAACAAAGAGAAGATGTCACAGGTAAAGGGCCAGGTGGTGGGCGATAGGGTCGGGGAACAAGCATGGGGAGGGCGGCTGCTCTGGCCTCCTCTTGAGCCTTGGGGATGCCCTCAGGGCGTCACCTCTTTGCTGAGCGAGATGCAGACACAGCAGAGATCTGTCCCCTTTGATGTTAGCGGTGAGCATCATGGCTACCACGGAAGAGCACACCAAGGGGTCAGCCGGGGGCGAGGTTTTTAATGCGGCTTATTCAGTTAGACCTGACAGCCGGGCTATGGGCAGGGCAGTTCAAGTCCCTGTGCACAGATGAAGACATGGGAGTGTCTAGGAGGAGAAGTAGTTGGGCTAAAGTCACAGGACAGGTGGCTGGGAGGCCCACTGGGTCCTCAAGACCTGACCCCACAGACTTATCCTCAGTCCTGCTGCATGTGGGGCCTGCTTGGAAGTCCAGCCCTGACTCGAGAGCTCCCAACTTCCCCCTGGACCTGCCCCCCAGGAAGGAGCTGGTGGTGAGTGCGGATCAGATTGACCAGGTTGAACTGGATCAAACTGGTTCTCAGAGGCCATCAGGGACAGAGTGGTGGAGAAAAGAGCATGTCCCCCAGTAGGCTGCAGAGTCTTCCTTAGGGCTGGAGGGGGTCCAGGTGGGGAGGGGGCTGCAGGGGGCTGCCGCTGGCTGTCCAGGTTCCAGTTACAGCGAATGAGGACATCCATGAACTAATTAAGCAAGCAGCAAGGTTCTACCACCTGGCCCAGAGCCCCTGGAGCCCAGGGGTGTCTCCTGCAGTGAGCAGTGACCCAAAGGGCAAGCCAGCAGCCCGCGCTACCACCTGCACGAGGAGGAGGCCTGCTCCGTGGCCCAGAAACTGAGCACCAGCAATCAGAGAACAGGTGTGAGCTGTGCTTCATTTAAAACAAAGCCCTGAGGGGGCCGATGACTCTTCCTCTGCACATGGACAGGGAGATCACAGAAGTGGGCCACAGCTGGGCTCCACGCGGATGGGGGCACAAAGCCCACGGCCTTGAAATGGCAGGTATCCTGTCTGAAAACAGCATGTGCCCGTCAGGGACCCAGTGAGCTGGGGAGACAAGAGAGAAGCAGGGTCATCCTCCACTCGAGGGGAATGTGCCACTCCCAAAGTGTCTTAGGGTTCTCCAGGGAATCAGAACAATGGGACGGACACACACACACACACACACACACACACACACACACAGAAAGAGATCTGCTTTAAGGAATTGGTTCATGTGATTATGGGGACTGACAAGTCCCAGGATCTGCAGGGTGGGTCAGCAGCCTGGAACCTTTTGTTCTAGGCAGATCTTCCTTCAACTGATTGGACAAGGCCCACCCACCCTGGGAAGGGTAATGGGCATTACTCAATCTATCCATTTAAATGTTACTATTACCCAAAAGCACCCTCATAGACACCCTCAGAATGATGACTGCCCAAATGTCTGGGATCCCCATGCCCCAGTCAAATTGACACCTAAAATTAACCCTCACACAAAATATTGCACTGACCACACAGCCTGTCTCCAGCACTTCCCCACTTCTCCTGGGCCCACTGCCTGCCTGCCTTTCTGCCCCGGCTCTCTCTGAATTCACCCCCTAACTACATCGAGATCCCAGCAGGAAAACAAAGGGACCCTCACGTCGGGCAATTCTGGTGAGACTTTATTGAAGAGCTTACAATACAAAGGTGAGCCTGTTTTAAAACAGCTATAGGAGAAGGTGCAGAGCTCTGGGCCAGTAATGGGGAGCCGTTGCCCCCTAAACCTGGCAGAGCACGGGTGGTTCGCAGCCCTGAGAGGGCCTCTGCCAGGAGCTGTGGCCTTGGAGGGACCCGCAGGGAGGGAGCAGGGGCATCCCATCTCCCGCCTCCCTCAGACCTCCTTCCAGGGTCCCCGTGGGTAGAACCCCGTGGGTCGCCCAGGGAAGGGGAGCCTCTGGCTACAGGCCAGCGCAGAGAGTGGTCGAGAAAGGTGGAAGCTTCTGCAGGAGATGGAAGGCAGCCTTCTGGAAGCTGGAACAGACTGAGAAGTGCAGGGCGGACTTCTCCCAGAATAAGTCTGTGCGTTAGCAGGATGTCTGGGGCCGGGTCCCAGCAGAGAAGCCAGTGGGGGGAGCAGCCCAGGGTGCAGGGAGGAGCTGGATTCTGGCCCTGGCTCTCCCAGCATGTGTAACCTTGGGTGGATTCCTTGTCCTCGTGGTGTCTTAATTTCCCTCTCAGAAGGATGATAATGGTCCCACGCTGGGGGGTGTCACGGAAATGAGATGAGTCAATGCCATGAAGTGCGGGTCACCTTGCTTAGCGCCTGATGAGCATTCAGTAAACGCTGCCTCAGTGTTCTCATCTGTAAGGTGGGAGTTTGGCCGCAGGATCCCTGAAGACCCTTCCAAGCTCTGTGACCTCTGGCCTCATGCCAGGCCAGGGGAGCAGAGGTTGGTTTTTGTTTTTGTGTTTTTAGGGGGTGGGGTCTCTAGTTGGGTCACAAAAGCTGTTCTCCCACCTGGAGTCCATGTCCCGCGTCCTCCACCAGGATGCAAATTCCAGGGGCACCGGAGAGTGACGCAGACTCAGACACTGCCGCGCCCACCCGTCTGTCCTTCGAGGTGGTGCCCGCATCCAGGCACCTGGCTGCCCACATGTCACGTTGCAAATGCACGTCTGGGTGGTCTCAGCTTGGGGACTGGTGCAAATAGGCGTGAACTAGTCTTCACATGAACACGTGTTTTTTCTTCTCTTGGGTAAATCCCCAAGCCCCCACCGATGGCTGCCCCTAGACACACGCGTTGTGACCCTCGAGGCAAGTCACACACTCAGGGGTGGACCCAGCTCTGTGCAATATTGTTGTCTAAAATGCTGTCTTCACTGGGTTTTGATGTCCTTGCTAGAGGCCAGTCGGTTCACTTCTTGAGCAGCCCACACCCCAGCCTCTGCCCTTAGGGTCCCGTCCCACTCCAGGGCCATGGTACACCGGCCCTACTTGCCCCAGAACTGGGTACCAAACAAGGGACAGCCCCAGGCCTGGGAGCCAATCCACAGGGATCCCTCCAAACCCAGCTAACCACCCCACTGGCCGTCCATAAGATGCCCCCAACAGCTCCAGCTGGCTGTCATCCTGTCCCCAGGTACAACCCTCCGGTGGCCCCGCCTGGCAGGCTTGGAGCTGTACCTGACACAGTTTGCCATTCAGTTGTCCGAGGGACTGTGTGTTGGTCCCCCCATCAAAAGAACCTTGAAGTCTTGTAGACCCCAGTGTCACCATCTTGCAGAAGAATCATTCCCTCGCTCAGCCACCTTCATGGGGGCAGTGCCCGGCCTCCCACCCCTGCCACCTGACAACGCTCCCTAACATTCTTGTCCGCTGGTCTCCCATGTGGACGAGGTGCGGACAATGTCCATACCTCGGGGGGGGGGGGCGCCATGGGCAGCCAAAACAAGGCTGTGTCTCCCCTGTCTGCGCCTTCCGCCCTGTGTAGTCAGTACCTAGGACAGCGTTCTTGACCAAGCCATGTCTGGGCGAAGTGTCTGGCATGCAGTAACACATAGTAACTGAGAGCTTTCGTGGTTTGTATCATAAAACAAGTAAATCATCCCAAGTCCAAGTGTCGGGATTCGTGTAAAGTCTGCCTATCCTCCAAGAACAGAAAGAACAAAAGCGTGGAGAAGACAATGCTGGTTTCACAGAGGCATTGGGAGTTCGGCATCATCCCCATCGTGGTAACATGGTGGCCCAGAAGATGATGCGATCCCCTCAGTCCTGTGACAGTCCGTTAGGTCTGCCCCGTAAGGTCCCTGGGAAGGATGCAAGCCCGCATTACAGGCTGGGAAACAGAGTCACAGAGCTCCTGGGGCAGAGCTGGGATGAAGAGTGGCATGCTCCCTGACCCCGTTGTCCGGCTCTCTGGGGGAGCCAGGTGCCCCTGCAGATGGGCTCCGTGTGCCCCAGAACTAGCGGAAGAGCCACCTGCTCTTCTGTCCACTGGCCTGGCTGCCAGTGTTTCCCATTGCTTCTCCATAGATCCTGTTTGAGACGTTCAATGTGCCCGCCCTCTACTTAGCCAACCAGGGAGTCCTTTCTCTCTACGCGTCTGGCCAGACCTCCGGTGAGTGGCACTCTTGCAGCCCCGCGAGCCCACGCATGTCCCCTTCCTCCCTGCCAAATAATAAATGAAGAGAAGGGTCCACAAGATGCACCCTGTACAGCCCTCCTCCTGACTCCCCTTTCCTACCTCCAGGATAAGCAATTGGCTTCCCGTGTTCCTTAACAGCTTTATCGAGGTGTCACTGGTACGTGACAAAGTCAGTGTGCCTAAGGCACACAACTTGAGAAGTTTTGATGTGTGGATACCCTCATGCAGCCATCAGCACAGTCAAGATAATGAGCGTATCTGATACTCCTCAACGTTTCCCCCCACTCCCCACGCTGCCCCCCTGCAATCTATCCTCACAAGAGTTTGCATTCTCTGGAATTTTGTATAAATGTTGTTGGGTATGTACTCCTTTTTTCTATGGCTTTTTCCCTCTCAACATAATTATTTGGAGACTCATTCATGTTACTGCTAGTATCAATAGTTCATTTCTTTTTATCGCCAAGCAGTGTTCCATTGCGTGAATGCACCGTGCTTTGCTGATTTTTTACCTGTGGATGGACATTCGGGTTCTTTCCAGTTGGGAGCTATTATAAATAAAGCTGCCGTGAACATTTGTCTATAAGTCTTTATGTGGACATACGCTTTCATTTCACTTGGGTAAAAATACCTAGAAGTGAAATAATTGGGTCAGATGGTAAGAGTATTTTAACTTTTTAAAAAATCCGCCAAACTAGCTCCCAGCGCGCTTGCATGCCCGGCTTGCATTCCACCAGCTGCGTGAGAGTGGGGTGGCCAGCCGTTTCCATGGTAGCCCTTCTAGCAGGTGCGCAGGGCATCTTGCTGTGGTTTTGACCTGTAGGTCCCTGACCAGCAGGGATGGGGAGCATTCCTTTATGTGCTAATTTGCCACCCCTGTGTCTACTTTGGTGAAGTGTCTGTTCAAATGTTTTGCCAATTTTTCACTGAGTTCCTCACCTTTTTTTTTAAGATTTTATTTACTTATTTATTTGAGAGAAAGAGAAAGAGCACAAGTGGGGCGGGGGGAGAAGGACAAGCAGACTCCATGCTGAGTGCAGAGCCCAATGTGGGGCTTGATCCCAGGACCCTGAGATCATGACCTGAGCTGAAATCAAGAGTCTGATGTTCAACAGACTGAACCACCCATATGCTCCTGAGTTGCTCATCTTTGATTTTTGAGAATTCTTTTTTGCATTCCGAGTACAAGTCTCTCACCAGGTATATGTTTTGCAAAGATTTGCTCCCAGTCTCTGGCTTGGCTTTTCATTTTCTTCACCATGTGCTTTGAAGAGCAGAAGTTTTTAATTTCAATGAAGTCCAGTTTATCCATTTTTTTGTGTGTGTGTGGATCATGCTTTTGGTATAATATCTAAGAAACACACGCTGAACCCAAGGCTTTTCTGCTATGACTTCTTCTAGAAGTTTTATAATTTTCAGTATTACACTTAGTTCTGTGATCCATGTGGAATACAGTTTTGTGTATGGTATATGGTATGAATGAAGTGATTTTTTAGTGTGTATATACATGTCCAGTTGTTCCCATGCTATTTGTTGGAAAGACCCTGCATTCTTCATTGAATGATCTCTATGCATTTTTGGGAAAACCAGTTGTCCATATACGTGTGGGTCTATTTCTATACTCTGTATTCTGTCCCATCGATCTATTTGTCTACCTGTAGGTTGATACCACATCGTCTTGATTACTGGAGCTTTATAAGTCTTTATAAGTAAGATGTTAGAGCTACACCTTTGGTCTCTCTCTTTTTTTTTTTAAATAACATTTTGGTCATTCAAGGTTCTTTGCATTTCCATATAAATTTCAGAATAATTTTGTCACTTTCTACCAAAAAAGCATCTTTGGGTTTTGATCAGAATTTCATTGAATTTATAGATCAATCTGGGGAAAACTGACGTCTTAACAACATTGTGTCTCCTGACTAATAAATATGGTATATTTCCTAGGCGTTTTAATTTCTTCTTGGTGGTGATTTGCAGTTCACAGTGTAAAAGTTGTGGAAATCATTCATTGGATTTATTCTAAGTATTTCATATCTTTTGATTCTATTATAAATGGTATCTTTATTTCAATTTCTGATTGTTCAGCGTAAGTATATAGAAATACAATTGGCTTTTGTATACTGATATTGTATCCTGGCACCTTAACTAAGCTCATTTATTAGTGCTGCTAGGATTTTCTACTTAGGCAACCATGTCGTCTATAGTTTAACTTCTTTACGTCCAAACTGGGTGCTTTTTATTTATTTATTTTTTCTTGTCTCGTTGCTCTTGCTAGAAATCTCCACCACGATATTAAATAGAAATGGTGGGAGCAGGCATCCTTGTCTTGTTCCCGACTTTAATGGGGAATCATTCGGTCTCTCTGAATGATGAAGTGCATTGTTAGCTGTAGGTTTTTAACTGACATCCTCTATCAGTTTATGGAGGTTATTCTGTATTCCTAGTTTGATGACAGTGTTTTTTTTTTTTAAATCATGAATGGATGTTGGATTTTGTCAAATGCATTTTCTGCCTCTACTGATAAGATCATGTGGAATTTTCGGGGCGCCTGGGTGGCTCAGTTGGTTAAGCGACTGCCTTCGGCTCAGGTCATGATCCTGGAGTCCCTGGATCGAGTCCCGCATTGGGCTCCCTGCTCGGCAGGGAGCCTGCTTCACCCTCTGACCCTCCCCCCTCTCATGTGCTCTCTCTCTCTCATTCTCTCTGTCTTAAATAAATAAATAAAAAATCTTAAAAAAAAAAAAAAAAAAGATCATGTGGAATTTTCTCTTTTAGTTCTTTAACATGGTGAATTACATTAATTGATTTTTGAATGTTAGAACAACCTTGCATTCCTGAGATAAAATCAATTTGGTCATGACATGTTATCCTTTGCATATATTTGCTAAAATCTGGTTAGTTTTGTGTCTGTGTTCGTGAGGGATCATGGTCTGCCATATTCTTTCCTTGTGATGTCCTATCTCTCAGGGACCATTGAGACCATCCTTTGTTGCTTGATGTCCAATATCTTGAAAACTATTGTTTCCTGTATGTTTGTTTTAGGTGTTTCAGGTGTGTATGGGGGGACCCACTCTTTGTTTCCTACCTTGGCTAGATGAGGAGGTCAGACCTCCTCATTTTTGCTTCATTTTAAATGTGAAGTCCTTGGTTACCAGATCCAGCATGTGAAAGAAGCCAACCAGCCAGACCCCTGATCCACTCTGGACGGCTCCACGAATCACCATTTCACACAAAGTGAAGCCTGTGTTTCCATGACCGCATCACAACTTTTGGACTAGCACAGAGAGATGTGGTTTCCTTTGCTAAAACGTATGCCTCCTCCACAGCATCCAGCCTCTTTGACAACTCAAGTGCCACCCAGAGATTCCCAGTGCCTGCATTGATGCATAGGTTTTTAGGGAAAAAGCTGTTAAGAGCAGAGTATTCTTCTTCCTCTTTTACCCTTTGGCAACTGCTGCTAATGTTTATATGTCTGGTTTAATAAGAATATTTGCAGGTTTTCTGTTCAAAACAGTTGGCCCTTGGTCTGATCTGGATAGGCTTTATCCTAGCACACTCCCCTACAGAAGAAAGTTTGCTCCCCAGGCCCCCTTTTTCCCCTCCAATTATTTCCCCTTTACCACCTCTTCCTGCAGACTTGACAATTGATAAGGGATGTCATGCACCCTGCATTATGATGCTGGTGTGTTCTCTTGTCTAGGAACAACTATTGAATCTGGAGAAGGAATGACATACTTTGTGCCCGTCATTGATGGCTGTCCTTTGCATCAGTCGACCATCCAGATGGACATGGCGGGCCAAGACCTAACATTGTACCTCCTGCAACTATTGACAGACAGTGGGCACTCACTGGTGAGCACAGGTAGGAAATTGTTATTCTTAGCCAGGTGAACCAGTCCCTGGGGTGTAATATCCTGCTTGGCTTACCTAACCTACAGCCCTCAATTTAGCTAAGGCTACTTGAACATGATTCAAGCTTTACAGACAACTCCATCTATATTTAGGGACATTTAGTGATTGTGATGGTGGTGATGATGATGAGGATGATGGTGATGACGAGGATGAGGATGATGGTGATGATGAGGATGGTGGTGATATGATGACTATGATGATGGGTTAAGATTTACAGAGTACTTACTTTGTGCAAAACACTTGGCTGAGCGAACACTTCACATACTTCCTGTCATTGCTTCATGCTATGACACCGTGAGGGGATCACTTATCTCCACTGCAAGAGGAAGAGGCTTAGGAGGAGTAGGTGACTTCAACATCACATGACTAGCAGGTGTATCACCTGGAACCCAGGGACTCCAGATGAGGATGTGCCTGTCCCGCTTTTCACCCACTTCCTGGGCTAGATTCCCAGCCATATAACTTGCATGATACACATTCCCAACAAGCCTACAGTCCTGCATTATACCTCCTGGTCTTCCCAGGCCAGAAGTCTGTGTCCAAAGCCACACAAAGTATGGAACCCTTCAGAATAGCAGCAATTAGAAGAAAGCAAGGGGAAGTGAGAAGTATCAGCCAGGTCAATTTTATTGACACCTCACGCTTAGCAAGATCTTATGTGCATTACCTCATCCCATCTGCATGGCAATCCATGAGTGGAGATTAATCCCATTCTTAAAGATGAGGAAAGGGAAGATTTACAAGAGAGTGAACTTGCCTAAAGCCAAGCTTGGTAAATGGCAGAGGTAGGATTTAAACCTAGGTTTGTCTCACCAAAAACCAAAGTAGGTGAGGAAGGGGGAAATATCAGGAACTCTCCTGATCTCCAACATCCCAGAAGCCAGGGAGACAGAAGGGAGTGGCTAACAACATCAGTTTCTGGAGGGAAAGAAGCCGAGGAGGAACTGAAGAGTGCGGCAGGGTTCTGGGAAAAGGAAGACAGGACAGATGCAGGCAGAGCGGTTTAGGTGGGGTGGGTGGGGGGTCCAAGTCGGATGTCAGTGGGCTGAAGACTCTGGGGGATTTCTAGGCAGGCAGGTGCTGGGAGCTCTGATCCAAATTCAAAAGCAACGATAGACAAAATATAAAACCATAACACCAAAAGACATAGCAGGGTCTAAAACCCATGGTCAGCCACCCAGAAAGTGGGAGGGTGTGACCTTCCGGATGTTTCCGGGTCAGGGGGCCTGGCTGGCTTGGGTGGTTCTCCATAGGAGGGGGCGGCTGTGAGCTCTTTGCAGCCAACATTCACAGCAGGTGGGGATGGGGGCATGCACAGCAGCCCCTACTTTAATAGATAACAAGACTGGGTTTGATTTTCCAACCCCCTAAAAATACACACCGTACGTAGTAGGATATCAACATAAAATGCAGACATTTTCCAAATGCGGACATCTTAGTTCAGGATCCCTGCTCTACCGTTCTTGTCCACAAGCCCGGGTCCCCAGCACACGTTACAGACCAAGAGGTGCTGGGATCTGAGACGGACACAGGAATGGGCTTACGACTGTGTCGCCGTGTCCCCACCACGAGGAGCTGAGTCTTCAGGAAGATGCTCCCTGGGGACAGATTGCTCCTGCAAACCATCTCGGGTCACGCCCTTTCCTTTGTCTTTCCCCCGTAGGTGACTGGGAGTACATCCGGCACATAAAAGAAAAATGTTGCTATGTGGCTTTGGACTTCGACAAGGAAAAACTGAAAGCTGACTCTCCTTCCTACGCACAGAAGTATCAGCTGCCCGATGGCCAGGAGATCACCCTTGGGCAGGAGAAGTTCCTCTGTCCCGAAGGGCTTTTCCAGGCAGACATCATGGGTGAGGGGAAGGAAGGGACCAGGGGTGAGCCCTGACGTGGGCAGAGGGGCCACTGTAAGGGGGACAGAGCCCAGCAGCCAGGAGGGGGCGCTGCTCTGAGTAGCAAGTTGGCACCTGTTTCAGAAGTTCCTGTGACTTCAACTATCACTTATTAAGCGTGTGACTTTGGCGACCACCGTTCATGGGCTGGAGCCTTCAATCCTCCCGCATCTGACAGTGTTCTGTGTTATAGACGAGGAAACCCAGTGCAGAGCACTAAATATTTGTCAGGTGTTCTACACTGGACTCTACTGGACTCTACATCGGGGTTCTACGCAGGACTATACATCTTCTCTCCCATTATGTGTTATTCTACTCTACCTACTCACAAAATAATTTGAAATATACAAATGGAGACAAAGCAAGAAGAGCTGAAACTATAGATTTGGAAGGAACTTTAAACGTTTGGCTGATCTAGAGATTTTTTTAAAATTCTGGTATAGTTAAGATACAGTGTTGTATTAGTTTCGGGTGTATAATGTACTGATTCAACAATTCTAGACATCACCTGGTGCTCATCACTACAGGTGTACGCTCCTTCATCCCCATCACCTATTTCCCCCATCCCTCACTCACCTCCCCTCTAGTGACCATCAGCGTGTTCTCTGCAGTTAAGAGTCTGTTTCTTGGTTTGTCTCTCTGGTTTTGTTGTTGTTGTTGTTCATTTGTTTTGTTTCTTAAATTCCACATACAAGTGAAATCATACGGTATGTGTCTTTCTCTGACTTATTTCACTTAGTATTATCACACCTTCTAACTCCATCATGTTGCTGCAAATGGTAAGATTTCATCCATTTTTATGGCTGAGTCGTATTCCTTTGTGTATACACACCACCCCTTCTTTGCAGCGCTGTTTACAATGGCCAGGCTCTGGAAGCAGCCGCAGTGATCTAGAGGTCTTAAACGAGCACTGGGTTGGCTAAGTTACCCGGCAGGCATGGCAGGACAGGAAAAAAGTGATGGATTGTAAAATCCCCACTGACTGGGAAGATTTCCAGGTCGTCACGGAAAACCAACTATTTCCTGCAATCAATTTTTAAAAAAAATAATTGGTGACATTATAAGGGACAGGGGGAATAAAAAGGCCCGAGCCACTTGCCCGGGATTCATACCTCGTAAGGACACGGCTTTTACCCCTAGTGTGGGGGAGCTGGGCTTGCCTCTGCTTTCCCCATTGGACTGTTCCGGGGATAAAGGCCTCAAACATGACACGTGCCCCCCAAATATTAAGTGGACACATGCCACCGTCACCGAAAGGAGTTCCTGACCCACAGTGTGAACGTTGTCCTCCAAGTACGGGTAGATCTCAGTGAGCAGGGGCACAGCCAACACTGTGATGAGAGTGGAGTGTTCGCAGCCCAAGCTCATGCTTGCTGGGTCTGGCACGTCCTGGACGATTCCAGAAGGTCCGCCTTTTCAGATTTTATCCCGAGGCTGCGAGGTACGTAGGTAGGTGCTATCCCAGGTGAGGAAATCGAGGCACCCTGCCCCTGTCTCTAAGGACTGTTGCCATCATATTTGTGTTTGTGTATATGGACTAATGATGAGTCCAGAAAGGATGTTAAGTCAACGATCGTTCTGCAATATATACAAATATCAGATCATTCGGTTGTACTCCTGAAACTACCATAGTGTCGTGTGCCAATTACACCCCAATACAAAAATCAATAAATATTTTTTTAAAAAGGAGTAATCAGCATAACTTCTCAGGCCACCTGAGCAAGGACATCCGTTTCCTAAAGTAATCGATACTGTGGCATTAAAAATGAATAACCATCAGTAACATTTGGATGTACGTCATGTCAGATGAGAGCGGAGGACTGATACTTATTCAGCCGTTAGCCGTCGCATCCCACGGGTGTGCTGGGCAGTTGCACACGTCGTCTTGTTGAAATCCGTAAGGGCCCTGGGGCCGAGGGGCCGGGGTCCGCCCGCCGCTCTCGGAGCTCAGTGGGCGCCTCCCCAGAGCCCCCGGCTGGGAGCAAAGAGCCCGAGGGAGCAGCCGGCCGAGCGCCTGGCCCCTGAGCCTCTGTCTTCCTCCACCCGCCCTGACAGGGAGAAATGGCCTGGGCATCCACATGAAGGCCTTCCAGAGCGTCAGCTCCTGCAACTCCGCCCTCTGGAAGGTTCTCTTCGGCCACATCGTGCTGTCCGGCGGCACCAGCTCCTGTTCCGGCTTGCGCTTCCGGATGCAGAGGGAAATAGCCGCCCTGGTGTCCCCTACCATTAACGTGAAGGTACGGTCCCCCGACCCCCCTTCGGGGGCTTCCTGGGCTCATCCCACAGATACTTCTAGAACACCAGGGTTCCTGGTGCGCCAGGCAGGTGGTCGGGGGCTTGGGGAGGTATCAGTGCACGAAAGTCGGGAGAATCCGTGGCTTACATTCTAGCGGGGGGAGGAAGCCGTAAACGGTTCGAATCAACATCCTGGGGGCTGCGAGGGAAGGAGGGGTGAGGGCTCGGCAAGGCGGCGTCGGAGCAGATGCTCGAAGGAGCAGGGGAGCCGCAGGGATATCTGAGGCCCACCTTGGGGCCGAGGGAGCAGCCCCTGTGGGGGCCCAGGGGTGCGCTTCCAGAAGGAGGGGCTGGGAGCGGTTGGCGGGGGGCTGAGACAGGAGAGGCTGTGTGAGGCTTCTGCCCTGAGCGGAGCCAGCCCGGAGGACGGCTGGGCTGCCGCGGGCAGGGCTGACTGTGGGGGCGGGGCGCGGGTCCCCAGGGAGGAGGTGGCCTGTGTGTCCCAGCGTTCCCGCCTGAACAGCTGGGGGGCTGTGGCTGCGGGGCAGATGACAATGGCCGGACGAGCTGGGGGCGATGAGAAGTGGCGAGGCGCCTGTCCGCGGGCGGGCCCAGGACGGTTACAGAGTTTGGAGGTGGGACAGGGTCTCCGGGTGCATCCTTTGGAGGCTTCGGCGGGGGCGAGGGGTTCTAAGGCCAGGGGGACCTCAGGGAGGGGCGTAGAGGGGCAAGAGGACGGGCTCCGGCGGCCGAGGGGGAGGGGAGGTGCCGGTCCAGACACAGAGCGCTTTCCGGGCGGGTGCAAAAGGCCCAGAGGCTGGAGGAAAGCCGGCCACCCTGCCCGGCTCTGCCTTTGCGCGGGCTTCCCGCCCTCCTCTTGCCACCAGGTAAAATTGTTATGTCTGTATTTAGTTTTAAATAAACGGCCTTTATTTTTTAGGGAAGTGTTAGGTTTCCAGGAAAATTGAGTAGCAAGGGTTCCTATATATCCTCCCTCCCCCGCCCCTCGCACGCACGGTCCCCCCAGCTGAACACCTCTCGAGCGGGTGAGTTTGTCACAGCGGACGAACCAACATCCACGCATCACGGCCAACCGAGGTCGCAGCTTGGGAAGGCTCCTCTCGGGGTTGTGCGCCCTGCAGGTGTGAGGGATGTGTGATGCCACGTGTCCACGGTGACACCATGACACAGCCGCTCCCTGCCCTGGGACCAGGGCCGTGTCCGCCCTTTCACCTGGCCGGCCCTGGTGGCCACTGATCCTCTTGCTGTCCCTGGTTGTGCCTTCTCCAGAGTGGTGTGGCCTCGGAATCCTTCAGACTAACGTTTTCTCGACCCCATTTTCCAAAACTGCTTTTCTTTTTTTCTCTTTAGGAAAGTAGTTCATGGTCCTGGCAGAAAACATATAAGCAAAGTCTGGGTCACAGGTTTGGAATTTCTGGCCGCATTCGCCCAGTGAAGAGCGTACCTTCCCATCCGTCCCCGTAACGGCACCGAACCAGCTCGGGCACAAGCCCAGCCCGGCTGGCGGGTCCTTCCCCCTCTGCGACCCTGGGCCGAGGGCCGCCCTCCCCCCAGCTGTCCTCCAGCTTTGCTCTTGGCTCCCTTCTGTCCTCACGGCCTCTGCTGAGCACGGGGCCCCGTCTCAGAGCTGGGCCTCAGGCAGGCTGCAGGCTCCCTGACCGGCCACGTGGGTGCCCTTCATGGGCGCTTCTGCTGCAGGCTTGCGGCAGCCCCTGCCAGGGAGAGCCGGCCCCCTCGTGCCCCATGGCCCGTGCTCACGGCTCCCCTTTGCTTCCTCCCTGGGAGGGGCGAGGTGCGGGCACTCAGCACACCCGGGGGGGCAGGGGCTGAGCCGCTATGTTGGAACTTCTGTCCCTCCAGACCCGTCAGCACCATTTCCCTGGACTCTGCATGACACTCTGCAAGACCCTCGTCCCAGGGTCCAGAGGCAGCAAGTGCAGAGGGACTGAATCCCTCATTCCCCGTGCTCCCCATCCCCGCCAGCCGGGATTTCAGATCTGCTCCCAGGCAGGGCCCTCTCCGAGAGAGAACTTTCTGGCTCAGTCTTCAGCGTGTGTTCTGCTACCTGCCCAGAGCCCCACCCGCCCTCCCTCCCCAGCCAGGGGCACAGCTTGAGAGTGAGCGCAGAGCTGTCAACCTTGTTCTGGGCAGCGTCTCCCCCTCCTTCCCTGGAGTAGTCAGTCACTGGGGAGTCACAGGGAAGAATCGGGAGCCCCGAGGAAAGGCAGACTCACCATCTAGCACAAGTGGACACAAGCAAGTTCTCTTCCTTGCACGGTCTCAGCCCTTTGTATGGATATCGAAGAACGCACAGAACACAGGAAACCACGACCCGCCCTCCCTTCCTCCCACACCTGCAGCCCTCTTCCCGAAAGGCTAGCTGTCACACGCGTTCCTGTTAGACAAGTGCCCCCACCACGCAGTTCCTGAGTCTGCAGTGTCCTTCCCATGGGCGTAAGCTCATGCGAAGATGTCCCTGATCTTGGGAAGCTACTGTGGGCCTGCCTCGTCAACCCCAAAGCCTGCAGCCCCCTTACTCCGTGTTGCACGAGACATCTCGATCCTTCACCCCTCGGCCTCTCTGTGGAGGCCCCGCACCCTTCATGTGCCGGTCACTGCCCTCCTCTTGGCTCTCGGGGCTGTTGCCCGCAGTGAGCCTTCACTAAATGCAAAGGGAAAGTACGGCTTAGCCCAGAATGGAAGGAATGGGAGTGTCACCCCCACCTGTGTGCAAAGTGACCTGACACCTCTGCCGTGGGAATCCGTCCGGCCGGCTGTGGGCTTTGTCCCCGCGGCTGGGCTGAGCTGTGGACCAAGCTCTTCCATCCACCCCTCTTCTGAGTCCTCAGAAACTTCCCTGTATGAAGCTGGAAGGTACACCTCTTGCCCTTAACTGTGTCGAGACTCAGCCCTGCCACCGCCTGATTCCCTCCTGCCCGCACTCTCCCTGGAAGGGACGCGAGGCAGAGCACACTGAAGCGTCCACGGAGCGCATTAAACCCTTCCTCTGAAGGAGAGAAGGGTTCTGTCCCTACAAGGAGCTCATCCCCCTTCAGAGAAGAGCTGGTTCCCATGGGGCCAACTTGGAAAGTAATCATTCCTCCCAACAGCCCGAATCCTGCTCTAACAACATGCTTGGGAGAAAACCTGGGTCATGATTTCCCCTTATTTCTTTAGAATGTTTTTTTCCCCTTAGGATCCACTTCTAGATGTGGGTTTCCTGAGCCAGAAACGTGTGCACAGTGAGGCTGTTGGAACCTGCGGCTGAGTCGCGCCCGGAAGTAGCCGGTCTCCGGGCCAGCGGGCACAGGGGAGTGCACCCGCGTCTGCTCGCCCCGGCCTGGGGACGGTGTGGTGCTCTTCATTTATTTATTACTTCTGCCTTTTTGGAAATGGAAGGATAGTTGACACACAGGGTTACATTAGTTTCAGGTGTAAGACCCAGTGATTCTGCAAGTCTGTCCTGCTTACTGTTACGTTGTGTTACTTCGTGGCCACCACCTGCCGCCGTGCAGCCCTCCACGGTGGCCCTGACTGTGTGCCTGGCGCCCCTCGCCCCGTGACTCAGTCCTTGCATCACTGGACGCCGGGCCCTCCCTGTCTCTGCCACCCGCTTTGCATGACACCGTGGTTTGTAAGACCCTTCCTAACTGGATGGAGGGAAAGCAAATTATTGTTCCCGTTTGTGTTTCTGTAATGACTACTGAAGGTGACTCGTTCTGCAAATGTTTCCCAGCTGTCTGTGGTTTTTTCCTCTTTTTTTTTTAGCATATTTTTGCTTATTTCAACCCTTTGGCCATTTTTTGTTGGTTGTGTTGCGTTCTTCTGAATGCGTGAACCATCCCAATTTTGTGCAGGCTTTTGTTTGCTTTTGTGTGTGTGTTCAGAGAAGACACAGATGGGGTAGGTGACTTGTCCAGGTGACAGCCTGTTGGTGGCAGCAAAGACAGGTGGGGACTCAGGATGCTGGGGACTGGCTCTCTCCTCTGCCCAATGCCTGACCCTGAACGTGCTCTTTCCCTCCCTTCTGACTCTTTCTTGTTTTTCTTTAAAATTTCTGCAGTATTTCTTTCCTTAACCAATAGCAACAGATGCTTCCCAGCCAGGCAGGGTTCTGTGGTACATCAGAGCCAGCGAGTGACAGTAACTGGATCTAATAACTCATTCTCCCTCCTCCCACCTCCACCCGGACCCTGGGCTTTGCAAGTTCCTCTCCAAATCCTTTTTCCCTGCTGACCCTGCAGCCACATGTTTGCCTTGCTGTTTTAGAACAATAAGGCTGTCCTAGCTTGGTGTACCTACATGCCTTCAGGAAAGTCTGAGAACGCGTGAGGATGGCAACTGTCTGTCCTTGAGCAAGTGCACTGAACCTTGAGCCGCAGTGGTCCCACCTGGCGATGGGCATGGTGATGTTTGTCTCCTCCCAGCGCAGAGGGGTCCGGACTTGGGTCCGAAGCACTGCTCTCTCCCAGAATTGAAGGTGAATGTGCACGTGGCAGATGTCGGTGAGTGCTGAGCTTGAGCGGGAAACGACAGGGAATTGCCCAGGTTGTTTGATTGCCTGTGGTTTTTGTTGTGCTCCTCTGTATTTTCTAATTTTTCTACAAAGCCCATACGCCTTCCACATAGGCTTTGGATAACTCGAAGATGTGTCATGTGTTTTGCAGTGAGCCTAAGGGCCAAGGGGGAGTCCTTTCTGCTCTTGCCTCTTTCATCCTGTTGTTTAAAGCTACAGACAAGCATCCTCAATGTTTGGAATAACCTATATTTGCCCAGAGGGAAGAAATGAGCAAACCATGAGGTTTGCTCAGGGACTGCTATTGTATGTCCCAAATTTAGAGTAGTATTTTGATTCTGGCTTCTTCCCCTCTCTCCCCCGACCCCTCCACACCTCCCTCACCGCCGCCCCCCCGCCCCGGCCTCCCTCTTCCGCTCTCCCCTCCCTCTGCCTCCTCCATCCTCCCCAGGTGTCCACCTGCCCCTCTTCCATATACAGTGCCTGGCTGGGCGGCTCCATTCTGTGCTCGCTCTCCACCTTCAAGGACATGTGGGTCACCAGCAAGGAGTATAAGGACATTGGTTCCTCTATCGTCAGTAGGAGAGCCCTCTGATTTGTGGCTTTGTGGATCCCATCACCTGTCCCATCAACGCCAACTCCAGGCTGAGCCCCAACTTGGCTGGATTGCTCAGAGCTCAGAACCAACTCGAACGTGAAGAAGGGCCTTCCTCCCCAGACTTGCATAAAAGTGATCAATAAAGGACAAGCGCTCTCTGCCTGGCCAAGGCTTGCAACATCTTGGGAACTGCTCACAGGGCACTCACTTCGTTAACACAGGGTGGTGAAGGGGAGGGGACTTCTGCGGACCCCTGGGGACCGGTCAGCATGGCTAAGTGTGTGGCAGTAACGAACATCCCCCAGGCTCAGTGCCATAAACTTAGGTCTGTTTCCCACTCATGCCGCACGTCCATTGAAGGCCAGCGGGGCTCTCTCTTGCATCATCCTCACTCCAGAATCTGGCCGACAGAGCGGACACTGTCTGGAACATTGTCATTTACTGTGGGTGAGCATAAGAGTGCCCTGGTGGGTCTTTCATGGGCCATAAAACGCTCCAGCCAGACAGGGACACAGGACACATCTGCTCAGTTAATTGGGCAGAACGAGTCATACGGCCCCAAACCACCTCAGGGACTGGGAAGTGCCATCCCACAGGGAAGGACAGCACAGATGCTCTGGTTCAGGAGGGCATCCTTAGGGCGCGCAGCCAGGGCACACAGGATGCGAGGGGCTTGGTGTCCTTCAGCGGCTTTAATCCTCATGCGCCCGGCTGTTAGATTGGTTTATGAAAGCCAATTTCATGATTGAGGAACTGAAGCTAAAAGAGACTGATTAACCTCGTGAAGGTCATTTAGATAATGATGGGGAGTTCAAATCTGTGGATAAACCTTGTAGGGGTGCAGGGGGTGATCAACACGGGAGAGGAAGGACCGCAAACGGTGGAGGAGCAGCTCCCCCACCGAGGACAAGGTTTCCGTGCAGAAAGAGCCCTGGGAGAGTCCCACACACGGATGCCATCTGATGACATTTCTGAGCATCGAAGGTGATGAATAAATTCTAGACGCAGTGAGAGACAACAACAGCAAACAGGTAAACTTTAAAGTAGGGCTACCAGGAAAAATCCAGAACGTCAGTTAAATTTGAATTTCAGAAATACAGCAAACAACTCTTAGAATAAGCACATTCCAAACATGGCATGTGTTTTTATTTGCTAAATCTGGCAACTGTACTCTAAAAGAAAGAAGTCCAACTGCATCAGAACTCCTAGCTGCAAAGCTGGTGCTGGAAGACAAGAAGCTGCAGGAAATTTCCTGCCTCGTCCAACTACTTGAACCAGCTGAACCTGAACTCCATATGAGGACTCATTAGTTGAAAAGCCAGTAAATCTAACTTTTATTTAATCTAGTTTGTAATTAAAGATGATTCTTTAAGGCAGACAAGGTCTGGGACACAATCTCATGACTTGTGGGGATACTTTAACCTTTTCCTTGTCTATATTTGAATTCTTATTTTGCACTGGGACTTAGTCTCAGATGTTCTTCTCCAAATATCCAGCTTTAGAGCATGTATCCTCCTGAGGATTGGTTTCATTCATTCATTCTCTCATTCTTGCAAAAAGCCCCATTCCATGAGGATTTGTGGGGTGGGCAGGGTCAAATCAGGAGGACCTACATTGGAGTCCCAACTCAGGCACAATCTAGTTGTGAGGCCTAGAACAACTCACGTCCCCTCTTCAAGCCTCATTTCTGCCATCTGTGAAAGGGGGTGTCACACAGCTAGCAGGTTTTGCAAAGTTTTGCTAAGGAAGGGCTCGGTGTGAGGCCCCTGGGAGCGCTCCAGGTTTCAACATCTTCAGCGTCAGCACTGCAAGTCTGTGCTAGCTCCCCAGAGTCGGAACCAGCCGGGCTGAGCGTGCCTCCAGCCAGCTGTTCACAGCTGCGGCACGGCTGTCCCTTCCCGCATCTCAGCCGCCAGAACCAGCAGCGGGCTTGGATGGAAGGAACATTCTCTGCTCCCCAGGTCCCTTTCCTACATCTGCTCTCCCGATCTTCTGGCAAAAGTTTGCAAGCACCGACTTGTAGCAGGTGCCACGCTGGATGCTCAGCGTGAAGAGATGAAAAAGCATTGTCCCTGCCTCCCCAGAAGTCAGCGAGCGGATGTCTAAGAGAGGCTCTGGGGTGCAGGGGATGCTGGCCTGAGGCTCAGAGAGGTTGGCGTATTCCCACCCCGTGTGCCCTGTGGCGAGAGAGAAACAAATCACTACCAACGTGTCCTGTAAGGGCACCACGTCTCACCCGAGTGGTGGAAAGTCCTCTTGGGGAAGCATGAGCCGAGGGGGGTTTAAACTAGGAATAGAGTGCTACCAGAATCCAAGGAGGGGCAGGGTCCTGGAACCAGCCTTTTCCTGGACAGCCAGGTGGCCAGGCCTGCAGGTGGCAGAAAGGGCCAATGCCCTGGGGCTGGGGACAGGGATCTCCAAGGAGGGCTGGTGTCTGTCTGCTTGTCTGTCTCCGATTCTGGTCTTCTCCACATGGGGATCTCCCCCTTGGTCAAGCTTCCTGGGCTGTTCTTGGCTTACAGCCTCCAAGCAGGTCCCCAAAGCCTGCTTGGAGCTTGCTTTCTCAGGACAGAACGTGCAAATGGGAATAAGGGGGAGGTGTGGAGAGCGTTAAGTTGTCTGCGGAGCCCCGGAGGGCCTCCTCGAGAAGTTCCCAGCCCCGGCCCCAGGAGAGACCGTCCATGCCCTTTCCTCCTGGCATAGTTCAAGAGGGCGCTACCAGAATCTTCCAGGAGGTTCAGCAGGGCAGTGGAGGATTTTGTTCCAGAAGCGGTGTCCAGACACTGGGGCCTACACATGCCACAAATGGCATTAGGGGCTTCCAGCTGAACAGGGGCAGCTGAGAAGGAAAGAAGTCAAGGTCTCTGGGCTTGGAAGACCCCAGGCTGCTGGGCCACCACCTGGGGGTGGGCTTTGGGGCAAGTCTAAGGCCACCTGCATACCCACCCCACCGTCCCCTGCCCCAGCCGTGGCCCCCATGAGCTGGGGGCACTTCTCCTCCCTGAAGCCAGGAACCCTGGCACCCAGAACTCACACATGGTCTGGACGTGTCTGGAAGGCAGACGGGCATGTTGTCCTCCAGTTGGGTGTCACTCAGCCCCCTCCTGCTGTGTGTCCAGGGCTGTCAGGCATGGACTATGCTCGGTGCTCTAAGTGGTACAGGTGACAGGGCGTGCCTGAGCCTGGGGGCCCACGTGGGCTCAGAGGCTGGATGAGATGGAAACTCAGACTTCCTGGGGACCACAAAGTAAGCTGCGGGTCAGGGAGCCCCTCACAGCCAGGAATGAGAGGGGATGGAATGTGGAGTCTCACCAGGGGCCTCCTTTCCCAGAGGAGCTGCGTGGCAGGGATCCCTTAAGGGTAGAGGTGGGAGCTCATAGAAGTCACACGGGAAGTGCCCACAGCCAGACCACAGCCATAGACCACAGCAGCGACACTGACGGGGACAGGGTGGTGTCCTCATCCCGGACAGTCAGGTAAGGAGCCGTCTCTTCTCCCTCCCTCCACCCCATGCACACTGGAGGACCCAGTGCAGCCAGGAGGGTGGGGCACGATGTAAACAGACCCTTCCACTCTCCTCACTTAGCTGGCAGAAATCAGGGCTGGGGCAGTGGGAGGGAGACAGGGAGGGAGAAAGACCTTGAATCAAATATGACATTTATTCACCCACCCATGCACCCATCCACCCACCCATCCATCTGCCATCCATCCATCCACTCACCCATCCATCTACCCATCCATCCACCCACCCATCCATTCATCCACCCATTCACCCATCCATCATCCATCCATTGTTACAACCATCTCCCCTTCTCTCCATTCACCCACCCATCCAAACATCCATTTATCCATTTCTTACTTTGCCTGAGCAAAACTCACGGCTAAAACAGTGGGAGAGGGGTACAAAGGGAGAAAGGCCTGAATCAAATAGGACATTAACATTTTAAAACTAACAGGACCAAGTTGCAGAAAAAATAATGAGGCTGCCTCAGCCCTAATAAAAGTATAACTTGCTCTATGCCCGCCCTCTACACGTTACCTCCCTTGGTCTGCACTGCAATCATGGGAGAAGGAGGAGCTACAATGATCCTTATTTAGAGGATGCACACGGAAGCACCTGAGGCCACACTGCTAAGATTCAATCCCAGGCGGTTGACTGGTATCCTCTCCTCAGTAACCAGAAGTGTCTAAACAGCAGTAGAATCAGGGTGAGCTCTTAACCAGGATTACGTGCTGTTTGATGGGAAAGAGCAGCGGTGAGACAGGGTCTGACAGCAGAGTCAGAAGCAATTACTGGGAAAACTATCCATATTTATATCCCAATGAGTCAAGAGTCCTCAATAATGGACTCCACACACATGTACCCAGAAATCTGGCTTGCCTGGGTTCTCCAGAGCAGTGTAACTATCAGCACCCAGCAAGTGATTCATAATAGCTACTCGAGCGTAAGTTTCTATTAAATACACAACAATTAGTGATCCTAATAGTCCATTACGACTTAATTGGATGCTGAAAATTGCTTTGTTAAAAGCCAGTTAAGAGATTGGGGTAAGTAATTGTAAATTCAGCTTCCAGATAACTTTCCTGTTGCTGGAGAATCAGTCCTCACCCTCAGCTGGGTTTTCAGTCCCAGCCCGAGGTATGACACGCTACAGGCAGCTCAGACCCTAGGGCAGTCACTCCCCAGGAGGTCATCTTGACTTCAGGTCTTCTGATGCTCCTGCCTGGGCAGCAGCAATGAGGGAGGGTGGTAGGAAGTCTCAACTGGAGCCATTCTGCTACTTCCAGAGCTTCCTGGCCCAATTGCAATTTCAAGTTCAGCACCTCTCCCCAACTGATGCAGGAGGCCACTGCAGCTCTGGTTGAGTCGCTGGCCCCAGCCCAGCCAGTGTCTGTGCACTTCAGGGCTGGCCTCTCAGGAATAGAGAGGCCAGTCTAGAGATGATACAAGGGTACTGCTTTCTACTTTTTATTTTCATCCATCCACCTGTTCATCATCATCCATCTGCCCACCCAGCCATCCATCCATCCACTCATCCGTCCAACTAGCCATCCACCCATTCACACTTCCATCCATCCATCCATCCATCCACCCTTCCTTCCACCCATCTATCCATCCCTCCCTCCCTCCATCCATCCCTCCAACCATCCATCCATCCATCCACTCATCCATCCAACTAACCATCCACCCATTCATCCTTCCATCCATCCATCCATCCATCCACCCTTCCTTCCATCCATCTATCCATCCCTCCCTCCCACCCTCCATCCATCCCTCCAACCAACCATCCATCCATCTACCATCCACCTATTTATTCCTCCATTCTTCGCTCATCCACTAAATACTGAGGTCATGCTGCATAAGTGCACAGGTTTGCAGTCAAACTGCGTGCATCTAAAGGCTGTTTCAAATAGGCTCTGTGACCTTGAGCTTAACTTAACTTCCCATATGGCAGTTTCTTCATCTGCAAAATGGGGAAAATATGGGGCTTAGAAAATCACCTTTTGGGTAATTGGTGCTCAATAAATGTCCACTGTTGTCATTACTGTTGTTATCACCAAATATTTACCAAGAGTTATAGCGAGCCAGGTGCTGTGGTTTTATGAGAAATGCAGAAGATGTTCTGAGGTTCAGAGGAGTTCTGGGCTGGCTTTATGGAGCTGCAGCACGCTCAGGGCTGCGTCATCCTCAAGTCTCTCAGACGTGGGGAGAAGGAAGCTTAGCAGTGGAAACTGGTAAGTAAATGGTTTTTGCTACTTTAAAACAAGGACAACACTGTCATCTCTTCATGTTTCGTCTGTTAAAGTCTTTGTTCAGGGCTGGTCATTCTTAAACAGAGCGTGACACCGCGTGACGCTGAGGGGATCCTAGGGAAGATCCTGGTTTAAAATACTGAAAGCAATTTGGTATTTTGAACCAAAACCAGTTGATTCCCTGAATTTCAGTGAACCGAACAACCCTCAGTTTCCAGGTCTCCCAAAGAAGCCAAACCCAGGTGATGGCCAAGGCGTCCTCCGACTCCGGCCAAAGTCAGCATACAGCAAGGCTTCCCCGTCACAAGGCTGCTCCCTTATAGAAGATGCTGGATTTGCGAATGCAGCCCTTGCAGGAAGGGGCATACTTTATGAGGAAAACAGATAATTTAAAAATAAAAACCATGCCATGTAGTGGTCAAGCTGACTTGACAAGTATTATTGAAGCCTTCCCGTTTGCTCCCCGCCAAGTGCAGGGATGGGCTGGCCGGCGGCTCGGTGGTCTGGAGAAGAAGAGGAGGGGGGTGGAGCACCGGTCTGGCCCGAGCTCACGGTGGGGCACAGGGTGCGGGGGGCCAGCACGTCGGGCGAGGTCGCAATCTCAGGCGCATGGAAAACTTTTTGGGGTCCTCTAGAGCGATGGAAGCCTGAAATTTAATGGAAAAGTCTGTGTAATGCAGCTGACACATCACTGGCTTTTCCTCCTTTCAAATAAACAACGTTCTTCCCGAAGGAGGATGGACTAATGGAGAAGAGGGAGCTTGAAGTCCTGGCTCAGCTCGGGCAGGCCAGCTCTGAGTTTCCCTCTGCTCATCAGTCCTGGGACCACACATCTCTCTCTCGAATAAATATTGTTATATTTAGTCAACAGATGGACTTAATAAGTTGACAAAAAGTGTATTTAAGGTGCTCAGATTGGGGGTAGAAAGTTCAGCCTCTCCCCAAACCTGCCCAGATCAGGGCCCCTCCAGAGTGTGTTGCATGCCTGTTTGAGCCCAGCAGAGGGTCTCTGTCCCTGGCCAGCTCAAGCCTTAGTGGGTCCCCATTTGCAAAAGCCCCGTGTCTGTGCCCTGATGATTCTCACTGGCACGTTGTCTGAAAATGGGCCACAGTCCTCCTTCTTCCCTCCTTCCGGGTAAATTTAGACAAGAGCTCACATCTGTTCCAATCGGCTGTGAGCAGGAGGCTGGGCGTCTGGAAGGGGGCACTCTGGAAAGACGGGTAACCAGAACTGGTTTCTCCAAACACACAAAAAAGTATAACCCTGAGCTCCACTCTGTCCAGTGCACTACCAAGTTCAGAAATTCAGACCCGGCTACCATACCCTCACCATATGGCCTGCTTTGTTCTAAGGAAGGATTTCACACTGATTTTTGCTCATGACAGCTATTGGACCCCAAAGTTGTTGACTTGGGGTTGATCTGCCAGATCCTCGGGGAGCAGAGGCTGTTTGGAAAGTAGAGAGAGAAAGAGGCAGGTGGGAATGGAGGTCGGGGCCCCCGTTCTAACGTTCTCTGGTGTCTTCCTGGTCTGCATGTCCCAGAAGGCCTTGCAACAAGTGGGCAGGTTGTGATTCAGGTGCTAGTAACGGATACACTTGCATCTAATTGGAAGTGCATCTAAGGCAGGGGCTCTAGCCGCTGAAGTTCTTACAGGCAAGCACCTGAGCGAGTGGCTTCTGGGAGCAGTCTCCAGACCTTCTGGTGGTAGCAGTGGGGGCCTGGCTCTAGAGCCCGAGAATATAGCAGCAGCTTCCCAGCTGAGCGGGTGACATCCCCTTAGCAAAGACGAAGAGCTTTGTCGGCTCAGTTTTGCTTTCAAACTTGTTCCCGAATTTGCAGCTCAGAATCCGTTTCCTCAGCCTTGGTAATGCTCCCTCTTGCCCTGTACTAACCCCTGGTGAATTCCTTCCTATTTTAACCAGCTGGCATGGATCCTGTTCTCCGCAACTGAGCCCCAACAGAGGAAAGGCAGGGGCGCCCCTTCTGAGAGAAGGGGGCTGTGACCAGAGAAAGGCTGGAGGCTCGCCCGCTGGTGATCCGCCGGAAGTCCTGCTGGTGCAAGGCAGGTGTCCATGAGGTATGGGGAAATGCTTCTAAGAAGCTCTACTCATTTGTATTCTGCCCATCTGGAGTTTCAGATCCTGGGTCTAATTAACGCACTCACCTGCAGCCATTTCATATTCAATTCAACACATTCAATGACATGTTTAATAAATATGCACAGAATAAGCATACACCAGGCCCTGTGCTAGGAGCTGGGGAAGCAGAAACGCCTGCCATAATTCCTGCTGGGGGGGTGGGGGTAGGAGGAGTCTTAGCCATTGTCTATGGGAGAGAAACCCCACAAAATGAACCATGGCCTTATGGGACCGCTATGGCCACGGAGATGAGTGCAGCCGCCGGTGGGTAACGCGCAGGACAAGAAAGCACCCCAGAAAATGCCCGTGAACGCCCACTGTGGTGGGGGTCGCACATTCTGCCCCTTCCCCAGGAGGCAGAGTCCACTTCTCCATCCCTTGAATATCGGTTGGTCCCGTGACGAGCCTGGGATGATGGCAAGTATGACACAAGCCAGGGCTCGAAAAGCACTTGTCAGCTTGCCCTTGGAGATGCTGCCGCCGTACAGACGATGGGCACGCCTGGGCTGGTTGGAGACACAGAGCCTGGTGACCCCGTTAACTCCCGCTGACCGGCAGCCAGTCCGCAACCAGCTGCCCAATGTGGTTGTGGACCCCCGACCACCAGCTGACCGCAGACGGGGAGTGGCCCCGGCCGAGCCCAGCAGAACAACCCCCCGGCGGGCCCAGCCTGCAGTTGGGGCATGAATTCACGAGCTGATAAATTGCTGTTCTTTTAAACCACCAGGTTGCAGGGCCGCTTCTCCTGCTCTGTGCCCAGATCGCTCCCTGGCAGAATTACAGTGGTCACGGGCAGAATAGTCTCTGCCTTCCGGTAACTAAGACATCACACCTGAAGATGAAATTTGCATTTGGAGTAAGGCCCCGACCACCTGCATGGTGTTCGTCTTCTGGAACCTTCTTCTCGGTCTAAAAGCGGTTAAGGATGGCTGATGGCCCAAGGGCTGTGCAGATTGACCCTGTGGTATAAAAACCATGCTCCAAGCAAACACAGAGACAGCCGTGTCTGACAGACATTCCATCACGGTCAAGGACGGGCGGCCAGCCGTGAGGCGTGGGTGCTATTGGCAAGACTCCCCTGCTGCCATGCTGCCAATGTGGCCCAGAGGCTGATGGATCTCAAAGGGCATTGACTCTTCCTTAGGCGGACCCGGGTTTGAGTTCCAGCCCTGCCACCCAGTGTGGACATGATCTTGAGCGAGCCAGGTCACCCGGCAGAGCCCCCATTCGCTGGCCGGCTACCTGGGCTGACAACACCATCTCCCCGGTCATCGGGAGGTGGGAGCCAAGGGCTCGGGACACACATGCCAGCATCCTCTGCTCCCGGGCTGGCTCAAGGCTCAAGGTCACCGTAGTAACCTTGAGCCTTAGTAACTGTGGTGGCCATCCGTGCCTCCGACAAGCTGGGTGGCACCCTAGGGGGGCCTGGAGGACGCGGTGCTGAGCCAACTGAGTCAGACCCCGAAGGACAGACGCTGCACAATCTCACTTACACGGGGAGTCTAAAAAGTCCAACTTGAGGAAGCAGAGAGTAGGTGGTGGCTGCCAGGGGCTGGGTTTGGGGAGGTGATGCTCAGAGGGCACAGGATGGCACTGGTGTGGGACCTGACGGACCGCAGGTGGCCAGAGTTAACGGTTCTGTACTGTATCCTTGAGTGGCGGAGGGGACAAGCCTGTCCCCCTGAGGATCGGAGAGCAGAGTACAAAGCAGGTGCTGCAACACAGAAGCGTCTTTAAAACCGCATGTCTTCTCTTTAAAACGTGTGCAGTTAGTACTCCTCTCTAGCTATTCAGGGTAAAACATTTGAAATTGCTTCCCAATTAAATGACCTCTAGCTCTCCCTCCAAAGAAGAGTCGGAGGAGAATGAACGTTCTGGGAAGCTGTACCCCTCGTCCTGCGGGTTGCCGGGTCCCCCGGAAGGCAAACGCGCCCCCGTCAAAGCGCGGCAAAGACGCCGCGCCTCTGAATAGCACGAAGGATGCTTGTTGAAAGCTTTCCAAACCCGAAATCAGCTGGCGGTATTTTTGCATTGGGCAGGTGCTGGGGGGAGACCGGACGATGCCGTTGGGAACTGCAGGGACTTTTTGAGAGTTTAGGGGAGGACTCTAGCGGAATGTCGGGGTCACTGTATTTCTTCTCACTTCCCTGCCCATCACGGAGCCTGACTGGCCTCAGCGAGCCTGTGGGGGGTGGGGGGGGCGGCAGGGGGCTCCTGAATCACCTGCTCAGAGGCCCACAGCTCCTCGACGGGGCCGCAGCTCTCCTCGCAGAGACAAGGGCCTCCTGTGCTGTGAGGGGTCGGGGGGCTTCTGAGTGCTGGCTGGTGCCCGGGCCCCGGGGGGCGAGGGCAGGCGGGGGGCGAAGAATGGGAGGCCCAGAAGAAGCCTGTTCCTTGGGCGAGGGGCTGACCAGCAATCTGCCCGGGAGGCCGATTCACAACGGAGGTACATTTTATCAAGAGAATTAACCAGCTCATAACGAAGCCCGGCGCTTCGCCCAGCTTTCTGCAAGACGGACCTCTCACGAGGAGGATCCCAAGACCCTGCGGTTTGGAGCCCTGAGTCAGCGTGCAGAAGGCAGCCTGACCTGAGAGAGAGCGAGCTCTGAGGCTTGAGCCTTGGGGGCTGCTCACTGCAGCAGCCAGCCTGCCTGCAGGAGGCCTCGGACGCACCCCACTCGGCGGGCCAGGGCTGGGAAGCCCCCTGTGCTTTGTGCATGCGTGCGGCGGGCACTGGGTGGCCTCGTGGTGGACCCTCTTTGGGGGCAGCTGTGGTGTAGACCATAAACAACCCCGCACCTGCCCCGGCATCTGCAGGCCTGGGTTCGAGTCCCAGCTCTATCTTGGGCTTGTCCTTTGAGACCCAGTTTCCCCATCTGTCAAATGGGCATGGCAACCTGGGCCCACCCACCCTCAGGTGCTGGACGCGGGTCCTGGGGCGATGGGTGTGAGAGGTGTGTTGTCATCTGCACAGGGCTGTGGACACAGGCGTGAGGGAGCAGAGTCCACCCCTGTCCTGCCTCTGGAAGCTATGACATGATCCAGGTGTGTCCTTGGGCACCTGCTCCCTGGCAGGGGACCCACAGCAATGAGACCCCGACCGGAGTCCACTTTTAAAATCAGTCCTTCCTGCTGGAGCAAAGACTCATGAGGAGTCTGGTTGTGCATTCTTTCACCTCACGGGGGCCCTCCCCATTCGCTGGTCACGTCTGGGGACACAGGCCCGTCGATCTGTGCATCCAGTCAGGGACCGCGTGAAAGGCGGTGTCCAGCTCTCCTTCTGAAAACGCCTGCTTGCCGGACGGTGAGCCCAGAGGAGCGGCCGCCCCGGGCCCCCAGCCAGCCGTGCAGGCATGTGGGGGCTCTTCGGCCCCCCCGCCCAGCCCTAGTCACAGTTACCATTGAGTGAGCTTCACGAGTCCCACGTGGGGCCGCAGAGCCTGCCCGCAGGAACTCAGGTCGGTCTCCCAGCCCTTGTCCCGGGGAGGCCATTAGGCCGGGCCTACAGAGCACGAGCCTGGGCGCCCACCGTTCGAATCGGAGCTGCTTCCATTTCCTGCCTGCGAGGCCAAGACACCAGACAGACTCCGCTTCTCCCAGACCCGGTCCAAATAGCACAACAAGGCCATGAGGCCTGCAGGACACACAGGGAGATGCTACCCCGGCACGCAGCGAGGACTGAACAGGGTCGCCCTGGCTCCCGGTGCCCAGTCCGGCAGCCTGGACTCTGTCTCGCTCTCCGTAGATAGTCGGTGCTGGAGGATTTCCACCCAGCCTGGTGCCATGCGGGCAGCACTCTCGGGCCATCGGAAATGCAGACCGTCGGCCTGCCCCAGGCCCGCAGCTCCAGACTGGGATCCCGGGGCTTCGGCACAAGGGAGGGTCCCTGTGCTGAGCCCGCCGGTAGGTGTCACCCTGACACAAGGTTTGCAGGTGCCACTCCAGCCTGACTTTGCAAAGCCAGTGAAGGTCGGCAGGGCCATTTTCTCCCAGCATGTGCGGGAAGGCACCGCCCGTGCGCTGGTGTGGCCCCGGAGGAGGGGTGTCCGTGTGCCCGTGTGTGTGCGTGCCTGTCGGTGTCTCTGTGCGTTTAAAGAGGGGTGGGTGGCACACGCACATTCCCAACAAACATCCTGAGGGCAGAGCACCCAGGGACATCTCTGGCCAGGATGGTCCCCAGGGAGGCGCAGCCTTGCCGGGACTCGGTTTCCCCAGCCATCACCGAGAGCGGTGGCCCCAGCACAGCGCAGGGTGAGGACTGCCAGAGAAGGTGTGGGACAAGGGACCCCTGTCCCTCGGTGAACGTCAGTTGTCGTTCTTGGTGTGGCGTGTGGTTATCCCGCATTCGGCAAACTTTCCGAGCCCGTCAGGGATCTAGGCACGGAGCTGGGCCGGGGCTGGGGGAGCCGCTGGCCCCCTCATGCAGCTTGAGTCTCCGGGAAGGAACCAGTCAGTGAGGTGAGGGAGGCAGGCTGTGGATGGAGCTCTTTCCGCGGTGCTGAGGCCCCTGATGCCACCAGCCGCCCCCCAGTGTGGTGACGGCGACCCCTGGCAGGTGCCTCCCGGCCTGTCCCCTTGCCCTGCCCCGAGTACTAAAGCGCACACTTTCATTAAAGTCTGAGCTCTTGAGCCATTTCAGGGTGAAATCCTGCAAGGACGCGGACCAACGGGGCACGTGAAATGGTCAGGTTTGCATTTAGAGCAACTTTCCGGCAGCTTGGCGGACGCTCTGGGGGAAGGCCCAGGCAGGACGCAACGTCCAGAGACGGAGGCCAGGCCTGTGTGCGCAGTGTGGGGCCTGGGCGTGCGCCGGCAGGCAGGCGGCCTCCGTAGTGGGTCCGGTAAACATTTTAAGAGTGCAGGAAGGACACGAAGCAGCAAACAGTGACCACTGCTGCCCGGAATATTCCTGTAGCTTCGAATCTTTCTCTGAAACAGAGTTGTAATGATGGTTTCACTGAGCGCTGGGCCTGATTCCTTTTCTGATGGGAAATTCCAGGACACTCAGGGGCCCTCCCCGCATCCAGGTCCCACTGCTTTGCCCAGTCCCTGCAGGTACCTGGCTGAACGCAGGCCCCATCGCTCGCCCCCTTGTCCCCCCTGCCTCCCGGAGGGGCCCGGCCTCGGCAGGCGGGTGGGTGAGCATGGCAGGCCAGGAGCCAGGGCGCTGTGGGTGGGAGGGTCCCGCCCTGCCCAGGCGGGCAGCGTGGGATCCATTTCGGGCCACCCAGGTGCCAAGGTCTGGAGTGCAGAGACCTCCGTGCAATGTGATGTGCCAAAGTCAGAGCCCTTTCCACCAAGAGCTGGGGGCTGAGAGAGGGCAAGCTGGCTGCCGTCCTAGGCCGGGAAGCCGAGTTGAATCCAGCCATCCTGCATATGAATTGTGGCTTCATGCGCTGCGGGCAGGGGACTCGGGCATCCCAGCCCCACCGAGGCTGTTCTCCCACCTGCAGGCTGGGGACAGCGTCAGCCCCGGGAGGTCCAGGAGATGCAGCCTGCCAGGTGCCCAGCGCGACGTCCAGCTCTGGGGCCCGAGAGCGCCGTGTGCGTGCCTTTCCTCTGCCCTCTCTGAGGGCCAGCAGCTGTCCCCAGTCCCAGCCAGCAATCCCAGACCCTCACACGCCTGGCCCCTGAGGACACCCCCAGCTGGAGGCTGTGCATGGTGATGCCGCAAAAGCTTTATGACGTTGTCGCTGACTTAACCTGTTGTGTGATCACAAGGGACGGACTCGGGCTAGAGCTGGCCGGGAGACGGATCCCCACATGTGCGCTGGGGGCGTCGCGTCCGGCCGTAACCCTCCCGCGCCTCCAGCGAAGCCACAGAGACAGCAATGATGTTGGGAAGTAGAGGCAGCGGAAGGAGGCCCGGCTGGCCTGGGTACAAGTCCAGCCCCCGCCCCCCCCAGACTCACTGGGCAACCGGGCAGGTCCTGGGCCTCCCTGAGACTCAGTTTCCCTGGTGCGTGCGAGGCTGGCAGGCAGTCTCTCAGACCTAGTTCCCCTTTCAAGGCATCTCTGCGACATTTCGGATTCAGGTGCAAACACGAGAGGCTGCGGGGCTCCACCTGGCAGGTGGAAGGAAGCCCTCTCCCTCAGGGCGAGGCCCCAGCTTTCAGTCGCACCCAGAGGGAGAGCAGGAGCAGAGCCCGAGCCTCCGGGCACACGGCATCAGAGGGAGCCATCGGAAGGGCACGTGTAAGGACGGCCGTGCCATGCGGAGGGAGTGACGTACTGAGGAGCCCACGTCGCTGTCAGCGCCCCTCCCGGGACATTCCCTGGTCTGGCCCCAGACAGCAGCCCCCGCATGCCTCCTCTGCGGGAAGGCAGGTCTGCAGTGGGCACACGGCGGCCCGCCATACGGTGCCATAGCAGGGGTCAGGAAACGGAGCCCTGAGGAAGGCCACCTGCCGGGCAAGTGTCCTAAATGACGCACAACGTCCTGGGGAGTGATGCCACTGGGTGATGCACACACTGCTGGTTAGCTTCAGGCAGCCTCTTCCTCTTGGAGCAGCTCTCAGGTTACCAGTCCTGTCTTTCCCCAAAAGGCAGGAAGGCTGGACGAGGTGGGGGCAAGGCACAAGGAGGGACCGCTGTCCCCATCCGGCTCAGTGGGTCAGAGCCTGCCAGATGTGGGGCAGCTGTCCGTCTGGCCTCGGCCGGGGACATCAGAACCAAGCTTCCTCGCTGCTTCTCCGGGGCTGACTGCCAGGCTAAACCCTTTGCCATTGATGGCCCCTCCCAGCCCCCAGTGGCCTGGGTAGGACAGTGTGCCCACTAAGGGCTTTGGGCCTCCCAGAATCGGAGGGTTTGAGCCAGGAGGGTCCCAAGAAACAAAAGAAGCAGAGTGTTAGGAGAGGCACGCAGGCAGCATGTTGGGTGGAAAGAAAGGGTGTGAGCTCAGCCAGCACTCAGCTCTGGGCTCTCAGGCATGGCCCTGGACCTAGCTACCGGACCCACGTCCTCATCCGTGAACCAGGGACAGCGAGGTGGCCTTTGCAGGGCTGTGAGACTGAGGGATACGTACGAAATGTGTGCCGTGCTGACACGGGGCCAGCAGTGAGGGCCCAGGGATTTGATGGCACCCTGGCTTTCTCCACCGCGGGCCCCTTGGGCTCCACTGGCTGGTCCAGAGCCCCCTGAAGCCCGCCAGCCTGCACCAGGGCTCAGCTGAAGAGCCCGTGCACTCAGACCCGAGCCCGAGCAGGAAGTCACACTTCCCGAGGGCCCGCTCTGTGCCGGGAAATGTGCCAAGAGCTTTTCAGACACGTAGACCACTTCAACCCCACGAAGACACAGGGCTCAGGGTCCCCAAGATCACTCAGCTGCCCAGGACATGGGGGCAGATGTCCAAGCCCTTCTCCTGGCCCAGCAGCCACCTGCCACTCCCAGCCGGACTGCGCTCTGTGCTTCTGAGCAGAGACCCGAGGTCAGCGGAACCTGGCCGGGGGGTCAGTGAGCAGCAGCCAGCGAGGTGGGGTGTCCAACCCCTTCTGTCTCTCAACAGACAGCTCACATCAACCTGGTAAAGTTCACACCCTGCGGACCTTCCCAAATGGCTCATGGGGCCTCCGAGAGGACCCGCAGGCCTCAGTCTGCTCTTTGTCTTAAAAGACAAATAGTTTAATTATTGAAAGGTGTGCACACAGCCGCCCGCCCCCCCCCCCCCCCCGTCTCCTCCCACTGAGCTGCTGGCCAGTTTCAGGCAAAGCCCCAGCCAAGGACCGTCTCAGACCTGGCGTTCTGTGGCCCAAGCTGTCCTTGAACCAGCACTGGTGGGCCTGAGCGCGGGGCTCATAAGCCCCATTTGGCTTAGGAGGCACCTTCATGGCAATTGGCTCAGGTGGCCCCTCCAGGCGGGTGGTGCAGGTGAACAGGTGAGGAAGTCCGAGGCAGAGAATGGTCTCTGCAACCCCACCCAGCCCTCGGAGGATGAGGATCCAAATCTGCCTGTGGAATCCGGGCTTCTTCCTTCCACGCTCAGGTTAGGAACCTTAACTTAGGTTCCCCAGAAGGAACCCTGTAAGAACCACACCTCCAAGGCCCTCTGAACACACATCCTTGCAAACTGAGCAGCTCAGGGGGTTTACTTCTCCTTCGCCAAAGTCACTGCCCTCCTCAGGTTGGGGGGTCAGGTCATGGCTCTCTGACCCCCTGCACGGATGGCCTCACTTTTGTTCTCTTCCCCAAACCCATGTAGAGGCACATGGGATAGAGGGATAGATTGGGTGCATGGGTGGGTGGATGGATGGATGGATGGATGATGGATGGATGGGTGGCTGGATAGGTAAATGGATGGATGATGGATGGATGAGTGGATGCATGGATGGATGCATGGATGGATGATGGATGGATGGATAGATGGCTGGCTGGATAAATGGGTGGATAGATGGTTGGATGGGTGGCTGGATGGGTGGATGGATGGATGGATGATGGATGGATGGATGGATGGATGATGGATGGATGGATGGTAAATATGTAGGTAGGTAGATGAGGGATAGAGTAGAGCTGGATGCAGGTAGGCAGGTGGATGCTGTAATGGAGACACCCCACTCATTGCAGGATCCCCTCCCACTGCTGCCCCCAGAACCCTCCTCACTGCCTTTCTGCACACTCAGGATGCTCTCACAGTATTTCCCCCAGTGCAAGGCTCCCCTTATGAATGTGATGACGAGGCCTGTGGTGTGCACTAATAAAGATAATTGTGCTCACTAATGACGCACTTCATCATGCCCGGGCTGGGAGCTCACGATAAGCAGAGCAAAGCAGACAAGTCCCACTGCTGGGAAGTCTGCAGCTGCTGCCCTGCCCAGTCCAGGCTGAGAAGGGCCCAGGTCCAAGACAGATTACATCTGGAAGGCACAGACTCCTCGGGTCCTGACTCTACTGATGACCAGCTGTGTGACCTGGGACCAGCAGCCTAACCTCTCTGAGCCTCAGTCCTCCCATCCAAATGCTGGGGCAGCGCCCACTCTGCTCCCTCAGTGTGATGTCACCTACAAAGGAAACCAAATGCTCGGTCAACTGTACAGTGTTTCGTAAATTAAGACATGTTGACTATGATTACCCTGCTAAGTGATGGTCCCAAGACCGGTGGTAGGACAGGGGGAATGGTGATGCCAATGATGACATCAAGTGACAATTGTATTATCTCCCGTTTGTTGATTGCACCACACTTGGGGGCTCAGCTGGGTGCTTGCCATGCCTTTCATTTTACCCCCACATGTCCTCATGGGGAGATACTAATATCCTGTAGTGCAGGTGGGAAAAGCAAGCCCCCAAGGGGAGAATTTGTGGGTGCAGCTGCCAGCATGGGGGCTGGAATTTGGCCCTGGAGCCTCTGGTCCCCAGTCCCTGGCTCTGGGTCACTGCACCCAACCATCTCCCTGTCCCAACGGTCCCATGTCCCCAAAGCATCCTGAGGTCAGCCTTGGAATTTCCAGCCGCAGGAAAGGCCCCTTCCCCTCTAGCCAAGCCTATAGGGCTCCTGTCCCATCCCACCGTTGGAAATACTGCTTCTCCCCAGAGAACCAGGGTGCAAGCTGCAGGCGGGGGACCCACTGTATCCCAGGTGTGACTATGGAGCTCCTCCCTCCAGTGTCTCAGGCACCGTGGGTTATGGCCCCGGCTCTGCCCTGTCTCCCAACTCAGGACTCCTCACCAAGGAGGGGCTAGCATATCTCTCAGGCCTGGTTCCCCCCACAGATGTGGGGTCCCAGAACTCTGCTGGGTGGGGGTTGGACAGCCAAGCCTGAGATGGAAGTGTTCCCGTCTGGACCAGACAGACATGGATCCACAGAGAGCAGACATGGGTCCAGCTCAGGACCAGACAGACCAGTGGACTGGTGGGCTGGGAGGCAGAGGAGAGTCCCTTAGGGACAGGGGGCCGTTGGTGGAGAGACTGGCCTTGCCGAGGGTGACAGGGCCTGTGCAGCCTTCACTGGGAACCGGTCTAATCCACACCAGAGCATCCTCCTCCTTGTGTTTCTGGTTTTCCCAGCACCTGAGGTGGGTAGTCGTCCCTCACAGCTGTGGTGCCTGAATCAGCTGTCACTTAGAGACACTGCCCATCATTTTCTCCTCCTGAAGGGCCTGGTGCCACCACTGCCCTGCTGGCTGGCCGCACTGGCCCTGGCGAGCCCGGCCTCTGGGATGCTGCTGTGGACGCCCACTCAGAGTGGGCAGCTACCAGCGAAGGGCCATTTGGAGATGGAGGGGCAGGTGCAGAAGCCCCCACCAGATGAGACCACCAATCGCAAGCCTGGAAGACTCCCAACCTCTCAGGTCCAGCATGATCTGGCGTTCCCTCTGCTTCAAGGTGGAGGAAGGTAAGGTACTGAGTGAGGTCACCATGATTAATGGGTGAGGCCAGCTTGTCCCAGAATTGAAGAGGAAATGGGTCATCTCAGAGGACCTGGGCGAGAACATGCACATGTCACCTCTGAGTCTGCACACATCACCAGCCACTGGGAAGAAACTTCTAGAAGGTTTCAGGAAGCAGAAGTTGGCCTAAAAGCACAAGATGGTGGTGGATGGCAGGTGAAAAGACCAGGTGTGATGGGAGCTGGCATAAGGGACAGAGTTAGAATATTCTCTTTTGTTTACTCTGTCAATAGGCACCCACACCGTGAATAAGATTTGGGTTAATCTAAATGTTTGTTGATTCTAATATATATAGAGAGACTCACACATATATGTAGATTCAAAAAAGGCTTTAGATAAATGCTTGCGTGAGACCCTTGAGACGTTGCCAGGATGACGTGGAGAAGCAGAAGCAGCTCAGACTTTGAGTTTGTTCCTTGAAAGGGCTATAAACCCAACTAAACAAGGCCAGAGGAAAAAAGGAGACTTCTTTATCTTGTGTAACTGAAAAGTCCAGACGTTGATCTTGTGTATCAGTTAGTCTTTGCTGTGTAACAAACCATCCCCAAACCTAGTGCCTTAGAACCACCATCATTGAATTACTGCTCAGGAGGCTGAGTCAGCTGGGCAGTCTGGCCATAAGCCGGGGCCATTAAATTGGGGACCTGGCTCATGAGATGGTCAGCTGGCTCTGGCTGTCTGTTGGTGCTGGCGGTTGGGGGGTGATGGGGCGATAGGGCCACCTGCCTTGCCTTCTAGCAGGCTGGCCCAGGGGCAGCAAGAGAGAGCAGCCCTACGCATAAGCACTTTCCCAGCCTCTGCTGGTGCTGTATTTGCCACCACTGCATTGGCCAGAGTAAGTCACAAGGCCAAGCCCAGGTTCAAGCAGGTGGAGGAGTAGACTCGGTCCCTTGATTTGGGGGAAGACTTGAAGGTCACAATGCAAAGAGGCATGCTTACAGAGAAGGGAAGAATGTGTGGCCATTTTTGCAATCTACCACATTGTGCTTCAGGCTAGGCTGGACCCAGGGATTCAAGCAACATCTTCGGAATTTGATTTTGCTCCCCATCTTGGCTCTGCTGTGTAGCACGCTGGCCAGTAGCAGCTCTGGGACTAGGGGGTGAAAGACTGTCTCTCCCAAGGTTCTGAAGAAACTCCTGGAATTGACTCTCCCTGGCTCTGATTGGGTGGTGTGCCCATTTCTGAGCAGATGTTGCATTAGAGGGATGTGAAACTCTGATGGCCTCCTTTAGGGACCAGAAGGGAGAGTGAGCTCCACCCAACCACATGGACAGAGGAGGTTGGCCAAGAAAACCAGGTGCCAACAGCAGACGCTCAGTAGGCGAATGAACGCAAACACCCAGAGAGTGCCAGACAGCCACATGAAGTGTCTGTTCATATACTTGGCCCATTTTTATTTGGGCTGTTTGTCTTTTTATTATTGAGTTGTAGGAGTTCTTTATATATGCTGGATACATGTCTGTTGTCAGATAAATATTTTGTGAATATCTTTTCCAAGTTGGCAGCTTTCCTTTCATTGTCTTAGTGGCGTCTTTTGACTTGATGAATAGAGTTTTCGATTTTGATAAAGTCTAATAATTTAACTTTCTTGTTGCTATTACTTGCTATGTCCTGTCTGAGAAGTGTTTTGCCTATCTCAAAGTCACAAAGATATCCTCCGGGTGTCTCTTCTAGAAGGTTTACAGTTTTTGTTTGTACATTTAGATCTGCCTTGAGTCTATTTTTGTGTCTAATGGGAGGTAAAGGTCGATTTTCTTTGTTTCCAGATAGATATCCAACACATCCCAGCTGCCTTCTGCAGTCACCCCATACCTGGAAGACACCTAGAAAACCCCAGTGTTTGAATGTTAAGCAACACATTTCTAAATGACCTGTGGGTCAAAGAGGAAATGATGAGGGAAATTGGACTAGGGAAGGGACTGTCCTTGACATCACCTGTATGATGGGGACCTCCACAACTCTGCTTCCTGCCCTCCATCCTGCCTTCCATCCCCAACCCCCATCCCTGACCCCATCCCTGACCCCACATCCCCCACCCTCCATTCCCAAACCCCATACCCACCCCCTCATCCCTGACCCCATCCCCATCCCCGCATCTCCAACCCCTATCCTCTGCCCCCGCATCCCCCACCCCCATCCCTGCCCACATCCCCCCTCACATCCATGCCCTCCATCCCCACCCTCCCTCCCCTCTCAGGCTCCTTGACAAAGAGGCCAGCCACATGCCCCCCAGAACACACAGCGAGATTCACAGATCTGGCGCTGTCGTGGAGTGGCTGATATTCTAGAGAACCATCTGAGGTCAAACTTCACCTTCTTTTAAAAGCCCTGGATTTGTTTAAAACTGCATCCATCCACTCAATGCTTGCACTGTGAGAACTCCCCTCAGGCCCCGGGGAAGCAAAACCACCACAGTCCTTGCTCACATGGGGCTTCCAAGTGGGGGATGCAGACGAAAACAAATCAGCAGATAAATAAAATAATTACGGGCGTGCGTGTTCTGTCAAGGAAGCAAGGACCTCCTAAGATGGCCAGGGAGCAAGGAGGACGGGGCCAGCAAATACGCCCCTTGTCATTTGGCGGATCTTATAAAAGCACTTGCCCTCTCCCTGCCTGATGCTTCGGGGAGCACTGTGTCTCCACGGATGCCGAGAACTGCCAGGAGGCAGGGATTGCCTTGGAAGCTCACAGGCACAAGCCCAGGGACTGTTCGGGACCCCCTCACGGCCATCGGCTTGTCCTATTTCTGCTTTAGATTATATGCCCCTTGCACATGGCCTCGTTCTGGGTAGATGCTCAGGGCACCTTAATGCCATTGAACAGCGTCCCCGTCCTTGGGCCCTGGTCACCCGAGAGAAGGGGCTGCAGGGACAAAGTGGGAGACTATACCAAGCACCTGCCCTGAGCGGCCCCACTGCAGGGATCAGGGAGTCAGGGCATGGACCTCGGTGGCTGAGCCTGAGAAAACGTTGCCCTTGACCCCTTCAGCCTCAGGGCCTTCAGGACTGGACAGGAATGTAGGGGCCATTCAATCTGAGTGCTTGGACTAAAGCTTGGGGTCCCTTTGTCACACCCTCCATGGGGCCCTCCAAGTGCCACTTGATTACCTCCATCAACAGACCACTCTCTGATTCCCAGGGCAGCCACACCAGCTTGGGAAAAGGCGGGAGCCTCAGGCGAAGGAAGCACAGTGTGTTGGGGCTGGGACAGAGTCCTCATTACACACAGAACACTAGCACTTCATATTTTTCTGAGCATGCCTATACATTTATCAGAAAACTGCATTTTCTGTGTCATTCTATAGACTAGTCAAAAAAGCCAACCAGTTTCTTTCTTCTAAGATCCTGGGAGGAGTCTTTACCTTGCGTATGGCCCCTCCGGGTCTGGTGAAAGCTGTGGGCCCCTTGCACGGACTCGGGCAAAGCCGGGAGTTGAAACTCGCAGCAGGTGCTCTCAGACCCAAGGGCCCATGTGGGCAATCTGGGCCAGCAAATCTGCTCACACACCACCTATTTTGAGAAATGGGGACATCAAAAATAGCAAGGCCCTAATTCCGTAGCCTGAAGCTCTCATCTCGAGAGCTGGTAATAAGCTAAGACAATAACTCCCAATCCTATGACATTTTCACAATGGAATCTTTTTTGAGTACTTCAAACTCTTTGAGAGAGAAAAAAAAAATTGGCTAAATGGTCTTTGAAGACAGAACAGAAGTTACCAGCGGCTTTGGGGCAGAACAATCTGGCAAAGTCGTGAAGGATGGCCCCGTTTGCACTTCCATGGGAGGCTGGCATTTCCCGGCCCGAGGGGGTCTTATGCCCTGATTTGACGTGGCTGCCCATAAATCTGCAAGCAGGAGCGGAGGTTGTCCGGGGAAATTCTGGTAGAAACAACTGAAATCACACAAGTTTCTACTCGTGCTTTGTCGATAAAACCCCAAACCCAGGCAGAGTCTCTTGCTTCAGACAAACAACCAATATCCAAAAGAGCAGAAGGTTTATGAGTCCTAGAACTCAGGGTGGTGCTTTGGTGATGGTTCTTCCTCGTCCCAGACATTTCCTGGGAGACGGGGTTTGGGCCCGGCCACGTGTATGTGGAGTTCACACCAAGTGAAAGATATTTGCCAAAACCCACAACAATAAGGAGCCTCCTTTCTCTCGTTTTCCGGATTTCTGAGAGCACCGTCTGGGTGGAGACAGTTCTGGAGACACTTCGCCATGACACCTTGGAAGGATGCCCTTCATCAGTCATGAAATATTGATCCAACCCAGGCTTTGGGCAAGACTGGCGGCGGACGTGAGCTGGGCTTCGGACAGCGCACGGTCTGGAGGGAGGACTGCCCGCACGCACGACCACAGAGGGCAGCCCGCCGCGGAAAAGCGATGAGGGAGC